>NC_091089.1:22080000-22685000 GCF_032405125.1 Capricornis sumatraensis
GCACCTGTTCCTCTGTCCGTGGGCACTTAGGTTGATTCCGTATCTTGACTATTGTGAATAATATTGCTACGAACATTAGGGCACACACTTCTTTTCAAATTAGTGTTTCCATTTTCTTCAGATAATACTCAGGAGTGATTTGCTGGATCGCAGGTAGTTCTATTTTTATTTTTATATGTTTAAGATACCTCCATACTGTGTTCCACAGTGGCTACACCAATTCACATTCCTACCCACATTACTGTTCCCTTCGCTCCACATCCTCAGCGTTTCTTATTTGCTGTCTTTTTGATCATAGCCAATCTGACAAGTGTGAGGTGACATCTTATGGTAGTTTTCATTTGTTTTTCCCTGATGGTTAGCAGTCTTAAGATCTTTTCTTATGCCTATTGACCACCTGAACGTCTTCTTTAGAAAAATGCCTATTTGGGTCCTCTGCCCATTTTTCAATTGGATTTTTTCTTTGATATTGAATTGTATCATAGGAGTTCTTCATATATTTTGGATTTAATCCCTTATTAGACCTATTGTTTGCAAATATTGTCTCCCATTCTGCAGGTTGCTTTTTCATTTTCTTGATGGTTTCCTCTGCTGTGCAAAGCCATTTAGTTTGATTAGACTTCAGTTGTTTATTTTTGCTTCTGTTACCATTGCCTGAAGAGACAAATTCATAAAAATATAGCTAAGAACGATGTCAAAGAGTATAGTACCTATTTTCTTCTAGGCGTTTTCATGATTACAGGTCTGACACTTAAGTTTTTAATCCATTTTGACTTTATCCAAATGGATAAAGAAAATGTTACATATTTACGGATATATACACAATAGAGTATTCAGTTCAGTTCAGTTCAGTCTCTCAGTCGTGTCTGACTCCTTGCGACCCCATGAATTGCAGCACGCCAGGCCTCCCTGTCTGTCACCATCTCCTGGAGTTCACTCAAACTCAACATCCATCAAGTCAGCGATGGCATCCAGCCATCTCATCCTCTGTTGCCCCCTTTTCCTCCTGCCCCCAATCCCTCCCAGCATCAGAGTCTTTTCCAATGAGTCAACTCTTCGCATGAGGTGACCAAAGTACTGGAGTTTCAGCTTTAGCATCATTCCTTCCAAAGAAATCCCAGGGCTGATCTCCTTCAGAATGGACTGGTTGGATCTCCTTGCAGTCCATAGGACTCTCAAGAGTCTTCTCCAGCACCACAGTTCAAAAGCATCAATTCTTCGGCGTTCAGCTTTCTTCACAGTCCAACTCTCACATTCATACATGACCACAGGAAAAACCATAGCCTTGACTAGATGGACCTTTCTTGGCAAAGTAATGTCTCTGCTCTTCAATATGCTATCTAGGTTGGTCATAACTTTCCTTCCAAGGAGTAAGTGTCTTTTAATTT
Source organism: Capricornis sumatraensis (assembly GCF_032405125.1). NCBI lineage: Eukaryota > Metazoa > Chordata > Mammalia > Artiodactyla > Bovidae > Capricornis > Capricornis sumatraensis. The sequence goes on from NC_091089.1 coordinate 22,081,389, forward strand.
CATGGCTGCAATCACATCTGCAGTGATTTTGGAGCCCAAAAAAATAAAGTCTGACACTGTTTCCACTGTTTCCCCATCTATCTGCCATGAAGTGATGGGACTAGATGCCATGATCTTCGTTTTCTGAATGTTGAGCTTTCAGCCAACTTTTTCACTCTCCTCTTTCACTTTCATCAAGAGGCTCTTTAGTTCCTCTTTACTTTCTGCCATAATGACAATCTGCATATCTGAGGTAATTGATATTTCTCCTGGCAATCTTGATTCCAGCTTGTGGTTCTTCCAGCCCAGCGTTTCTCATAATGTATGCTGCATATTACTTATCTATAAAAAAGGATGAAACCTTGCCACTTGCAACAACATGGATGAACCTAGAGGGTATAGTGAAATAAGTTGGTGAAATAAGTTAGTGAAATAAGTTGGACAGAGAAAAATGTTTTCACTTATATGCAGAATCTATAAAACAAAACAGAAACAAATTCACAGATTCAGAGAGCAAACCAGTAGTTATCACAAAGTGAGAGGGGGGCAAAATAGATGAAGAGGATTAAGAGGTTAAAACTAGCAGTTATAAAATAAATAAATCACACAGGGAACATAGTGAATAATTTATAACTTTGTATGGTGCATAAGCTATAAAAATATTAAATCAATATGTTTTATACCTGAAACTAATGTGATATTGTAAGTAAAGTGTAGTCAAATAAATGAAAAAGCAAATAAATAAGAAAAAGAAACCTAACTCAATAAAATGATAGGCAATAATCACAACTGATCAGCCACAAAAGAGAAAATACAAACAGCCAATACACGTATAGAGTGGCTCCACTTCACTAGGAGGAAGAAAACTTTTATTTAAAACACCAATAAAATTCTATATCCTTTCATACATCTTAGGTTGGCAAAATTAAATTAGGCAATATGAAAGGACGATGAGTTAGTATGAAAGCATATAATTTATACACAATTGAGGGGAGTATACATTTTCACAACTGAAAGCGGAGAGCTCATTTTGCAACCCTTGAGAAAATTTTAAGATGTATACATACAATAAGACACCTACAATAATATATAGCACAGCACTGTCTACATTAAAGAAAAATGTTAAACAATGGCTAAATTAAATGTGATATCCCCATAGTATGGAATAGTATGAAGTTATTAAAATAAATAAGGTATACCTGTATGTTCTGAAATGAAATAATCTCTAACACATGTGCTGAGTGAAAGTGACATCTAAGTATACACCATTTACCCTAGATTAGATAGATGATGGATAATACTTGTGTGTGCTCAGTTGCTCAGTCGTGTCTGACTGTTTGGGACTCCATGGACTGTAGCCCACCAGGCTTCTCTGTCCATGGGTTTTTCAGGCAAGAATGCTGGAGTGGGTTCCCATTTTCTCCTCCAGGGGATCTTCCGGACCCAGGGATCAAACCCACATCTCCTGTGTCTCCTGCATTGCAGGCAAACTTGGATATATTCTATTACTTTCCACAATCACATGTATGTACATAGATGCCTTCTAAAGTGTTTAATCAGGCTACTTACTAAACTTAGAAGTGATAAACCCTGGAGAGGAGCTAAGAATGAGAACAGGCACATGGAAATAATTCTCACTGAAATGTTTTAAATTTTACAAGGAGAATGTATTCATGAATTCCTTCTGTAATTAAAATTAAGTTTTAATTGAACAAATAAAATACAACAGAACCTATATCTCATCATAAACTTCAAAGACTAATCTAAGAGACACATAATGATAACAGCCAATGTTAACTGAGAGATTATCACACACCAACCTCCTTCAAAGTGGTTTCTACTTACGTTTTCTCTTCTTGCATGTTTCTGTATTTTCTATGTTTTTGCTTTTATCCTCAGGACAGCAGGATGAGGAGGCACTGTTCTCATCCTTCCTGCAAGTCAGAACACTGAAGCAATAAGGAGATGAGGTGTTGCCTGCAGTCTCCACCTGAACCCCTGGAAGAGCTGGAATTTGCATACTGACAGCCGATATGGTAAATAGCCATGCTCTGCACACCCTCTGGCTCCTTCTTGCCTCAGGGCGGAACATCCATGGCAGTGCCTCCTGCAGCCCTTCCCAGCTCAGGGCCAAGCTCTCTCCAGAGAAGACCCTCTCTGCCTTCTCACAGCCTAGGCATGTCACCCTAGGAGGTTGGCTTGCTGAGGGGTGGACTTAGAAGAGTAAGAGAAACTGGGGAGCCAGGACAGGCATATGGGGAGGAGATCAGAACATGTTCAATCTTCCTGAACTGGACATGAATTATTCAAAGAAATTAAAGAAGAAAACCACTCTTGTAGTAAATTGACTCTTATCTGATGATTAGCAAGGGGCAAAATGAGGCATTTGGCACCGGGCATGAGCAATAAGTGGAACAATTCATTTGAGGCAAATCCAGCCCTGACTCCAGCCTCAGGCCACCAAGTGCCAGGAACTTCTCCAGATTTCTGCCCACCTGCCAGCCAGAGATTGTTCACAAATAAAGTCTGCTAACAAGGGTCTTCTCCCAGGAGCAAACCTCTGCAAAAGTGAGCAGAAGGAGATGGCCTATTTGCAGTTTAATAGCCAACAAGAAGAACTGCCATGAAATTAAGATGCTTGCTCCTTGTAAGAAAAGTTATAACAAACCTAGACAGTGTATTAAAAAGCAGAAACATCATTTTGTTGACAAAGGTCCATATAGTCAAAGCTATGGTTTTTCCAGTAGTCATGTATGGATGTGAGAGTTGAACTATAAAGAAGGCCAAGTGCTGAAGAATTGATGCTTTTGAACTGTGGTGTTGGAGACTTTTGAGAGTCCCTTGGACAGCCAGGAGATCAAACTAGTCGATCCTAAAGGAAATCAATCCTGAATATTCATTGGAAGGACTGATGCTGTAGCTGAAGCTCCAATAATTTGGTCACCTGAGGTGAAGAACTGACTCATTGGAAAAGACCCTGATGCTGGGAAAGACTGAATGCAGGAGAAGGGAGCGACAGAGAATGAGATAGTTGGATGGCATCACCAACTCAATGGACATGAGTTTGAGCAAAATCCAGGAGATGTTGAAAGACAGGGAACCCTGGTTTGCTGTAGTCCATGGAGTTGCAAAGAGTTGGACACGACTTAGCTATTGAACAACAGAAGAACTGTTTGACCTAAATAGGTTCCACACTCAAAGCCTCCATGACTTGAAACCCCCTCCAACAGACCCCACCATGGTGGAGGCCATTGCCCCTAAAATTCCCATGGAGGTGTTCCCAGGTAGGAGACCAGAGGAAGGCCCTGGGCTATTCCTTAGAGAAATTTCTGGACAAGTGGTTCTCAGAACCCCTGCGTCAGAATACTAGTGGGTAACACTTACTGAGTGCTTGCTCAGGGCCATAAGCTCTGCATGTGTTACCCAAGTTAACTCACACTGTAATACATAACTGCTCACGTAGTGCCATCTCACAGATGAAGAAACTGAGGTACAGAGTGGTTGCCCAAGGTTGTGTCATTAATCTGGAGATGCAGAGGAGGGACTTGAACCCAGGGACCCCGATGCTAGATTCTGTCATGTGCTGATCAGATAGGATAGCATTAAGCTAGAAATTCTAGGAGCAGAACCAGGGAATCCACACATTAAGATGCCACTTGGGGGATTCTTATGCACCCAAAGCTGGAATTTTAGAATAGCGTATGCTTCAGATAAACAAGTTGCTTCTTTGGGGCTGCCTCTGTAATCTAGCTTATCTCACAGGGATCAGTGTTGTCATCTCTGGACGTGTCCGCTGCCACCAATCCCCACCCTAGACCCCTTAGCACAGTTCTGGGCATACCACTCAGGGAACACATTTAGTCCAGGGAGACAACTCTGGACACAGCTCTGAAGCTCACACTTAAGTTGTTATGAAATTAGTTCCAGCAGGTCTTTGCAGCCAGTTTAGCCTCCACATTCGTATCTATTCAATGGACATAATCAAAAGAGGATTCTAAAGATAATATTTTAAATTATCTTTTATTGGGTGTTTATTCTGTGATGGGCACTATGCCAGGACCTCTAGCATACACTGACTCTGATTCTCAGGAACCTTCAAGGTAAGTAATATTAAAAAGGGACAGGATTTCAGAGACACTGTATTGCTTGTCTAAGCCTGAAGGTCCCTTTGATTTCACATCACAGGCTCTTTCCCACATACTACCCAGGGTGGTCAGCCCTTTTCTCAATCCCACGGATATAATGAGAACCAAATGAGATCACAGATATATCAGTCAGGTTGGATGGGCTATTCTGTGATTTAAAAAACAGCTCCAGATCTCAGTGGCTTAAAATAGCAAATGTTTATTTCTTGCTTTAGCCACACATCCATCAGGAGTCAGCAGGGCATTTCTGCAAACCGTAGTCACTCAGGGACCTAGACGGAGCAGCTGCCCTCCCGAGTGTCGCTCAAGGGAAACAGGGTCAAATCACACAAGCTCATGGAAAGCTTCTGCTCAGTTAAATGAGGTGTACATCTCATCTATTCATATTCCATTGACCAAAGCAAGTCTTGACCAAGCCCAGTGGCAATGGGGTGGGAAAGCATGACCAAGACAGAGAGAAACAATAGCGGCGAACAAATAATCTACACAGACGACTGTGGATGTACAGAATGCTTTGGAAGGTACTCAAGTGAAACAACATGAAGCGTGTTTTCTCCTATAACAGCATGGTGGCAGCTCCCTGGCTCCAAGCTCAGCCTCCACATCTGCAAACCCATGGATAGCTCCTCTGTTATCAGGAATCTAATTATGACTCTTGTTTCTGCTCAATTATTAAAGACAAGGCAGTGAAGAGCCCTGGAAGAGGAGGAAAGTCTGTTGTGCCGCAATGACAAACCATATTTCATATGCATAAAGGGGAGAAATAAAAGAGCATTGCTTTTACTCTTATAATTGCAATTTCCTGCTCGTTTCCTTTTCAAATTAGTGGATGTAATTGTTTGGTAATAAAATATCAGCATAATATATTAGAGGCAGAGAACAGACGGGTTTAAGGGACAGTTGCCAAGAACAGGAGGGAGAGGAAAGAGTGAACAGAATCAGAGTGTACAAACCTGTGGGCCTTTCACAAGATGTCCCAGCTAAACCGTGTCCCAGCCCGGTCCATCTCTTCCTCCATGACTGTTAACGAAAGCAAATGAATGATCCAGGGAAGTCGGTATTCTCCAGCTACCTTAAAATTTGGGTCAGTATCCAATTCAGACCACAATGAGAGACAGACAGAAACAGGGACAGAGAGGTGGAGAGAGCAAGGGTGAGAGTTCAGCAGGGACAGAGCGACTGTGGGGCAGACCAGCTTTGGAACACACTTGGACTTGGTACCAGCTTCACCACCAACTGACTGTGGCACCTTGGGAAGATTAACCTCTCTGAGTCTCCATTCATTCCTCTGTAAAGGAGGAAGGAAAAAGATCCTGTCTTAAAAGGGAGGTGCTCCACAAAGAGTAGCTATTCATATTATTAGAAAATTAGAGCAAGTGGTTTACAACCCTGCAGGGAGGGGAGTGAGGCACCACAGAGGTCACTTTTGGCAAATGTCCAAACTAGGGAAGGCTTTTCTTTGTACAGTTTTCAGTTCTACCATTTGCTTCCATTTTCTCCATCCTGGGGCCTTTCTCCCTGGGCTGCCCCAGTTTTTCAAGGCCTAAACGTGTTCCAGTGTGGCTCTCAGGTCAATAGTACTTGATGTTTGCCACGACATTAACCCGCAACCGAGATGCTACCAGATAAAGAAGCCCGAAGGAGGCTGTCGTTGGAGGAAGGAAGGGGTGCTGGATGGGTGGCTGTGATGCCACCTCCGACCACACACTATCAAAGCAACCACCGCCTTGAGTGCCTGCCCTAATTGAGTGGTTGGACCCCATAGGCGAGCCCTAAATTGGGAGCCATGGGAGGTTAGAAATTAAACAGTGGGTTCAGTCTGTAACCTCAGAAACCTCCAGCCTGCCGGAGGGAGGAGGGGAAGCCAAGTCCACCCGTGGGGAGGTTCTCTTCTCTGCTGCTCTCCGACTTGGGTGCCCCGGGAAGTCACTTGGTGGCCTGAGTTCAGGGACCTGGCCGTCCTCCAGCTGCTCGCCTGGGGCTCACAGCCTTCGACGGTGACAATTCGGATTTTTTATACAAACACTGGTGAGCCAGTGCCCCTTGGAAAATATTCTCTTAAACGCGATTTCACGGGGAGGGAGCTCGCGAGCGCCCTCCTGAGGAAGGTGCAGGAAGGGGAGGTGCAAAGCTGATGAACTCCCCCATTCAGCCCCGACTTGCCTCTGGGGAGGTGAGCCACGCCAGGAAAACAGATCTGTGGGAAGCTTTCCCAGCAGGACTAGAAATGGAGAAAATGACCCTCGGTTCCAGGAATAGAAAGTTAGTATGCTCGTAAAGTGGAACCTTCTGGCAATAAAGAACTGAGGTTATGGGAGCTCTCTGCCGCTCTATCCCCCAAACCACCTCAATTTAAAGTGACCCTAGTGGAACCTTGGTGAGAGTTTTATAACAAATATAGTCATTTTCCTTCAGAAGGAGAAAGTCCTTGTAGCAAACCTACAGAGAGAGATGCCAGGCCAAGAACTAGGAAGGTGGAGAGAAATGCCCAGAGGACAAAGACTTTTGAGGCCATGGGGACCCCACCCCAACCCGGGGAAGACTTGACTGTCTTTCCCAACACTGCTTCCGGGGCCCCATCCCAGTCAGAGTCAAAGCCAGAGATGCTTTGCATCACAGGACCCCAGACATTCCCCCTCAAGTTTTCACTCAGTCAACCCACAAATACTCAGGGAAGACCAACTATGTGCCAGGAAAGGTACTGGGTACTTACGAAGCACTGCCTAAAAATTCTGGGGGACTCATCAGGTCTAGGGAGTGGTGAGTCAGAGACCCTGCCAAAGTCTTTGTCAACATCAAATACAGTTAATACCTGTGCATTTGGGAATCCAAGAGGCCATGACTGACCACAGCCTGCACTTGGTGAGATGAAGTCCAGTAAGACACAGTCAATTCCCATGGTCTGATGTTTTCCTGGACTACGGCAACAGCTCATCTTTCCTGCTGAGCTGACCAGGTCCTCACTGTCCTCACACTCAAATGTGTCATTACACTGTGCCCCATAGTGGGTCTAGCTGGGGGGGGGGGGGGGGAGAGGGGGGGGTATGTGACTCTCATCGCATAGCTACCTGAGAGACTTGACTGTATCTCACAGTGTCTGAAATAGAGTCTTAAGCAACAGAGTGCATTGTGTCCACATGTATCGAAGGAAATGGGTGTCTAAATGTTTCTGCACAGTGACTGTTGTTGATCCAAGTTTATCCCTTCTCCCATGTGCTGAGCTTCTCAGGAGATTTCTAGAATTGGTCAAAAACACATGTAGGTTAAAAAGACAAGGTTTCCATGCATACGGTGCTTAATATAAGTGTGTATTTCATCATTCTCAGTGCCTCTCTGCAGGAGCCGCCTGGACCCAGAGCATTTTCTCAGCCAGTCATTTCCAGCCAGGAGAACCCTTGAAGCTTGGCTCATCACCTCAGAGTGCTTAGATCTTGAATTTCAAGTAGAAAAGCAGTAAGATAAGGCTAAAATTGAATGCTCTGAACAAACATACACTTGTGACTCTACCCTGTGTCCTGGTTTCCTCCACCCACCCAAACCCCAACCTGATAGTGCTGATCGTCTGTCCTGTGCGATTGAGGCTTCAGGCTACTTGACTTGTAACATTTCTTTTCTCACTTTTTAAGCTGTTTCTCATTTTGTTTTGGCCCCTCATCCAGACTGTAAAGCCCTTGGAGAAGCAAGAAAGTGTGACAAGATAGAATAGGACATGTCCTGCTTTGCTTTTCAGCCCTACCCCTTTATGCAGAATTTACAAGAGAGAAATCAAACGTGGTCTTGCAACTTTTGGACCCCTCAGCTCAATCAGGACTTAGAGAGTAGAAAATGCTATGTGCTCTTCCCAGACTTACCGGAGGGTTCTTCAGCAGGACCAGGTGCAGGAATTTGAAATGTATTTCTGCATAGAGGACTGCCACCTGACTCACGCTTGAGAATATTAAGGGGACTGGAAGCAGGAGTTTGACTCCCACCTGGAAATCTGCTTGGTGAGGGCAGATGACTCCAGCGGGGAGGGCCAATGACTCCAGCGGGGACGGCCACTTTGCTGTGATTGGCCTTCACTCTAAGAGAACAAGAGATGCATGAGTATTTCTCACAGACAGATGTGGACAAGGCAGACCTAGGGCCTTTTTGTGTCCAAGTCAGTGGAGCTGACTAGAAGAAGGAGTGTCTTCAGCAGAAAGAGATTTGAGGTTTACCACTGGATGTCCATGGCGAAGGAAGATGTCATAGTGTCCAGCTGAATTGGATGGGGATCACTCACAGGTCAGGGAAACTTCAGAACAAAGGGAACCAGAAGGGAATCTCTGAAGATCCCAAGAAAGTGCCCTCAAGAGGAAGAATCAGCTCGGTCCCTCAGCCCATACCAGAGACTGTGAGGTCCCCAGCCGAGCAGATACTGTCTCCTCCACTCACCACTCCCTCCCATGCCTCCAGCCTTGTGAGATTCACTATGAGACCTCATGACCAAGGCAGGGAGTATAGAGCAAGAAACCAAGGAGCAGCAGACAGTCAAAGAGCCATGTCTTCTGTCCCACCCAGGCTTCCAGCCCGAAGCAGTTCAAATGACGCCAAGGAAGTATATGCAATTCCAGGTTTGGTTCTGTTTTGACCATCACATGAGGCTCCATTGGAAAAGAAAGTGGCAACCCACTCCAGTACCCTTGCCTGGAGAATCCCATGGACAGAGGAGTCTAGGAGGCTACAGTCCATGAGGTCGGTAAGAGTCGTTCATGACTGAACCAACTTAGCACGTATGCATGAGACTCCATACATTATTTATTGGACCAACCTGTGTTTATGGCCTACAACAACAATAGCATCTAAAACTGAGGGGAAAAGCCATGCTATCTGTCACAGTTCTTGTCGAGCATTGGGGAAAATTATTCTAATGAAGTGTAAAACAATGCCAAAAAAATCAAAAATGAAGTTGCATATTGGTGGTGTCTAAATCACTCATATTCAAAATACCATGCAACAATGCCATGTTTCAAAGTTCTAGACAGAAGTCTAACTTTTTAAATTAAAAACATGGTCCCCAGGACTTCCCTGGTGATCCAATGGTTAAGAATCTGCCTTGCAATGCAGGGGACATGGGTTCGATCCCTGCTCAGAGAACTAAGACCCCACATGCTACAACTGCTGACCCTTCACACTTTAGAGACCTCGCACCACAGCTGGAGGGTCCACGTGCCACAGTGAAGGGTCCCTCGTGATCCCATGTGCCACAACTAAGACCCGACACAGCCAAAATAAATAAAGAGGGGAGAGAACAAAAACGTGGCCCCCAGAGGAAGAGCAGTTAGGCACCAAGGAGAGAATCTGGTAGTGAAAAGTCAGGAGATGATCACCCGGGCTCATCCTAAACCTCCAAACCACTCAAGAGACCACGTTCCCTGCCCTGGATATGGTCACAGAAGGATGGCACCCATAGCAAAGGAGACCAGAATCTGTGCGGGCCATAGCAGGAGAGAAACAACAAGCCAGGGTCTGGGTAGGCAGGGAAAGCTAATAAACACCAAACAACTTTTTTTAAGTCCCCTAGTTTAAATATATTTTAAAAATTATAAAATCTGGCCATGTTGTTTAATTCTACTAAACGTTTTTCTCCCCAGCCATGCCACTTGGCTTGAGGGATCTTAGTTCTCCAACCAGGGGTCGCACCAAGGCCTTGGCAGTGAAACAGCCAAGTCCTAACCACTGGACCACCAGGGAACACCAATAACTTGTTAAGGTTAAAAGGGCTACTGAAAAGCAACAAACAGTGTCTCTTAAGCTTCAAGGCCTCTTGGGAAGACATCTGAGTTTATGGCTCCCTTTAATGACATGGTCCTTCTGAAAAGTCAGGGAAAGGATAGATGATGGCAACTCTCAGGAATCATGATGTGTCCAGGAAGAGTGCAGGGTACAGATGTCTGTATCCTGGTGCCTCATTCAAATTGCCCCACAGCAGCCCTGCTCTGGCGATGGAGTTCTTATTTTCCAAAATCCAAGGAGGTTGCTTAGAAACAGAAAAGAAGGCTCATCATCCATTGTCCAAAACCTCTTTTTATCCAGCAGGGTCTGGAAAAGCAGGAAAGTGGATAACAATGAGGAGTGTGTTGAGGAAGGCAGGAGGGTGAAGCCTGGTAGTTGCCCCTTACTGGCTCCCTAGGACCAAGGCTGTGCATGTCCATACAGCCTACTTTTCACCCTCGACCCTTCCTGCAGCCGCTGCCCCCTTCATCTGCCACAAAGTCCCTCTTAAATCACTGCCTTCAGTGCCCCAGGCCCTCCTCTCAGCTCTCTTATTTGCATCTTAGTTTTACATTCCAAGAGTCTCAGCTTGCTTGAGGATGAAAGGCTTGTACCAAGAATGTTTTTCTGATAAAGTCATTGTATGTCCACTTGTGGCAGAGGAAGAAATCTCCTTCAAAGACTGAAGCAAGCATCCAGTCTAGGGAAGAGGCCATTAGAATTCTCTACTGGTTCATCTGCTTTAATACCACTACCCACAACAACAGAAAAGCTGAGCACTATTAGTTACTCTTTAAGTTTTCTTTTGAACGTTCTCAATATTACAAAGATCCAAACTGAAGTCATGATTAACAGAGTCGTCTCTTCTTACAGTTGGCATTCATTTCAAAAGAGAGTTTCTTTTATAATCCTTCTTAAGATACCAAATCCTCCTCACCCCCCAACCTAAGATTCGTTTTACACAGAAGAGGAGTGGAGTCACACGCTTGGGGATTTGAACAGAAACACACTAAAGCCCAGTGTTCCCGATACTCACATGGAAGAAAAAGAAGACAAAGAAAAGGCAAATGAGCAAAAGGAAAAATTAAAGTCTGGTTAACCTGGGAACTTGAAAAAAAGTGCAATCAACCTGCTCCCAAGTGGAGGGAATCAGGGGCTCTGTAACCAAATGCAAACGGGCCCTCAGTGGAAAAATTGTGTGGGAAACGATGGAAGTGTGGAGAGAGACAGGAAGATGGAGATTTCTTTGGTACTTACCTGTATGGCATCGACTTCAAGTCGTCTTTAAGTGGAACTGACGGCATTACAAACACAATAAGCACTTCTAGACAAACTGGAATAGCAATCACTTCAGGAGCTGGGAAGCATTCACAATTTTGCTGTTGTCAACGCTTTCAGTGGCTTTAATTTTCAATGGTAAGCACAGCTTCTATATAGTGTTGTCAAAACCGCAATGAAGTCATGTCATTGAATATTAAAGGCCCAGCCCGCGGAATGCCAACACAGAGATTTGAATTTCATGCTCGCTCCTAAACATCAAGACAAATATGTCTAATTTCATAAAAACCCGGCCAGCCCCAGGGAGGCTGACAATCATATCTATTGTTACCCAAGTTTGCTAGAATAAAACCTGGCCTTCCTCAGTGTGTGTGTGAGGGGGGCGGGGGGGGCAAAAGGGAGGAGGAAGGAGAGGAGAGAGAGAGCAGAGGATTACCAAAGATAAGCAGTAAAAACTGGCTGACTTTGTGTGGATTTTGTCGACTGGGAGCGGAGCTCTGATTGCCTCCCAGTTGGTATCTCACTTGACCACTTTGGACTCAGCACTCCCAAGTGGTACTGAGGATCCTCTCAGAAGGAATTCTTTGAGCCTAGCAAAGTGATATACTTTACCTCCAAAGAAACATGTATACCTACTGAATCTTTCCTATCCCAAGTCAGCCTGCCTTAAACACAAGAGGTAATTCTCTGGGTTGCCAGAGTGATCAAACCAGTTAGACTGTGATGGAGATGGATTTTAGGATCCACTGGGAGCTTAAGTTTGAGAGGTAGATGGGGACCAAGGTGGGGGACATCTCCACCAGAGACCTCTCCATAAGTATTAACATGTTAAACCTGGTGTTCCAAGAAGATTAATTCTAAGATTCTCAGAAGCTCAATTTGCTCCAAAAGAAAAGAGCAAAAAGCAGACAAAGACATGGGCCTTTTTGAAGGAAGAACATAAAGAAACTGGTTCGTGGAATAGACTCCTCCTGCTCTTAAGATTCACTTCAAAAAATAGACCGTCGGTAATCCCTCCTCAGACAACAGGCCCCTCACCCACACTCAACATCCACCTCACATTTGGAAGAAAATATCAATTATACTAACAATCCGAGGATCCAGTGTCGTTTTCTAGCCTTCTTAAATCTATTTTTGCATCATGGCATGTTAAGATTTAAAGGTGTTTTCACAGCTCTTATTCTATGGGATTCTCATAATGATCCCATGGAAAAGATATACTAATGCTACTAATTTGATAATCATCTTTCCCAGCCCATTTAGGGGTGCCAGAGGCAATGCCCAGAGGATCTATGATTTGTCCAAGGGAATACACAAATTTGCTTGAGTTCAATCCTAGGAATTCTGACTCTAAAACTAATAATGGTTTCATCTCATTTTCCCCTCAGGTGGGGTTCCTGTGTCTTATTCCATATAGCTCACACCCTGATCTGGTTGGATGTGTGTGTGTTAAGTCACTCAGTCGTGACCGACTGTTTGCGACCCCATGGACTGTAACCCGCCAGGCTTCTCTGTCCATGGAATTCTCCAGGCAAAATTACTGTGAGTGGATTGTCATTCCCTTCTCTAGAGAAACTTCCCAACCCAGGGATCAAACCCTGGTCTCCTGCATCATAGGCAGGTTCTTTACCATTTGAGCTACAGGCTATATAATCCAGTTGAGATGCATGCAAAAGAAACCCAGGATTTAAATTAAACTTGTTTGTTTTGTGAGGACACGGGTCTTGTCTCAGACATGGTGAGGAAGGAAGATATGAGGGTCCATGGATAGTGGATGGAATAAGTCTTTCTTACATTTCACATTTTCCTCCACAAAAGCTAAGAAGAAATAGGCATGATGAATGATAGAATGAAGAAATTGTGGGCAAAAAATAGTCAAAGAGGCAGAAATTCACAGTACCTTTCTCCACCCTCGTTCCTATGGCATTCATAGCCAGGACTAAATCATCTAGCCGTTGATTAATTTCATTTTGACCTCTCATTGAGGTTGAGAACTGTGCATGCTTTTGCTATATTTTCTAAAGCACTGGTTCCCAATTTTTGAAGTGCTCAGACACAAGTGTGGGCTTCCCAAGTGGTTCAGCAGTAAAGAATCCGCCTGCCAGTGCAGGGAATGTGGCTTCAATCCCTGGGTCATGAAGATCCCCAGGAGAAGTAAATGGCAACCCACTCTAATATTCTTGCCTGGAAAATCCCATGGCAGAGGAGTCTGGTGGGATACAGTCCATGAAGTTGCAAAAGAGTCAGACACGACTTACCAACTAAACAGCAGACACATGAGATAGGAGATACTTGGCAAATACATGGACTCTTGGGACATTTGATGCCAGTGAGTCTCATCCAGTAAGTCTGGATCCATGTTTAATGAACATCTTTAGGTAGGAAATTAGATGGCTAGGTCATGGCATGGATAGTGGAAAGCCTGACTTGAAAGGAGCAGGAAGCAGTTCTGTGAGGGCCTCCCATTGCATGCCAAGGCATTTGGACTCCATCCTGAAAGCAGTAGCAGTCCTAATAGGATTTTAAGCATAGATGAGGCTATAATTATTTATTAGAAAGATTGCTTTGATTCAAAGTAAAAATTGGATCAGGCAGCTAAAGCTGGAAACAAATAGAACAGTTAAGAATCAGACACTACATGAGTCCCTGAACTGGATCAGTTCTGAAGGAAATGAAAAATGGACAGCTCCAAGAAACATCAGAAGATCAAGATCCTTGTGGCTGGGATAAGACGAGGGGTTGGAGAGGAAGTCGAGAATGACTTCCAGGTTTGTGCTTGGACAATTGGAGGAATAATGATTGATGTTGATTAAGTGTCAACTATGCTGCTGCTGCTGCTGCTAAGTCACCTCAGTCGTGTCCGACTCTGTGCGACCCCATAGATGGCAGCCCACCAGGCTCCGCTGTCCCTGGGATTTTTCCAGTCAAGAACACTGGAGTGGGTTGCCATTGCCTTTGCCAAGTGTCAACCATGAGCCAGGCAATATGGAGCCACAGCAAGGTATGAAAACTGCCCAATTTGGAGGTGATGGATTCAAGATTCAAACTCACATCAACTGGGTCTAGAGTTCATGCTTCTAGATGGAGACAGAGAAAAACAATGAGTTTAGAAGTTGAGTTAGGACAGGAGAAGAGGAAGAACAAGAAATGAAAGAGAGGCAAAGCGTGGAAAGAGAGAGGAAGAGACCACAGAGGAAGTGGAATCTCGGAGGTCACAAAACAAAAACGTCTACCAAGGTCCTGCAGGAAGAAGGACATTGACACCATAAGCCAGAAAGCAGTATAAGAACAGAAAAAGTCCAGATTTACCACGGGACATCATTGCAGAATTCATGTGTGAGTCCATGAACTGATATGGGGAAACAGTGGGGACTTAGGTGAAAGAAAAGTGATGAAAGAGGTGACAATCCTCACAGTGAAAGGGGACGTCAAGGAAGAGAGATGAATTATTCTCACATTGAGCTTATGAGGCAGCAAGGCCTTGAAGAGGCTGTTAAGGAGGTAGAGAAGGCAGGAAGGATATCTGAGGAGTGGAGGAAGTGAGTGAGTCGGAAGTGGGAGTGACGAGGGTCTGAAATGATAATCTTTAGGGATAACAGGATATTATGGACCTACAAAGTGGTTGCTGGAAAATGCTGAGAACCTAGTGAGCTTGTGGTTCCAATGTTGGCCTGGGTGTGGTGAAGTTTTCTCCAGCTGTGCCCCTCAGCTTGTATGACTGGGTCCACAGCTGAGGATTTGCAGGCTGGCTTTGTGTGGATATACAGTTAGATAGGATAAGAATAACAGGGACAGATGTTTTGATCTGAGTGAGTAAGTGAGTGAGTAAAGAAATGGGTGGCTGGAGAGATGGGTGAATCCTGAGTTTGGCCCCAAGAGTACATGTTCTCATCAGACCAACAGGAAGCAACAAGGAAGGCAAAGCAGGAGGTCAAGGGCCACATTCTCAAGGGCAACACAAGAATAAGCCGAGGAAGGGTTGTGAAGAGCCTTTAGTGCAGGCAGCTGTGCCCCAGGAAAGCTCCCCTCTGGAGCCATGCTCCAGGTCCAAGCCCACGGCAGCCCATCCCACCCAGGGTGTTAGGGAGAATCGCGTGGCAGGGGCAGCCTCTTCCAGAGTCCCTTGAGTTGGGGAAACATTACTTCCGGATCTAGGGCTGGCACTGTGTCCTCATCCTCCATTATCTCTTTCTCCACATATGCTCATTTCTTTCCTTCAAGGTGCAGGTCAAATCATGCCTCCTTAATGAAATCTCTCACGCCACAAAGCCTGACACACATTAAGTGCTTGATAAATCTGTGTGTGTGTGTGTGTGTGTGTGTGTGCGCGTGTGTGTGTGTGTGTGTGCACGCACACGAGCTCTGTTTCATCCCATTCTTTGCAACCCCATGGACTATAGCCCACAAGGCTCCTCTGTCCATGGAATTTCCCAAGCAAGAATACTGGAGTGGGTTGCCATTTCCTACTACAGAGAATCTTCCTGACCCAGGGATCAGACCCACATCTCCTGTGTCTCCTGCATTGGCAGGCAGATTCTTCACCACTAGTGCAACCTGGGAAGCCCATGCTTAACAGATAATGATCAATTTTTTTTATGATCATATTGTTTCAATGGTATGTATTGTTTCAGTGGTATGTGATTTCTTATACCCGCCCCCCCCCCAGCCTGTGGACTCATCAGAGGCAATGAATACATCTTCTTATTTCAACACCCCCGCACCCCTACCTCCAGCCTGCAGCATTGCCACTCAGTGGTAGATGACCTTTAGTTTACTCCCAACCCGGAGGCTAACCATGGCTAATGTCACCTAACCAAACTGTCCAGCAGGAAAAGATGAGGATAAAAACTCTAGGAGAGGAGACAACAGGGAACCCCCAGGACCTACACCCATATCCTGTTCCTGCCTCAGAGAGAAGTGTTTGTTGGTCTATCACTGAAGGTCCAGCAGGAAATGGAAGGCACCCAAGCTGGGGTTTTGAAAAGAATTTGATAGTGGGATTAGGTGCAGGTTTAAGGAAGTCAACAGGAGATGTCAAGGTATCCTAAAATTCGAACAGCAGGGGCTGTCCCTCTGAGGGATCAGTTCAGATAAGTTCAGTCGCTCAGTCGTGTCCAACTCTTTGTGACCCCATGAACTGCAGCACGCCAGGCCTCCCTGACCAGAGGAGGGAGGAATTGACATTACCAGAACCAAGGGAGCCCTGGAAAAGGGCCCTCCTGGCAGGAGCTGCAGGCATAAAAATAACAGCTATAAGCAGACCTATTGTCCCAAGTATAAGACAGCAGGGCAGAAACATCTCAACTGCAGTCTCCTCACCACCCCCTACACCCTGTTGGTGCATCCCATCACTGAACCCAACAGGAAGACAGAGGCTGCAAGGGAGCTTGGGGGAGGTAGCATGCAGGGCTCAGCATCCAGGGCAGAGAGCAAGACAGTAAAAGGGCAGGGAAAGGTGGCGCATAATCATCACAATTAGCAGAGACCAAGAGTGAGGTGAGAGAATGTGGACCACATATTCATCAAAGAGTTAATATTGTCAGAAAGGGCTGGACACTGAGTGGCAGGAAGTAATGACTATCATTGATTCTGTATTTACTTAGTAGAGCTCCCCTGGTGGCTCAGACAGTAAAGAATCTGCCTGCAATTCGAGAGACCCAGGTTTAATCCCTGGGTTGGGAAGATCCCCTGGAGGAAGGCATGACAACCCACTCCAGTATTCTTCCTGGAGAATCCAATGAACAGAGGAGCCTGATGGGCTACAGTCTATGTGATCGTAAAGAGTCGGACACTACTGAGCAATTAACACTTTCCCTTTCATTTTACTTCATAGTTGTTGGAGACACCCTAGGAAACTAAGCAGAGCCCATCCAGGGTAGGGGGCTTCCCTGGTGGCTCAGAGGTTAAAGCGTCCGCCTCCAATGCGGGAGACTGGGGTTTAATCCCTGGGTCGGGAAGATCCCCTGGAGAAGGAAATGGCAATCCACTCCAGTATTCTTGCCTGGAGAATCCCATGGATGGAGAAGCCTAGTAGGTTACAGTCCATGGGGTCGCAAAGAGTCAGACACGACTGAGCGACTTCAACTTACCTATCCAGGGTAGGAGAAGGGTCAGCATGGGGTGGGGGAGTTTGTGACCCTGTGCCTGATAACAAATTTAGGGATAAAATGTCTTCTCCAAACTTGGCCTCATATCCAGCAATCACTATCATGCAGCAATGGAATAAGTAATTAAAAACAAATAAGCCTGGCCGGAGGAAGGGAAACAAGCCCCACCTTGACCAGATCTGAGACAACCAAACAAGTGGGAAAGCCCCCTAGGAATTCCAGGGGAGAGTGGTCATCACGCTGGTGTCACTGGTAACATGACGAGGCAGTGAACACAGGCCCTAATGGAACTGGGGAGAGACTCTACTGGAGCCCACAGACCAGTGGTTATTTTCTCCCTGGAAAGGAGATCAGGCTGGAAAACAAGTGATGATGCTCCGGGGATGAGCAGTGTGGCCCCTGCGGGGAGCAGGTGGTAGCTCAGCGGGCTGGAGAGACAGCAGCCCCATATCCCTTCCCCACAACAACTGTGAGTTTTATTAAGAGAGGTTCAGACTCAATGAGAGTGGGGATTATGTGGAGCTCATCTCACCGCCCATTTGATTCTGCTGATTAAGTTTCTTTCTCTAAGATCTTATGATACGAGTATGGAGAGGCTAGAAAGGGAGAAGTTAAGCCCTAATAGCCCCATCCTTTGGGTAGCTGGGCCACAAGGATTCTAGGCAAAATTTCCATCTCGGTCGTCCATAAACGTGACATAAGTGGGAGCTGATAATAGTGCCAGCCCCCTCTTATCTTTGTAATTATTATTTTATGATATAATTCATGAAAAAGTTCTCTGCAAAGGTAAATATGTTATTATGAGAGCCAAGAAATGTAAATGAGACAAAAGCTAAACTGCCTACTTTGGATTAAAATAGACACACATAGAATACATGTGTAATTATGTGTTACTAAGCATCAGAACGTCTCAACATCACCTCTTATTTGACTCAGAGAAAAATCCAGTCATACGATAGCCTACAAGCCTTCATAATGTGCCCCATCATCCCTCTAAACTCATCTCCAGCTGCCCACACGATCTCACTCCAGCCACACTGAACTCTATGATGTTCCTCAAACATGCCACAGCTTAAGGCTTTAGCAAAGCCTTTTCCTTCTTCCTACTTGCTTTTCCTCCAAATATCTGCTCACCTGCTTCTTTTCCAAAATCATTTCAATGAAGCTTGCCCTGAAAACTCTAATTAAAATTACTTTCACTGAAAACCTCTGAATCTCTATATCCTTTGTGCTAAGTCACTTCAGTGGTGCCCGACTCTTTGTGACCCTATGGATTGTGGCCCACCAGGCTCCTCTGTCCGTGGGATTCTTCAGCCAAGAATACTGGAGTGGGTAACCATGCCCTTCTCAAGGGGATCTTCCTGACCCAGGAATTGAAGCCAGGGGAGAAGGCAATGGCACCCCACTCCAGTACTCTTGCCTGGAAAATCCCATGGACGCAGGAGCCTGGTAGGCTGAAGTCCATGGGGTTGCTAAGAGTTGGACACGACTGAGCGACTTGATTTTCACTTTTCACTTTCATGCATTGGAGAAGGAAATGGCAATCCACTCCAGTGTTCTTGCCTGGAGAATCCCAGGGACAGCGGAGCCTGGTGGCCTGCCGTCTATGGGGTCGCACAGAATCGGACACGACTGAAGCAACTTAGCAGTAGCAGCAGCTCTTGCATTGCAGCAGATTCTTTACTATCTAAGCCACCAGGGAAGTGGTGGCTTTATTCTTTACCTTTATCTGCTTTTCCTTCTTTTATTTCCACAGCACGTCACATTCGATCACACTATGTAGTTTATTTGTTATACTTTTTGTTTGTTGTCTGTTTCCTTTTCTACAAGCTAGCTATGCAAGGACAACAATCAGTACATTGTTTACAAATGCTTACAACGCTGTCTTGAATATATAAGGCCTTAAAAAGGCATTTGTTGAATGAATGAATGAATGCTCTACCATGTGTCAGACCTTAATTATGAGTCTTTATTCCACTCTGCTTGTCCCTAGTAAGATAAAAATATCATAAATTAATGTTCCATAAAGGATAATTGATGATGTCACTTAGTCAACAAACATTTATTGAGAGCCTATTTTACCAAACACGTGAGAGACACTAAGAAATATAAGCTATCTAAGGTACTCTTACAAAATTATTATCTAATTGCTGATGTAGCTGGCATCAAAACCCAATACCAAGTTCTCCTCCCCTCCCAGACACCTGGAAAATTGTACTTTTCAATTGCCTTGCAGATGGGCAGTTGTGTGACAAATTGGCCGATGAAATGTGCACAAAAATGACATTGTCCACATCCAGGATGAGTCATTGGAAAGCACCAGCTACCCCTGGACAGCAGCAAAGTGGCCCTGTAACCCCAAGACACAGTTACTAGTTGGAGGAGACCCCCTTGCGCTTGGATCCTTGAACAAAACCTTTCTAGTGTTGAGGCCCTGACATTTGGGAATCTTTTGTTCCTGTAAAATCTAGCCCTTCCTGGCTAGCATGGGGTGCAGGGGGACTGTGAAACGTGAGAACGATAAGAACTGAGTAAATAGCTTTCATGATGCTGGGTGTAACAGGTGGGCAGTAAGTGGTCCTGATGATCACTGAGGTATCCATTGAGAGGCAGGAATCTTGGAGCACTGTTGAGCAGACTGAAGGAAAGAACTGAGAGCAGGTAAGGATGAGGTGAATTTAGATAAGCAGAAAAAAAGAGAACGCTTTAGTTGGACAAATGGCTTTAAGAAAGGCATGACAATGATGATGATGATGACCGTGGTGATGATGGTGGTGATGGTGATGGTGGGTTCAGTGAAACCCAAAGAGGAGTGTTCAGTGAAACACAAAGGCAGCTGAGGTAATAGGGACAGGCTGGTCAACTCACTAATTAATAACCCTAACTCACACAAGTGTCAGCCTTGGGACAGGCCAACATGGAAAAGCACATTTCCCTTCCCATTGCCCCACACACATTTCACAGGAGCAAATGTTACTTAAAATTCAATTTACCCTTTTTTGTTGATTTAGGATGGCTGTTTAATTAGTTTTTAGCATTGCACATTGTTTATGATCATTGTTTCAACGGAAGTTAAAAGTGAGAAAGTTTACCGTGCTCTTGATTTGTAGACAAAATAACTGACTGTTTGAGATTTCTCTCCTCTCCCCTTGCCACATTTCTGATTTAAAGGTGTCTCTGACCTAGTGAATTGCTTCTAAATCATATCCCTGGGTTTGCTGAACTTCCACTGCATAGAATCTCTCCCCTAAGACAGCATCCCTACAGCTGAGAAAACACATCTTCTCTCAGTGTTTCAAGTGATAGCACATCTGATAACAAATGCAATAGGCCAAAAGAACATTCGTCCTCTGGAAATGGCATCATCCTCAATAAGGAAAATTCCACAAAAACTTGAGCTGAGAATTTCACTTTGGCATCTATAAAGGCTGGTCCCTGAGCAAAACTCAGACTTGCCCATGAACCCAACCAGACATGGAGAGGGCTCTGGGCTGAGGCCATTTCTTCTCCTCGTGGGTCCATAATTTACAACCACTGGAGATCCACTAGAACCTGTGCTGGGAGCCAGGGCAAAGAAAGTGAAAGTGAAAGTCGCTTCACTTAGTTGTGGCCAACTCTATGGGGTCCCATGGACTGTAGCCTGTCAGGCTCCTCTGTCCATGGAATTCTCCAGGCAAGAATACTAGAGTAGGTTGCCATTCTCCAGGGGATCTTCCCGACAACCCAGGGATAAAACCCAGGTCTCCTGCATTGTGGGGGGATTTTTTACTGTCTGAGCCACCATGGAAACTGGAGAAGATTGGAGTGGGTAGCCTATCGAGTCACCTGCAGATCTTCCCAGCCCAGGAATCAAACTGGGGTCTCCTGCATTGCAGGTGGATTCTTTACCAGCTGAGCTACCAGGGAAGCCAGGAGAGATGGAGACAAAAGGGGACCTGCCCCCACATTCCTCACAGCACTATCCGAGGACACATAATTAATCCTCATGGAGAGGAGGCTAACGGTGGCTTGAGAGTGGCCATGTTACTCATGCACCCTTCCTGTTCCCCCAGCATCACAGCCCGTTTGCCCAGGTGCTTTTGGTGAGCAGAAAGAGAAGCCATCTCAGAAAGACCGTCCTGAGAGAATTCAAATCACAGACAACTAATAGGAGTAAAGATTACCTACTGTTCTAAAAATGAGACCGGGAGGAGACTGATACAAACATAGCATGTGAAGAAATGGTCTATTTTAGGAATATTCCTATTTGTGGGGATTGCATAAGTGTTGGAGGGATGTTCGCTTTGAAAAAGAGGTTTCTGTCTCTCGAAGCCCACCAAGATTCCTTCCCTATTTCGTTTGCATTCTTCTGGTCATTTCTATCTTCTCCTCCTAGACTGATATGGACCCTCTGCCCTGTGCATATACGCGCATGCACACACATGCAGACAGACACATACACACACACGTAGCACGAAAGCATAGTTCAGCTCAGCAGATAGGAACTGGATGCTGGAGTCAGTCTCCCTGGATTCAAACTCAGCTTTATCATTCTTTAGCTATGTGACCTATGGAATAACTTGACTCAGTTATTCCATCTCCCTTTGTGGTGGTATCCTCGTTTGTATTCAATTGTGGTACTTACCGCATAAGGCTCTTATGGAGTGAGTGTTTAACATACTCAGAACAGTGCCTAGCTTGAACCTATATCCCATGTTTCTATTATGGGTCTTACTGTGTTCATACCAGTTCAACAGAAGATTAGAAGAATCCCTCCAGTATGCTAGTGCTGTGAACTACAGAGTATTTCATAAAGTTTCTGCCCTTGAGGTTGTGAAAATCTGCTTGGGAACACAGGACAGAGAGAAGAAGAGAGAGACTAAGTAGAGAAGATTCTAGGTGTGCTTGAGAGTCAGCTCAGAGAGTGCAGCCCATGACCCTGAATAGTCAGACTTCACACCCACGCTCAGGTCTGTGTTTCCTTCCTGCACCATTTCCTCCTCACCTGAGTGCAGGCGGGCAACCATGGAAGAAAAGTCCATATATTAATATACCAGGGTGTGTGATCCCCGCGGAAGCTTAATGTCACCACACATTTCCCTCCCACCCTCCTCTGTCCCCAAACTGGAGGCTTCCCTCTGCAGCCTACCATCCCTGCAATGCAGGAAACTGTTTGAGAGGTACTCCCTTCTGTTCTCCGAGCTACTTCTTCTCGAACAGTCAAGAAACACCCCTCAAAATAGCCTGACTTGCTAAGGCAGCTTTGGGCCTCCAATATGCCATGGCTTCCCTCTACAGGGAGGGCAGCAGTCTGCACAATGGGTCCACTCCTCATCAGAGCCCGGGATGGAGGTGGGAAGCACTGCCCGCCATTTTGTCTGCCATCTTTTTATTAGAAACTTACAGTCTCTTTATTTTAGCCCGACAAGAAAACTCTCTTTGTCTTCTTTCCACACATAATCTCTCATCCCGGGACACGGCAGGGCATTGTGTAAAAATACAATAGTTCCTAAATATTTCGATAACACCATCCCACCTGTGCTCACATAAATAATAGCAAATGAAACAACTGACAAACAACTAATCTCAAAAATATACAAGCAACTTATGCAACTCAATTCCAGAAAAATAAACGACCCAATCAAAAAATGGGCCAAAGAACTAAATAGACATTTCTCCAAAGAAGACATATGGATGACTAACAAACACATGAAAAGATGCTCAACATCACTCATTATTAGAGAAATGCAAATCAAAACCACAATGAGGTACCACTTCACACCAGTCAGAATGGCTGCGATCCAAAAATCTGCAAGCAATAAATGCTGGAGAGGGTGTGGAGAAAAGGGAACCCTCCTACACTGTTGGTGGGAATGCAAACTAGTACAGCCACTATGGAAAACAGTGTGGAGATTCCTTAAAACATTGCAAATAGAACTGCCATATGACCCAGCAATCCCACTGCTGGGCATACACACCAAGGAAACCAGAATTGAAAGAGACACATGTACCCCAATGTTCATCGCAGCAATGTTTATAATAGCCAGGACGTGGAAACAACCTAGATGTCCATCAGCAGATGAATGGATAAGAAAGCTGTGGTACATATACACAGTGGAGTATTACTCAGCCGTTAAAAAGAATACATTTGAATCAGTTCTGATGAGATGGATGAAACTGGAGCCGATTATACAGAGTGAAGTAAGCCAGAAAGAAAAACACCAATACAGTATACTAACACATATATATGGAATTTAGAAAGATGGCAATGATGACCCTGTATGCAAGACAGCAAAAAAGACACAGATGTGTATAGCGGACTTTTGGACTCAGAGGGAGAGGGAGAGGGTGGGATGATTTGGGAGAATGGCATTGAAACATGTATACTATCATGTAAAAATCAAATCACCAGTCTATGTCCGATGCAGGATACAGCATGCTTGGGGCTGGTGCACGGGGATGACCCAGAGGGATGTTGTGGGGAGGGAGGTGGGAGGGGGGTTCATGTTTGGGATCGCATGTACACCCGTGGTGGATTCATGTCAATGTATGGCAAAACCAATACAGTATTGTAAAGTAAAATAAAGTAAAAATAAAAAATAAAAATAATAATAATAAATAAATAAATAAAACAGCTCACAATTCCAGCTGATAACCAGATGCAAAAACAGGGTGGGGCTGAGGAAGGAGTCCTTCCTGAGTCATCTCCCATTGTGTGTGCGGGCTAAGTCACTTCAGTCGTGTCTGACTCTTTGTGACCCTATGGACTGCAGCCCACCAGCTCCTCTGTCCATGGGATTCCCCAGGCAAGTATCCTGGGGTGGGTTACCATGCCCTCCTGCAGGGGATCTTCCCGATCCAGGGATCGAACCCATGTCTCTTATGTCTTCAGCATTATCAGACAGATTTTTTACCACTAGCACCACTTGGGAAGCCCCTTCTCCCATTACAGGCTCACAATTCGGAGAAAGGACCTATCAGAGGTGGCTGGGCAATCAAGAAATGCTTCCCAAAGCCCAGAGCAGTTGAGAGATGCTTGAGAAGTGCTTCCAATTAACATGTAAGGTGATGGTTAGGAGTAAAGACTAAAGGATCCCAGATATGGGAAATGGGAAAGGCAAAGATGCAAGGGAAATCAGCACGGCCCCCGTAGAGGAGGCAGTGTTACAACTACTGTGACACGACATGCAGGTCAGCTGGGGCAGAGTACATAGGTACATGTGTTTATTTGTATTAGAGGCCATCTCATACCACAAAAATGCATCTGCACACATTGCCTCAATGATTTTCACAACTGACCTGTTAGATTGGCAAGATATGATATCATTCCTCATGTCACAGGGAAGAAATTCAAGCAGAGAGAGAGAAGCTATTTGTTTAATTCTTAAAATTAGTAATTATGGAATTTGGATTTCAGACAAACGTTGTGGTTCTAGATTCAGTTCATTTTCTGGATTCCCCTTTTCGTCTCCTTTCTCTTCTCCTCTCCCTCTTCTTCTTCCTTCTCCCTTCCTTACCCTCTGCTCCTCCGTCCTTTGTTTTCTGCCTTCCTCCCTCACCCACTCCGTATCCCTCCTCCTCTGTCACTATGGTTACTGCCACCTTCTTCTCCACCTCTATCCGCATCTCTCTCTCTTTCTCTCTCGCCCTCCTGTGCGTGGAGAAAGGTTGGTCAGGCATCTGGAATAGGGCTCCTATGTGCCCACTGAGACTATACCTCCCTTAAGTCTCAGGAAGCCTGGGTCCCAATCACTCTGACCTCTCCCCATGTGCCATCCCCTTCCTGTTCAAAGGCTGGAACCTGCGTTTATACATTCTTTCACTGCAGAGTAGAATATACTTGAGGCAGAGGGGAGTCCTTCTCAAGAGACCCATCTGTCTGCAGAGTCAGGGACATGATGTCCCAGGATGAAGACAGGAAACGGACAAGAGCAAGGGGGCCTTGGGATATAATGGACACTAGAAAGGGGACATGCCAGAATGGCAGCCAGGTCACCTGTATTCTCAGATCTAAATTCATGTAGAGGGAAGAAACGTTGAATAAAGAGAAACAGAAAAAAAAATTGAATTCCTGAGGAGGAAAGTGCCAGGCAGCAGATGTAAATGTCACTGTCAGATAGTCATCCCTGGCCTCTGCTTTGGCCCAAGTCCCACCTCAAGGCTCAGAGAGCTTGGGCATGGGTTCGAGGTAAAAAGAGAGGACCTGCTTTCTGAGGTCTCCCCTCTTGCAGTGATCTCTAGAATTTTCCTGCATTTGGGGGACTCCATAGGAATCCTTGATGCTGCCACAGACACCAAGCTTCTCTCTCTCACACACACACACATAGGCACATTCACACACAAAGGCGTTCACACACATGGGCACACACACACATAGGCACATACACACACATATGCATGCACACACATATTCACGCGCACACACACATGCACATACATACGCACATACACACAGGCTGCTGTTGCTGCTGCTGCCGTGTCACTTCAGTCGTGTCCGACTCTGTGCGACCCCATAGACGGCAGCCCACCAGGCTCCTCCATTCCTGGGATTCTCCAGGCAAGAATACTGGAGTGGGTTGCCATTTCCTATCCAACGCATGCATGCATGCTGTCGCCTCAGTCGTGTCTGACTCTATGAGACCCTATGTACAGCAGCCCACCAGGCTCCTCTGGCCACAGGATTCTGTAGGCAAGAATACTGAAGTGGGTTGCCATTTCCTTCACACACATGCATGTGCACATACTTACACACATACACATACATATGCACATATACACACATGTGCATGTACACACATGCGTGTACTCACATACATATGCACATGAGCACACATATATGCACATACACACACATCCCACTCACTGACCCTGAACTGGGAATATCTCTTCACACCAGACCCTCATCTCCTCCCGCACGATACCCCATCTGGAAAGGCTGACGATCTCATTCCAAGACAGAAGATGATGCCTCAGAAAGGGACTTTCAAGCCGTTGTCCTGGGTAATATATGTACTGAAGGAGAGCCACGCCAAGGCCAAAGGATAGGACAAAAGTGCTGTACGTGATTCACATGCCTCATTCCCTTTGGTCCCCAGGCACAAAGAAGCGAAAACTCTTAGAAGCTTCAGCATTGGCTCCACCTCCATTCCGAGACCTAGGGACAGGAGGAGGGTCCTGGCTTCCCTGACTCCCACTCCATTTGCACTTCAGAGAGCTTTTGAAGTGTGGTGTTGGAGAAGACTCTTGAGAGTCCCTTGGACTGCAAGGAGATCCAACCAGTCCATTCTGAAGATCAGCCCTGGGATTTCTTTGGAAGGAATGATGCTAAAGCTGAAACTCCAGTACTTTGGCCACCTCATGCGAAGAGCTGACTCATTGGAAAAGACTCTGATGCTGGGAGGGATTGGGGGCAGGAGGAGAAGGGGACGACAGAGGATGAGATGGCTGGATGGCATCACTGACTCAATGAACATGAATCTGAGTGAACTCCGGGAGTTGGTGATGGACAGGGAGGCCTGGCGTGCTGCAATTCATGGGGTCGCAAAGAGTCAAACATGACTGAGCGACTGAACTGAACTGAACTAAGCTCAGCGCCTGCGGTGCTCTCCAGAGGGGAAACTCATTCCCAAGGAAGAGCTCTGGGAGGCCTTGCCCTTCTGCTCCAGGGCTGCAGGCCCGGCCCCACAGGGTGCCCCACCCCTGCAGGGAGCAAGATTTGTCCTTTCTCACTCATCCGTCCCAGCAGCTTCCCCAGTCCCTACAAGTGGAATCCCTCAGAGCCCCCTGGGAAGTCCACAGAACCTTTTGGATTGGTTTCTAGAAACACCTCCGATTTTAGGAGAACAAGTCCTTCCTCCATGATCTAAATTGCTTTGTGGTTTCACCCTGCCATGACCCTTTTTGAGCACCCAGATATGCCCAAGTCCAGGTATTTAAGAAACAAGCCATTCTTCTTCTCACTCTTGCCCCCTTCCCAGTCCAAGCTTCTCCAGGTGTGTTTCTTACCCTCCAAGCTTCTCCTTACTTTTCTCTGTGCCTCTGGGGGGGTACTTGGTGCATAGCAGTAATGACTTGTTAGGACAGTGGGGCTGGCATCTCTCTGGAAAGAGGGCTGGGAGAACACAGCCCTCCCTCTGGAGGGAACTAGGGTAAGCAACAACATTGATAGCAGAAGTGAGCTTATCATGAAAAGGACCTAGGGCTACTGGCCTCACTGAAGCTAAAGGGCTCTGGTGTGAAGGAGGCATCATGAGATAAGAAAATAGAAATTGTCAAAACACACTTACTGATTCACAGCTATTAGACACAACCCTGCCCTGTACGCTTTGCCTTGGAGCACTCACCCCATAAGCATTCCATGGGGATGACCTTCTTAATGGCTGAAGCAGTTGTAGTCAGAACCCCTGCTCTTGTACCTGGTCAAATACTGCTTTAAACTTTAAGCAGCATCATTCTAGAGCACACTTCTCCTTAAGTGTTGTATGTCTGTATGAGTCCTACCTGCAAAGAAACCACTAGCTCTTCTAGGACAAGGACCAGACTTCCTCTGGCATTGTTCTTCCTTCTCACTACCGGATCCACCCCAGGGCAGCCCCGGGTATTCAGTAAGGAGGTCACACGCTACTACTGTGGGAAAAGCCATGTTTGGCGATCCAGGCTTCCAAGAGATCTGGGCTTTAACCTTGGACCTAATTAACTTGTAACTTTGGAAAAGTCACCTGAATTCTGAGCCTTTCCTTTCTTACCTGTAGAGTGACACAAGCTATTTTACTTCTTTACTGGAAAATCAGCTAGAAAATTCTTTAAATTAATATACACTATTCAAATCTTTCAAAGAGAAAGCCAAGGGAGAAAAGGAAAGATATACCCATCTGACTGCAGAGTTCCAAAGAATGGCAAGGAGAGAAAAGAAAGCCTTCCTAAGTGAACAATGCAAAGAAATAGAGGAAAACAATAGAATGGGAAAGGCTAGGGTCTCTTCAAAAAAAATTAGAGATACTATGAGAACATTTCATGCAAAGATGTGTACCATAAAGGACAGAAATGGTATGGACCTAACAGAAGCAGAAGATACTAAGAATACACAGGAGAACTGTACAAAAACAGACCTTAATAACCCAGATAACCACGATGGTGTGATTACTCACTTAGAGTCAGACATCTTGGAGTGAGAAGTCAAGTGGGCCTTAGGAAGCATCACTATGAACAAAGCTAGTGGAGGTGATGGGATTACAGCTGAGCTGTTTCAAATCCTAAAAGATGATGCTGTGAAAGTGCTGCACTCAATAGGCCAGCAAATTTGGAAAACTCAGCAGTGGTCACAGGACTGGAAAAGGTCAGTTTTCATTACAATCTCAAAGAAAGGCAATGCCAAAGAATGTTCAAACTACTGCACAATTGCACTCATCTCACACATTAGCAAAGTAATGCTCAAAATTCTCCAAGCTAGACTTCGACAGTGTGTGAACCAAGAACTTCCAGATGTTCAAGCTGGATTTAGAGAAGGTGGAGGAACCATAGATCAAATTGCCAACATCTGCTGGACTTTAGAAAAAGCAAGAGAATTCCAGGAAAATATCTACTTCTGCTTCACTGACTATGCTAAAGCCTTTGACTGTGTGGATCACAACAAACTGTGGAAAATTCTTAAAGAGATGGGATTACCCGACCACCTTACGTGCCTCCTGAGAAACCTGTATGCAGGTCAAGAAGCAACAGTTGGAACTGCATGCATATGAAACAACAGACTGGTTCCAAATTAGGAAAGGAGTACATCAAGGCTATATTTTGTCACCCTGCTTGTTTAACTTATATGCGGAGTACATCATGCGAAATGCCGGGCTGGATGAAGAACAAGCCAGAATCAAAATTGCCAGGAGAAATATCAATAACCTCAGATATGCAGATGATACCACCTTTATGGCAGAAAGTGAAGAACTAAAGAGCCTCTTGATGAAAGTAAAAGAAGAGAGTAAAAAGGCTGGCTTAAATCTCAACATTCCAAAAACTTAGATCATGGCATCTGGTCCCATCACTTCATGGCAAATAGATGGGGAAACAATGGACACAGTGACAGACTATTTTCTTGGGCTCCAAAATCACTGCAGATGATGACTGCAGTCATGAAATTAAAAGGTGCTTGCCCCTTGGAATAAACTTATGACCAACATGGACAGCATATTAAAAAGCAGAGACATCACTTTGCCAACAAAGGTCTGTGTCTAGTCAAAGCTGTGGTTTTTCCAGTAGTCATGTAAGGATGTGAGAGCTGGACCATAAAGAACTCTGAGTGCCAAAGAATTGATGCTCTTGAACTGTGGTGTTGGAGAAGACTCTTGAGGGTCCTTTGGACAGCAAGGAGATCAAACCAGTCAACCCTAAAGGAAATCAATCCTGAATATTCATTAGAAGGACTGATGCTCAAGCTGAAACTCCAATACTTTGGTTACCTGATACGAAGAGCCAACTCATTAAAAAAGACCTTGATGCTAGGAAAGATTGAAGGCAGGAGGAGAAGGGGATGACAGAGGAGAGGATGAAATGGTTGGATGGCATCACTGATTCAAAGGACATGAGTTTGAGCAAGCTCCAGGAGATGAAGGACAGAGAGGCCTGGTTTGCTGAAGTTCACAGAGTTGCAAAGAGTCAGACACAACTGAGCAACTGAACAACAACAATTCAAATCTTATGTAAATATGACAGACCCTGGAAGTCACGCATTCTGGTGTTCCATCTTTGATTGCTTGCAAGAGACCCCTAAATCCCATGGTATGACAAGAAGTCACCATTTTGCTGTGATCTGAATTCTTTCAGGAGCCCATAAGGCTGAGTTAGCTGTCTTCCTGGATGAGCCTGGCTGACTGGGTAGCATCCATCCTTCCCCAATGCAACCCCTACCTCTCCTTAGAAATCTGAAGGAGCAATGGCAGTTTCTCTGTGTGTCACCTCTGTCTTCATAGCATGTCTTGAATTTCTCCACCTGCCTACACTGAACTAACTAATCTCCCTTGAGTTGTTGCAACAACTCAATAACTAGACTCCTAACTAGTTGTCTTACTTCTTGCTTTCACCCTTCATGGTCTCTCCTTAACACAGTGGCTGGTATTCTTAAAAGTCATAAGACAGATTCTGTTATCCCTTCATTCAAACTCTCCCCTGTCTCTCCAGCCTCCTCACCATGCCCAGGGTTGTCTGGGGGCAGAGAGTACTATGGACAGCTCCTGGATGGCAATGAGTAAATATCGGTGAAATGACTGATTGCTATTGCACTTGTGGAAAGAGGGAATTATACATAACTTTGGTTTTCACGCGTTTGAGATTCACGAAAGCCTCGGGATATAATCTCACTGATGTCAAGGCTCTCCCATAGTACAATAGTAAATAATCCATACATTTTTAATTGTATATGGGAGTGAAGTGAACGATATCTAAATCCACATTTCCAGACAGTGCCCAGAACTGGTGTACAAATAAATCTAAGATTTTGCATTGAAGCTTGAGGTTAGCACACAGACAACCCAGGAGAGGGTGGGGTCATGGAATGGAGTGAGAGGGCAAGAGTCCTGGACCAGCCCAGAGAGCCCTCCTGTAGCTGGTGGGAGCAAGACAGCAAGCACTGCTCACCGGGGAGAGGAGCTACTCTGGGTGACTAGTTAAGAGAATTCTGTGGAGTATGTTAATTTCTGTGGGACTCCAGAGGCCCCATAACTCTTGGAGATTAATAAGAATCTGGGAAGTATCTGTCTTTGCCGGCTGCTTTCATTTGCGCAGTAATAAAGCTCGCCTTTCTTGTTTAATAAAAACAATGTGGAAACAAATGGTTCTGTGCACAGTGGAACTTTAGAGAAATGAATTCGGTGGAACAGAGGCAAGCGTTTCATCACACTCCTGGCTCCCCAAAGCCAAAACAGAAGCCACATTTCCTCTCACATGCCCACTCTTGCAGACCTCACCCCACATTTCAGTGGTACATCTGGGCCACTCCCTGTTGCAAAGGGCTGGTGCATCAGATGGAGAGATACGGGCAAGTCCCCTGTTTCTGCAGGCTTCCACTTGTTCCTTAAACAAAGGAAGCCAGGGCCTGGCTCATGAGATCCCAGGGGTTCAGGGAGGTGGGTGGAAGGCCAGTTGCAGGCACTAAATATGATGAGGAAGCACCAGCTCTCCTACAAAGGGAAATGTGCCTGTGAAGAGTCATGGGCTGAGAAATGGTTTAGCAGCATGACTGGAAAGTGGATTGCTAACAGGTCCTGGGGAAAACTGGGTCACATAATGCACTTGTTTGTACAACATGCTCAGGCAGATGACATAAGGACAGACAGTCCCCATTCAACCGCCTCAACCAGTAACAGAGTCCAAGCACTTGCTAAACAAGCCATCTGTCTGACCCCAACAGTGCTTCTGGTGTCCCCCACCCTTAGTTTGCGCTCCCAGCATAGATGTATCATAAAGGCAACAGGCTTTCCTGGAAGGCTATGGTTCTTCTTTAAGGTCCACTATGACCATGTGAAAAGTGGTACCAAGCCTGGCAAGGATCTAAGTGATGCTTTCTGATGAGGAGAAAGACTAGCGGACAGCCTCCCACTGCAGAACAAACAGAGAAATACAGGATTTATTAACTGCCTACTATGTGCCCTGCCCTGCTGGCCAGCATCCCCAGGGGGACACATGAATCACAGTAATGAATTAGGACCTCTTTAAATTAGACAAGTAGGGGGTCTGGCTTATCTGCATTAATGAAGATCTGATTTATTAACCATCTTTAAAGAAATGCAGTTTTATTACTTTCAAGTATAAGCATTGATTCATATCAAGTGCCAACAAGTATTGCCAAGTGGAGGTCCTGATGGCCCTGCCTTAACAAAAAGATAAGATTAATTTGTAATTAACGGCATCCATTTGCATGGAAACAATTAATGGGCTGAAGTCCTCATAAAAACAGTGCAATCTATTAACTAGATTAATAATGCCCCCTTTACAATCTCGGAAAACTTATTAGTTTTTTCCAGAAAAGGCAAAGGTCAGCTCTCCGGGAGCTTGGGTGCTATGCTGAGCCCAGAGAAAATTATAAAGATGCCCAAACTTGTTTGCATGGTCCCCAGCTCCCTTATCTCTTTTTCCTTCTCGATTTCTTTCAGTTGGTATTTATTGAGGGCAACTAAAAGAAATTTAAAGAGAAAACTATAGGATAATCTTTGACTTCAAAGAGCTTACAACTTGGCTGGGAAGACAAGACACAGACATACTAAAATATTCGGGAGAAATTCAAGCGCTCGATCAAGGCAACACATGAATAATAAGATCTAAAAGTGGTTGAACCCATTAGTTACGCTAGTCTTTATAGGAATCCCTTGATGTGTATGTTAATATGTAAGCAGTGCTGGGAAGTAGGCATTATAGGTTCCTTTCCCAATCCACAGACGAAGAAACAGAAGCACTGAATGCTCAATACCTCATCTGTACTCCTACAACTGATAAGACATGTTATAACTCATCTTTAGAAATGGTCCCACAATGATCTGTACCCCCCGCCATTCAAACCACCATGTGGATTTATCAGCTTGAAACTGGGCTGGTTCTCTGACTCACTTTTGACCAATAAGAGTCTTGCAGAAGTGGTGCTTTGTGACTTCTGCAGTCACATCATAAGAAACTTCACGGCACCTGCCCAAAGCTCTTAGAACACTTCCTCTGGGGGAAGTCAACCACCATGTAACAAGTTCAACTACCCTGACAGTGACATGCTGTGAGGAAACCCAGGCTAGCCACATGAAGAGGCTAGATAGGAAAAGTAAGATGCCTGGGTGATCCCTAGATATGGTAGCCATGCCCACTGAGGTGCCAGACATATAAATAAAGACTCCACCCTAGACATACAGCCCAGATGAGCCTTCATTTAACCCCAACACCAGGCACCATCTGCCCACAGCCACAAAAGAGACCTCCAACCAAGAACCAACCAGTTGAGCCCAGCCAATCCAGAGAATCAATAAAATAGTTTTTTTTTTATTCCTTATGATTCTCTGCAGCACTTTAATAGCGTCATCTTTTAGGATTTGAATTAGTTCAGCTGGAAGGCTATGGTTTTTCCAGTTGTCATGTACTGATGTGACAGCTGGACCGTAAAGAAGTATGAGCAGTGAAGAATTGATGCTTTTGAACTGTGGTGCTGGAGAAGACTCTTGAAAGTCCCTTGGGCAGCAAGGAGGTCAAACCAGTCTATCCTAAAGGAAATCAACCCTGAATATTCATTGGAAGGACTGATACTGAAGCTGAAGTTCCAATACTTTGGCCACCTGATGCAAAAAGCCGACTCATTGGAAAATATCCTGATGCGGGAAAGACTGAGGGAAAGAGGAGAAGGGAGCAACAGAGGATGAAATGGTTGGATGGCATCACTGACTCAACGGACATGAGTTTGAGCAAACTCTGGGAGATAGTGAAGGATAGGGAAGTCTGACATGCCGCAGTTCATGAGGTCACAGGAGAGTCAGACAAGACTAGACAGCTGAACAACAATGACAAATGAGTCTCTGCAATAGACAACCAGAGCTCATTGGAAAATTTGAATGACAGCAGTCTAATTCCAGAGTTACAAGTTTAACCACCAAGCCAGACCAGCTGTTGGGTATTATAGACCACTGTGTGAAAGTCGTATGTGTCTGTCCGCCTTATCCCTTAGTTTGGAGAATCCCTTAGTTTGGAGAAGCAAGCCTGCTCTTTCATTGAGATTTCTGTCCTGTAAGAATGGTATTCAGTCTGTGAACTTGATTCGGAGGTGAAGTAGCCCTGCCCAGCCTCTGTGGGTTAGTGCCTGTGATGCAGGAACTAAAATACAGGGTAAAGGGCAACTGTGCCTGTGCTAAAGCCCATTTCAATGCCCTCCTATGGCTCCTGTGAGGGTCTGTATGAAGCGCCCTACTCCAACTTACATCTGTCTGGTGTGAGCCCCAGACCCTGGTCCTTACTTTGGAGATTATACTCCCCTCTCCCTAATACAAAAGTGCCCCCACTGGATTCAAGAGAGCTAGGCTGTTGAGTCTGTTTGTACCTAAACTTGCTTGAGTTTAGTGTCGCTGTGAACACAGGTGAATTTATGCAGAGTCTGACCAGTTCCTCAACTTTTGGTCTATATTGGTCAACTCCCCAACAAAAATGAGTTTTTGCTAAATAAAGCTTTATTTTGTGGCCTGTTCTGACTTGGCGGCCCTAATAGCACCAACCAGGGGCTGAGACCCATGTACATTAAGGTGGACAGATGATGACGACAGCTCGAGATGTCATGCTGCCTTAACTGCCAGCAAGAAGTCTGCATTTTGTCTGAGCCAGTCTATTACTAATAAAATGAAGCTCCTATTATAAAAATTCCTGATATCCTTACATTAAGGGGTAGATACTTTGATGAGTCTCTTTTTGAAAGCTCTAGATACTCTTCCAGGTCACTTCCTCCATGTATATAGACCAATGGCTTGATCTCTGGTGACTGTCTACATCCCTAAGATTTTATTGGGATTCCTTTCTACAGCTTAGAGCAAAACCTGGAATTCAATTGGAAGATGAGGCTGTAACAAAAGAAGGACACCTCCCTCCCCCTTCCTCTCAGCTGTCCACACCTTCCAGCCCAGCGGGCTCTAAAAGAAAGTTCCAGATGAGATACCTTCCTCCTGGAGATGCATGTAACAAGAAAGTACACAGTACATGTGGAAAGTGACAGGTGACTTCCTGGAGACATCTCTGGCTGAAGGCTGTGGCTAAGTCACTCTGAGGCAATTCTCACAGCCAGGGTCAGGAGCCCTGATCAGGAGGTAACACTCTGAGCATAAACTTGGACTCTGTTACTTCCTCACTCTGAGGCTTCAAGCAAGTTCTCTAACCTGGAAGACTAGTTTTCTCCTCCATAAAATGGTGTTATCAGTGTCTACTGCATCAAATTAAATGAGCAAATATTAACAAAACTCTTATAGAAAATAATAAATAATATCCCCTAGCAATGGTAGCACATATGCTCAGTTTTCCTATTTTTGAATCAACTTGTAAGTTTTCAATGTGTCCATATGCTCAGTCGTGGCTGACTCTTTCAGACCCCCATGGACCGTAGTCCACCAGGTCCCTCTGTCCATGGGATTCTTCAGGCAAGAATAATGGAGTAGGTTGCTGTTTTCTACTCCAGGGCATCTTCCTGATTCAGGGATCAAACCCAAGTCTCCTATGTTTCCTGCCTTGGCAGGCATATTCTTTACCACTGTACTACCTGGGAAGCCCTTGGCCCCAAATTGTATCTTCAGAGTAAGAAACATTGTCATGTCAAATTTTATTGAATCCTCACAAAATCACTCCCACAACTACCCTTCTTTTAATGATGAAAATGAGACCTGGAGAGGTGCAGTAATTTGTATTATCATCTCAATTTTGCAAGTTAAGAATCTAAGAGCAACGACCTGGCCAAGGCAGCTTAGTTCCCTGAAAAGAAAAGACAGGTTTGTATTTTATCTTCAAATTTGAAATTAATCTCCAAGCCCATGACCCTCAACCCTAACCTTGCTAGTGTAATGAGTCATCTGTCCATCAATAGGCACTTGTTGGGGCATTTACCTTCTACACAGTTCTAGAAAAGATATGAAAAAAATATTCCCAGGCCTTTTTCTGAAGAGTTCATAATCTAGCAGGAGAGACAAGAGAAATGTCAGCATTATAATGACTGTTTCAATGAATACAGGGAACATTTTTAGATGTGTGCCAAGTTTAAGCAGACTCAGCCATAAAGGCTGAGTGCCAAAGAATTGATGCTTTGGAACTGTGGTGTTAGAGAAAACTCTTGGGTCCCTTGGACAGCAAGGAGACCAAATCAGTCAATCCTAAAGGAAATCAACCCTGAATATTCATTGGAAGGACTGATGCTGAGGCTGAAGCTCTAATACTTTGGCCACCTGATGCAAAGAGCTAATTCATTGGAAAAGACCCTGATGTTGGGAAAGACTGAGTGCAGGTGGAGAAGGGGACAACAGAGGATGAGATGGTTGGATGGCATCAGTGAGGCAGGTAAAGTGTTGAAGAAGCAAGAGGAAGGCCAGGAAGAGCAGCAGTGGAGTTGTGACCGGCCTCAGACTGAAGGGATGAGAAGAGGGAGAGATTGGGGGCTCTGAAAGGAAGAGAGGCTTATGTAGAGCACTGGTGGGGCAGGGCCTTTCAGCAACAGGCAGTGTGGCCCCAAAGGAGGGAAAAAGGAGAGGAAACACCTTGGCCCCACATAAGTCCTTTCTTATTGGCCCAACCAACTGGAAGCCAGAGGGCTCTCATGGCTGTGGGTGCAACCTCTGCAGGGCATTCTGAAGGGCAGAGGGCAAGTGAGGCATGGGTCTGCGGGGCAAATGGGAGATATGCAGTGCAGACAGCTCTGAACTGTGGTTGGAGATTCATTCATTCCGGGGGAGGAGGTGTCCTGTTGAGGGAAGCAGTGTTTGAAGGCAGAATGGTGTGAGGCCAGTAGAAGGCAGTGAATGAGGAGAAAATTGGCTTTGTTGAGCTGGCTGGCTGGACTAAAGCAAGAGTGGGACTTGAGGCTAAGCCAAATGTTCTGAATTGTGGATTAGATCATCAGACCATCCAGCATGATGCCCAGCACATAGAAGGATCTCAGTGAATCTCTTTGAAGGAAAAGCAGCACAACTATTGAATACATGGCTCTGAGAATGTGCGATGGAAAGGAGAGACTTCCCTAGATCCTATGTAGGCAGGGGACCCAGTGCAGGCAAATAGGGAGAACAGGCTTCATGCCTTTCACGTTTCCTTCTCTCTGGGCTCTGTTTGTGGAATCATTGCCCTACTGTGGAACGTCATGGCATAGATATAGACTATTGAGGCCTGGCAGAGCCACATTTCCTTCAAAGAGAGTCCAATTCTGGGGTTTTAACCCCACTTTTATCTTGAGCAGTAGCCCAAGACACATATTGGGG
Organism: Capricornis sumatraensis; assembly: GCF_032405125.1. Lineage (NCBI taxonomy): Eukaryota > Metazoa > Chordata > Mammalia > Artiodactyla > Bovidae > Capricornis > Capricornis sumatraensis. Next base: position 22,118,565 of record NC_091089.1, read on the forward strand.
TTACTGGAGGGACAGTCTCTGGGTGGTGGAGGATATTTGTGCATCTGTGTGTCCCTAGTCGTGGCCAACTCTGTGCGACCCCACAGACTGTAGTCCACCAGGCTCCTCTGTGCATGAGACTGTCCAGGCAAGAATACTGGAGGAGGTTGCTGCTTCCTACTCCAAGGGATCTTCCCAACCCAGGGATAGGACCTGTGCCTCCTGTGTCTCCAGCTTTAGCAGGAAGATTCTTTATCACTTCCCTGGGCTTCCCTGGTGGCTCAGATGGGAAAGTATCTGTCTGCAATGCAGGAGACATGGGTTCAATCCCTGGGTTGGGAAGATCCCCTGGAGAAGGAAATGGCAGCCCACTCCAGTAGTCTTGCCTGGAAAATCCTATGGACAGAGGAGCCTGGTAGGCTACAATCCATGGGTCGCAAAGAGTCCGACACAACTGAGTGACTCCCCTCTCTTTCTTTACCACTAGCGCCACCTGGGAATCCCAGTAGAGGATATAACAGGTCAGAAAAGAGGAAGGAGGGAGACAAACGACAAGACAGGGTCTCTAGACCACAGTCTGAAGATGGACTGTGCCAGCAGGCTCCTGCCCCCAACTCAGAACTAAGGGCTTCCTCTCTCGATGCTCCAAATTAATACTCAGGGTGGGGACTCTCCACCAGCCAGGTAATAACATGGAGACATCCTACCTCCTGCCTGTTTGAGTTCCTATGGGATCTTTTGCTGATGTATTCATTAAATACCCAGAGAATGAACAGAGTAGAAGGGAAGAAGGCAAGCAGGGAGGGTGGAGGGGGTTCTCAAAGGGCTACCCTCTCTAAGCCCATCAGCAAGGTTATCCTGACTACCACTCATGTCTCCCCAGGAAAACATGGGGTACTGTTGAAAAGACAGGGCAAGAAAGCATAGTTCAGTGGAGGGACAAGACTATGTCAAAAGGCATTCACTGAGTACCACCATTAAATCTCAGACTGAGTAACTTGGAACTGGTCATAACTGTAAAAAATGAATGCATAAGAAGCACTGATCTGGGGAGTGTGAGAGTGAGAGGCTCAAAGGATCGGGTTCCATCTTCATAGGATGAGTGGGTGGAGGAGGTTTCCCAGGTGAAGGAAACAGCCTGGATGAAGGCAAGGAGGTCAGAACAAATGAGCCCCGCATCCAGAACAGATGTTCTCAATTCGCATCTGCAAACATTGACACACACTCACCTCAGGACTGGCTACAGTGCAAGGGGTTGAAGATTAGAAAGACAGAGTCCCCTCTCTCCAGAAGCTGCCAGGTTGTTACCAGCTCTGAGAATCTAGGAGTGGAGAGAAACCAGCCAGGCTTCTTAGCCCAAACAAAGATTCTATTCAAGGGCTGGTACTCTGGCTTCTGTTCAGACATTCCCAAATAGGATCATAGGATCATCTCAATTCTCTCTCGGACAGTTTTAATGGACAGAAAGTTTATTCTATAATAACACAAACATCCCAGTTGCTCTCATATAATGTTGCTTTTGCGGTCGTAATTATCATCATTTTTATTAGGAATATACCTCTTAGTTTCTCCAAGCCCGCTCCTCTCTGTGGACTCTCCCCGGACACCATGGGACTCTTGCCATCCTTCTAGGCAAGACCTGTGCCAATGGCCCTACTCTTTCTCAGGCACAGGGCCCCCAGATCAGGGAACCACTCGCTGCCAGCACCCTTGTCCTCTGTGTCTTGGTCATGGTGGGAAGTCCATCGAAGGCTCCAGCCTGGCAGAAGAGCCCATGTTTCTGGGTATCACACGTCAAGAACTATCACGAGAAATGGCAAGTGAAATGTCTCAGAGCTCCACCCATAACCCGCCCTGTTGACAACCCTTTGAAAGCTGTGAGCAGTAGGAAATTGCTCATCTTCTTTTAATCAAGGACACTCTTTAACATAATACTAGTTAAAAACGGGCAGTTTTATATAAAGGAAAGGAGAAAAAGTACAGGAGGAACGTACAGTCTATCAGATGGAATTGGTTTTTCTTGCCACAACATGTAAACAAATCTGTTTAATTAGAACACCTTGTTTCTATTGCCTTCTGAGCAATTTTTCAATGATGAAGAATAAAATAAGATAGTGCGGAAGGCTTTCTGAAATCTCTAAGAGACCCGCAGAGATCTTCTCTGCTTCCCCTAGTGAACCAGCTGCTGGGGTGTTCCCTGGCATTCCCCATAAGTGCCGCTGGCACCCCCTCTTCCCATAAATCCCCTCCCCCAGCTACCTTCATTTACAGAGATTATAGCAGATTTTATGCACAGAGGGGAGATGAGGTGTGTTCTCTGGCATGATAACTTGGGATCCCCAAAACACTGGAGAGAGGGAAACCTTCAAAGCCCCACCAAGGCTCAAAATAGAAGCTGGTGGAAGGGAGCAAGCTCTAGGCTGGAGTCCAGTGTGTGGTCCTGAATCTGATGCTGGAGGGGGGCTCTATGGTTTCGGTTCCCCTGGTCCGGCCTCTCTGACTCTGCAGTCATGTAAGGGAGAGACCCCTGCCAGTCCCCACCCTCAATGATTCAGGCCTGTGCCTTGGACCTCATGCTATCCTACACACCTGCCTGGTACCCAAAAGCCTAAACCATGGGTACTGAGAAGGGTTTATAGAAAGCAGCTGCTTGCCTCTCAGCCCTCTCAGGCCCAGGTGATGCTCGGTCCTTTACCCGCAGCTGTTCTCACCAATGTGCACACTTCCTCACACACACAACCGTGTTCCTCCCCTTACCCCCGCCATGGCACTCACACCTGCAGGGTGTGAGTGTTTGTATTTTTGGTTTCTGGTTGGTTTCTGAACAAGCAGAAGATTTAAGCTTCCAATCCATCTGTTGGGTGCAAAACATAATATATTCTGGGAGTGGATTAGGGGACTAAATTTGGGAAATGTGTTGTCAAAATGTGGTTTTGCAATGCAAGCTTATTGATGAGGGTGTCATTTGGAATCTGGAGGCCTTTTGGAAGCCGCTGTGTGAGGAGGGGTGGGGGCTGGGAGGAGGGACAGGTACACAGGACTTGCCCTCCACAGAAAGGTAAAGGTGGAAAATTCCTTCTGGGGGACCTCAGTCACCACCCTCGACCCTCCCCCACTTCTGCTCTCCTGTAGCAGGACCCTCTACCTCTCAGGACTCCCCCCTCCTCCATAGTAGCCCCTTCAGGATACTGGCATATTTATTCACACTCAGGAGTGACCTCTAGGAATAAAGCATAAATCTCGACTTCAGTGGGGTGTGTGCATTGTTGTTCAAAGTCTGATGTTCTCATAGTAGGAATGCAGGCAGCAACCAAAATTTAGAGATGATACAAGGAGCAGAGGTAGACCAGAAGGCCCACTTGGGAAACCCAGATGCAAGCATCTTTTGCTGGTTTTTTCAGTCATGTGACAACTGGGGTCAGCTTGGTCTTTAGAACACAGATACCCTCTTGCCCTAATGGCTTCAGTTTATCTTGTTCCTGACACAACTCCCCATATCTCTCCCCTGTGCCCTCATCCTCAGATGGGGGTAATGGGGCTGTGTAGCCTGGAATGTGGAAGTCAGCTGCAGACTTGGGAGAAGTAAGCAACAGCCATAGGGTTACAGGGTTAGAGAGTAGGTGGGGCTGAGGGATACGGGGTGAGCATGGGGTAAGCATCACAGAACTCGTCACTCACCCATTCAAGTGGGGCTGGGCACATCACAGGAAACAATGGGGTTTAAGAGAACATCTAGAGCAGCAGAGCCATCCCCAGAACCCATGACTGGTAACTGAAAGTGAGTGTAAGTTGCTCAGTCCTGTCTGACTCTTTGCAATCCCATGGACTGTAGCCTGCCAGGCTCCTCTGTCCGTGGAATTCTCCAGGCAAGAATACTGGAGCAGGTTGCCATTTCCTTCTCCAGAGGATCTTCCCAACCCAGGGATCGAACCCAGGTCTCCTGCATTGCAAAGCCCTAACTAACCTCCAATAGATTATCCCCAAGGAGGGAGAGCTCACTGCCTCTCAGAGAGGCTGACTACCATGCTCCCTCTGTAGACTGGGGAGACGGAAGAGAGAAGACTGACCCCCGGCGCATCGCTAGACCCGGAAGACCAGATTCTAGTCTCATACTACAAATTTGACATAAAAAGTGGGACGAAATCTCCCTCATCAAACCCACTTTGCCCTTTGCCCAGCTGACTTGAAGATGGGGCTGAAATCTCTTCCAGTTTGCAGGCTTTGCTCCTAACTGACCAGTGTAAACCACTCCCCACCCAAGAATTGCCAAGCATTAATCAGTTTCTTGTCCTTCTCCAGACAGTGGAGTAAGTGCCCTGGAGCATGTGAGGAATACAGCCCTTGGCTTCAGAAAGCTCACAACCCATGTGGGGCTGAGGGAGAAACTGCTCCTAGGACACAGAGAGTGATGTCAGTTGGGATGGGGAACAGAGGAAGGCTGCAGGATAGGAGGTGGATGCATAAAGTCAAGGGGAAAAGTTGGACTCTTTAGTGGGAAGCCGCAGACGGTGGGGACCCCACTCCTTCCAAAACCCCCATCCCTACCTTGCCTCTGAAGAGGACAGCCCTCCCCTGACCCATTTCCCATTAAAATCTCCCATCCCTTTCTTTCATGGTCAGTCCCGTTTTGTCTCAACATGACCTCGGTGTCTTAACATAGAGTCTGTCTGTACCCCTTCATGGACTAAGCTCACGGAGCCCAATTCAGCTTTCTCATGGGCTTCCCTGTGCAACAAAGGGAAGCAAGGGAAATGGTTCAGGGTTCTGTATTTAGAAAATAAATGCCCTGGTGCTTCTGTGCCTTGAGTGGAAGGATAATAGACAACAACAGAGGAAATGCCGATGCTAATGATGGAACTGAGACTACCAACCGGACTTGATGCAATCATTTAACAGGAGAGAGTCATAATCGTGTAATGAATATCCCTACTGGGGTAAGGAATGCCAGGAGTAAAAAGCCGGAAGAGCTTGAGCAGTTCCTTTGGTGGTTTCCATGTCACTGTCCTTTCTCCTATTCTCCCCTGCATTACGAGCGTTTCACTCGCCACTGGATGATTACCATCAGCACATAAACATGCCATTATGTCCGCCATTACAGTGAAACTCTTTTGATCCTGCTTTTCTCTAACTACTGACCCATTTCTTTGTTTGCCTCTGCAACCAGCCTCCCCAAAGGGTTGTCTCTTCTCTCTCAAATTCCTCTCTTCACTTCCTCTTAAACCTGCTTTTCCACAAATATCTCTCAACCACAAAACTTTTCTTATCATGATGCCTAGTGACCTTCACATTGCTGAATCTCCCCATTAACTCCCAATCTTCATCGCACTTGCCCTTCTAGCAGCCTTGGGCAGCACCATCCACTTCCCGGGTCTCCACCTCTCTCTGCATGTGGAGGGCTTTGGAGAACCTTCTTTGTCCTCTTTTCTACCAGTGCTCACTCCCTTGCTGATATGACCAGGCCTCTGAGTTCAAGGACTAATGTGGGCTCATGAATCAAGACTTTGCTGCTGATTTCTGGACATGTGTATCGTTTGCCTATGTGACAATCTCCACTTGAATGTCTAAGAGCCTTCTCAAAATCAATATACTTGAATTGAAAACCTAACTTTTTACTACCCCAATCCTATTTTACCCACACCATTTCCAGTCTCAGATACTTAGGCCATGGAGTCATCCTTGGCTCCTCTTTTTCTGTCACACCTTTTATCTAATCTGCCAGTAGATTCTGTTGACTCGACTTTCAAAACGTATCCAAACTCAAGATGCTCACCCCTCTGTTGTTACCACCCAAGCCCAGTTGACTATTTATGCCTTCTTTGAGTATGCTCACAGCCTAAGTTGCCTTCTTGGAAGTATTCTTAACACAACAGCCACTTGCTTTGAAACATAAGCTCCATGGCACTTGACATAAGAACCATATCATGTGTTTAAAACCTTCTAGGAGCTCGCCAGGGCCTCCCTGGTGGCTCAGGAGGTAAAATATCTGCCTCCAGTGCAGGAGACCCAGGTTCAATCCCTGGGTCAGAAAGATCCCCTGGAGAAGGGAATAGCAACCCTTTCTAGTATTCTTGCCTGGAGAATTCCATGGACAGAGGAGCCTGGCGGGCTATGTTCCATGGGGTCGTAAAGAGTAGGACACAACTGAGTGACTAACCCGTTGACTTTTTGAGGAGCACCCCACTCCACTAAGAATAAACTGAAGCCTTTGGAGTGACAAGCAGACCCTCCTCCCCACAACCTCTCTGACCTCAACTCCTTTACTCTTCCCCCCGTTCCTGGTCTCCAGTCACACTGAACTCCATGCTGTTACTCAAGCATGCTCGGCATCCCTTCCTCAAACTCTTTGCTCTGGAGTTACCCTGACTAAAACATCTTCCCCTCAACATCTGCTTGCCTCACTCATGTCTTTATTTCAAGCCTTTGCTCTTGCTTCCTCAACAAGTCCACCTGATCAATCGATTTAATCCTGCAACCTGGGTGCACAGCACCACACCCCATCCCCTTACTCTTCTCTACAGTCTCTCAGAGCATCAACATACTGTCATTTACTTATTTTCCTGTTTTTATATTTTATATTTTCCTGTCTATATATTTCTCAGCTGAAATGCAATCTCCACATGGCCAAGAAACATTGCCTGCTTTGTTCTCAAATGTATCCCAAGTGCCGTGTGTGGCACACAGGTGTTCAATAAATATTTGCTGAATGAGTAAAATTTTCCTTTTTCTGCCCAAACACAGCCTGCTTCATCAGCTCCTTCCAGCTTAGTTCTCTATGAGTCTTGATCTTTGGGATCACATGTCTGCATTTCTGACAATAACAGTTACAACAGCTACAATAGCTGGGGATTATGCACTGCTTACAAGATGTGTAACCTAACTGATCACATGTGAAGTGCTCACAAAATTCCAGGCAGAGACCATAACAAAGATCATCTCTTTCCATTTTTCCCATGGTTCAGAAAGGTAGTGTGATAAAATGCATTACTGGATCAAATATTTCACCCCCTACCCCACCTGAACCTTCCATACCATTGGGGTGCCCTTATGATGAGCCTGGCATATTCCCCCTCCCCTTAACTTTGAGTTTGGCCATGTGACTTGTGACATGTGAGTGAAAATCATACATATAGTGAAATCCTACATATATATATGTATATGTATATATATATATATATATGTATACATATATATATGTATATGTATATATATATATATATATGTATACATATATATATAACTTTTCACACAATGATATGTGAGTGAAAATGGCAGCCTCAAGTTCCAAACCTAGGCCCTAGAAGGCCTTATATGTTTCCTTTTGTTTTTCTACAATTCTGTCAACCCAGGAGATCATTCCCAGGCTGGCCCACTGGTACAGGAGACACGAAGACACCCCAGTGAAATCCAGTCTAGACGAGACAGCGTTTCTTGACCCACAGCCACATGAGCAGTAAAAATGATCATCATTTTAAGCCACCGAGTTTTAGGGTGGTTTGTAACACATCAATAGGTAAGTGATAAAGCTACTGCCATGTTTCACGTTGGCTTCACAAAGGTAAGTAACCCACCCAAGGTCTCAGGGCTGGTGGGTAGTAAGACCAGAGCCCATCTCAGGCCTTCTAACCCCAGAGCCTGCATGCGAACTATCAGGAAACACCACCAACTCCCTTCCTGCCTTCTCTGTTCTACATCACACACTGCTTGGACACCTTCAGAATTCTTCTCCAAATGTATTTACTTATTTATTCATTTGTTCAATCATCCATACTTTCAAAAAATAAAAGGGATTCTCACACTGTGCCAATAATTTGAAAGTTGCTGGAAATGCTGAGGAAGAATCTGGGCTATGTAAACAGAAATGTACCAGAAAGTGAGAAAATATGCAAGGAGTATAGTTAGAGAGAGACTTGCCCAAGGTGAGACCGAGAGCAGTCACGAAGTAGACAGTGCTGGCGACACTGTTGTGAAGATTCCCAGAGAGCAGACCCTGACCTGGCCTGGAGCCCCAAGCTGGGAACAGGTGCTTGAGATAGCAGGACAGTTTCTCTCCTGGGTGTTGGGTGAGGCCAGCCCTCCCTCCTTACAGATACTCCTTAAACTCATAACCTTTCACTTTTCTCTCCTCTTGAAAAAGGATAAAAGAGCCTAATATTATTAGTTCCTGCCACTCAATGTTAAAAATAGAGAAGCCATTGTCAGGCATCATCAAAACAATATCATGATGAGTCACTTATTTTTCAGGATTGTGAATATCCAGAAAACATTAAAATGTTCCCAAGGCAGCAAGACAGCTCTGATCATAAGAAAATGTGATTCTGTATAAGATTTGTGACTTCCCAGGTACATGTGGCTAATAAGTGGTATAATGATAATGAGAATCAGAGTATTTCAGGATGACTGAGACAGTGGATGGAGAAGGGAGGCACGTCACTCTTTGCCCTTGGGTGTTTCTCTGTTAATAAATTGGAAATGAAAGTATCTAGTTTACAAGGTTGTGGTGAAGTTTAGGTAAGTTAAAAAATAAATAAATAAAGGGCCCAACAGGTGTTTATCACTAATCCTTGGGCACCCATGCAGCAACATGCCATCCAGTCAACAAATAGTGAATGTCCACCATGTGTCCCTATGCTGTGTGTCCAGGCAATACACAACATGTAGCTGAGATACACATCAAGGACCCATCCTCTCCCAACTGGACTCACTGTCTAGAAAAGAGTACAGATAAGTAAAACTGGCAGATCCAGCAGAGTGAGCCGCCTGCTCTGGCGGGTTATATACAGGGGGAAAAGGAACGTTGGCCAGTTTGCAGTCTCAGACTTACAGTTCCAAACCTAGGGCACTTGCCAACACTTCAGAGGAGATTTCAAATGATAACACAAAGAATATATTCATCAGGATGTACTCGCCCTGTCACAAGAGGAGAAAGACCCATTCCAAGCATTCTGATGACACAACCAGGGAATGGGAACTGCCAGACCAAAAATGGTCCAGTTATAAAAATGCAATGAAATATATGGAATAGCATCCAACTGGGACTTCTGCTGGTACTCATTCTGCATTAATCCTGCCTATGTATTGAATGTTTATTCTACAACCTCGCATAATTCTCATAACAATCCAGTGAAGTGAGTGCTGATATTTATTCCCTTTTCACAGATGAATGGACTGGTGCTTAAAGACATTTAGTAACAGTTTGAAACTGAGAGGAACTTACAGGACTGGGACTCAAACTCAGGCCACCTTAAGCAGTGGGGTTCATTCTCTCTCTCCTCATGGACCTGTCTGGTGAGGCCAAGGAACCTCTGGAAGGGAGTTCTTGCAGACCTAAGCCTATTTATGATTGCTCCGTTACCAAGAACCACAGGACCAAATTGGGGCTATAAATATAAGGGCTGTGGGTGATCTATGCAGTTTGAGTTATTCGGGAAGACTTTGAAATAGAGTTAGGACTTCAATTTGTGCCTGGGTAGAGAAGAAAAGCAGTATCCATTCTGTAATTCTTCTGATAAAGATGCATGATCTGTGCACTGAGCTGCAGTTTATTTCTTATATGTTTGCTTTTGTCCTCTTTCTTAGAACATCTTAAACAACTGAGCTGTTCTATTATTGTAATTACAGCATGACAAGACCATGATTGAAGAGCAGGAGGGACAAATGCCAAGGGAGTCACCCATGCCTGTAGGAGGGCAGGTCACAGGGTTTGCAAACGAAGAATGAAAATTACACAAGAGTCTTTTTTTTAATTTTTTTAATTAATTGATTTTTAAATGAAACAAAGATGAATATTTTAATGATAAAGGGTACAATTCACAAAGACGATTGACATCATAAACCACTGGACATTTAACAACAAAGAAACAAAGATACATAAAACAAAAACCAGAAGAAACATAAGGGAAAAGAGAAAATGCATAATCATAGTGAGACATATCAACATTTTTCTGAGAATATTTTATCAAGTACAGAAAAAGTAAGAATAGGAGCATTTTGAATGATGTCATTGATAATTTAACTATAATAGAATTGTATTTATATTAACTTATATTCATCATATCCTACACAAATATATTTAAAATTTGAAAATTGTACAAGATTCTTATCTGTTTCTTCTAGCAAGCCTAGCACAACCCAACTCAGAAACTAGTTATTAGTTCTGCCTGCTCCCGGCCCTCCCAATAAGAAGAGTTCTCTCTTTTTAGACCTCCTAAGGCAATGGCACCCCACTCTAGTATTCTTGCCTGTAAAATCCCATGGACGGAGAAGCCTGGTGGGCTGCCATCTATGGGGTCGCACAGAGTCGGACACGACTGAAGCGACTCAGCAGCAGCAGCAGCAGCATAACCTATTAACTATGCCTCTTTGGGGGCATTTGGAATTCCCATTTTGCGTTGATGTTTATGTACAAGGGCAAGTTACTACTTCTGCTCAGTCTCACCTCCATGCAGGCAGGCTCTGTTTCAATGTGTCTTTAGGTCCCTCACAGCAGACTCTGTGCTTCATTAACGTGCATTGAGGGAATGAAGGTGCAGTTTCATCCCTTGGGGAAAAAAAAACTTCCCTTAATCACTCTGCCTTCCTTGGAGGATCTAGATGGATGGGAAAATAAGCATTTTGGGTCTTTTTCTCAATTTCAATACAAGACTATCTGGTCCTTGGATGTTTCTATTTAAGTTTCAGGAGAGTGGTAACTGCTAAGGTCACTTGATGAAGACCCAGAGCAAAACTCCCATCAAATATTTAGAATACTAGCCAAAACTGAAAGATACCAAATTCAGCAAGCTCCCCTCCCAGTCCCTGCACCGCTTGCTCCCAGCTTCTCTTCCTCCCTCTGTATTGTCATCGGCCATCCCCAGCCCTGCCTCTCTATAGGACCTCGTCACTGTATCCTCCAGAATCTCCAAAGCTCCTGACCTCTATCACTCCCCGCTCCCTTTTAACCTGTACAATGTTTCCGGATGAACTTTCTGAAACTCTTAGGTTAATTATATTGAGAAATGAATAAGCACAGTGGTTGAACGCCAGAGCTTTGAAAATAGCCGGAGTTGGACTCCGTTCCAGCCCTGCCATTTACTAAGCCTCAATCATCTCATCTATAAAATGATAATAATAGTACCTGCCTTGTAGGCAGTGGTGAGAATTAAATTAAATACTACGTATACTTACCAGAGTATCTGACTCCTCACAAGTCCTGAAGAGACGTTCAGGAACAGAAAACAACAATTTCCCTATTCCCCAACCTGTATGGTTCTTCCCTGTATGGACTTCCCTGGTGGCTCAGAGGGTAAAGCGTCTGCCTACAATGCGGGAGACCTGGGTTCAATCGCTGGGTCAGAAAGATCTCCTGGAGAAGGAAATGGCAACCCACTCCAGTACTCTTGCCTGGAAAATTCCATGGACGGAGGAGCCTGGTAGGCTACAGTCCATGGGGTCACAACAAGTCGGACATGACTGAGCAACTTCAACGTCAAATGTATGGTTCTTAATGCCATAAGGCACCCCCCACCACCACTTTGCCTGGCATCCCAGGCCCTCCAGAAGGTAAGTGCAGTCATCCCCACAGCCCCCCTCTACTTCAGCCAGAGTCACACAATTTCTCCCTTTAAGGATGCAAGCTTCTCCCTCTACTGATCTAAATCCTGTCATCCTACATATGGGTAAATATTTGGGAAACAAACTTTAGGAGACCCCTCCTCAGAATGTATCTTAAGATATAGTCCAGATTGAGTTGACAATTCAATGTTTTATGTATGTGTGTGGGTGTGGGTATGTGTGTGAACACAAAAGAAAAACAAGGTAAAAATTAATCTGTTATTATTAATAAGGCCTTTCATAGATAAGAACAAAAGAAAAATACATAAATAAAAAGATTACTAGATGTGACCACACAGAAACTTTAAAAAACTCCCTCCATTTAAAAACTCCATCACAGACAAACCTGGAAAACAAAAAGATCAAATGAGAAAAAAGCACCATATGGGCTAAACAAATGAGTAATAATTTATAAACTGCTGCTACTAATCAATAGGAGGGAAAATGCCAATGGAAAAAATAGGCAAAGAATTTAAACCAGCAAGTCACTTTTTAAAAAACACTCAGATGATAAAAACATTTATGGGGAAATACTTCCCTTCTAATAATAAGATAAAATCAGAGTAAAGCCCAAAGCTCCACTTTGGTCTCTCAAATAGAATGCTGTCCTTTGCAGCCAGTAACTATCAATATTGGCAAACGTGCAATTAAATAGGGACTCATCCTGGTGGGATGGGCAACCAGCATAATCTGTCCTAGAAGTCACCATGACAAGTTATGTAAAAGGTTTCTAAAATATGGATAACTTCTGACCAATAATTCTACCTTTAGGAATTAATCCTAAGAGAGTAATCATAGATAAGCACCAAGATTTCCACATAAAGGTCCTCATCAGGGTTTTTTCACAATAGAAAAAAAAAATGCTACAGTTTAAATTCCCAACAGTAAATGATTTAAAAGTAAACCATAGCATATTCACATGACAGAATGCTCTGCAGAGATTCAACATTATATTTTAGAAAAATGTTTAATAGTTTAGGAAAACATTCACAAAATATTTTAAGTAAGAAAAGTTAAGTAGGATTGCAAATTTGTAATATTAATACATTTCTGGAGGGGGGAAACTGAGGAAGATGCACCTGGAAATGCTAACTAGTTATCTCATTGGTTATGGGAAGAATTACCAATAATTATAATTTTGCTTATTATCATTCCTTTCCTGTGTTGGTGAAAAATGAACATAAATTAAACATAACCAAATGGACCCTGGTTTTCCCTGGTGGTTCAGACAGTAAGAATCTACCTGCAATGCAGGAGACCCCAGCTCAATCCCTGGGTCAGGAAGATATCCTGAAGAAAGGAATGGCTACCCTCTCCAGTATTCTTCCCTAGAGAATCCCAAGAACAGAGGAGCCTGGCAGGCTCCTGTAGTCCATGGGGTCTGAGTTGGACATGGCTGTGTGACTAACACTTTCACTTTCTTTCTTTCAAATGGGCCCTACACAGGCTTCAGAGTCACCTCAAAGTCCTACTTCTTCCAGGAAGTCTGCTCTGACTCTATCTTTTAGCCATAACTATTCATGTTACAAAATTACCCATTTGATCATATGTTTCCTAGTATGGCTGACTAATTATTCCAGATTAGTCTTCATTCATTAGTATTAGTTCTTCAGCAAGATTTCATTCAGGACCACTCACACCTGGATCTACCTACCTTTTTCAAAATGGCTGCAACAAGTTCTCCATACATTCTTCTTTCAATTGGCAGTGACATTCCTCCAATGAAGAGGCAGGTCGTGTTCCCTGATTTGGAATCTGAGTCAGTCTTGTGACTCCTGAAGCCAGGACATACAAGAGGATAGTGCTTCTGTCCAGTTCTCTTGAGATGCCTTTTTTTTTTTTTTTTTTTGAAACCAGCTGCCATCCTGTGAGGAAGCCCAAGCCACAAGGAGAGTCCAAGTGTAGGTGATCAGCTCGCTAAAAGCCTCAGCTGAAGTTCCAGACAACAGCCAGCAACAACCACCAGTATGCAAGTGAGAAAGACTTTATGATGACTCCAGCCCCTCCCCTACAACTGCTGCTGCTACTGCTAAGTCGCTTCAGTCATGTCTGACTCTGTGCAACCCCATAGACAGCAGCCCACCAGGCTCCCCCGTCCCTGGGATTCTCCAGGCAAGAACACTCCTCCTCCAATGCATGAAAGTGAAAAGTTGAAGTGAAGTCACTTACTCATGTCCGACTCTTAGTGACCCCATGGACTGCAGCCTACCAGGCTGCAGGCTCCGTCCATGGGATTTTCCAGGCAAGCCTACCAGAGTGGGGTGCCATTGCCATCTCCAACTATCTGCCTGCAAATACCTGAGAGACCCTGAACAAGAATTGCCTGGCTAAGCCTAGTTAATCCTTGAACTTTCAGAAATGAAAACAATAAAGTGATTGCTATATTTTAGGTTACTAAGTTTGGGCAATCTGCCACACACATTTGATAACTGGAACTCACTTTCCTTTTTTCCCTTTTCTCCTTTGGTGCCTTACAGCTCTCTTCTCTGGAACACTTTCAGTCCTAAATCCTTTGGCCCTATAAAAATTAACCCAGGTATATTTGTTATATAAATGAATGAGTGAATGAATGGGAGTTCTAAATGTTACTGTATTCCTTGGTTCCAATCTTACGTATGCTGATGAGTCTTCTTGAGAACTTCTGGACCTAAGAGAACCAGTAAACCAAATTCTTTTTATCCTTTTATATTCTGAACTTGTTCTGCATAATTCCTTTCAGTTACATTTCTACCGCCCAGCATTTTTTTTTTCACTCACCAGAAAAGAACAGAGCTAATAAAACAAGAGGACCAATGAAGAAACTGACAGCTCACCTTCCTTTTCTCAGGAAGAAGTCACTTTCTAGGAAAAGGTGGGCCCTCTTTATTAACCAATAGTTAGCAGGATATTGCTATCTTCATTCCTCCAGTTAATACAGAGACAAGCTACAGAACCACAGTCCCAAAGGGCAGAGCCCTCAATATCATTAAACCACCATTACCACAGCCCTAGCACATGGCACCACCTTCATGGTGTGGTTTGCAGGGCAAAGGATCTTCTCTGTGCTAATCTACCATTTCTGATCCCCTCCAGGGGTAAGCACTTTCTCCTCTAGGCTTTCTCATCAGAGAGAAAGTTCCCTGGGAAGGGAGCACATGTTCACAGTGTGACAGATTGGGCAGCAGCACTATTGTTAGTCTGTCTCAACATCACAGAGTGTGTTCCTGGGATTTTTGTCCCTAGAATGGAGGAATAATGGTGCACAACTGAGGCAGGGATGTGAGGACATCCACAGAGAAGGAAAAAAAAAAAAAAAAAGAAAGGAAAATAAGGCTGCTGCTGCTGCTGCTGCTAAGTCACTTCAGGTGTGTCCGACTCTGTGTGACCCCGTAGATGCCAGCCCATCAGGCTCCCCCGTCCCTGGGATTCTCCAGGCAAGAACACTGAAGTGGGTTACCATTTCCTTCTAGCTCTGAAATCAAGCTTCTCACGTTTCACAACGTCACCAAAATCAAATGAAGTAAAGGTATCTCTCTTACTTGATGGTAACTGGTTAAATTTGTCTAATCTCTTTTTCTCTTTTAATGCTTTTGGGAATCAGAAAAGTTGGGATTACCTGGAACTCGTCACCCTCCTCCTTCACTAGCCTTTGGAGACCTTAACCTCTCCCTTGCTATTTTGGATGCCACTGGTGCTATGAACAGCAGTCAGACCTCAAAGTTCCTTTGCCTTAATGCTGTCATATCACTAGTTGGACCCGGTGACTCAGAAAACCAAGGACATTGGGACTCCAGGGTGGAAACGGGAGTAGAGGGCTTATCACAAGCACAACCTCACATGAAATGCTCCTCCAAAGCAGTGGGATTGCTTCAGGTCTTGAAGAAGAGCTTGACGATTGACTTTTCACATCCTTTCTCTCTAGACACTGTTCGGAGAATGACAATGAGGATGGCTGTCTCCTTGTTTTAACCCTCCATTTGGGAGGGCACAGGTTTTTTTGCAGTCACTAGTATCGAGTTTGCTTCTTAATGTACACTGCCCTGGGTTCACCAAAAACCTGGTGCCATGCTGCAATATACCTAGTAGAACTGACACCAAGTACCTGGTTAGATAGAACTGACCACAGAAAAAGGTATTTTCTTTTCCCCTTTGTCAGAGGCACATCATCTTTTTTGCCAATTATCTACCTTCCTGGAGAAGATAGTAAAGTTCAAGTTAAGGTTTGTCCCCTAGATTTTTCAACAAATTTCTAATACAGTGCTCTCTGTTATTGTCACCGCTGTCACTATAACCATCCTCACCATGTGCCCACAAGCTCCATCTTTCCCGTCGCCCAATCAGGTGGTCTCATTACTTTCCACATCTCCATCATTAGTGCCAATTAATCATCACCATTAACATCATCAGAATAATGGCCTCAGCAATCCCCAACTGGGAGAAGCCTGTTCCCTCCGCTGCAGGAATTTCCATATTAAGACTTCCGAACCCGTGAGCTCTGGAATATACTAATGGAGAGAAACTGTGTTAGAAAAGACCCCTGGGAGAAGCTGGGCGGGAAAAAGTGCCCCAGTCACCTCTCAAAATATCCAGCAAGAAGCCATCAGGGAGCATGCGCCCGTTCTTTGAACTCCCTCAAAGTACCTTTCATCTGTTCTAAATCCGGGATCGTCTTTGTACAGGGCTTGCTGTTTCTGGATAAATCCTTGGCCCTTGTTCAAGCCCCGGACTGTGTCAGGATGTTCCACAGACCCCAGCAGGACAGCACTGCTAAAGCAGCCTTTCCGGTGGGACCCCTTTCTTGTGACACGGATTCCAAATGCCCGCCCAGAGTGTCTGCACTCAGCAGTACACCACGGGCAGCAACCGTGTCCTATTCTCATTTCAGCGCCCGCCTTCCTGGAGGAGGCCCCCACACCCAGCACAAGGCAGTCAGCGGCCAAACCTTCTTTCCTGAGACACTCTATTTTCGGCTTCATATCATATCACAGACTCTTTCCCTGTGGAGCAAGCTGGCAAAACCCTTTTCCCTTGCCTAAGCATTTTCCTTGTATCTGATTCAAATCTCTAACCTGGAAATTGGGAGAGTAAGCCGACAGGACACTGGGAGGAGGGCCTCCTGCTCTGCTCACAGACCGCACCTCAGTCCAGGGACTGGCTGTGTGAGGCTGAGCTGACACCTTCCCTCTCTGAGCTGCCATCTTACAATCCATTGTCAGATGGAGTTTCACCCCACTGCTCCCTGGATGTGGCAGAAAACTAACCCTGTCTTCCAATGTGTATTACCAAAATGCAACAGTTTCCCTCAGTAATTTTTCCTTTTGTAAAAATTTTTTTCCTAAATATCAAATGATTCTTTATTGAAATATTTAATTAGCTGGCCATTGTACCACAACACTGTTAACGTCATATATGAATGTCACGAAGGCCGCCATCAACACAGCAACCACAGACTGTGAAGTCCCCAGGATCTCTTTAGGGGCTCCAGAGAGTTCCTGCACTAAAGATTACTGCTGCGTCTGTCAGGCAATGTTGACAGTGTCATCCAAAGCAGTATTTCCACGGAGCTTAATATTTTTCTGCTTTTCCTTGTCTCTGGGTGATTCCTTGAGGACTTGATGATGATCAGGGCAGAGGTACCAATTCCATATGTGCCTGTCTCTTCTGAATGGTCGGTTCCACTATAATTTTAGACCCGTCTCGCCACCTGCTGCCTTGGTGAGTCATCATCAACCTTTTCTGAAGAGAAGTTCAGAGGGCTGATGATAGACATACCACTGGCTCCCCTACAGATACACCTCAGGTACAAGACTTTATTTTCCTTGGAGTCAGGGAGGCATGGCAGAGGCAGCTAGGGTAGGATGAACCCAGATGCAGGATAACCAAAGAAAGCTGAAACTTGGCCTCCTGCAAACCAAGTACCAAGCAATACCTGGTATTTTTACACAGCCTCTATCTCTTCATTGCATCTGCATTTAATGCATCACATAAACCACAACCTGTGAGCAAAGCAAAATGGTCTCATTCCCATTTTACAAATAAGAACACAGATCAAAAGTACCCGGTACCTCTTTCAAGGACTCGGCTCTTTGGATAGTAGCCACGTTAAGACTGGAACCCAGCTGTCCTGACTGCAGGAGTTAAACTCCTTACACTTCCCACTCACCGCCCTGTGTGCAATGAACGGGAGTAAGTCACGAAACAAGGCTGAAACCAGTAGAAGGGAGCAAGAAAACTCTGAGTGGATTGTGAAATGAGAGTGAACTGCACAAAATATCCTTTTTAATATGCCTTACACTCCTATGGGGATTCTGTTGTTGTATGACTTTAGTCACCCCAAGGACTGTAGCCCACCAGGCTCCTCTGTCCATGGGATTTCCCAGGTGAGGATACTGGAGTGGGTTGCCATTTTCTACTCCAGGGGATCTTCTTGACCCAGGGATCAAACCCACATTTCCTGCATTGGCAGGTGGGTTCTTTACCACTGAGACACCTAGGAAGCTTCCCTCTGGGGATACTCTCATGCTAAAACACAAAGACAGGAGTCACTCAGAGTCACAGACATCCCTCCGAAGATGTGAGCACTGGAAGAGGACTTGGAGGTTCAGCTCACTTATATAAAGGAGAAGGGCAAAGTCACTGACTAGTCCAGGCCACTCCAGGACTCAGAGGTTCATTGGATGCCTGTTTCCAAAAGCTTTCCCTTCAGTACCTTTCTGCCTCCTTCTATGGGAAGGACATGACCTCCTCGCAGTGGTAGAGGCCCTGGCATTTCACTGCGAGCCAAGGTAGTTGGCCTTCAGCCATGGACACAGGCAGAAAAACTGAACATCCAGCCAAGGAACTTTAGAGTCACTAAGAGGAGCATCCTATGAAGCTATCTCTCTGCAGCCTGCCACACTGCCTGGACTCCCACCATCAGGTATCCCGGTCCATGGATTACAGCAAAGAACCACAGTACAAATGTGAAAAGGCCATCAATACGGCCAGAGCAACTTTTAGCCATTGTGTGTGCTCAGACACTTCAGTTGCATCTGACTCTTTGTGACCCCATGGACCATAGCCTGCCAGACTCCTGTGTCCATGAGATTTTTCTGGCCAGAATACTGGAGTGGGTTGCCATGCTCTCCTCCAGTGGATCTTCCTGACCCAGGGATAGAACCAGCATCTCCTGAACTGTGGGTGGATTCTTTACTGCTGAGCCACGAAGGAAGCCCTTTAGCCATCAACAACCTACTGTAATTGATCAAAGGAACCTTTGCTGAGGGTAGGGCCCTGAAGAAATGGAACAGAGCACAGGTGTGTTCTGCCAGAAAGAAGAGGGAATAAGCGGTCCCTGACCTAAAACTCGGAGTTTGGACTAAGAAAGGACTCCTCAGCCTGGAGGACAACTCTGGATACTTGGGCAGCAAAGGGGTGGGGAGAAATGATGACATCATATGGATACAGAAACTTTACTTGGGCAAGTGGTAAAAATCCAAGCAAACTGGCTTCAGTTCAGTTCAGTTCAGTCGCTCAGTCGTGTCTGACTCTTTGCGACCCCATGAACTGCAGCACGCCAGGCCTCCCTGTCCATCACCAACTCCCGGAGTTCACTCAGACTCACATCCATTGAGTCAGTGTCATCCCTTTCTCCTGCCCCCAGTCCCTCCCAGCATCAGCGTCTTTTCCGATGAGTCAACTCTTCGCATGAGGTAGCCAAAGTACTGGAGTTTTTCAGCTTTAGCATCATTCCTTCCAAAGAACACCCAGGACTGATCTCCTTTAGAATGGACTGGTTGGATCTCTTTGCAGTCCAAACTGACTTAAGCCTTAATAAAATAAAATAATAAAATGAAAAAAAATAAAATAAAATGGAGTATACTGGCTTATGAAACCCAAAGATCCAAACGTGGACTGGCCTCAGGCTCTCACTTTTTTGCCTTCTCCAACTTCCTCTGGGTGGGCTGCGCCAGCCTCACGTTGAGGGAAAGCCGCTGAACAACTTCTGCAGAAAAAGAACTCCTCCTACCCAGAATGCAGGAGTGAATTCTAATTGGCTAACCTGAGACCACATGGTCCTGCCTAATCACTGAGCTATGATTGGCCAGGCTAGATCACGCGCTTCCCCAAGGCCGTTTTGGACTGACAGCCTCGATTTTCATTCAGGAAGCTGGTTCATTCTGAGCAGTGCCATCAGCTCTGTTCCTCATCTCGTCAAGCCTCTGCCACACAAACGCGGGTCCATGAAGGTGACATACACATAAACACACTTAGGATCACCTCTGCCACCGGGACTACTCAACGCTGATCTGGGAAATGCCACAGTGATGAGCTCCATATTGCCCAGGGTGTACATTGATAGAAAGAAACCCAGGGTCCCTCCAGTTCTGAGCAGGACAGCCCTTCCAGAAGGGAACTGTCAAAGCCACCTTACGAAGTAGCATTACTTGTTTAACTGTCTATTGTTTGCTGATGTTCTCGTCCAGTATAAGTATTGCTCTGTGAGGTCAGAGACTGAATGTCTCCTTGCTTATGGAATCTCCAGCATCAAGAATGGGCGGTACCTGGCCCAGGGTATGAATTCAATAAACGTTTAAGCCTGCACCAGGGAAGCAAGTGTCCCTTAGGCTGCCCTCTGAGCATCACCCCAGGGGCAGCTTAGGCTGACCGTGAATAGACACATCACTTTCCCTGCAGTCACGGGAGCACAACAGAAATGGATAGAGCTCTCACCTCTCCAGCTTGCAGAAACAGAGAGCCTTACTTACAGAGCCTACTTAACAAAGTGAAGCCATGGAGGTCTCCCAGGTTGAGCATCATGCCCATAAAGGGTGACCAGCTGAGGGAGCTCCAGGAGAGGTGTCAAGGGCCTGGGCAGTCCAGATCTCCGTGGTCTGATGGGACACTAGGAAGCCAGGAGCACCAGGGAGATCCTGGGGCCTGAGTGGAAGGAAGCCCTGCTGGTGGGAAAAGGGAACCAGAGAGCAGAAAGGAGAGGTGGAAAGTGGCCTGGGCAAAACTTTGCTTCCCCTTCCCAGACCTCTCATTTCCTCTGTCCCTGGGAGGCAGTGAGGGGGGTGCTGTTGTCTGCCTTTCTACACAGACACCTGTAATCACCGGCGCCATCAACTCCCCGTCCCTGCATGGAAGCTGCTGGCTACAGTGAGAACCTCAGCTCCAGACTAGAGTTACCTAGCAACTCAGAGTCCTGAAAAGAAGCGGAGGAGCCAGATAGGAAAGGGCAGAGGGAAGTGGGTCTGGCAGAGGAAGGAGATACCGGGAGTAGACAGCCTTATGCCCAGGCTCTCAGGTCCTTAGGACCTGTCCACCCACCTCCAGCTGTCCTCTCACTGGCCACTAGGTGCCTGACCTACCACCGGAGATATTTCCCTTTCAAATCACTTATCTCTTTGAATTGCAAATCCTCTGGAGAGGCTCTGCCCACTGCACTGAGCATGAGGGGAGCTTATGAGACCCTCTTGGGGAAAAAGAAAGAGGAAAGGTGGAAATGAAGTCTTATCCCACCCTAATCTGCCCTGTGCTTCCTACTATATTCCATGTTAATTCAGGGCATTCCACTCTTCCCTACCCAATGTGTGTCCTCAGGTGCAGGGCCAAGATATGAGGCTTGCATATTGACAGCCAGATCCGTGAGGGACTCAGTGAGCAGCTTAGCTCATGGAGCTTCAGTCCTATCTAAAACAATCTTCAATCATGAGGTTGTCATCAAAGTTAGGGGGAAATAATACATTTGAGAATAACTAGTACAATATTTGGCATGTAGACAGTACATCTATATGCTAGTTTCCCTTCCTAAAGATTGAAGACATGTTGCCAAGGTCATGGTCATGGGGACCCTTGAGGTATATATAAGCCCTCCTACTTTGGTGCAAACTAACCAGACTCTAATTCTAATTTTGGAGGTGAAATTTAGCTCCAAGGCTGGAGAAACCCCTGAAAGTCAACTCTTGACTTTAAAGCTGGGAGACTTCAATCCTTGCTCTTGGGGAACACATCACCCAGTAGGCAAAGCAGAGCCCCAACAGCCAGGAGAGTTGGAAAAAAAACAGATATTAACCCCATGTTTTGTTTCTGAACTAATCAGGTGTTCTGTTGGCTTTATTTTTCCAGAGCCACTGGGGCCATTCTTACATCTGGCCACGTTTGATGGGTCATTTCAGCTGACCTCTGGCAGTCCTTATGGCTTTAGTCTACCTATCATCATGGCAGTGGCAGTCGGTGCTGGGACTACGGATTTGTCTGGATTTGGGTTTGCCATACTTTGGCTGGTGTTAGACCTCTGGATAGAAACAAGGCTTCATTTCAGATCCTTGGAGCACAATTTTAGATCAAGATTTGACTGGCAAATGGAATGTGATTTTGTAAACTCATCATCTTGTGCTTATTCATTCTTCTGTCCACACTGCACTTATTAAGTTAGACCCAATTGTGCACTAAATATAAAGAATATGGAAGAAAGAAGAAAATGGCCCCAGCCTGCATTTTCTGCCTTATAAAAGAACACTAGAAAATAGCCCATCATTCAAATCCAGATAAAGCAGTTCCTCTTCTCTGGGCAAGGGTAGTTCAGAGAAGGAGCTGGAAATAGTACGGTCAGGGTAAGAGAGCTTCTGGGGCAGAGGGAAATTTTTGGAAGCACCCTATCTCCACACAAAATTTTACCTTCTCCAATATCCATATTCCTAGACCCAGTTGAACTCAGGGAAAAAAGTATACCTAAGAATGGGGGAAAGTGACAGGCAAGCAAGGACCCCAAAGCTTGAAGGATATTAGAACTGATAGAATATTGACAGGAAAGGAAAGAAGAGGGGACAAGAGTACCTGCAGTGTCCTTTCTGTAGCCACTGGTTGGGTGCCTAGTTAGCAGTCTTATACATCAGCTCAGCCCTGAGTCTTCATTCATTCACTGCTATCCAATTAGATCAGTCTGCCCTCCATGTTCCTAAGGCATGTGTGTGTGTGTGTGGGTGTGTGGGTGTGTGTGTGTGTGTGTGTGTGTGTGTGTGTGTGTGTTAGGAGAGGACATCTGTGTGTGCCTA
Source organism: Capricornis sumatraensis (assembly GCF_032405125.1). NCBI lineage: Eukaryota > Metazoa > Chordata > Mammalia > Artiodactyla > Bovidae > Capricornis > Capricornis sumatraensis. The sequence continues at coordinate 22,141,151 of NC_091089.1, forward strand.
CTGAGGGCACCTACAGTGCATGCAGGTGGAGTCTGTGTTGCATTGTGTGTGTGTGTGTGTGTGTGTAACCTGTGGATTCATGATGGAAAGCACTCTGATGTAAAAAAATAGATGTGTTCGTGTGCTCAGTCATTAAGTCATGTCTGACTCTTTGCAACCCCATGGACTGTAGCTCACCAGGCTCCTCTGTCGATTGGGATTCTCCAGGCAAGAATACTGGAGTGGGTTGCCATTGCCTTCTCTAGGGCATCTTCCCAAACCAGGAATGGAAACTTCATCTCCTGCATTGCAAGCAGATTCTTTATCACTGAGTCACCTGGGAAGTAAAAAAAAAAAAAAAAAAAGTGATATTAAATAGTAAACTGATAATAGAGAACTGGCTTGAAAGGCAGAAACCCCCAGAACCTTTGGAAATACATGACAATTTTGTTTCCTGCGGGGCCTCTGTCCAGTTTTATTCCTGGCGCCAGCATGTGCAGCATAGAGATGGTCTGAGATCAGAGCCCCTTTTCTCTGAGCTGCCCACAGCCATCCTGGTGTGTATATGAGCATCCCTGCCATGGCTGTGGTTGTATTTCATTTTTATCTCGAGTGGACTAATCTCCTCTGCAATGGGTGACCCACTTTCACAGCAAGACAGAAGACTTGGGCATCAGATATTTGGCCTCTGCCTGATATCTCTTACGTTGGGAAGGGTACTGACAGGAAAGGGACCCATGGCCACCCTTTTCTATCCCTCTCTCCTGTCTTATTCCAGAAGTTTCTCATTAGGGTGTAGCTTTTCATTCCCACTCCTGGACTTTGTGCTGTGTCCTCTAGCAGGAACTCTTTCCTCTCTTGCTCTGCCCCTTCAAACTCTGAATCCTAGCTGGGCCCCCTCCAACCCCACAACTGACCCCTTTATTCCCCTGCTCACACTGCACCCTCTCTGCTGTCTCCCCTTGGACTGTCTGTGCAAACAACTTTGCAGGAATTATATTCTGTCTTCTGATAGTTTCTAGCTAAGTTCTCTCTCTCTAACTGAGGCAGGAGATTGCAGAAGGGTTCCCCTCTTTGACACCTCCTCCCTTGCTACAGTCTTTGACTTAGAGCAGGCCCTTATTAAAACTTGCCTGCATTGAATTAACTGTATCACCCCTACTGGAAGACTCATAATTAGATGGCGTACAATTTACATGAGCTGAGGACTTTAGCATTTGCACCAATCCGCTTCTATGAATCATGTAATTGGAGCCTGACAATTCCCCTTTGAGGAAGCCAGGAAAGGGCTTATTAACTCCAGGTTACAGATTAAAGAAGATGAGATTCGAGAAGGTTTGTGGTTTCCTCTAAAGTCATGTAGGCAGGTGAGGGCATCCAGCCAGTCCTGATCCTACAGATACTATGCTCTTTTCACTGTCACACGTGGCCTGGGCATTACCTTGATGCCACTCACATCCTCATCTCAACTGTTTGTTCTCACCCAGTGCCCTCCACGTGATATCCCTGCAGTTACCTTCTAACTGCTGTTGAGCTCCAAAACCCCACCAATGGTGCTAAATCCTTGGTTGTGTTTCTACTCCAGCCACATTGGAAAGAGAAACTTGATCACTATTGTTGAAGGTCAATAGATTGATAAGGAATTAAAATATGAACAATTCAAAGGGGATGTGAGTTAGAACAGCAATGATCCCTTAATCCACTCCCCTCTCCTGGCCCAACTGGCAGAATTTTGGAAGAAAATGGTGCTTTAGACCCATTCAATCAAATATGGTATCTGCCAGCCACCTGGGGCTATTGAGTACTTGAGAAGTGCATGCATGTTCAGTCATGTCCAACTCTGTACAACTCCATGGACAATAGCCCGACAGGCTCCTCATTCCTTAGGATTTCCCAGGCAAGAATACTGGAGTGGGTTACCATTTCCTACTTCAGGAGATCTTCCTGACCCAGGGATTGAACCAGCATCTCCTGCACTGGCAGGTGTTGTTTTTTGTTTTTTGGGTTTCTTTTTTTTTTTTTTACCACTGAGCCACTTGAGAAGTAGTCATGTATGGATGTGAGTGTGGGACCATAAAGAAAGCTGCGCACCAAAGAATTGATGCTTTTGAACTGTGGTGTTGGAGAAGACTCTTTGAGAGTCCCTTGGACTTCAAGGATATCCAACCAGTCCATCCTAAAGGAAATCAGTCCTGAATATTCATTGGAAGGACTGATACTGAAGCTGAAGCTCCAATACTCTGGCCACCTGATTCAAAGAACTGACTCACTGGAAAAGACCCTGATGCTGGGAAAGATTTAAGTCGGGAGGAGAAGGGACGACAGATGATGAGATGGTTGGATGGCATCACCGACTCCATGGACATGAGTTTGAGTGAGCTCAGGGAGTTGGTGATGGACAGGGAAGCCTGGCATGGGGCAGTCCATGGGGTTGCAAAGAGTCAGACATGACTGAGTGGCTGTACTGAACTGACTGAATTCCAGTTGATATATATTTTATTTTTTAATGCTACTATTATTTTGATTTAATATTTATTTAACCACATTTTAAGGATTTTCCCATACAAATGTACCTGCTTCATTTTTAAAAAATATGGTTCAATATGCAAAAATTCCCATATTAACCATTTCATTGTATAATTTCTTACTAAGTATATTCACAGTGTCATGTAACCAATCTCTAGAATTTGTTCATCTTGCAAAACTGAATTCATTAAGAAACTTTTCATCCAGTTGATATATACTTTAAATGTAAACAAACACAAAATTTCAGACTTATTATGAAGAGAGTGTAAACATCTTATTATTAACCTCTTATAGTGACAATATGTTGAAATTAGAATAGTTTAGAGGTAGGGAATTAAGTTAAAATATATTCATAACATAAATTTCACCTGCTTCTTTTTACTTTTTAATATGTCTGCAAGTAAATTTTACATTTTATTTGTGGCTCACATTATATTTCTATTGAACAGTGTTGGTGTGAATCATAACCTTCAAATTCGCAGGACTCTTTAAATAACCCCATGCAGGTAGCCATATGCTCAGATTGTGTTTGAGGTCCCATTAGATGCAGCTCTAAGTATTCAGGACAGTCTTTCAAGAAGATGGTGCTTGTTTCCTCCTCAAAATTGTCCCTAGCGGTCAGCTTCTCCGACCTTGCAGGGTTGATGGTTGGCCCCAGCACAGAAACATCAGCCTCCTCAGCAGAGCAATCCCTGACTGAATTCCCCGAGCCCCGCTCACCACCAGGGCAGGGCCTCTGTCTTCCTATATATCCTGGTCTGGCCCCGCCCCAGGGGGAGGGCCTCTCGTTAAAACCACCGCTTAATATTCTGCACACTGCCAAGGAGTACTGAGAGGCTATGTATGTGCTCTACCGAATCGCCAGTGTCTTCTAAGAGGTGGCTGGCTTTGACCAAAGTGAAGACACTAACTTGGACTAGTTCAGAACCAATTCAATTGGATCAACAAATAGCAACTGAACATCTGTTGTAAGATTTGTCTCCCTATGTAGTACATGTACTGTGCACATAGAAGCAATTAATATAGTCTTGCCCCCCTTAAATATTAAATAGTTAGAAGATCACTCTCATCAGTAAGCAAAAGCTTTAATTGTAACTCAAGACAAAAAGAAAAACTCAAGACAACAACGGCTTACAACCACAGCTTTCTATCGTCGAGTTTGTAAGTCTTCTAGCTAATTTCCACACCGGGTACAGGGTCTGTGGCATGGTGATGGGAAGGAGAACCAAACACCAGTGAAGTGTGGAGCCAGCTAGTAACTGAGCTGTGGGACTCTGGGCAGAGCAGCCTCCTGTCCACCTGAGCCTCAGTTTCCTCCATCTTCATGTTTTAAAGGTGAGGCTTAGACTAGTTGATCTCTTGAACTACTTGCAATGCTAGCCTCCTTGAATGCTGCAATCTGCCCTTGAGCATCCCCCACAAAGGCCCACAGATACTCTTTCAACCCTTTGGTTGAAAGAGCTCTATGGTAACAGAACTCCCTCCTTGCAAAAGACCTCTGTTCTTCAACATTCTTCCTCTCTAGGCTGCTCTGATAGTATCTCTAACTTCCACCTGCAAATTGTTACCGAATGGGTAAGTAGATAGAAGTTGCTCTGTGTTTCAGAAGAGGTCAGGGTTGTCAAATAAAGGAGTGATAAGAGGCAAAGAATTCAGTGGAGCCTTCCATAATGGATAATACTGCAGAAAGCAAGAGGGTAGATTAAACCAACAGAAAAAGGAAGGAAGGAAGGAAGGAAGGAGAGGATGAAGGAAGGAGGGGTGGGTGAATTAATTTCTGGCCTAAAACAGAGACCCAAGGAGAGAGAGTTCAGAAAGGAGAAAACACACTTCTTCAATTGCCCTTTCTAGTCTCCAGAGGGAGAAGGCAATGGCACCCCACTCCAGTACTCTTGCCTGGAAAATCCCATGGATGGAGGAGCCTGGTAGGCTGCAGTCCACGGGGTCGCTAAGAGTTGGACACAACTGAGCGACTTCACTTTCACTTTTCACTTTCATGCATGGGAGAAGGAAATGGCAACCCACCCCAATGTTCTTGCTTGGAGAATCCCAGGGACGGAGGAGCCTCTTGGGCTGCCATCTATGGGGTCGCACAGAGTCGGACACGACTAAAGTGACTTAGCAGCAGTGTAGCAGCAGTCTCCAGAAGACCATCTTTAAGTGAGACAATATTTATAATGATTAAATGGAACCTTTGTCATTTGTTGAGTACTATGTGCTAAGCACTTGATTCATTAAAACTTCATAACCACACCCATGAAATAGGAACTAAAGGATTCCCATTTTACAGACTGAAAAAATGAGGTCCATGGAGGACTTTTTGCACAGATGTTTTGTTCTAGCTCCAAAATTCTATTATCTTGTGATTCATTTTTTCTAATTGTCATTTCTGTTGGCACTGAAAAGCACCTGGAGATTTAGGACAGTAGATGAGAAAAAGTCTTCAGCAGAGATCCCACCCCATAAATATTTCCTCACAGGGTAAAGAATGTCTCTCCCTTCACCCACCCCTTAGAATGCATGCTGGTGGAGAGATGAAGTCAATGGTCAAGTTCTGGAGCAAGAAAGACAGGATTGCCTAGGAAGGCATTCCCCATCGAACCTCCATGAGACGGGTCCCACTGGTCTCTGCTCTCATATACATATCACCTCTTGATGGCCACATTGCCCTATAACTATAGCTTATATCTAAAGATGCCACATAAGCCAAAGGAGGTCCTCCTCACTGCTAGTCTCACCTCCAGCAAGAAGCTTTGAGTAAAGCAAAATATGGAAAACTACAAACAGCCATTTTCCAACAGAGGGTCTCAGGGTCCCCTGAAACATGAATCTACAAAATTAAGAAAGTCTGTAGATTCCAGTCTGCCCCTCACTCTGAGGTGGGAGTAGGTAGGGGCTACATAACAATGTCATTTCATGTGATTAAAAAAATATTGCATAAGTAGGGCAAAGGAAAATAGAATAAAATATAAACTAAAAATAAATGGTTGAGTCAACTCATCTTTAATGCTTTTCCGTGTAACATCTATTTTGTTTAATGGAATACGACTTTCATACTCTGACTGCAAATTTAACCTTGGCCACAAGTTATGATGTACATTACAATACACTTTTATTATGTTACACAGTATTGTGGTGGGTTTTTTTTAATCTATTGCTAAGCCCCTAACAGTATGTCTGCGTCAGTGAAGCCCATCTGTCACAACCACAGTGGAGATATTATTATGTAAATAGTTCTAGGGCCTCCTTTTGGGGGAATTTAATATACTGTCCTAATATCCCAGCCAGGAAAAAAAAATGTTTATGAAAAAAAACTTTTTTTTTTTTGGTTTGTTTGTTTCATTTGTAGAGAAAGGCAGTTTGAGTTGCTGACTTTTTTTTTTAATAGTTCAAATCTCTTCTCTCTCTCACTCACAATGTCTTTAAAAGCTAATGATACGGCTCCTAATAAAATAAAATAAAATACATGAGAGACTTCTTTTAAACACACCAGCTGAAGTGTAGAGCATTAATATCTTGCAGCCTAGTGCATTAGCCATCTTTTCTATATTACAGTCATATTTCAATAAACTAAGTTTTCTTAGCAGGTGCCATCTTGGATTATTTCTTTATTAGACTGAGTTATAAAATATGCAGAATGGTAGGCTGAATTTTTTGTTATTTATTGCAGGTTTTAAACCTTTGCCAAAATCCATACAACTAAATCTCCCTCCTTAGAGGTGGAGAGGCAGCACCTGGAAGGGACCTGCAGGCACTTTTGCTCTCAGGGCTGTCAGTCAGGTAGCTTGGGGGACGAGGGCAGGACAGAACAGAGTATGATTTGCAAACAGAAGATGCCAGTTCTCCTGACTTCTCAATGTGTCTTAATTAACCAAGTCAGGATTTTAAGGCAGCACAAAGAAAAGAGTTACTTGGCCCTCCCAGGCCCACATCAAGCATGTCCATGCTTTTACTCCAACAGGCATCATAGTTTTGCTGAGCTCTAGCCAAGCAGTGAGTGCTTTGCAGGAAGCAAGAGAAGCAAACTGCATGTACTTCAAGACCTCATGGGGCACTAGTCCATGATACCAGGTAGAGAACTGGCGAGAAGTGATACCAGGTATAGAACTACTTGAGGATTGTCTTAGTCTGTTCATGATGCTGTAAGAAAGTACCACTAACTGAGTGGCTTATGAACACCAGAAATGTATTGCCCACGGTCTGGAGGCTGGAAGCTCAAGATCAAGGAACTGGAAACCAGTGTCTGCTAAGAGCATGTTTCTTGGTTCATAGCCATCTCCTTGCTGTGTTTTCACATAGTGAAAGGAGCAAGCTCTCTGGGGCCTCTTTTATAAGGGCACTAATTCCATTCACTAGGGCTCCACCCTCACGGCCTAATCACCCAAAGGTTACACTTTCAAATACCATCATATGGAAGATTAGGTTTCAGTATAGGAATTGGAGTTAGAGGGACACAAACATCGCATCTAGTGTAGGGGTAAAGTGGTCACATGACTGTATGGGTGGGTCCGACTAAGGGCTATAGGAATTGAGAAGAGGGAGCAGTGGGGCAGGGCTGCTAATCAAGGGAAGCTTCCCAAGGTTGGAGGGGAGGGGTGTCAGCTGGGGCCCAAGGAAAAAGTAGGATTTAGCTGGTCGGAGAGAAGCTGCCACCAGATATCACAACACAGGCATGCACCTGCGCTTGTTCCAGGCAGGGGAAAAGACACAATGGAGGGCTGGAAGCAGAAAGAACACAAAGGAGATGATAAAGAAGCAGATGAGGTCACAGTGACACATTCCCCATATCAGCTTGCTGGGCTCAAGATAGGTCTGGCAACTAGGTGAGGGAAACCCTCCAGCATCTGTTTCACAAGGGGCTAAGCAGCCTCCAGGGTGGCCCAGCAGGAAAGAACCCTCCCGCAGTGCAGGAGATCTGGGTTCGGTCCCTGGTCAGAAAGATCCCCTGGAGAGGGGAATGCCAACCCACTCCAGTATTCTTGCCTGGAGAATCCCATGGACAGAGAAACCTCCCAAGCTACCGTCCATGAGGTCTCAAAGAGTCGGTTATGACTGAGCGGCTAAACAAGCACACAAGCAGCTTCCTGGCAGAAAGCCCTCTTAAAATAAGCAGGAGTCAGCAAGCCAGGCTTGGCCCAGGCACTGAGCAGTCGTGGCTGCCGAAGAAGCATCACATTGGCAGCGGCATGATCCTTGTTTTTCACACACCTCTCCCAGTCCAGCCATGTCTCAGGTTCGAGGGTGGCAACAAGTAAAATCCAGAAAACACCGCTTGACCAAAAGCTCTGCCAGGCATCGCAGCACAGGCTTCTATTTGTGACCTCCATCTAAAGCACACAGAGGGGTAGGGGGGCACCCTCTGACTTGTGGACTGCATGCAGCCTCAGTCCCTAGAGTCTCCTGGCCGTGGAGGAGGCAGCCACAGCAGCAACGGTGCCCAGAGGCAGGTCACAGGGTTGCATGGGACAGGAGGGTGCAGGGGACCATGCCCGGAGGAAGCAGGGGTGCCCGTAGTGACACCAGCGCCTGGTGGGTGGGGCCACTAACCAGATTCACAGGAAAATGCATACAATGACGTGTCATCTGGGAAGCTAAGTAGAGGATGTCTGTGTCAGCACACATGACTCAATTCATGTGATCTCATTCATGTGACTGCATCCATGCACCAGAACCGTGCTGTGGAAAGCTTGGTGCACACAGACAAGGGGAAAGGAGGGACACTGGAAGCTGGCTATGCCGAGGACAGGCATGTGGGATTGCAAGGAGGCTTGTACATGGCAACTCAAGACCATGTGGGCAACCAGTCATTGCTGCACTCCGTTGCCTTCAGCCACATTCCAGCTAAGCGCCTGCTGGTAGAGGGACCCTCCCTGCCCCGGCCTCCAGAAAAGGCGGGTTCAGGGCACAGACTGGCCAACAAGAGCCCGAGAGAAGCTCCCATGGCTTAGTTATGCTAGGAACTTCAGGGAGTGACACTGTGAAACCCCACCTGGGCAAACCAGGAGCACCCAGGCCCAACAGAGGAAGAAACCTCACATGCAGAGTAAACTTCCTCGGGTCTCCCATGCTCACTGCAAGAGCTCAAAGTGGCATGGGGAGAGGAGAGGGGCTCAGAAGCAGGAAGGGAAGACCTTCCCAGCAGGGCGGAGGAGAAGCAACAAGAATATGACTTGGGAGTAACTGGGGTTGGGGAGGGGTCCCCTGGGAGCAAAGGGGCAGTGCCCCACTATCCCTTTCATCACACTTCCCCAAGACAGGATCCAAACAGGCCAAGTTCCTCTTAAAATCCCAGCCTAGAAATCCCAGCTCTGCCACTTACTGCACTGTGATCCTAGGCTATTTTCATAATCTTTCTGAGCCCCAGGGCCCTCATTTGTAAAAGGACATAACAGCACTTACAGATAAATACAGATACAGATACATAACAGCAGGACTGTGGTGAGGGGTAGATGAGTTATCAAGGGCCACACAGTAGGTGTTCAACAGGGGGCAAGTCCCTACCTGCTTGTAGGTCCATTTTAGTGCTTGGGATTGCTGTCCTGTGAACTCATATAAATACACCTGAGGCATCTAATTACATCTCAACCTGCACTGCAGCCCCTCTCCAGGGGGCTAATGAACCCCAAAGTCAACACCCTCCCCAGGCACCATTTAGGGAGCTTCCTCTAAGTTCAGACACACCCTTCCTGTGTCTGTCCTCAAGTCCTACTGCTCATTGGGGGACACCCATAAACTTTCTGGATCAGTGCAGAGCTTTGAGGAAGCCAAAACCAGAAGAGACCACGTGAACCTCGCTCTGACTGAAAGAGGCTGGAAATACCAGGGCGAGACCTTTCTCACAATGTTCATAGATCCCCACAAATGTTCAAGGGTAGAGCGAACTCTACCCTAACTCTACCATACTGTTCATACTGTTCATGGGGTTCTCAAGGCAAGAATACTGAAGTGGTTTGCCATTCCCTTCTCCAGTGGACCACATTTTGTCAGAACTCTTCACCATGACCCATCCATCTTGGGTGGCCCTACATGGCACAGCTCATAGTTTCATTGAGTTAGACAAGTCTGTGGTCCATGTGATCAGTTTGATTAGTTTTTACTGTAAAGAGCAATCTTGCATAGGAACATGGAATGTTGTTAGGTCCACGAATCAAGGTAAACTAGAAGTGGTCAAACAGGAGATGGCAAGAGTGAACATCAACATTTTAGGAAGCGGTGAACTAAAATGGACTGGAATGGGTGAATTTAACTCAGATGATCACTATATCTACTACTGTGGGCAAGAATGCCTTAGAAGAAATGGAGTAGCCCTCATACTCAATACAAAAAAAGTCCAAAATGCAGTACTTGGGTGCAGTCTCAAAAATGACAGAATGATCTCTGTTTGTTTCCAAGGCAAACCATTCAGGGTCACAGCAATCCAAGTCTATGCCCCAACCAGTAATGCTGAAGAAGCTGAACAGTTCTATGAAGACCTATAAGACTTTCTAGAACTAACACCCAAAAAAGATTTCCTTTTAATCACAGGGGACAGGAATGCAAAAGTAGGAAGAGATACCTGGAGTAACAGGCAAGTTTGGCTTTGGAGTACAAAATGAACCAGGGCAAAAGCTAACAGAGTTTTGCCAGGAGAACACACTGGTCATAGCAAACACCCTCTTCCAACAATACAAGAGAAGACTCTACACATGAACATCACCAGATGGTCAATACCAAAATCAGATTGGTTATATTCTTTGCATCAAAAGATAGAGAAGCTCTATACAGTCAGCAAAAAACAAGATTGGGAACTGACTGTGGCTCAGATCATGAACTCCTTATTGCCAAATTCAGACTTACATTGAAGAAAGTAGGGAAAACTGCTAGACCATTCAGGTATGACCTACATCAAATCCCTTATGATTATACAGTGGACATGACAGATAGATTCAAGGGATTAGATCTGGTAAGAGTGCCTGCAGAACTATGGATGCAATTTCATGACATTGTACAGGAGGCAGGGATCAAAACCATTCCCAAGAAAAAGGAATGCAAAAAAGGCAAAATGGTTGTCTGAGGAGGCCTTGCACATAGCTCAGAAAAGAAGAGAAGCTAAAGGCAAAGAAGAAAAGGAAAGATATACCCATTTGAATGCAGAGTTCTAAAGAATAGCAAGGAGAGATAAGAAAGCCTTCCTCAGTGATCAATGCAAAGAAATGTGCTGTGCTTAGTCATTCAGTCATGTCTGATTCTGCAACCCCATGGACTGTAGCCCACCAGGCTCCTCAGTCCATGAGGATTCCCTAGGCAAGAATAGTGAAATGGGTTGCCATTTCCTTCTCTGGTGCAAAGAAATAGAGGAAAACAATAGAATAGGAAAGACTAGACACCTCTTCAAGAAAATTAGAGATATCAAGGGAGTATTTCATGCAAAGACGGGCACAATAAAGGACAGAAATGGTATGGATCTAACAGAAGCAGAAGATATTAAAAATAGGTGTCAAGAATACACAGAAGAACTGCACAAAAAATGATCTTCACGACCCAGATAATCATGATGGTGTGATCACCAACCTAGACCCAGACATCCTGGAATGTGAAGTCAAGTGGGCCTTAGGAAGCATCACTACGAAAAAAGCTAGTGAAGGTGAAGGAATACCAGTTGAGCTGTTTCAAATCCTGAAAGATGATGCTGTGAATGTGCTGCACTCAATATACCAGCAAATTTGGAAAATTCAGCAGTGGCCACAGGACTGGAAAAGGTCAGTTTTCATTCCAATCCCAAAGAAAGGCAATGCCAAATAATGGTCAAACTACCGCACAATTGCACTCATCTCACACACTAGCAAAGTAGTGCTCAAATTCTCCAAGCCAGGCTTCAATTGTATGTGAACCGTGAACTTCCAGATGTTCAAGCTGGTTTTAGAAAAGGCAGAGGAACCAGAGATCAAATTGCCAACATCCGCTGGATCATCGAAAAAGGAAGAGAGTTCCAGAAAAAAAAAACATCTATTTCTGCTTTATTGACTATGCCAAAGCCTTTGACTGTGTGGATCACAAGAAAATGTGGAAAATTCTGAAAGAGTTGGGAATACCAGACCACCTCACCTGCCTCTTGAGAAATCTCTATGCAGGTCAAGAAGCAATAGTTAGAACTCAACATGGAACAACAGACTGGTTCCAAATCGAGAAAGGAGTATGTCAAGGCTGTATATTGTCACCCTGCTTATTTAACTTATATGTTGAGTTCATCATGCAAAATGCAGGGCTGGATGAAGCACAAGGTGGAATCAAGATTGCCAGGAGAAATATCAATCACCTCAGATATGCAGATGACACCACCCTTATGGCAGAAAGTGAAGAGGAACTAAAGAGCCTCTTGATGAAAGTGAAAGAGGAGAGTGAAAAAGCTGATTTAAAGCTCAACATTGAGAAAACTAAGATCATGGCATCCAGTCCCATCATTACATGGCAAATAGATGGGGAAACAATGGGAACAGTGACATGATTATTTTCTTGAGCTCCAAAATCACTGCAGATGGTGCTTGCAGCCATTAAATTAAAAGCCACTTGCTGCTTGGAAGAAAAGCTATGACCAACATAGACAGCATATTAAAAAGCAGAGACATTACTTTGCCAACAAAGGTGCATCTATTCAAAGCTGTGGTTTCCCCGGTGGTCATGTATGGTTGTGAAAGTTGGACTTTAAAGAAAGCTGAGCGCCAAAGAATTGATGCTTTTGAACTGTGGTGTTGGAAAAGACCCTTGAGAGTCCCTTGGACTGCAGGGAAATCAAACCAGTCAGTCCTAAAGGAAATCAGTTCTGAATAGTCATTGGAAGGACTGATGTTGAAGCTGAAACTCCAATATTTTGGCCACTTGATGTGAAGAACTGACTCATTGGAAAAGACCCTAATGCTGGGAAAGATTGAAGGCAGGAGGAGAAGGGGATGACAGAAGATGAAATGGTTGGATGGCATCACTGACTCAATGGACATGAGTTTGCATAAGCTCTGGAAGTTGGTGATGGACAGGGAAGCCTGGTGTGCTGCAGTCCACGGGGTCACAAAGAGTCGGACATGACTGAGCGACTGAACTGAACTCTACCACCACTGCCCTCTGAAAGCATCTTGGCAGGGCTCATGAGAGCAGATACCTCAAGGCAGGGGTGGGGGTTCCCAGGGCAGGAAGTTTCAGGAAAGCCTGGGGTCCTTGGAATGACTCCACCAGCAGTCTGGCTGTGGCAGTCCCGGAGGTTAAACTACAGCAGCAGTGCTAGGGTCAGACCCCTGACAGGAACTGAGGTTGGGGATTGTCCACCCCCTCCTCCAGCCTCTCCCCACTAGCCAAGCTGAGTGGGTTCCCTGAAATCACCTCCTGCTCCCACAGAATTAAGGCTCAGTTCCCCTGAGCTGGCTGCCACGAAGACATCATCATAGGATTTGGGGAAAGGAGGAGACAGAAGAGGAAAGAGAAGGACCAGAGAGCCATCTGGGGCAAGAGCAAGACAGCCTTTAGAAGTGAGACTTCCCAAGGAAGAGCTAAACCAGAACCTCTTTTCATCAAATAGCAGTTAGAACCTTTCTGGTCTTGTGGCAGCTTCACAGAGATTATTTGTGAGCTGAGAGGCAGAGTAGGGTGGATGCCCAAGGGTGACCCCAGTGAATGGGGGACTCTAGAAAGACTAAGGGGACATCATAGAGGCGGGGGGGGGGTGAGGGGGAGGGGGGACAAGCTCTCCCTCCTTCAGGGGCTGAAGGCTAGCCCTGACAACTGACACCATCTGGGACGCCGCCCCTCCCAGGAAGGGCACCACTGCGGAGGCCCCTCGAGTCAGACCCCACCATAGGCCTGAGGCCCTACAGCAAGATGAAAGCCACTGAGGAGATGATGAGAGTTTGCAACTTTCATCTTAACCCCCTCTATGCAAACTCAGGAACCAGGTAGCAAAGAATGCTAAAGGGAGACTTGAAAATTATTTTCTTTTCCCCCCAAAGTCATCATCAGAATGGGACTTCAGCTCCTTATTTTACAGATGAACTGAGAAGACTCACAGCTCGCTAAGACCATCCTGTGTCTCCGCCTCCAGGTCCCGACTTCCGCTTCCGGGTTCTTTCCCTAAACTCGGTAGGTCATTCAAGCGGAGGTCAGGGCCGCTCCGGTGCAGCTCCCGCACCTGGCGTGGTGATGTCCAGGATCAAGCACTGCTTCCCGTGGCTGACCCCATTCTTGCCCAACTGCTCGCCTACCTTCAGAGCTGATTTAGCTCTTTGGACACGACTGGCCAGTAAGTAAGAGGAGCCGCAACCGCGCTGGGAGGGGCCTAAGGGGGCAGGCCCGAGCGTGCTCGGGAGGAAGTCCAGGAAGAGGCAGCTCCATTTGGAAACACCCCCGCCAGGATGCAGATGTTCCAGCAGCTGGCTGGGCCACGGGTCCAGCAGGAAGCTGCTCCAGCTCTGACCCCCAGGCCGTGCCTCTCCGTCGACACCCTTCTCACCCCTTCCCTCTACTCTTCTCTCTGTTTCCCAACCCTGCCCCCTTCCCTCTTCCGGCTTGAGAGGGCAACTCTTTCTCCCCACTGCTGCAGTTCTCACCCTCTGTCCCTTACACCTTGTCCCTTTCCCCTTTCCTTCCCTGACATTTGTCCTCTCTCTCTCTCTCTCTCTCTCTCTCTCTCTCTCTCCCTCCCTCCTATCTCCGCCCCTCCCCCCCACCCCAACTCCTTCCCTTTCTCTCTTCTTCCCTCCCTCCCCAGCTGGACTTTCTGGTACTGAATAGTTCATCTGGGAATAGCAGACCTGGCAGTACCCGGGTCTTTCTCTTTGGCCAAAACCAGGGAGTGCAGACAAGAGCAAAATGTGCCCAAGAGAAGAGGAGGAAGAGAAAGCTCATCTAAAGACATTTCATTCTCAGGCTCCCTCCGTTTGATAGACAGATGGTGAAAGAGAAGATAATCAGCCCATTGAACAGCTGGAACTCATAGGGCACAAACAAGAAATCATTTCCCAACTCCTATTTTCAGACAGGCCCTGTCAAATCCCTTTTCCCAGCTTCAGTGACAACCCAGGCATATCTCATTGCTGGCTAATCACTTATAATTATTTAAAAAAGCACAAATGAGCTGAGCCTTTTTCGGAGCTCCATCATATATCCCATATCTCCTTCCTTCCTCCAACACTGGCCAGGCTCTATCTAGCCTAAGAACAAAGGGAGCTCAGTCTACTCTTAAGACATCCCCTGCTGCCTCACACTCGTCATGTATTCAGGCAAAAAGATTTAAAAGGTAGAAAGTGCCAAGTGTCTTTTACAGAAGTGGTACTATGGTAGTCCGTCTTTGAGTTGACTGGTCATTGCTGCCTGCTGGCTTCTAAACCTCACTTGCTCAATCATAGCAGCCATATTGGAATCTTTGGAAGTTGCTCACAGGGCTTGACAGTGCACAGTGCCCTCAGAGGGGGAGATTCAGATTCATCTACTTACCTCTCCATCTGCTTACCCTCTCATCACCCTCTCTACCTATGCTACTGGGTTCCTCTCCCCAGGCAGCCAACCCCCTGTGAATGGACGAGGGGCAAGCACAATGAACAAAGAAGCTGGCTTTTATATTTTAGACCACTCTATCTGGGAGATCCAGGATTCTGTGTTCTGGTCCTCAGTGCACTAGCTCTGTGTCAATTGACCTTTGAAGTTAACAGAGTTGTGTTCAAATTCTAGTTTATAACTTGCTCACCGAGTGACTTTGACCAGTTATCAGCCTCTTTTGTACCCCAGTTGCTTCACTTGCAAAACAGGGGTAATAATATATTCCATCCAATGTTGCCAAATATGATCAAACTTAGCACAGTAATTACTGGGCACATTATTTTGCCTCTTGGAGTCCCAGTTTGCCTCATATGTAAAATAAAGAGGAAAGCTGTGAGCTCCTGAATTCCATTTCAGCTTTCAGTTCTCTAGAGGTGTGTTTATCTCTTCCAATGGGGTATTAACTATGCTTATGACAACAGGAACACAAATTGTCCTTCCGTGTTTGCCCAAGTATGTGTATTGAATGGAGAGGCTGGGGACTCAGATGTCAACAACCCAACCCTTTGTGGAGCAGTCAGCATCACTCAGGACATGAGCTATGCACTCAGGCTGGACCCCCTTACCAAGCCTAAGGAAAGAAAAAAAAGACAATTCAGCATTGTCTATGCCCAGGGCTAGAGATGGGAGAACACACTCCAAGGGGTCAGGACTGCCATCTGGGTATCTGGAAAATCATACTTTCTTACTGTGATATTTTTGTTTATAAAGTCACAATCCACACACCAACACAAGCTATCTCTAGTAGATGGATCAAAAATTGCAATGTCATTCTCCTACTGTATTTTGGAGAACTGAAGAACAGAAAAGAAACTTCCTTAACCCAAGGTCACACAGTATCTAGAATGAAAACACTTCTTTTTGTAATTAGTCTCCTGGCCAAATTACCTCTAAAGCACTTTTCTCCCTGTCCTGAGCCATCCCTCAAATTCTGCTTGGAGCATGGTAGAGGAGACCTGAGACCTTGGGGATGCCTTGTGCTTTGTTCTCTTTCCAAGCTGATCAAACTCTGAGAGCCACTGAGACTCAGTGAGGGAAGAGCAGAGCTTTGCAGGTTTGGAATGACTCCAATTCAGAGCATTCTCCACTCTCCCTGTAAGCTGCTAAAAAAGACAAAGCCCAACAACCCCAGGACACCAAAAAGTATTCAGTAATACATTGGGATTTTCCGAAAACCCATGGAGAACTTGGCCAGGCAAAGGACATGTCAACAGCTTTTTTGATGAGTTCAATGTAAATGAATTAGAAACAGATGGACTAAGTTTCCCTTCAAATACACATGTGCTGGAGAGTTACAGCTGAGAAAATGCTTAGGTCTGTGCATTTCCAGGGACTGGTCAACCCCAAACAGAGTGGGATGTTTTGCTGAGTCCCAAACACTGGCTTATTCTCCTGTCCCTAAAAATAACTGAGCTGTCCAGCTGCTGGATGGATATTTTCTCTTTTGGTTTTGTTTCATTTGCTTTTCTCACAAAGCACCAGTGTGATAAATGACTTCAAAACCTGGTAGAATGTTCTAGAGAAATCAGGCATCCATAAAAGTTAAAAAAAAATTTTTTTTTAAGCTGCTACTCTGCTCACATCATTCCCCTCACTGGACATCTTGCCCCTTGAACATTACCTGTCATTACTTACCCATCTGTCAATGTCAACTCTGAGATCTACTTCCTTTGGGAAATCTTTAGGGATTACCTTGGTCTTCCTGGACACAGAAATCAATCATTGCAACAACATTTTGAGCATCCAGTATATGCCCACAATATTCTGTAAATGTTTAAGATAAGCCCCTTGCCCACAGTGAGTTTTTCTCTAATTAAGAAACTCCTACAAACACGTGTAGCAATTAAGAGATTAAAAACAGGTGCTACAGGGAGTCAACATTAACGACACAAGCATTAGGTGGCTTTGGGAATTCAGAGAAGGTGTTACATGTATTAAAGAGGTCAGAAATCCTGATAGTAACCAACATCCATTAACGGCTGTGTTTGGAGGAGTTTCACAAATGTTTTCTCTTCAGATCTTCACAGAGACCCTTTAACACAGACAGGGATTGATTTTACAGAAGGGAAACAAGGACTCAAGAAGATTAAATGTCTTGTTCAAGGTCACACCACAAGTAAGTGGTAAAGCAGGATTAGAGCCCAGACATGTGGCTCCTAACCCAAGCACCCTTGCCTTAGGTCACACTGTGTTTTGCAAAGGCCTATTGAGTCAGACAAGTGAGGCTCCCTGGTGTAACTACAACCTTATCCTGGAATCTCCTGATACATGGAATCTCCTGGACACTTCTATGTCCACAGTTGATTTGCACATGCCCACCTTCCCCTTTTGCTAATGAATTGCACTCATCTGGGATGTTCTCCTCTTCTCTGCCATTTTTAAAGACTCAGAATAAGTCTGTACCTTGAGTTTCTCCAGCCTAAAATGTTTTCTCCTTTTATTTATTTATTTTTTTTTTTGGAACAAGTAGGACTTAGTGGGGGCTTCCCTGGTGGCTCAGCAGTAAAGAATCCCCCTGCAATGCAGGAGATTCAGGAGATGTGGGTTCAATCCCTGAGTGGGAAAGATCCCTTGGAGAAGGGCATGGCAACCCACTTCAGTATTCTTGCCTGGAAAATCCCATGGACAGAGGAGCCCAATGGGCTACAGTCCATAGGGTCACAGAGTCAGACACAACTGAAGCAACTTAACATGCACACATGCATGACTTATTGGCTGTGTTTCTCACTTGTCAACTAATTACACCTTGGGCTGCACATCACGTCTGATAAGAACACTCACTAGCTGGGGCCTGGGGCAGGTATGTAGGGAGGTGAGTCACGTAAGTAGGGTATAAGTGAAGCAGGCACCCATGGGTAAAACAGGATGTATACAGAGCAAGAATTACCTTGAGTGGCCTGACCACACAACAGGGAAACAATTGTGACCCCATGGACTGTAGCCCACCAGCCTCCTCCCTCCATGGGATTCTCCAAGGAAGAGTACTAGAGTGGGTTACCATTTCCTTCTCCAGGGGATCTTCCCAACCCAGGGATCGAACCTGGGTCTCCTGCATTCCAGGTAGACGCTTTAACCTCTGAGCCACCAGGGAAGCCCCAGAGAGGTGGGTCACATAAGTAGGGTATAAGTGAAGCAGGCACCCATGGGTAAAACAGAGAATGTATACAGAGCAAGAATCACCTTGAGTGGCCTGACCACACAACAGGGAAACAATTAGACAACAACCGATATCCTGTGTTGTCAGTTTATATTGCAAGTGCCGTGGGGATAGCAAGCTTCAGTTGAGGTAAGTCACAGATGCTTCATGGAAGAGGATTCAAGTGAGCCTTGAGGGCAAGGAAGGCTGAGGGGAGAGGAGAAGCCCTGCCCTATGGGGAGGGTTGTTGTCCAATCAGTCAGTCATGTCAGACTCTTTGCAACCCCAGGGACTGCAACACTCCAGGCTTCCCTGTCCTTCACCATTTTCCGGAGTTTGTTCAAACTCACATTCACTGAGCCAGTGATGCCATCCAACCATCTCATCCTCTGTCACCCCCTTCTCCTCCTGCCCTCAATCTTTCCCAGCATCAGAGTGGGGAGGGAGGAGAAGATAAAAGCATGACCGTGATCCCAGGCATCAGAAGTGGTTCAGAAGAAAGGCAGGTGAGAGAGGGAAATGCTGAGATCTGGAAGGGGATAAGAGGTGTTCAGTGGGGCTGGCTCAGGGAGGAAAAGAACACCAGAACCAGTGCGTGGAACCTAGACTTTCTCTCCCTTCTCTTTCAGAACAAAGCCAGGTGTCATCTTCCATGGCAGGATTCTGGGTTGGTTTGTCTGTGACCCTGGTGCATGCTTTCAGCAGCTGCATTGTCAGAAGGAAAGGGCCCCCAGCCTAACCCTTCCAGTCCTCCTTTGAAAGCCTCTCTCCCTGCCTCTAGAATCTAACTTCTAGGGGGCCTTGAAGTACCTCCAAGAACAATAAGCTCAGGAAAGTCTCACAGAGGCTGAAGGATGCAGGCAGCTGGAGCCATTGAGTCTGAGCTTCACTAACTAGATTAATCTCCATGCCCCAAGGTGATTTTTCAAGGGGGAAAGGAGGAAGTCAGCCAGCTTCAAAGTTCCCCACCGAGGGGAGGCCCCAGGGTCTGTTATCCTGCCTTCCTTCTCCTTCCTTACCCTGACAGCCAGGAGAAGGCGCCTCCTGGACTTACCTGGAACATGACTGACTAAGGGCTCCAAATCCTAACATTTTAAATCCATGGACTTTGGCTCAAAGACTACCAGAGGCTTTGTAGAATTTTCCTTAAACTGATTGTTTTTAGAAAATTCCACACTTTTCCATAGAGTCTGCATCATTCTATTTTCTCATCAACAGTGCTAAGCGTTCCAATTTCTTCAAATCTTAGGCAACAATTGATTTGGTTTGGTTCTGTGTTTTATCATAGCCACCCTATCGGTTGTGAATTGAAATCTCATAGTGGTTTCGATTTACATTTCTGTTATGATCAGTGATACTGAGGGTCTTTCCGTATACTTGCTGTTCATTTGTATGTCCTTTTGGGGGAAGCATCTATTCAAGTCCTTTGCCATATTGTCAAGTGATCTTCAACAAGGATGCCAAAGTTACACAATGGAGAAAGGATAGCTTCTTCAACAAATGGTTGAGAAAACTGGATACCCACTTGCAAAAGAATAAAATTGGACCCTAACTTATACAATACACAAAAAATCAAAATAAGCTAAAGACTTAAACCTAAATCCTGAAACTGTAAAACTCCTAAAAGAAATGATTTCTTAGATGTGAAATCAAAAGTACAGACAACAAAAGCAGAAGTAAACAAACAGGTCAACATCAAACCAAAAATCTTCTGCAGAGCAAAGGAAAAAATCAACAGAATGAATAGGTAACCCACAAAATAAAAGAAAACATTTGTAAACTGTATATCTAAAAGGGCTTCCCTGGAGGCTCAGTGGTAAAGAATCCACCTGCTCATACAGGAGAAATGGATTTGACCCTGGGGTTTGGAAGATCCCCTGGAGAAAGAAACAGTAACCTACTCCAGTATTCTTGCCTGGGAAATCCCTTGGACAGAGGAGCCTGGCAGTCTGTAGGCCATGGGGTCACAAAAGAGTCAGACATGACTTGGTGACTAAACAACAACATGTATCAAATAAGGGGTTACAACTCAATAGCTAGAGAACAAGTGACTATTCGTAACCATCCCTAGTCCCCTCCCTTCTTCCTGTCATAGAGCCTGTTCCCTCCTTCATCTTTGCCTGTGAGCAGAGAAGAGGCAGGGAAGATAATATCAAAGATTTCATTCTCACAGTGGTACCAGATGCTGAATATGTCTCTAACATCTTCCTCCTAGGGGCAACTGCTGTTAGGAGAGCCTTGAGAAAAAATTGTAAGCTGAAGTAATAAACCCCTAAGGGGCTGCAGGTGTGAGTAAAGATTTCCGGTACTTTAGCAGGTGGGTGAAGGGTTTGCTTACCTTCATTTCCAAGGGCCAGAGAAGGCTTCTTAGCATTCTTAACATTCATCAGGACTGCCTACACCCACAAAAGGGTAGGTAATATTCCTTCTAAAAGAGAAACCTATATGCAGGTCAGGAAGCAACAGTTAGAACTGGACATGGAACAACAGACTGATTCCAAATAGGAAAAGGAGTACGTTAAGGCTATATATTCTCACCCTGCTTATTTAACTTATATGCAGAGTACATCATGAGAAACGCTGGGCTGGAAGAAGCACAAGCTGAAATCAAGATTGCTGGGAGAAATATCAATAACCTCAGATATGCAGATGACACCACCCTCATGGCAGAAAGTGAAGAAGAACTAAAGAGCCTCTTGATGAAAGTGAAAGAGGAGAGTGAAAAAGTTGGCTTAAAGCTCAACATTCAGAAAACTAAGATTATGGCATCTGGTCCCATCACTTCATGGGAAATAGATGCGGAAACAGTGGAAACAGTGTCAGACTTTATTTTGGGGGGGCTCCAAAATCACTGCAGATGGTGATTACAGCCATGAAATTAAAAGACGCTTACTCCTTGGAAGGAAAGTTATGACCAACCTAGAGAGCATATTAAAAAGCAGAGACATTACTTTGCCAACAAAGGTCCATCTAGTCAAGGCTATGGTTTTTCCAGTAGTCATGTATGGATGGAACATTTGGACTATAAAGAAAGCTGAATGCCAAAGAATTGATGCTTTTGAACTGTGGTGTTGGAGAAGACTCTTGAGAGTCCCTTGGACTGCAAGGAGATCCAACCAGTCCATCCTAAAGGAGATCAGTCCTGGGTGTTCATTGGAAGGACTGATGCTGAGGCTGAAACTCCAATACTTTGGCCACCTCATGCGAAGAGTTGACTCATTGGAAAAGACCCTGATGCTGAGAGGGATTGAGGGCAGGAGGAGAAGGGGATGACAGAGGATGAGATGGCTGGATGGCATCACCGACTTGATGCACATGAGTTTGGGTGAACTCTGGCAATTGGTGATGGACAGGGAGTCCTGGTGTGCTATGATTCATGGGGTCGCAAAGAGTCGGACACGACTGAGCGACTGAACTGAACCGAACTGAACTGAATATTCCTTCATCCAAAAATTAGGAGCATCAATATCATCATGAACAAGGAGTATTTTAAAATCTCAACCAGAGTTTATTCACTGCTTTCAGAGCTCCAAACCCCAAACAGTATGACTCTTCCCGCCCCCACAACTGCAGAGACTAATGAAATGCAGAAAGTACTACAGACGAGCCCTGAGGTGACTAGCCATTCCAGGCAGTTCCATTTTCTTAACATACATCTTCCGGGATACTTTTCTTTGGAGAATAGAATTGTAAAAAGAGAAAAGTCTTTAGGAAAAGATGTTTATTTTGTTCTTACATGAAATAGTTCTAGAACTTGTGGACCTAAATGAGGCTCAGGAAAAAGGAGGAGGTAGGAGAAGGTTGCAGCTACTTGAATGGACCTAGAGATGATCATACTGAGTGAAGTAAGTCAGACAGAGAAGGAGAAATACTATATGATGTCTCTTATAAGTGGAATCTAAAAAGAAATGGTACAAATGGCTTTTGTGGTGTATTACATTGATTGATTTGCAGATATTGAAGAATACTTGCATCCCCAGGATAAAGCCCACTTGGTCATGGTGTATGATCTTTTTAATGTATTGTTGGATTCTGATTGCTAGAATTTTGTTAAGGATTTTTGCATCTATGTTCATCAGTGATATTGGCCTGTAGGTGTTTTTTGTTTGTTTGTTTGTTTGTTTGTTTTGCATCTTAGTCAGGTTTTGGTATTAGGGTGATGGTGGCCTCATAGAATGAGTTTGGAAGTTTACCTTCCTCTGCAATTTTCTGGAAGAGTTTGAGTAGGATAGGTGTTAGCTCTTCTCTAAATTTTTGGTAGAATTCAGCTGTGAAGCTGTCTGGACCTGGGCTTTTGTTTGCTGGAAAATTTCTGATTAAAGTTTCAATTTCTGTGCTTGTGACAAATAAACTGACTTCCAAAACAGAAACAGACTCACAGACTTAGAGAACAGCCTTTAAGGGGAACGGTGGGATAAAGGGATAGGTAGAGTGTTCAGGGTGGACATGTGCACACTGCTGTGTTTAAAACGGACATCCAGCAAGGACCTGTTCCTTCATAGCTCAGTAGGTAAAGAATCTGCCTGCAATGCAGGAGACCCTGGGTTGATTCCTGGGTTGGGAAGATCTGCTAGAGAAGGGATAGGCTACCCACTCCAGTATTCTTGGGCTTGCCTTGTGGCTCAGCTGGTAAAGAATCTACCTGCAATGCAGGAGACCTGGGTTCGATCCCTAGATTGGGAAGATCCCCTGGATCTGGAGAAGGAGAAGGCTACCCACTCCAGTATTCTGGCCTAGAGAATTCCATGGCTATACAGTCCATGGGGTCACAAAGAGTCAGGCACGACTGAGCCACATTCACGTTCACTTTGGTAGGAGGCAAGTGGTGTTCGCCTTTCAACAATATAGCAAATTTATAACACACATTCAGAAAGGTACCTGAAACCTAAGTCTACACTTTAATAAGTAATTACACTGCCCAGGTCAAGATAAGATATTTCCAGCATCCGAGATACCTTCCAACTACCTCTTTCTCTCCAGCCAAAGGTAACCACCATCGTGATCTTTATGATAATCACATGCTTGCTTTTCTTTATAATCTTATTACCTAATTGGCATTCCTAAACACTACAGTTTAATTTTGCCTTCTTAGAGCCTTACATAAAAGGAATCACATATATATTCTTTTTTAAAAACATTTTATTTTGTATTGTAGTATAGCCGATTAGCAATGTTGTGATAGTTTCAGGTGAACAGCAAAGAGACTCAGCCATACATATATATACATGTATCCATTCTCCCCCAAAATGCCCTCCCATCCAGGCTGCCACAGAACATTGAGCAGAGTTCCAATGTTCTATACAGGTGGTCCTTGTTGGATATTCATTTTAAGCACAGCAGTGTGTACATGTCCACCCCAAACTCCCTATCTGTCCCTTTCCCCCACCTTTCCCCTGGAAGTTTGTTCTGTAAGTCTGTGATCTGTTTCTGTTTTGGAAGGAAGTTCATTTGTATCATTTCTTTTTAGATTCCACTTATAAGAGATGTCATATAGTATTTCTCCTTCTCTGACTTACTTCACTCAGTATGATCATCTCTAGGTCCACCCAAGTTGCTGCAAATACTATTATTACATTCTTTTTGATGGCTCAGTAATATTCCATTGTATATATGTACCACACCTTCTTACTTCCGTATCTTGGCTATTGTAAACAGTGCTGCAATGAACATTGGGGTGCGTGTATCCTTTTGGATTTTGTTTTTCTCTGGATATATTCCCAGGAGTGGCATTGCAGGGCTGTATGGTAGCTCTGGGTTTCCTTGATGACTCAGTGGTTTATTTTAGTTTCTTTAAGGAATCTTCATATTGTTCTCCATAGTGGCTAAACCAATTTACATTCCCTACCAACAGTGTTGGAAGGTTTCCTTCTCTCCACACCCTCTCCAGCATTTATCATTTGTGGATTTTTTTTTTTTTTTGGACTGGTGTGAGGTGATATCTCATTAAGGTTTTGATTTGCATTGCTCTAATAATTAGCAATGTTAAATATCTTTTCATGTGCCTCTTGGCCATCTGTATGTCTTCTTTGGAAAAAAGTCTATTTAGGTCTTCTGCCCATTTTTTGATTGGGTTGTTTGTTTTGATGCTGTTAAACACCATGAGCTGTTTTGTGTTTGGACTCACTTGCTTAACATTAGGCTTGTGAAATTCATCCAGGTTTTGCATGCAACAGTAGTTTGCTTACTCTCTTTGCTGAATAGTATGCTACTGTATGAATATACCAAATTGCATTTATCCATCCTACTGGTGATGGGCATTTGGGTTTTTTCCAGCTTTGGGCTATTGTGAATTATTTATTGGCCTGTGTGTGCACGAATTTCTGCTGACTATACATGTTAGATCAAATAATATGGATATCTTCAGCTACAGGAAGCATAGCCAAACTGATTTCTAATATGGTTGTGTCGATTTACATTCTCACCAGTATTGTATATGAGCTCTAATTGCTCCCCATCCTTTTATAAACTTTCTATTAATAGGATTTTTAATTAACCATTCTGTAATGATGCTATGTTATCTCCTTATCATTTTAATTTGCATTTTCCTCATTATTATTGATTACTAATGAAAGTGGGCATGTTGTCATGTGAATACATGGTCCTTTTATGGAAACCCTGTTAAACTCTGTTGCCCATTTTTCTATCGGGTTTTCTTTTTTTATTATTGCTATTTAGAAGTTCTTTCTTTCTTCTGGAGTTAGTTTTATGTGTTGTAAACATATTTTCTCACTCTTGGAATTGCATTTTCACTCTCTTGGTGGTTTCTTTTAATAGACAGAAGTTCTAGATTTGAATATATATAAATTATCAAATGTTTTCTGTATAATCAGTGTTATTTCCTGTTTAAAAACCTTTTCCTCTTCTGAGATTATAAAGATATTCCTTATCTTGTCTTCCATAAAGTTTATTACTTTGTTTTTATATTTACATACACAATCCATCTGTAATTGTTTTAAATGGTGTTAGATAGGTGTCAAAATCTTTTTCTTTCTTTTTTAACCTTACAAATATCTATTTTGTTCTGCAAGCATTTATTGAAAAGACCATTCTTTGCCCACTACAACATTTATCATAAATCATGTGCCCTTGTGTACATGGGTCTTTTTATAGGCAATTTATTCTCTCGCATTCATCTGTTAACCTCTTATTACAGTAATACTGTACCATCTTAATTATTGTAGTTTTAAAAGAAATCTTAATATTCAGTAGAATAAATTTTATTCTTCAAGAGTATCTTGGCTATTCCTTAGCATAATTTACATCTTGTTTGTATTTTTTTAGATTTATTCTTGGAATTTCAGATTGTTTATTGTTGGTATTTTGCAATCAATTGGTATGTGAGTAGAAACCTGTTTGCAGAACACACAGTAAACTCATTTGTAAATTCTAATGATTTATTTTACCCTTATGGCAGAAAGTGAAGAGGAACTAAAGAGCCTCTTGATGAAAGTGAAAGAGGAAAAAGTTGGCCTAAAACTCAACATTCAAAAAACTAAGATCATGGCATCCGGTCCCATCACTTCATGGCAAAAATGGAAACAGTGACAGACTATTTTCTTGGGCTCCAAAATCACTGTAGATGGTGACTGCAGCCCTGAAGTTAAAAGATGCTTGCTCCTTGGAAGAAAAGCTATGACCAACCTAAACAGCATATTAAAAAGCAGAGACATTGCTTTGGCAACAAATGTCTATCTAGTCAAAACTATGGTTTTTCCAGTAGTCATGTATGGATGTAAGAGCTGGGCCATGAAGAAAGCTGAGTGCTGAAGAATTGATGCTTTTGAACTGTGGTGTTGGAAAAGACTCTTGAGAGTCCCTTGGACAGCAAGGAGATCAAACCAGTCAATTCTAAAGGAAATCAGTCCTCAATATTCATTGGAAGGACGGATGCTGAAGCTGAAAATCCAATCCTTTGGCCACGTGATGTGAAGAACTGACTCACTGGAAAAGAGAGTGGGAAAGATTGAAGGCAGGAGGAGAAGGGGATGACAGAGGATGAGATGGTTGGATGTTATCACCGACTCAATGGACATGAGTTTAAGCAAGCTCCAGGAGTTGGTGAAGGACAGGGAAGCCTGATGTGCAGGCTTCCATGGAGTTGCAAGGAGTCAGACACAACTGAGTGACTTAACAGAACCGAATGACTTAGTTGCAGATTTGTTAAGGTATTTTTTTTACATATGCAACAGTGTACTATGAATACTGACAATTTTATTTTACTTTTTAAAAAAGCAATGTTATTTTTCCACTTGTCATGGTGCACAGGTTAGGGCATCCAGTACAATAATCCAGTTGAATAGAAATAATCCTTGGCCATGATCTCAAAAAAAAATAGAAATCTGCCAGTATTTACACATAAAGTGTTATGTTTTGTTTGCATTGGATTTTTTCATATGATTAATAATTCTTATTTTAAGAAAATACTTTATTGAAACAGGCTTGACATACAAAAAATTGTGTATGTTTACTGTATACAACTTAATGAGTTTGGAGATAAGTATATACCTATGAAACCATTGCCACAATCTATGTTATAAACATGTCCATCACCTCCAGAAGTTTCCTCCTGCCTTCTTAATTGTATTAATTTTTGTGATAAGTATTTTTAACATAATATCCTCAATCTCAGCAAACTTTTAGGTATATAGCACAATATTGTTAACTGTAAGATCTGTTTCACAATAGATCTCTAAGGTGTAAAACTAACACTTTGTATTGTTATTCAGTCACTGAGTCATGTTTGACTCTTTGAAACCCCTTGAACTGCATCATGCCAGGCTTCCCTATCCCTCACCATCTCCCAGAGTTTAATCAAACTCATGTCCATTGAGTCAATGGTGCCATCCCACCATCTCATCCTCTGTTGCCCCCTTCTCCTCTTGTCCTCAATCTTTCCCAGCTTCAGAGTCTTTTCCAATGAGTCAGGTCTTCCCATCAGGTGGCCAAAGTATTGTAGCTCCAGTTTCAGCATTTTAGAGTCATATTTTTAGGTGCATGAAAATTTTGAATGGTTATTTTTTCCTGGTAAATTGAATCATTTAGAAAGCTTCCCTATATCTAGCAACATTTTAATTTTTATCCTTTTTCTAATCTTAATATAGTATCTTTTTGATTCCTTTCATTTTTATAATCCTCTTATTTTGCTTATCAAAAAGCAAGTACAATTAAGATGTTTTTAATCCAGTCTTACAATATTTGTCTTTTCTTTGAAGTCCATTTATGTTTACTGTTATTGTTAATATATGTGATTTAAACCTACCCTTTCATTATTTGTTTCTGCATGTCTGTCTCTCTTATTCTATGTTGCTTTTTCTCCTTTCTTTCTCATGGTTGGATTTTTTTTAGAGGATTGTCATGTATTTGCTTGTTAGTTATACATTTATTTTTCTCTTGTCTTACTGGTTAAACTGGAAACTAACTTTGGCTTCTTTAATTTTCTACAGTCTAATGGTAAGGGGAAACTTCATCCATTTCCTGGGCAGGAAAAATACATTAGAATACTCTTATTTTATTTATGCCTCTCCTAAATTATGTGCCACTTTTGCATTTAATTGCATTATTAATTTAAATTCCACAAGATAATAGTATTATCATTATTTTATTCAATCAGTAGTAATTTAGATTTGTTCATATATGTACTCTGTGATTTTATTTTTCATTTCTTTTTGCCTCTTCACTTCTCCATTTGAGCTTATCTTCCTACCACCTGAGAAATGCCCTTAGCTTTTCATTTAATATACGATTGCTGGTAATATGTTCCCTTTTGTTTGTTACAATAAAAAGATCTTTATTTTTATCCTTCATTCTTGAGTTATATTTTCTCAGGAGTAAAATTCTAGATTGCCAGTTATTTCCTTTCAGCATATTAAAAATACAATTTTATTGTCTTTTGACCATCTTTCTTTCTTTAATTTTTTTCCTATTGTAAAGTTACTCTTCAGTCTTATTATTTCCCTTTAATGGTAATTTACCTTCCATCCATAACTGCTTTTAAGTTTGTTTTCTTTTTGGTTTTCTGCACTTTTAAAGTAATAGTTTGCATGAAATTTTAATATTTTTTGCTTGTCATTCATAGCATTTTGGCTTAATGTTTTTTAACATTGCTGGAAATTTCCCAGATAGTGTTTTTTCTATTCTATTCTCTCTTCTCTTTCTGGGATTTCAGTTAAATATGTTAAAACACATCACTGTTTCCTCTATGCCACCTGCCCTTTTCTCTGTTTGATTTTTCTTTACCTCACCCCTTATGTGAGTAGTAGTCTTCATTCTGGTATTTTCTTCTGGAATATGTTCCAGTTAACTAATTCTCTCTTCAGTTATATCTAACCTTCAGGTAAACTGATAAAGTTCTTGACTTAGAGTATAGTTTATTTTTTCTATAATTTCTATGTATCTAATTTATACAATCTATTATGTCAATTTTATAGTTTCTGTTCTTTACTGAAATTTTCACCTTGTTTTAATTGCTTCAAAATAGTAGATATAATTATTGTAAGGCCCATGCCTAATGTTTTCAGTATATGTATATGCTATGAGTCTTTCTTTGGGCAAGTTCTTGTCCATGCTGTTTTGTCTCCTCCTATGTCTGCTTATCTTTGACCATATGTCAGACAATGTATTTGAAAAGTTATTTATAGAAATAATTTAAGACCTAGAAAGTCATTATTTTCCTCCAGTGATGATTTTTCACTTGATTTTGTTTTATGTTTGAGGACAATAATAATCTTGGATGGCTTTAATCCAGTTTCAAGCATCAAGAATTTCTGGGCTATCCAGTGACTCAAGCCAGGTTGGAGTGTTGAGAGGATTCTTTTACTTCTAGCTCATCTGACCTTTCAAAGTCCCAACCCAAAATGAGAGTGATTTACCAATGCTTCATCTCTGGACTTTTACCTTCTCCTGAGAAATTCTTCACAACTTCTTTAGCTTTTAAGTGCCTTCAGGGTACTTCTTTTTGTCATTGTTCATCTTTTCTAGTCCTCAACAGAAGGGTTTGTCCAAATTTATTAGCCCCCCAATTCTGACACTGTCACATATCTGATACCTAGGACTCCTATACTTCCTCTGACTCCAGAAAGACCTCTGCCCCTTTAGCTAGACTCAGGTTACTGCCAAAAGGAATTGAAAGAGTTGTAGATTGTTACCCAGTGACTCAGCTCCAAGTCACCTCTGCCACAGTCTGGCCTTTACATCATATCTCAGTACTATTAGTGGGCTGCTATTTTATCCTTATGACCAAATAATACCCACCACAGTTCTGGTAAATGCATTCATTTCTTTTTCTTTGCACCTAAAGGCATTCTCTGCTCTCTATTCTCTCCAGAACTGGATCTCTACCTTGCTCCTTTTCAGGAGCTTATTGTTG
Source organism: Capricornis sumatraensis (assembly GCF_032405125.1). Classification (NCBI taxonomy): domain Eukaryota; kingdom Metazoa; phylum Chordata; class Mammalia; order Artiodactyla; family Bovidae; genus Capricornis; species Capricornis sumatraensis. The sequence goes on from NC_091089.1 coordinate 22,170,715, forward strand.
TTGCTGCTGCTGCTGCTGCTGCTAAGTCACTTCAGTCGTGTCTGACTCTGTGCGACACACCATAGACGGCAGCCCACCAGGCTCCCTGTCCCTGGGATTCTCAAGGCAAGAACACTGGAGTGGGTTGCCATTGCCTTCTCCAATGCATGAAAATGAAAAGTAAAAGTGAAGTCGCTCAGTCGTGTCTGACTCTTAGCGACCCCATGGACTGTAGCCCACCAGGCTCCTCCATCCATGGGATTTTCCAGGCAAGAGTACTGGAGTGGGGTGCCATTGCCTTCTCTGAGGAGCTTACTAGACCTGCACTATAACAGCTCCTATGGGTAGAAGGCTAGGACCCTGGAACCTGCCAGCATTCCTGGGATGCCACCTGCTGGCCAGGTCCTCAGCTGCTGACACAGGATCCTTCCTCCTGGCCTTTCTAGGACTTCCCTGAGGATGTTTGTCAGGGCATCTTCTGGCTGCTCCCAGCAATTACCGTAAGAGTCATTTCTGCAAAGCCAGCCTTCCATCTACCCTTGCCCTTAGGTTTGCCCATCTAGAGATGTTCTTGCCTTTAGCTGGGCTCCAGCTGAGTCTGTCCAGGCTGCCAAATTCCATCATACCTACCCTCTGTGCACCCAATCCCACCAGGAGGCAGCTTGTCACAACATGAGGTAAAGGACCTGAATCACAATGAGGAAGACTATAAAACATTCATTCATTTATCCATTTTTATCTTCATGACCTAATATCCCAGAGTGAGGGAGGGGGTAAATACATTTGTAAGTAAGTGAGACATAACATTAACTTCTAATTAGCGATAGTTTAACTACTCAAAAGCTATTGACTTTAATCCCACCATCAAGTTTCCTTTTCAACACTGACTGTACGGTAATAATACTGGGTCTGGGAGACCAGTTTGTCCAGGATGTGGCTGAGAACTATAAAACTTAACTCCTAAGATAATGCCTATTGGAAATGAACACAACATTCCTTTTTATGTAAAGACTGTTCTGTGGAAGCTTTGCTTTAATTATTCCCTGAAATAAAACATTTAGGCAGGCTCTGATCAGGAGATACAGAGAAAAAGGGACTGGGGGCATTATCCCCGAGGGGTTCCCAATCTGTTGCATTGTGCTAAGGGCCATGACGGAAGGTGGCAGGCACAGAAGGGCCTGAGTGTCTTTGCATCAAGAATTCAGGGAGGGCTTCCTGAGTGTTGACACTGAGCTTGGCAGTCAGCAGTCAGCGGGATCCCGCCCCCGTTCCCACCTCCTGCTTCCCATCTGACACTGCTCGCTGACTTTATAGATACATTTTTCAAAGAGCAAAAGCAAAATTCAGCTCAGTGGGTCTGAGTGATTGCTTACTCTAAATTAGTGGAGTTTGAGTTAATGAGGTTTAAGAGGGTCATTTTTCTCCTTATAGTCAAGTGAGTCCAGGCTCTGCCCACAAGGCCCCTAAAAATAAGACCTGTTTCCTCAGGTCCTACCCACCTGCTCGGTCTCCTCATTATAAGGTCTAAAAATTACTTCCTATTGGACAAACTGACCTAAAGTCCTCCAAAGTCCCCATCAGGAGGGCTGTTGAGCCGTACCCTCTAATGTTTCTCTGTTTACCAAGCAGTAAATGCCTAAAGGCATTTAGTAATCTCTAATTGTATACCTGGGCTTCCCAGGTGGTGACAGTGGTAGAGATCCACCTGTCAATGCAGGAAACATCAGAGATGCAGTTTCAATCTGGATCAGAGGACCTCCTGGAGGAGGAAATGGCAACCCACTCCAATATTTATGCCTGGAGAATTCCATGGACAGAGGAGCCTGGCGGACTACAGTCCATGGGGTCTCAAAGAATGAGACATAATGGCATAACTTACCACACATGCATGCTTGCCAAAAATGCTCATAATCTACGTTAGTGAAAAAAAGAGATTTTGATGATAACATAGGCAGTGCACATTTATTTATTCCACAAATAGTTGCTGAGTATTGAGTCTTGCTGGGCACTGCACTAGACATCAGAAGTCCTAAGCCATGAGGACAAAAGGGCAAGCTTACAGAAGGCTCCGGTATAAATCCCCTCCAAGCACTCTTCTCACTCGGGTCCCTATGGTTGTACAGCATCCTCCCCCACAACCCACTGCCACAGCTAGTTGGATTGGACCAGATCTGGGCTGAGCACCTAACTCAAGAAAAGACAATGTCTGCCACCGGTCTTTGAAGGGGTGGGCACCCAAATTGTGAGCAAACAGGCTCACTGGTAATCAGAAGAATATGTCTTATTTCCTCTGCTGAAAAAATTTTTATGGGGAGAAAGAAAGTGAGCCAGTTGATAATGGGACCACATAAATCACACCAAAAGCAGCCAGTCTGCAAGGCTTTAAGTCTTAAGTTTGCTCAAAGAAGCAGAAGCTGCAAGTAAACAAAAATGCTAAAACCAGATAGAGTAGTAGTAGAAGTGATGGTTATTAATGGAGCGAACAGGAGATTATGAGCTCCTGCTTCTAAAGGGGCACCAAGATAACCTGGGAATTAGAGCCAGCCTGCTTGGAATCTGAAAAGCCACCCAGACCCTGAGCATCAGTCTCAGCATGGCCCCACTCTCCTAAGTTTCTGTCCTAGGGGGTTCATCCTGTGCCTGTGGGAACCCCACCTAATGTAAACCCCAACTCATTGCAAAGTGAGCATCTTCCACCCTAAAGAGTCTGAAAAACATGACAGGAAAATCCTGTTCCCCAGAGCTCTGGCCAGCTGGTGAATATTCAGGGAGGCCACCCCATCTGCATCCTGAGGTCTGAGTCTGCAATACACACAGGCCATGCCCGGATGCAAGCTGCTGATGGAGACATGGATCACAGTTGTTAGAAGCAAATTATTTATGGTGAAGCCAAGTGTTACTCTGGAGGTGCATGGCTGCCTGGGAAGTGGGAAAGGAAGGCCACTCCCTGAGTGAGGGAGGACTTGAACCCTTCTTGGAAGAGAAGTCATCCATCCTTCATCACCGTCCAACCTCCTCCCCTGCTCTGGCCCCCCAGATCAGGACAAGTGGGAGGTGAGAAGGAAGAGAAATGTGAAGTGACAAACCTCAGGTACAAAGAAGGGAAATGCCACAAGACAGATTGCTCCTCCAAGGGACACTGAAAATTGTGCCAACGCTTTATCAAATAGAGATCATATTTATGCAAACACCCACAAGGGCTCTGCTAGTTGCCAGCGGCAAAAAGGCAAGTTCTGAGGGAAAAGAGCTACTGACCTCCCTACCTTCCCTACAATCAAAGGTGTGTGCATGCATGCTAAGTCGCTTCAGTCATGCCTGACTTGTCATGACCTTATGGACTGCAGCCCACCAGGCTCCTCTGTCCATGGGATTCTCCAGGCAGGAATCCTGGAAGTGGGTTGCCATGCCTTCCTCCAGGGAATCTTCCCTACCCAAGGATCGAACATTTGTCTCTTACGTCTCCTGCATTGGCAGGCAAGTTCTTTACCACTAACAACACCTGGGAAACCCACAATCAAAGGATTGGGACACAAGTCCTCAGGACTTGTGGAGCTTTAGGAAGCTCAGCCCAAACTACAAACAGATACAACTTCCTTTAGCAGATCCAGAGCTCCCTTTTGAGGGTAGCCAGCCTCACTGCAGTTAGATCCCAAACCCAGGCATCCCATGCCACTCACTATCCCTGGCTGGTTCCACCCTGCTCTCTTCCCAGGCAAGTGCCCCCGCTGCAACACACTTCTCTTCTTTCTCTTCTCTCCGCCTCCCTTATGCCTTATCAGCACCCTGCAAGATGACTGATGCTACCTCTACACAAGACAGTCAAGCATCATACTCATCTGAACAGGTACCTTCAGTGCCCTAAATCTAAAATGTGAACATCTTATAATTAAACTCCAAGAAGATACATATTTTGGATGGTGAGAGGCCGAGGCCTCCCTTGGGCTTCCAAAGTCAACTGCACAAGCAACACCCCCTCACTCAGCAATGACACTGAGGACCCCACCCCATGCCAACTCACCGCTTTCTGGGAATCCTCAATTTTGCATGTTTATTTTTATTTCCCAAGAGATCCTGCACCTGAAGCAACTCCCTTGAAGGAAAAGAAAAGTGAGGAGGGGCTGACTTTTTAGGAAACATCTTCTCTGGAGGCATGGCCAGGGCTGGCTTCTGGAATTCATTTTCCAGCTAAGCACTTTAGAATCGTGTTCCTTGTGGTTATTAGCATGAGCGACAACAGGCTTTTCCTCCCAGAGCCACACAGATTAAGGAAACCTAAGACTACATTTCTAAAATTGTTCCATTTCAACCCACAGAGAATCAATACAAGGGAAGAGCATCGCCTTAAACGCTACCGTTATCCAAACTCAAATTCATTTTTGATGGATCGGTGGTCGGGTTTTCTTAAGGCGAGGCCAGGATAAATATACACATTTCCTGAGATGCTTTCTCTTCCTCAGCAGCCCCTCAGCCCCCCTCCCTTCCCACACATGAAGGGGGCGGAGAATGATGTACTTACACCCATTGTCCCTTCAGGATACAATCTGTATGAGGGAATTGGGAACCTATTTCTAGCAAGGAGGTCCTGGGGCCCTGCTAGCGCCATCTGCCAGCACCGACTCTGTGACCCAGGGTTCCGCAGTCTAATGGGAGATTCCTGGCACAAGCTGCAAAGAGCTTTGGGCGCAGGGTGCAGACATAGACACCGTGACAGTCTGCAGTCACTGTTCGATCCAGTCCTGCCCCAACTTGTCTGCGCTGCTGGACTCCCTTGATGTCACCACCGTCATCACCACCACCACCACCACTGTGCATTCAGACGGTGCTCAGGACCAAGCATGGCCTGAAGCAAAGGGGCTGAACCTGCAGGTCCTCACATTCAGGCTCAGCATCCAGTCATCGCTGGCCTCAGATGTCTGCCGTGCTCCCCTTCTGTTCCCTGAATGCCTGCCTTCACTTTCTTATTCCTCAGGAATCAGCGCAAGCATCACCCCTCCAAGGAAAGCCTCCTTCCCAGACCTCATTGTAGGGTCAGGCTTCCTCTCTGTCCCTCATCATTACACCCGAGCTCACCTCCACTGTGGAGATACTCCACTATCTGGTGTGGCCAGCCGTGCAAGGTGATGTGTGCACTGCACGAGGCTGTTTATGTACCTCCCACATTATAATATGAACTACCTGACCGCACCATCCATGCTTACTCAGCAGCAGATCTGAGATAGCACCTGTCACACCCCAGATAATTTTTTATTTAAGAAAAGGAAGAAAGGAAGAGAGAAACGATCGAATGAACTCCATCTCAGACCTGGTGCCCAATGAACAAACAAAGCTTCTGCTTTCATTCCTGCAGTTGTATTGAAAACATCCATGCTGTTCAGTTCCTGCCATCAATAGATGGATTTTTCTGGCTTTTAGCACAGAATGTGGCTGTGTAACTTGCTTTGGCCAATGGAATATGTATTAGCAACTGTGACCCAGGCAGAGGCTTGGAAACTCATGCTCAGTGGAGCTTGCCCTCTCTAGCTAGGAATCTGCAAACACCATGTGAACAAGCCTGGGCTTCCTATAAAAGGAGGAGCAACCTCTTGGAGAGGGAGGCCAGCTGCCCTCACCATCCTTGCTGTGCTGGCTAAGTCCCTAGACCTGTAAGGGAAGCCATTCTGGGCCATCTAACCCCAGCTACATGCCCAGATTGGAAGAACTACACAGAATCATAAGAAATAACGATAATCATGAAAGAAAGTGAAAGTGTTAGTTGCTCAGTCGTGTGCGACTCTGCAATCCCATGGACTGTAGCCTGCCCAGCTCCTCTGTCCATGGAATTCTCCAGGTAAGAAATCTGGAGCGGGTAGCCTTTCCCTTCTCCAGGGGATCTTCCCAACCCAGAAATCAAAACTGGGTCTCCTGCATTGCAGGTGGGTTTTTTACCATCTGAGCCACCAAGGAAACCCCATAATAATCATAAGAAATTATTTTATGCCACTAAATGCTACGTTTGTTTGTTTACACAAGCTCTGTACCTTGATAGCTCCCTTAGCTATGCCAGCTCTAGTAACCTGTCCCCTTCCCCTTGCTCGTTCTCTTACCATCCTGATCCTCTTTACTTCCTTCAACAAGCCAAAGCTCTTCTGCCTCAGGACCTTTGCACATGCTCTTCTCTCCACTGCTTTCTCTCTTCTACCTTCTGGACCTGGATGACTCCGACTCATCCTTCACATCTCTGCTTTCCTGGTCACCCACGCCAAACACTGTCCTCCACACTTTAGGTACGGTTCTCCAGCCACCCCGTCCAGCAGTTATTTGCTCTCTTCCTTCACAATTTGTAATTATTTCACACAGTTGTTGGTCACTTTTAGTCTTCCCCTTCAAGCTCCAAGAGCAAGTGTTGTCTGTTCATGCGCCAACTTGTCCCAGGACCCAGCAGTTTCTGGCATGTTCATTAGTTATTTGGTGAGAGAAGTAAAGATAGAAGGGAGGAAGAAAGCCATACCAGTCCTCCTAGGATGTGGTGCTTCTGGGCTCTTGGCGTTCCCATCTAGATAACCAGGGATGGGTCCCTAACTAGCGATTGTCTCACTTTCTACTGAGTGACTTTGCTCCTGCCTTGCCTCTGCTACTGAAATGTGGCCCATGACTGTTGAGCCAGGGGGCACTGTGCTTTCCTCACAGGCCTGAATCTTCTTCCCGAACTTTCTATGGGGCAGGTCAGTCCCTCCACTGACAGCTTTAGACCTTATTCACACTAGGTCTTCTGCTTCCCACTATTCCCAGCTGGTGCCTGGCTGTCTTCAAATACGTTATTACTAGAATGATCCAACCAAAATTACAAGCATGACACGTAGATAAAACCATTTTTATATCCCAGAGGGTCAAGACACTATTGGCATTTCTGATGCACTGGAGTCAGTTCAGGCCAACCAAAAAGGCAGCCTAATGGGGAACAGAAAAGGGCAATTAATTTAGCCCCATCCTATTCCTGACTATCATGAGAAATTACTGAGGGGGGTAGGTATGCAAGTGGCATGGGAAAAGAAGAAACAGTAAACCATTAATCAACAAACTTGACAAAGGGCCTACTGTGGACCAGCAACAAGATATCCAGCTTAAACACACACACACACACACACACACACACACAAATACAAATACTAGCATAGTAGGAAGCCAGGGCTATCCACAAAAGTGAAAGTGAAGTCATTTAGTCGTGTCCGACTCTTTGTGACCCCATGGACTGTAGCCTACCAGGCTCCTCAGTCCGTGGAATTTTCCAGGCAAGAGTACTGGAGTGGGTTGCCATTTCCTTCTCCAGGGGATCTTCCCAACCCAGGGATTGAACCCGAGTTTCCTGCATTTACCGTCTGAGCCACCAGGGAAACCCACAAAGTGGTCAGCAAGTAATGGAACCCCTGACGATGCTGTTCTGCGTTGTGGCAGAGACATGAGGACAGAGCAGAGGCTAACGGGGGCAGGGTGAGTGGGTTTCCTGGGAGAAGGAGGTGTGGGTGATGATCACACAGAGCGGGGCTGGGCCCTATCCCAGTTCAGGGAGCAGCGAGGGATGGTGCAGACGCAGCCCTGGTCCTAAGCCCTCCGGGCCAGCCCTGGGTCCCCTCGTGCTCTCCCTGCCCAGGGAAAGGGAAAGCTGGGGAGTGGCCCAAAGAGAGCAAAATCATGCCAACAACAGGACTTGATAAAACGTCTCTGCACTTTATCAGGCCCACAGAATCACTGGGAAGAGTTCACCTGGGGAGATTCCAGCCTTAAGAATTATGTCCAGCTGCCTTTTTCCCTTTAACTCTTCTGGTTTGGACTCCATGCAGGTCCAGTCCCAGAAGCTGTCCTATTCCACCTGGGCATCTTCTGTCCTAACACTAGGGGGAGCCTGCCCTCACCTCCTGGGCCATGTCTGATTTTGTCCATTACTTCTCCAATATGAGTCTTGCTGCCTCCAATTTCACCCTGCTGGGTGTTTACTGGATTATAAAGTCATCACAAAGTTCAGGGCTGTCTGCCTTATTATCCTTATAATCACCCAGCTAGAGCAGACAAGAAGGTTGGTGCACTTGTCGTCATCACAGCGTATGACAAAAACAGTTGTCCAGCCCTCAGGGCACCAGCATATTCAAGCGGAAAAAGACCAGAGCAACCAGTGCAGGTTCAAAGGCCAATGTCTTGGGAGTTTGGAAGAAATCTAAATATTCCATCATTCTGGCTGCAGAGAAAGAGAAAGAGAGAAGACCAGATTATGAAAGCATCTTAGCATTGGTCTCAGTCCCAGATTCCTCAGACGTAGCTGAGCAGGGCTCCTGACCCGGATGTAGCCAGACTCCAGAGGGATCCCCAGGACAGGAAACTGTCCTCTGGAGGCTGAGACCCCACCTACGAGGCCCTTCTGTAGAAGCTGTAGGACTGCACATTCAGTCATATCCTGGAGTTTTAGGATATGGTAACAAGTTTGAGCTCAAGGAGTTCTAACGTGGGCTTCCCAGATGGCTCAGTGGTGAAGAATCTGCCTGCAATATAGGAAACCCAGGTTCAATCCCTGGGTCAGAAAGATCCCCTGGAGAAGAAACTGGCAACCCACTTCAGTATTCTTGCCTGGGAAATCCCATGGACAGAGGAGCCTGGTAGGCTAGAGTCCATGGGGTCAAAGAGTCAGACATGACTGAGCGACTAAACAATAACACTGAGTCACCACATTCCTCTAGAATATCTGTGTTGTAGGGTGGGCTGTGGGTGCCCTGACCTTTGGCCTGACCTTTGTTTTGGGTCAAGGGATTCTTGGTTGGGTGAAGGGTCCACAACTTGAGCAGTGTTACATATGTCTCAGGAATATCCAATTCTTTTTCTCAGGTGGTTTACCCTCTGAAAGGTATTATCTAATGATGGATCACAGCACTGATATTTAGGAAAGAAACCAGATCGTGTGCATTTTCAGTGATGTGCTATTATAATTAGATCTAAAATTTCTTCCTTCCTGAGGAAGTCTTCACTGCTCATCATAAAAAACAACGACTAATTTTAAATTCTTGGAAGGCAAGGGTGACATTTTTTGGCTTGATTGTTCCACAGCATCTAACCACATAAGTGGAAAAATAAATAATTGCTGTGTCTAGCTGGATTTGCGTGAGGCAACGTGAACACTGATGACAGACAAAGAGAGAGAAGGGGAACACTGCCCAGTGATTGAAAAGTAGCATTTGTTGTTAGAACATCCTATCCCACTCAGATTCAGGGTTGGGATAAACCAAGTTGAGTCCAGAAGAATCACACCAAGACATCTGAAGTGGTTTGGCTTAGCAGATATGCTCAAAGCTGTCTATTTATTAATCATTTGTTCAGTGATTCAATATACTTATTAAACATCAACTATGTGTAAGCAGAGCATCACGTTGGCCCACAGAGTTGATGGTAGAATTGCCTGGAGATAGAAAATTCCCATCTGACATGGAAAATGCTAATGAAAGAATCAAATCAGGCAGCTAGACAGGGAAAGAGTATGGAATTTCCCTTTGCATCACCGTCACAGAATCAAACACTCGAGGTTACCTTACATTTAAGGCCAGTCTTCGGTTTGCTCCAGTTTCTGCAATCCACCCATTTTCTCCTTCTGCAGTATTTACACAACCCATTCTGACTTCAATCACATCAACCTTGTCTGGGTGATTTCAAGAGCAAAAATTCAGGACAGATCTCAGCTCCTCCCAGAGCAAACCTCAGTCCCATCTAAACCTGCTTCATACAACCATGTGCAACTGTCTATAACACATGATCTAGCTCCTAACTATAATTTACCTTAAGCATGCTTTATTGTTTTCAGTGGGAAATTCTCAGTCCCCAAAAACTTCCCTCAAGGGACGAGGTTTTCTCCTTCTCTTGGTTTCCCTGTATATAGGACAGAGTACACAGTTGAAGCTTAAGAAAAAAAAAATTCTCGAGTGAATCAAAGGGTAAATCAGGAGATTGTGCTGTGCTTAGTCAGTCAGTCATGTCTAAATCTTTATGACCCCATGGGCTGTAGCCAGGCTCCTCTGTCCATGGGGATTCCCCGGGCAAGAATACTGGAGTGAGTTGCCATGCCCTCCTCCAGGGAATCTTCCAAAGCCAGGGATTGAACCCAGGTCTTCCACATTGCAGACAGATTCTTTAACATCTGAGCTACATGGGAAGCCCAAGAATACTGGAGTGGGTAGCCTATCCCTTCTCCAGGGAGTCTTCCTGACCCAGGAATTGAACTGAAGTCTCCTGTATTGCAGGCAGACTCTTTACCAGCTGAGCTACCAGGAAAGCCCAGAAGATTCGGAAAGACCTTGCATTTGGTAATTAAGTCCGCTACTCTTTTATTTATACTAAAATGTGAATGGTTGATGATTACAAAGTGAGTTTCTGCAGGATGGCATTTGCATTCAGTCAGGGATCTTCAGAGTCTTAGCCCCCCAAAATATATTACAGTGAGTCATTGTAAGACAAATATAAACTCATGATGCCATAACCCACTTAGCTCATTAATAAGCCCTGGCTCCCCTTCACAATATCATCACTATCAGCAGTTGATTCGATAGCAGTATCACAAGCAGAAGTCTGTGTGTTCAGTGAGCCTCAGTGTTAGCGGGCATGTGACTATCCCCAGGCCAGCCCATGTTAGTGAACTCTGACCTCCCAAGGTAACGGTAAGCAAGAAGGCAACTACCACCACCCCACCATCACCCCCACCCCTGCATACACACACACACACACACACACAGGTAAACATTCCTAGAAATCTCACAGTTCCCTGTAGAACTGCTTCTCTCCAGAGAGAATGGGTTTTTTAAGTAAATTCCTTTAAAGGTTGTGTGCCTGCCAGCCACTGACGCAAGGAGTATAATTAAGATGGAAAACAACCAAATCCTACAAGAGGCAGAGATAGAATGAACAATGCTGGGCTACCTCGGTGAAAAGCCCCCTCCCCTGTGGCTCTAAGCTCAAGAGCTCTCCACAGGCCGCCCCCCCCCCCCAAAAAGTGAGAATGGAAAGGAACACACAAGTAAAACAAAAGGTATATTTATGGAGCTCTGTTGACCATCCTGCTGGCCTGACCCCTGGGGTCACCTTCCAGTCTGGGGCTGGATCACCAAGTTTCACAATGCTCTTTCCCACAGGCCCCAGATGTCATAAGTCAAGGGGACTCAGGTGAGACTCGTGCTGAGTGCTCAGCAGGGCAGGTGGAGTAAAAAAAGATGCCCCAGAGGGGAAATGAAGCGGAGGGCTATAGGGATGACTTCAAATCAGTGCTGAAGAGCCCCACAGGGTTGTGATGTAGTCAGCCTTGGCTGCAGTGGGCCCTGAGACCACCAGTTCAGAGGACAAAGAGGTTCAGCAGCATGGGCTGGATGGCCAGTGTGATCAAATTTGGATGGGGGCAACATCCTGGCCTGAGGGGTTTGGTTCATTTAGAACCAGAGACTGTCCACTAGCTTAGGAGGCAAGGAACAGGTCCAGGATCATAGAGTCTAGACAGAAACTTGCTAGAGAGAAGGCCAAACCCAAGTGGCCTGGGTTTCAAGACAGCATGCGGTCTTCCAAAGGATTAGATGACAAGGTAGCAAATGGCAGCAGAAAATCCTTCTTGAGGCTTGTATCAATAGGGCTTATAGGACTGAGTTTCCAAATCAGGTAGATGTGGGCTGAAATCCAGCCTCTTCAGTTGAAAAATGGGCACAATACCTCCCTGGGGAACTACTGTAAAGACTAAATGAGATAATGAATGAAAACTGATTAATACAGAGCCAGGCATACATTTATGGTACCAGGATGGTGCTGAAGGCAGAGATGAGGCCAGTATTTAAGGAAAAATTTTAACAGTGACATCTAGAGCTACCGAAACCAAACTATTAATTTCAGATTCTAACTGGTTCATGGAGCCAGGCAGCAAAATGCTAACCAGCTGGGTCAGGCATATGCAGAAAGTGAAGAACTATAAACCTAAAGCTGCTCCTGCTCCAGCCGTCCACTGCTGGAGCTGGTAGACGCTATGCCCAGAGACACAGGCACCTCCCAGAGGTACCACCACTGGTTTGGATTGAAGAGTTAGAAGACTCACTAGCAATCAGCTTGCCCATGCTAGGAAAGAGATCTGCACAAGATCACCCAGCTGGTTCGTAACAGAGCAGTTATCAGAACTGAAGCCTCCTAACCCAGAACCTAGTATTCTTGCCATTCTGCTGGAGTTCTTCACCTTCATGATGTTTAGGATGCAAGAAAGCATCCATACCTACCTGCCTCCTTTTCTCGCTGCCCCTGTTAGACACAGATCTGTCCTTCTAGGCTTGGGTAGCTCTTCCTCTGGAAAACAGACCTCCACCGATGAACAGGTCAGGCATGGAGAAGCTACACATACTGCCGGAGTCTTCCTTTCCTGGGTTCGGAGGCCACCTCCTCACTAAGGCATGAGGAAGAGGTGTGGATGCCATGGTGATCACGCCATGGAGAAGAGCCAACTTCCAGTACCCAAGAATCCAGGTACCCTTCCTGCCCATTTTCCTCCATATCTTTCTTGTCATGAGACACCAACTACTCTTCCAAACACGAGGCATGAATCAGAACTAAAATTCTGTTTCTTAAATTCACAATTGAAAAACAACAGCATTTACGTTAGTTATTTTTGTCTAGGATACAAGGGCAGTCTATGAATAAAATACACACAGTTGGAGAGGAGGAGACGATTCATCCCACATCTCTCTGCCAACCCAAAGGCCAACTGAACCAGCTTCGTGACTTTCCATAGTTAAGAACATGCCACCAGCCAACTAGAGTGGTTTTACCAGTGCTTAGAATATTGAATTCAGTTCTCATCTGCGCCGATTTGGGTTGTTGATTTAAAGTAGTTAAATTTAACTTCATGAATTACTGAGTTGAATTGAGTTATTTGAAATAAAGTAAAATGAAGTGAATCTAGGTTAGTTCATTTTTAAATTCGAGATAATGATCAACTGATGTGGGTGTTGACCATGAATAACTGATTATACTGGGAAACTGGCACCAGTCAGGGTCATGCACAAAGCTATTGCCAGTTCCTGCAGGTAAAGCCCACCTGGGACCAGGGTGTTCATCATGGGCCCATCCTGAAAGCCCACACACCAAACGGAGACGGGAAACTAACAATCCTTCATGACTTGGGCAAATCCAGTAGCATGCAGACCTTGCTCACACCCTAACCTCTAAATTTAACTCAATCTTCTTTGTTACTGTAGAATTTAAATGTTGGTCTTAAAATTAAGAACCATATGGGTGTGGTGTTGCTTAAAAGAAAGACTATGTGGGTCAAACCACACAAACCTAGAGAATGCTTTAGATATTTTCAGTGTCTTCTGCTCCCCTGCCAGGTAGAACTGTGTTTTTCTACACAGAGAATATTCACATCTTCCCCCTTCTCCACCAAGAACACGACTTCTACCAATTCTTTCTTCTGATTCCCATTGTTATATAAGCTGAGTGTCTTGGAAATAGGCATATATCTTAAAAATAGGCCTATCCATATAATTTAGCTGTGAATGTGGTATTCAAGCAGTCTCCAACTTAAGAGCAGGCTCTGTTCCAAAAGTTTGAGTGGATGTCAGTTTCCTGGTACTCAAAATGCATTTTCCCATAGAAACCACGTTGTGCGTGGTGGTTAGGGCCACAGGCAGCCCACAGGAGCCTGTTGAAGCACTAAGGAAATAGAGTGCGATGCTATCCTACTTGCACCCTAGACCCCAACATCTTCTACAGAAGACCACGTTGGGGGTCCTAACTGGGGACTCATCCTCCTCCCCTCCAGATTTCATCTCTGATGGTTGTGGGACTGGTCACTGGATCTTCTTAAGCTCCCAGAGGGATGGATCCTCAAGCCATCCAAAGCTCCAAACACTTCCCTTGGAATTCATCAATCTTCTGCTTTTCTTCCACATTTTGCCATTCACAGTCAAATGATGCTTTTTCCCCACAACACGCCAATCCAACCAGGGAATCAGATAGATGCTCACCCAGCTGTCCTGCCTACAGGACAGCAGGGAAAAACCTCACCTGGGAGGCAGGTAGCATGGCTCACCTTGTGTACTCTATGAAGCCCTGGGTGGCTGGTGGAGAGAGAGAGCAAGTGCAAGGAGAGTAGATGAAACGATGCTTAAGACTCCCTCCATTGTCTTAAGAAGAAACTTGAGTGCCCAGAACTGCACCAAACACATCCAAGAAGGAAGACCATATGCCTGGGGTACAAGGTCAAAACAGAAGAAAATCTGATATGTCTCTTTAAAATGACAAGCATCTCTGGGTACATTATTAGGTGGGAAATAGAATAAGCAAGAGGAAACAAGACAGAACAAGAGAAGGTGAAGGAAGAGATGCCAAGGCCAAGTGAATGTGAGTGCCCTCTCAAGGGTCCAGAGAGCACCCCGCCTGGCAGCGCATTTCTGGGTCCAGCCAGCCCACAGCAGCGCAGGCACTTGGTGGAAATTCCCTTGGGCCTGCTAGCAAGGTGATTTCTCCATTGCTCCTGGCTATAGTTGTTCATTTTTTTTCAAGTTTTGTTTTTTGGTGTTACGTGTTTAGCCTGAAGTCATCTATTCAATAAAGAATTGATATAAATAATGTTTGGAGATACAGAGTTCATTTTTTAATTATTTATGAACCATAAGGTAGATAACTCATCCTCACAGCTCTCATAAATTCTGTCTCCAGCTTCTATTGAAATACTGGAGAAAGGAAAATAACTCCATATGCAGAGTTTTGGAGCCTCCTCTCACGGTTCAGAAGTCCCTCTCCCTTGCTAGGGTAAGCACCGTAAACCTGTGGGAGGAACAGCTCAGTGGATCTTGGCCATCAGGAGAAACACAAGGGGTTACTGAGCCTTCTCGCCGTCTCACACTCTAGTCCTTCAGGCATCATCTCTGCAAAACACATGGGCGTTCAGCATCAGCAAATGAGTGGATAAACAAAATGTGGTCCATACATCCACTAGAATACTTTTCAGCTATAAAAAGAGGGAAATTCTGACACACGTCATGCTATGGTTGAAATATTTTGCTGAGTGAAATAAACTATACCAAAAAATGGTATGAGATAGCTAGAGGAATCAAATGTGGAGAGACAGAAAGGAGAATGTGGTTTCCAGGGCCTGTGGGAAGGGAGCAGGTGGGGGGTTATTGTCTGATGGGTTCAGAGTTTCAGTTTGGGATAATGAAAAAGTCCTGGAAATGTTTTTTGGTGATGGTTACACAACAATGTGACTGAACTTAATGTCCCTGAACTGTACATTTAAAAATGGTTTTAATGGCAAATTTTATCTAATATATATTTTAGCACACATACCAAAAATACGCAGGCTTTCAGCTTCTGCTCAGACATCTCGTTCTAAAAACATTTATTGAGGGAAGACTATATGCCAACTGTTGTTCAAGGTTTTAAATAAGATGATCAGAGGAGGACATCATATACGTGAAGTCTGAGCAAAAGCTCGAAGTGGAAGAAGCCCAGGCAATATGAGGAGAGAGAGAGGAAAGCCAGTTCAAGGGCCCTGAGGTACTGGGTGCCTGGATGTATGGGGACCAAAATAGTGCCGAGAGAAGCTGCATGGTTTTGCAGAGTTGTGATTGCAATAATGCTGGAATTTCCAAGCAGAGATGTTCTCCAAGCGGTCGATACTGGGATTAGTGAGTGGTCAGAAATGGAAAAAAAATCAATCCAAGTCTCATCTATATGGAAGCAATGAAGCTGCTAGCACAGGCCTAGCATGGTCTTCATTTAAGCACTCTTTTCATTAAGGCATCAAACCTGACCCTCTGTTGTGGCCCGTGACGCAGAGTCTGGGCCAATGTGGTTCAATTTATCCAGAGACTAAACCTCCCTTCTCCTGTCACAGTGTGAACCTAGGATCTGGGTCATTCTAGATGACCAACCACTCCTTAAACAGATTTTCTATGGCTATCTTTTCAGTCCATTTTTTAAGCCAGGCCAGCATTTGCTCTCACCTTCTGGGGGGACCCAGAGCCTCCATTTCATTTTGTTGAATAAAGGACTGAGTGGGAGGATAAACATCAGACATGAACTCAAAGAGAATCTGGTGCTGCATTATTAGTTAGGGTTCCAGGGACTCTTGGAGGCCCAGTGAGAAGGAGACATCAGAGAAAACTTCAGAGGGGTTGGGAATAGCACGAAAGGCAGGGGCTGCCATGGATGGAGGAGATCATGGGGCCAGAGCCGAGCATACAGAATGCTGTGGGATCCCTATTGAAAATGTGTCCTAGGACTTGAGTTCAAAATCCCAGAGTGCATCCATACACACTTCCGGACTCCACCCAAGCATCCCATCAGATTCTAAGCTTTCTGTTCTTGTTGAACACATTCTTTCTTGTTAGCACTCCCACTGAGAAAGAAGGAATAGGATCACTAAGAATTCTTGCTACTTTGGTAAGCAATTTGTTATGTGAGGTTGTATATGGCATCCCTGCTTTGGTAAGCAATTTGTTATGTGAGGTTGTATATGCCATCCAGACTTCCAAACCATTTTGAGAGTATTTCAGACCTTTAATATATTCTGTTTCCAAAGTATTCATCACTCCCCTCACAAAGGCTGTGAGCTCATCGAAGGAAAGAAAGCTGTATGCATTGTTGAGGCCTATGTTCACAGCATGGCATCTAACTATAATTGGCACTCAGCAAGTATTCGGGGAATAAATCAATGACTATTACTGATGCAAATACAAATTACAGAATAAAAAACACTGAACCACATTTAGTGTTAGAATGTGTCTTAATACACATTTGCCCTGCTGTGCTTGAAAGCACTGGTGGGAATGGTTCCATTTCACAGATTAGTGACATAAGGAGTGTATTAGTTGTCTACTGCTGCATAACAAATTGCCCCAAAACTTAGTGGCTTAGAACAGTCCATATTTATTATTTATTATTATCTCCACTATTTTCCCTTTTTCTGTGACTCAGAAATCTAAGCATAGCTTCTGCTTCAGTCTCACTGACGACAATCCAGGTGTCAGCTAGAGCCACAGTCAACTCAAGGTTCAGAGAGGGCAGGATCTAGCCTCAAGCTCACACAGCAGTTGTCAGCAGGGTTAGGTTCTTCAAGGACCACTGGACTGAGGATCTATCTCCCAGTTTCCCACTGGCTGTTATCCAGAGACTACTCCTGGGTCATTGCCTTGTGGGTCTCTCCATCACGACAGCTTGCTTCATCAGAACCAGCAAGTCGAGAAGACAAGAGAGGGCTAGCAAGGTGAAAGTCAACCTGTTATAACTTCATCTCAAAATGGCCTTCCATCACTTTCACAATATTCTATTCATTAGAAGCTAGTCACTAGGTGTAGCCCACACCAAGGATCTGAATCACCAGGCAGAGATCATTGAGGCCTATTTAGAAGGAGCCGACCACGTGAGGCACTGAAGGTGACTCAGTCCTTCACAGTCACGTGGTGGATTGGAGGTCAGGGTCAGCGATTGCCGCTCTGAGCTCTCGACTCTCCCCCCGCCCCCACGCCCCTACGCCCCGTCCTGGATGGTGCCACGTGGCAGGCCTGGGGAGTGGGGTAAGTAGATCCAGAGGGACCAGAGCAGAAGAGTGAGGGAAGCAGGGCACCAATCCATTTGCTTAAATCTACACTGGAGCAGAATTTATATTTTCCAAGTTATCAAAGAGTTAGGAAGAAGTGAAGGGTGACTGCAGGTATGGATTTATTACCACTAATGCAAACGCTGTTCCTAATAATATTTTAATGCATTTCCATAGAAGTGCATCTGTTCGGTTCAGATTTATAATTGGGGTCTGTGCTATTGCACAGAGGTGATCCAGGAGTCTGAGAGCTGGCTTTTTTCCCCAGTCCTTTATGTGCAGGTTTTCTGGTAGGGACGGGAGTTGTCTGGGTTGCTTTTTGGTTCAGAACTCACTCCTGGTGAATTCAGCCTCTGCAAAATATCCCTCTCCCCCTCCCACTCTACGGTGCTGCTCAGCTATCACTTTCCCCAGTGGAAGAAAAAGAAGAGCTTGGAAAGCAGCATTGGGCCTGGGGAATGGGCTCTCAAATCTGAAAGCTGTGTGTTATCAATTTACATGATTCTGGGCCCAAGGCCTTCCCCTCCTCCATCCATAACTCCACTGCCTAAAGCTCCCCTCCTTGTCCTCAGTTTCCCCCTCCTGTGGGTTTAACTGTCATTCACAAACCAGGTGTGTGTGTGTGTGTACATGCGTGTGTGTGTGACAGAGAGAAAGAAAGGTGGGGGAGGGAGAGAGATGGAAGGACGGGGTCCTGAAAACAGCAGCATGCTATTCCTGGACTCTTTAGAAATGCATGAAGCACAATAAGAACAAGGAGAAGGAAGAGTGGACAAGGAGTGTAAAAGGTGGGGAGAGGCAAGTAGTGAAAGGAAGAAGAGTTCCACATCTGGCACTTTTCTTCCCACACTCTTCAAATGACATCTTCCCATCAAGGGAACAAGAAAACAAAGGCTCAAAGAGGTGAAGTGACTTATCCAAAATGACATAGTGGTGGATCCAAAACATGGTCCCAGACCTGTGTGATGTGCCTTGAATGAGCATCCTGATGATGTCTGGAGGAGTGGGTGGCCTTCCCCTGAGAGGGGGTTGCCAGAATGATCCTTCCCCTCTATCTTAGAAATTATATATTTATATATATATACATTCACTTCAGTCACTCAGTCGTGTCCAACTCTTTGTGACCCCAAGGACCACAGCATGCCAGGCCTCCCTGTCCATCACCAACTCCCAGAGTTCACCCAAACCCATGTCCATTGAGTCAGTGATAACATCCAACCATCTCATCCTTTGTCATCCCCTTCTCCTCCTGCCTTCAATCTTTCCTAGCATCAGGGTCTTTTCAATGAGTCAGCTCTTTGCATCAGGGGGCCAAAGTATTGGAGTTTCAGCTTCAACATCAGTCCTTCCAGTGAATACCCAGGACTGATCTCCTTTAGGATGGACTGGTTGGATCTCCTTGCAGTCCAAGGGACTCTCAAGAGTCTTCTCCAACACCTCAGTTCAAAAGCATCAATTCTTTGGCTTTCAGATTTCTTTAAATTCCAACTCTCACATCCTTACATGACTACTGGAAAAACCATGGTCTTGACTAGACAGACCTTTGTGTAATGTCTCTACTTTTCAATATGCTGTCTAGGTTGGTCATAACTTTCCTTCCAAGGAGTCTTTTAATTTCCAAGGAGTCTTTTAATTTCCAAGGAGTCTTTTAATTTAATGGCTGTAATCACCATCTGCAGTGATTTTGGAGTCCAGAAAAATAAAGTCAGCCACTGTTTCCACTGTTTCCCCATCTATTTCCCATGAAGTGATGGAACCAGATGCCATGATCTTCGTTTTCTGAATGTTGAGTTTTAAGCCAACTTTTTCACTCTCCTCTTTCACTTTCATCAAGAGGCTCTTTAGTTCTTCACTTTCTGCCATAAGAGTGGTATCATCTGCATATCTGAGGTTATTGATATTTCTCCCAACAATTTTGATTCCAGCTTGTGCTTCAACCAGTCCAGCATTTCTCATGATGTACTCTGCATATAAGTTAAGTAAGCAGGGTGACAATATACAGCCTTGATGTACTCCTTTTCCTATTTGGAACCAGCCTGTTGTTCCATGTACAGTTCTAACTGTTGCTTCTTGACCTGCATACAGATTTCTCAAGAGGCAGGTCAGGTGGTGTGGTATTCCGATCTCTTGAAGAATTTTCCACAGTTTATTATGATCCACACAGTCAAAGGCTTTGGCATAGTCAATAAAGCACAAATAGATGTTTTTCTGGAACTCTCTTGCTTTTTCCATGATCCAGCAGATGTTAGCAATTTGATCTCTGGTTCCTCTGCCTTTTCTAAAACCAGCTTGAACATCTGGAAGTTCACAGTTCATGTATTGCTGAAGCCTGGCTTGAGAATTTTGAGCATTACTTTACTAGTGTGTGAGATGAGTGCAATTGTGCGGTAGTTTGAACATTCTTTGGCATTGCCTTTCTTTGGGATTGGAATGAAAACTATATATATATATACACATACGCACTAGACCAACATACACACATTATGACCAACCTAGACTATCCTATATATATACATACACACACACAGTTGTTGTTTATCACTAAGTTGTGTCTAATTCTGACCCCATGGACTGTAGCCCTCCAGGTTCATCTGTCCATGGGGCTCACCAGGTAAGAAAATTGGAGTGAGTAGCCATTCCCTTCTCCAGGGGATCTTCCTGAAGGAGGGGATTAAGCAATTAATTAAATGCTGATGAAATAAGGTTGCTAAATAACTTTTAATAGGGAGATGAGCCTGAATTATTCAGGTGGGAACAATGTCATCACAAGGGTCCTTAAAAAGATGGAAGAGGAAGACAGAGTGTCAGCATCAGAGTGACAGGCAGTGGGGACTCAGCCACCACAGTGGACTTTGAAGATGAAAGGGGGGCCAGGAGCCAAGGAATGTGAGCAGCCTCTAAAAGCTGGAAAGGCAAAAAAGAATGATTCACCTCAAGATACTCCAGAAAGAATGCAGTCCTGCCAACACCCTGATTTTAGCCCAGTGAGGCCTGGCTCAGACATCTGACCTCCAGAATTGTAAGAGAACGCAGTCATTCTGTCTTAAATCACTCCATTTGTGGTTACCTGTGGCAGAAGCCACAGGAATCTAGCAGGAAGCAGTGTAGGTTTATCTGAGTTCAGAGAGAAAAGAAATGCTGGGATCCAGAGAAGCAGCCTGATTCCTCCCCTGATGTGGGACTGGAAAGGTGGGATGGCACCCAGCCCCGGTAGCATGGGGTCACTAAGTAGGGTCACCCCACTCAGCCAGTGGGGTCAGTGGTGAGTCTGAGTGGTCTGGTCTTGCTCCTAAGCCATCACGGGCTGTTGGTGAGAACCCAGACACAGCTGGAGAGGCTTTCAGCCCCCTCCTTGGGAGGCTTTGGCGTCATTGGTTAAGAAACAATTCAGGAACCACTAGCCAGTAACAGCAGCCACCAAGAGAACCCAGCATCTTTGACCTCTCCATCATCGCCTCTGTTTTGTTTATTTTTCCCTGTAATGATTGATAGTTGAACACTTTGAAAAAAGGGCCTTGTAATTTATGTCATGAAAACAACGATAAAGAACAAAACAAAACAGCTCCAGTTCCCCAACAAACCACCGGGGTTGCCGGAAACCTGAGACAGAGAAACAGGTGTTGGCAACAAAGGAGAAGCAGAATCTTAGTGGAGCCTGAGACATGTGCGTACTGAGTTGCTTCAGTCATGTCCAACTCTTTGCAATTCTATGACTATAGCCCACCAGTCCATAGGACAGGCTCCTCTATCCATGGAATTTTCCAGGCAAGAATACTAGATGGGTTGCCATTTCCTCCTCCTGGGATCCTGCATTTCCTGTGTCTCCTGCATTACAGGCAGATTCTTAACCACTAAGCTATGGTGGAAGCCCGGAGCCTGAGACAGGGAAAAATAAAGGGCTTTCAGAGGCTGTGAAAAGATTGTCCACACAGGCCAGGACCACAGGAAGCACGTGGCCACTTCCCCAGGATGGACCACTGGGTGCTCACCTGGGGCCTGGCATGAAATTAGCATTCAGCAAACATGAGCTGCTCTTATTATTATTATTACCTAATAGAGGATGATTATCAGATTACTCACACATTTTTTAAAAGGTGTTTACATTCTGTCATATGACATTTTATCTAATTCTTCCATAACCACATTGACATGGTAAACAATTGGCATTTTCCCCTCCATTTTATAAATTTTAAAATGTCAAAGTGAAACACGGTCTTATTTTGCATAGACTTTGAGGGTACCAAGCTCAAGGGTCATCACTGCCAAGAGGCTGCATGACAGAGAAGCAGGGAGTCAGCAGGGGCAGGCACTGGTCTCGAAACACCTGAGGAACACCCTTTGTGACCTCCAGGACTAGCTGAAGAGACAGAGAGCCCAGAAACCTGCCCCTCTGTTTGCAGATCTCACAGCTGACCCAGGCTCCTGTTCCCCACACAGGCCTGGCACCGCCCTGCTGTGAGCTTCCTGCCTGCCCTGTCTTGAGCTGCTTAGGAACATAGTGGGGGCCCAGCCGCCTGGCAGGCTCCCACCCTTCCAAGGCTCCGAGCCACACCCTGGCAAGGCTTCCAGCCATTTCTGCCTCTAGTTACCAAAGGAAAAGAGACCAATTGTAAACATTGCTTTAAAAGCATGCCATCCAACAGCCGGCTCAGCTGCAATACATCAGCCTGAATTGTACTCATTTATGGTGAAGCATTTTATATTAATGTTTTCATTGCTTATCACAGACACTGGCTTTAAAGTGCTTAAGCCAGCTGTACTGAGTTATTTATTAGGCTTTTTTTTTTTTTCCAAGTTGCCTTTTCCTTAAATAAAGTGTTTGTTTTACTTTCATACATTTAAGAATCCCTGGTGTCTCCTGTCAATCACTTCTGATGGCTGATGTATATGCATTCCCTATTTCTCCAGAATATGCTCAGATCCTTGGGGAGGAATGTGAACTCGAGCCAGCAATGCCAATGGAAGGACAAGTTTCTGGTAAGATGAAGAGTTTAATTTCTACAGAGCCATTTAGCTTTCTTTCCTCCATTTCCTTCTTTTTTCCCACGAGCTGGGCTTCCCAGGTGGCTTAGCAGTAAAGAATCCACCTACAATACCGGAGCCATAGGAGACGTGGGTTGGAACCCTGGGTCAGATAGATCCCCTGGAGGAGGGCATGGCAACCCGCTCTAGTATTCTTGCCTGGAGAATCCCATGGGCAGCGGAGCCTGCTGGGCTACAGTCCATAGGGTTGCAAAGAGTCAGACATCACTGAAGCAACTAAGCACACGTGCACACAAGGTTTCATAACTTTGACTCCCAAAGCTCCCTCCCTCAAGCTAGATTCCACCTCCACTGTAACATGCTCATGGTTGCCTAAAGAACACAGAGTGAACATCTTGGTTGTTGGTCATTTCCCCCTCCCTGGATCTCTTGGCCACTCCTCTGACCCCTTCATTAACTTCACCAGCCTCCTCTTCCCTAAATACAGGTGGTCTAAGGGTCAGGCCTCAAGCCTGTCTCCTTTAGAACTAGCAGCCACATAAAGTCAAGTCTAAAGATGCACTAATGAGATATTCCATTTCCTTCACCTTCTGGGGTCTCAGAATACTGACATAAGACCAAAAGCTAGAGGGTGTATTGCTAGAGGGCCTGACATTTGTAAGTTGACTAACAAAATGTCCAGGACCCAATAATGCCACACTGAAGCCCATCAGCCAAAAAGGTCCACCCATAAGCACAGAATTCCAGCCAGTCCAATGGTTCCACACCCTGAAATATGAATAGATAGTCAAGGATCAGCAGGTATTTAAGAACTCCAACAAAAAAACAGCAGAAATTGAAAATAAGAGACTCAGGAAACAAAGGTGAAGCAGGAGGCAAAAGAATTCTTAAAAAAAAAAAAAAAACTATAGCTAATATCTTCAGAAAAATAAGTAAATATGCAACAAGAACAGAAAGCTATTATAAGAGAGCAGTCAGAAAAGAAAAGTGTATCGATGTTAAATATGGAATAAATATAATGAAAAATAAAATAGACTTCTAGAAGATAAATCTAAGAAATCTTTTGGGAAGTAGACAAAGGACAATGAAATGGAGTGAAGAAAAGAAATAATAAGGAAACTAAAACATCCTTCAAGAAAATCCAATAGCTTCTTAATAGACATCTCAATAAGAGAGTTCAGAGAGCACAAGAAAGGTGATTACAAAGAATAAATCCCCCGGAGATTTCCAGAACTGAAGGGTATAAAATTTCAGGTATAAAGATTCTATCGAAAGGTTGAATATGTGAATGACAAAAAGATGTGAATCTACATATCTCATTGTGAAATTTCAAAACACCAAGGATAGAGAGTAGGATGGAAAAGAGATCTCACATTGTAAGGCTAGAAATCAGGAAAACGCCAGACTTTTCAATCGTAACACTAGAATCTGAAATATTGCAAAACGAGGCATTTCCATCCTAGAATTCTATATCCAGCCAACTGGTAAGTCAAATGTGAAGAGATAATAGACATATTCAGACATGTAAGAGCTCTATGTGGATGAACCTAGAGAGTGCCATACAGAATAAAGAAAGTCAGAAAGAGAAAAACATATGTCCTATATTAATGCATATGTATGGAATTTAGAAAATGGTACTGATGAACCTATTTGTGGGGCAGGGGGATAGACATGCAGATGCCGAGAATGTACATTTGGACACAGAGGGGGATGGGGTGGGTGGGACAAACTGAGAGAGAAGCATTGGCATGTATACACCACCTCATGTAAAATAAATAGCTGATAGGAAGCTGCTATACAACACAGGGGGCTCAGCTCTGTGCTCTGCGATGACCTAGAGGGGTGAGACGGCTGGGAGTGAGAGGGAAGCTCAAGAGGGAGGGGATATATGTGGACATATAGCTCATTCACTTTGTGTACTGCAGAAACTAACACAACATTGTAATGCAATTGTGCTCCAATTTTTAAAAAGAGCTTTAAAATTTTACCCCATGTGCGTTTTCATGAAAAGATTCTGGAAGAGGATCTTCACCAAAGTAAGACAGTGATACAAAGAAGACATGAGATCCTGGAAGAAGGAGGTCTTTTCCTTTTCCAGAGGAAAGTAGTGCAGGGGAAACTGAGACAGGAGGGGTGCCGTGGGCCTAGAAGGGGCCAGTCCAAATCAAGTGGAGCTAGGGGTTGGGGCCCCTGAGGGATGGTCTCAAGAAAAAACAGCACCGTTCAGTCACCCAGTGG
Organism: Capricornis sumatraensis; assembly: GCF_032405125.1. Taxonomy (NCBI): domain Eukaryota; kingdom Metazoa; phylum Chordata; class Mammalia; order Artiodactyla; family Bovidae; genus Capricornis; species Capricornis sumatraensis. The sequence goes on from NC_091089.1 coordinate 22,195,493, forward strand.
CTTTGTCTAAGGGATTTTGGTACCTCTACCAGAAAGTCTGGGAAAGAATCAATGGTAGGTATAGTCAAAGCTATGGTTTTTCCAGGAGTCATATACAGATGTGAGAGTTGGACCTTAAAAAAGGCTGAGTGCTAAAAAATTGATGTTTTCGAACTGTGGTGTTTTGAGAGTCCCTTGGACAGCAGGGAGATCAAATAAGTCAATCCTAAAAGAAATCAACCCTGAGTATTCACTGGAAGGATGGATGCTGAAGTTGAAGCTCCAATACTTTGGCCACCTGATGCGAAGAGCTGACTCATTGGAAAAGACCTCGATGCTGGGAAAGATTGAGGGCAGGAGAAGGGAGCAGCAGAGGATGAGATGGTTGGATGCCATCTGAGTAAACTAAGGGAGATAGTGAAGGATATGGAAGCCTGGCATGCTGCAATTCATGGGGTTTCAAAGAGTTGAACTTAGCGACTGGACAACAAAACCAATATAGAAAACTGGGAAAATTATTAAACCATTTTTAGCTCTTACAAAAGCAAAAGGTTGCCTAAGAAAGGAAATAATCATATTTGTATCCTTTTAAGAATATTTTCATAAATATACATATGAAAATATTAAAATCCACTCAAAAGATTGCAATACAACTAAGCTGGGAGGATGGAAGAAAGAGAAGGGGTGGTCTAGCAGCTGAGAGAAAGTCTTCACTTCCGTAGATAGAAATTTTTTAAAAAATCATGTCCTGAAGATAAAACAGTGTAATAACATACTTAGAAGCATGAAGGTAAATAGCAGTACTAAGAGCTCCAAAAGTTGAAAATGGTGTTTCTAGGGATTAAGACTCAGGAGTGAGGAACAGGAGGTAGAGGAACAGCCAGGTTTTTTGGTAAGTCTTGACATAAATTTGAATTTTGTAATTCATGTACATGTATTAGTTTGCTAGAAAGTAAAAAATTCATTCATGTGTATAAATTTAATGATACATGCAAAGCTGTGCACTCTAGAAAGGACAAGCATCCACTATGAGCAGATGTACCAGAGGGAGCAAAAGCCGAAGCAGAATCTGCCCCCTTAGAACCTCTTTTTAAATAGCATGCTGCTTCTTACCTCTGCACCCTGCACAGAGCGCTCTCTGTCCACTTGTCTGTCTGGAAAATGCTGACTCATTTATCAAGGCTCCTTTCACACCTTCCCTGAGTTCCACAGGCAGCCACGCCTTCCCTGGGTCTTCCTGCCCTTTGCACAAACCTCTGTTGCAGTCACTGTCTCATTGTACTGAACTTGTATATTTGGAGGATTGTCTCTCAGCTACTCATGCAAGCACCTCATTTTACCTTGAGTGCCTAACACGTTTTATCTATAGTGCCTAACACAGCGTCTGACTCTATACAAAAGCCCTGCAACTGCTTGTCAAATGCAGATGTGCATGGATGGATGGATGCATGGATGAGTTAAATGCATGGATGAGTGGATACATGGATGGATGCATACATGCATAGAGAAGCAGGCTATGTTTCCTAGCTATTGCCAGAAAGAAGGAGTAATGCTGGCTGGTTAAACAAACAAGGAAGATGGGAAAAGCAAGAAATACCTGGGAAACTGATTGTGCCACCTTCCAGACTGGGCATACGGGCTGCACAGAGTAAGCCACTAGCACCTCAGTGAGAGCTACAGAGCCATATTTCTGCTTCCACAATACTTGGGACCCAGTGTGATCCAAAACAATGTGCATGCAGAAAAGGGCAGAAGGGAAGTGACACAGTGAGGGGAGGCAGAAACCCTGAACACACACCTTGCTGGCAGTGTCAACAGTCCCTGCTGTGACTTCCAGCAGGAAGCTCAAATACCTCTGGGGTCCTATTGAATGTTGCTCTCTACTCACAGTGACCCCATAGGCAGAAGCCAGGGCACCTCCGGTAATGACTTCCATGGCCAGTACAAGGAGGTAGAACTCCTCTCAGACCTAGCCTGCGGATGTTGTAAGCACTACTTACATTCATTCTTTCCACAAATCTCGGCAAGCAAGGAGACCAAATGCTCGGATCATTTGCAAGCCCCCTCCTGCCCCTACCTTTACCTAAATTGGGAACCTGTTTCACTATCAGAGTCTAAAAGGCAAGGGACCTTCGCCAAAGCTCCAAGAAAACTTCCAATGCCCTGCTGATGCCGCTTCGCTCCCACCAAAAGAATCTTCAGCAAATGAACATTAAACGAATTTCTCCTATGTTCGTCCAACCCTTGATGGTGGCTGGTCAGCTCTGCGGCATGATTTAAGGGCTGTGAAAAGACCACACTTCCCCAAAATATCTCCCCACTGGCCTGAAATTCTTCATTGCACTTTATAACCATGCCTGAAATTCCACCAATTAGAAACTCATTTACAAGCCCCTCTTGTAAAATGTGCAAGAGTGATTAGCTTTATTTGATGCCGCTCCAGAATCTAAAATTAGGACCAATGGTTGGGCCTAATAAAGAGAAATTGATGGGCTTCAGTTTGACTGAAAAAGCCTCTTCTGTCAGCTCTTGCTCTTCAGCAATGGGACTGGCAACTCCCCTGAATGACAGATAGGCGATCACTTAAGACAAAACCTTCTCCTTCTGGACAGCTCTGAACGGGTTGAAAGTTCTTCCTCCCGGTGGATTACAATTTGCTTCCCGGCACTCTCAGCGGTTTGCCCCAGATCTGCTCTCAACAACACAAAGGGAGTCTAATCACCACCCCCTTGTCAGATATTCTAAGCCAGGCCTCCTCACCCCGGGAGCTCCCTGCGGTCCTTCCTCCATGTCTAACAGCTGGGCAATCTGTGTGCATTGATTCAGCTAAATAAGGCATGGCTCCAGGATTCCTTGCCTGCCCACCAGAGACTGACCTCTAGTCGGGTAGACGTTGTAGTGTCTGTGTCATGCAAAAAGTATCCTCCACTTCCCACTGACAACCTGCTCTGGCTGTGTGGGGCTGGAAGCATCATACCGAGGTTGTAAGCAGGCCAGGTCATGTGCAAGGAAGTCGGATCAAAGAGAAGGGCTGGTGGGGACTTCCCTGGCAGTCTAGTGGTTAAGACTCTGTGCTTCCACTGCAGGAGGAGCAGGCTCGATCCCTGGTCAGGGAAGTAAGATTCTGCTTGCTTCATGGTGCAGCCAAACAGAGAGAGAGAGAGAGAGAGAGAGAGAAGGGTTTGAGAATGTATTAACACCTGGGCTGACTGGATTTGATAAGACCTGTACAGGGTGCAGGAGACCCTGAGGATATGGTCTGTTGCCAAGTCAGAGGCTGTTTGTTCTGTTTTTCTCCATAAAAGATCTACTCTTGAAGGCTCAAAGGTTGGCCTTATGTTGTGGATCAAGCCCCCACTAACTGGAGGCTTTGAGCAAGTCTCCAAGCCCCTCTGAGCCTCTATTTTCTCATGTACTTAATGAGAACTTTTCCATTTGGCATCTGGATAGAGTTTTGTGAGGGTCTCGTGAAGTGATGATCTTGAGGATGCTTTGAAGGCTGTAGAGCAAAGTGCGCACGATGGCCCAGGGTGGAGGTCATGGTTGACTTCTGTCAGACTGGGGACAGTCCATGTCCTCAGCTAGGAATTAAGGTCAAAAGGAGAGCCAGTACCCTGCCAGGTAGCATGTTTCTAATTTAGGCAGGATCCAAGTGTTCCAGTTGCCTAATGATAGATTCGTGGCTTCTTGCACCTTTTTGCAGCCAAACGGTATCTGATAAAATTCTTGGTGGTTGCATCTTCTGACATGTTACCTGCAGTTTGGAGGCTGGGCTTGGTCCCTTGGCATGGTCCATAGTGGAGTTGCCTCACTGGCCACATGGGTCCACAGGCCACACAACCAGACATGAAGGGGGTCATCTGTCTGGGTTCCTCACCAGCCAGTCCAGAGTGGATCTTTAATTTTAGAGATACATGGGATATGAAAGCCAGGGGTGGAAGAAATGTGGAATTCCTCCTAAGAGCAGGGTGGAATCAGAGACTGAAAAATGACTGAGTCTGTGATGGACTTTCCAAGGCAGCTTTAGCTGAAATGTATTTGTTGACCTAATTCTAGGTACAAATCAAGACAGGGCAGCCAGGAGGCCCGGATCTCTGCTCTTCCCCTACATGTGGGAGAATCCAGGCCTCACTGTTCTCGCTTGTAACTAAGGGAGCAAGACGGGGTGATCTTCTTCCGTAACTTCATTTGGATCCTTACATTTTACCACACTCGACCCCCAGACACGGCTCTCTCCTGACATCCTTCAACTCAGGCTTAACTTCACTTTCTCAGGAAGGCCTTTCTACTGCTTCTAGACCAGACTGTGCCCCCACTAGATACTAACACAGCCCTTCCAAACTTCCTTCCCCCTTCTCCCTGAGTACCCTCTGACCACCTGATCTTTCTGTAGCCAGTGTGCCTGGCACAGAGTGGATGTGTAATTAGTTTAAAAGAGAGAGTGAGTCCCGCTGGTAAAGATACATTTACTGGCCCTCTTAGAATGCAAACGGAAACTAAGAAAGAGTCCATTGTCTTAAGCAAAGGGTTTACTATCATAATTAACTGCTAATAACTACAGATTCTTAGCAGCCAAGAATCTTCCATTAAGAATTGGGTTTGACCGAAAGAATGTGTGATTTCCAAGCTTAGGCTTGGAAAGTTCTTGTACTGGCTGGTGGATTCTTTACCACAGAACCCACCAGGGACTTCCCTGGTGGTCCAGTGGCTAAGACTCCATGCTTCCAATGCAGGGGACCCAGGTTCAATCCCTGGTTAGGGAACTGGAGATTTTGCATACCGCAGCTAAGTCCTGCTGCAGCCACATAAATAAATATTTTTAAAGATCTCATAGCTTCTTATTTTGCCATCTTTGCAACCCTGAAACAACAGGGTGAAGAAGGTACAACTAACCTGCTGGAAGCAAAGAGCCTCAGCCAACAGTCAGCCAATTCCTGACCAATAGCCCGCCAACTTTCAGACATGTGAGTGAACATCTCAGCTCATCAGGCCACCAGCCACCCTACCTGGTGACAAGAGGTGCCTGAGAAGAATCCAGCAGAGATCAGCCGAGCTAGCCCAGAACAGCAAACCATGAACCAAAGAAACAGTTGTCGTTTTAAACCCCTGCACTTTGGTAATGATTTCTTTTGCATAGCAAAAGCTAATGGATACAACTTCTCCTCTGCCCCTTTCTGTTTGCTTTAGCAGATCTAACTCTTGGCAAGTGTCTTGGAAGCAAAGGGCATGGACTAAGTTATATTAGTTGTATTAGGAGTCCAGGAGCCTTTGGAGGGGGATATAGCCCACACCCTAATCCCTGCAGCACAGCTTCAGAGTAGGGGAACTTGGATGTCTGGATCACTGTGACGATGATCAGTCAAAATGTGTGTGTGTAGGCATGTGTGTTAGTCACTCAGACTAACAAAGAGTGTTCATCACTCTTTGTGACCCCATGAACTGTAGCCTGCCAGACTCCTCTGTCCATGTAATTCTCCAGGCAAGAATACTGGAATAGGTTGACATTTCCTCCTCCAGGGGATCGTCCTGACCCAGGGCTCAAACCCAGGTCTCCCTCATTGCAGGAAGATTCTTTACCACCTAAGCCACAGGGTAGTCCCAATAAGTCATAATAGATTACAGCTAATAACATGTCTATAGTTCTTATTTCATGCCAGACACTTGCAAGGAGTTTATATCTATTATTTAATTTTTAATTAAATTTTAATTTTTTAATTTTAATTTTTAAAGAAATCCTATGACATGGTACCAGTTTATTTCCATTTTACAGATGAAAATGCTGAGGTTCAGAGAGGCTAAGTAATTCTCCCAAAGTCCCACTGCTAGGAAATGGTGAGACTGGAGTTTGCTCTGATGCAGGCTGATCTCCAGAATCCCTGCTCTTACTCGGGATGCTAACCTCTAGCAAGAAAGGATGGCTGGAACTCCAAAGGGCACCTCACAACAGGGAAGATAGAGGCAAACTGGTGACCCAGGATGAATTCTAGAGCTTATGAGGTTTCATGCGGACAAGGTGATTTTGTTAGGAAACTGGAAATGCCTCAGGACCCAGTCCCTCTGGAGAAGCACTTTGGGGAAACAGTGGCTAAGCACGTGAGAGTGAGGATCCAAGTATAGGAAACCACAAAAATGGTGGTGAGTAGAGAAGAAGGGGACAACAGAGGACAAGATGGTTGGATGGCATCACTGACTCAATGGGCATGAGTTTAGCAAGTTCCGGGAGATGGTGAAGGATAGGGAAGCCTGACATGCTGCAGTCTGTGGAGTCGCAAAGAGTTGGATACAACCGAGCAACTGAACAACAAGCGGGATCTGGACCCACAGGGCATCAGGAGCGTACCAGGAAAGGGCCCACAGACAACACATGCCCTGTAGACCAGGATGTGGTAAAGGCACCACCCCCAAGCAGGTGTGTCACAGTGAGCAGAGCTTTCCATTTTCTGTCTCCCTACTTTCATGCATGGCCATGGGTAAGAAATAAGGAACTGGACTCCCTGATAAGAGAAGTTGAGATCTGAGATGATTGATCAGGAAAATAAAACAGAAGAGACCATATTTGTATCCAAGGCAAGTGCAGTGGTCTCGGGCACTTCATAAGTATTTCTCAGGTAGAACTACACAATATAGAAAGTGCCTTCAAATATTTTATTTGCCCACTTGCTTCTCACAATCCTGCAAGATGGATAAGACAGGTGTCATCGTCCCTGCTTTTCAGATGGTGGGGCCATGGCTCAGGAGAAGTGCCTTGCCCGAGTCAGGGAACCCATGGAAAATAGAGAAAGATACCAGCATAGGGTTTTGCCCTTCAGATCTAGAACTCCCTTCCACTGCACCATGACACCTCTCCATAATCACAAAAAAAAAAGTGTGTAACAAAGAGAAGTCATAACTCAGGACGGGGATCCAAGGAAATGCACATGGGTGACTCCTTGTCTAAAGCACAGGCCCAGACCCTAGAGGAACTCAAAGAAGATCACCATATCGCCCATGGAGTCAGCAATGGCCTCAAGGAAGAGCTGCAGGCTTGAGCTTGATTTAAGTCATTCAAGCAACTCTTTGTTTCACAAACAAATGGTTATTTGAAAAGCTGCTGACGAATTCCATCCAGTTATTTTTTAGCAACAAGTTGCTTGGGGCTGATCTGCAAAATAGTCTGCTACTTGATGTAATCCATTTTTACCCAACTATTTTATGTGCTACACAAATCATGGCCATTTTTTCATGTTTGCCTATTTGTTAGCTGACAAATAGGCTGTTTCAAGGCAGCAGCCCTAGATCCCCACCCTCAACACCTACCCACTTTGGGCCAAGTCCCAGCTGTGGTTGCGGCTTTGATGACAAACACAACCTTCTATGACTCGTTGCTGAAAATGGAAAAAGACCCAAGAGCGAAGAGGAATCCCCCCAGCATCGGAAGTCAGCTCTCTTGAAATGGATTTTTACTGGGGAGTGGCATCAAGAAATTGCTGAAATGAGAGGAATTATCATTCCTAGAGTCATCTTTTGTTAACATACTGCTGAGGCCTAACTATCCACAGACTATTCTATCTGAGTTTATCTTGTTGCGACAGATCTGCGTGCTGTAATCAATCACGCTGCGTATCCATAAAACAGCTTGATAGTACACATGTATTCTCCTCAAAATAAAGCTGTAACATTTACACATAATAACTTATCATGCTGCAGGCTCTGCCTGACGTAGGCTCAATATCATCTGACGTTTTATTGGATCCCACACAAACTTTTGCCTAATACAGTCGTTCTACAGAGAAAAGTTAATTGAAGTCTTGACTATAGTAAAGAAAATTAAATAGAGAAGGAACTGAGGCAATCTGCTCTGGGGACTGAATAGAGGTGGGTAGAGACTTGAAAGAGAAGGACATGGTGGGGTTCAAAGCCCAAAGCCAAGCCCACCACCCCACTCACTGGCCATGTGCTCTTCAGATCTCAGCTGCCTCGTCTGTAAAATATTTAGCATCAGCACATGTTAAAATGCAAATTACATAGAGAAAGTGAGGAAGATGGAGGAGGATGGAGAGCTGAATAAAACCCAGGCATTATGGGCAGTGTGTCATGGGATGCAGGTGGCCACACCCACTGACCCATGTAGGGTTGAGTGGAATCCAAACAGTGTGAAGAGTAGTTGGAGGCTTTCTCTATTGACTGTCATTCTTACTAGAATATGTATAAAAATTATTTATTTGCCGATATCCACTGTCTCTGTCTGCCTATGACATCCCAGCCCGACTGCTGGTTTCAGGAGGCAGAGATGCCATCTCACACAGCATGATGTCTGCAGTGCCTGGCGTGTAGTAGGCACTCGGTAAACAGCTGATGAATGAAGGCAAAACAAACGAGTGAGTCACTTAGGCCTGGAATACATTGCCTTTGACACTTCTGGAGAATGGCCACAGGTATCCCACTCTTTTGACAGTCCCTCTGGCCAAAGCCATAAGCTCTACCTGTCCTCCACCTCCAACCAAACTCGCCTGTGCTGTGGCCACGCTCTCAGTGGTACAGCCAACCTAAACAAGCAAGGGCAAACAGCCATGCTGCTCTTTGTGGACAATTTGAGGATCTCTCTGCTCTTACCTGGTCACATGGTAGGCACATGGGATGTGGAAACCACTTTGAGGGCACACTTTAAGAAACTCCAGAAACTAGGAAGCACCATCTAAAAAAGCAATGCTTTTCATGTTGTGAAAATACTCGATGAATTGTGTGAAATGAATAACTAGGCTAGTTGTTTTCAGAGCATCAATATCAACCATGACGTTTTTGCAACTTACCCCCCAGGCTCTAATTTTAGAAGGCCTGATGGAGTGGGTTTGTGACAGAGCCTGGAGAGTTACGGCTCCTAAAGCTTCACAGATGCTTTTGATACACTCTGAAGATTGGGAACAGCAAGACCAGACAATGACTTATGGACTTTCTTCAATTCTAGTTGCAGTTTTTAAATGCCCTTTGGGGGAGGGGTGGAGTAGGAAAGATTAAATGTCATTTTCTAAGAGATCAGAAAGTCTTGAATGAAACCATTGACTCAAATAGTGAGAGTTTAACATCTGACCCCTCTAGTTTTCACTGTTCCTTGAGCATGCCATGCTCACTCCCTGCCCCTGTCCTCAGTTTATGAAATTCTTCAACCACCTACATTGCCTTCACATCTTCAAAAGCCTCTCTAAGTCACACCCATTTGTTTGAGGAAATGATGTATATTGTTAACCATGGGAAAATCAGTTGACATTTGGGCAAAAACCTATTTCAACACTGTCTTACTGAGACCTTTGAAATTTGCCTTGGGATGATCCACTCATATTCACTCATTTATTCACTAAGTGAACAAACACATTAGACCCTAGTCTACAGGAACTGTGCCAGGTGCTGGGTGTGAAGCAATGAACAAGCAGATATGGGGACATGATTCCCACTTCATGATTAAACTTCATAGCTTAGGAGCTGTCTGCTGTTTCCAGCTTACCATTTCCCAATGGCTTCCACCATTGGGAAGCCGATGGTGTAGATAGCTCCCAGGCATTGAAGGAGTTCTTCACAACTCTTGTGAAGAACCACAGATATTATCTTCATTATTATCTCTGCAATCATGCAAGGTTTGGTTCTCACACCCTAATGGGATCTCACAGCCTCATGGGATCTAAGAGGCTGAGATTTCATGTGACTCTCTCTAGGTGGGGCTACTCAGCTCCTGGCAAAACAAACATGAGCAAGTTGAGTTTAATCATAAACTCATGAACAATGGCCTGGGAAATGGGTCTGGTGCCTTGGCTCCTCTGTCCAGGCTGGCTGGACCTTGTTGAAGCTGAGATGTAAACCATCATTAGTTTCTGCAGTTGCCTGGTGACCACAGCTGTGAGATGGGGAGGGAAGCCTGGGAGCAGACTAGGCACAGTTAGAAGCAAATGAACCTAGTGTAAGGATGTTAGAGTCGAGTTCTTCCCTCTGTGTCTTTTGCACAAAGCAGCTGGAGATGGTTTGCAGTGGCCTGCCCATGACACTCCACACTTATTCACAGCCACTAGGGCCCTGGGTTTACGCTCACCCTTCTCAGCACAAGCCAAACTGTCTCTCTAGAATGATCTGAGCAGTTCTAGGATAGCCCAGCCCAGGGGGAAAAGGTCCAGGTTGGGAGGGATTAATCACCACACAATGTTCAGCCTTTTCATGTCCAAATTCCTGTTGCCAGCAAGTCCCTCCCCTTTCCTAGCTTGGACTTCTGCTACTCTTGGGGTGCACAGGACCGCCCCCCTTCGTACCACCCTGCACATGCTCTTTTCCTTTAGTTAACTGAAAGCCAGCCTAAGACTTTCAAAAAGAGTTCCCATTAGGAAACCCTAGGAGCACAAAGAAGAGAAATAGATGAGTGTAACAATGCTTCACATTTGTATAGCACTTTGCAATTTGCAAAGCACTTGCACATTCATTACCTCATTTACCCAGCATGAATTCCTTCCCCTGACTTAAGTAAAGCCTAGCCAGGGACTGGCACGGGCTCTGCTAGGAGTTTCCTCCAGCCCCGCCTGACCACCATTGGCCAGGCGACTCCTGGCAGAACTGGCAGCCTGAGTGGGTCCCGATGATGGTCTCCCAAAGTCTGATTCCTGGTCCCAGGTCTGATGCTAATATTCCAGAGGTCACTTTCTAGAAGCATTTTCAAGTTGTTAATGGTGGGTCTAATGACTAAGAGAGGTGACATTTCTTATTTCCAGGACAACTCTGGGTTTGGTGTCTCTCAGATTATTTACTGGAGAAGGAAATGGCAACCCACTCCAGTATTCTTGACTGAAAAACCCCACGGAAGAGGAGCCTGGCAGGCTACAGTCAATGGGGTTGCAAAGAGCTGGACACAACTTAGCGACTGAAAAACAACAGAAAACTTATTTACAGAGAACAATGCTACTGCGTATTCATTGAGTACTTACTGAATATCAGGCACTGCTTTTTATGTGAATTCACTCATTTCTCCCTCACAAAAATCATCAGGAAGACAGTAATATTCGCACTTGACAGATGAGAGAAGCTTAGTAAATATAAGCCATATTTAATGTTGTAGAGGGAATCGGTTGGGTGAAGGGCAGGACAATGAAACTGAAGTCCTTTTCTTCATTGAGTCACTACCTTAGGGATGCAAGCATTCAAGATGCATTTACCAAGTTCCTCCCATGTGGCTGGCTGGCCACAGGCCCCAACAGAGAATGAGTCATGACTCTGCCCTGAGGAGCCCACTGGTTGGCTGGTCCCCATCAGCTTCTCCTACTGGAATAATGTAATGCAGTGAGTATTATCACAGAGGCTCAAACCTCGTCCACTTCAGTTTAGTTCAGTTGCTCAGTCATGTCCAATTCTTTGCGACTCCATGGACTGTAGAACTCCCTGTCCATCACCAACTCCCGGAGTTTACGCAAACTCGTGTCCATTGAGTCGGTGATACCATCCAACCATCTCATCCTCTGTTGGCCCCTTCTCCTCCCGCCTTCAATCTTACCCAGCATCAGGGTCTTTTCAAATGACTCAGTTCTTCAAATCAGGTGGCCAAAGTATTGGAGTTTCAGCTTCAACATTAATCCTTCCAATGAATATTCAGGACTGATCTCATTTAGGATGGACTGGTTGGATCTCCTTGCAGGCCAAGGGACTCTCAAGAATCTTCTCTAACACCACAGTTTAAAAGCATCATTTCTTTGGCACTCAGCTTTCTTTATAGTCCAACTCTCACACCCCTACATGACTACTGGAAAAACCACAGCTTTGACTAGACGGACATTTGTTGGCAAAGTAATATCTCTGCTATTTAATATGCTGTCTAGGTTGGTCATAACTTTTCTTCCAAGGAGCAAGCATCTTTTAATTTCATGGCTACAGTCACCATCTGCAGTGATTTTGGAGCCCAAAAACATAAAGTCTGTCACTGTTTCCACTGTTTCCCCATCTATTTGCCAGGAAGTAATGGGACCAGATGCCATGATCTTAGTTTTCTGAATGTTGAGTTTTAAGCCAACTTTTTCACTCTCCTCTTTCACTTTCATCAAGAGGCTCTTTAGTTCTTCTTCACTTTCTGCCTTAAAAGTGGTGTCATCTGCATATCTGAGGCTATTGATATTTCTCCTGGCAATCTTGATTCCACCTTGTGCTTCATCCAGCCCAGCCTTTCTCATGATGTATTCTGCATATAAGTTAAATAAACAGGGTGACAATATACAGCCTTGACATACTCCTTTCCTGATTTGGAACCAGTCTGTTGTTCCATGTACAGTTCTAACTGTTGCTTCTTGACCTGCATACAGATTTCTCAGGAGGCAGGTCAGGTGGTCTGGCATTCCCATCTCTTGAAGAATTTTCCACAGTTTATTGTGATCCACACAAACAAAGGCTTTGGCATAGTCAATAAAGCAGAAGTAGATGTTTTTCTGGAACTCTCTTGATTTTTCAGTGATCCAACAGGTGCTGGCAATTTGATCTCTGGTTCCTCTGCCTTTTCTAAATCCAGCTTGAACATCTGCAAGTTCATGGTTCACATTCTGTTGAAGCCTGGCTTAGAGAATTTTGAGCATTACTTTACTAGCATGTGAGATGAGTGTATGTGTGAGCATTCCTTGGCAGTGCCTTTCTTTGGGGTTGGAATGAAAACTAACCTTTACTAGTCCTGTGGCCACTGCTGAGTTTTCCAAATTTGCTGACATATTGGGTGCAGCAGTTTCACAGCATCATCTTTTAGGATTTGAAACAGCTCAACTGGAATTCCATCACCTCCACTAGCTTTGTTCGTAGTGATGATTTCTAAGGCCCACTTGACTTCACATTTCAGGATGTCTGGATCTAGGTTGGTGATCACACCATCATGATTATCTGGGTCACGAAGGTCATTTTTTGTGTAGTTCTGTGTATTCTTGCCACCTCTTCTTAATATCTTCTGCTTCTGTTAGGTCCATACCATTTCTGTCCTTTGACAAGGGCAAACTGCCTAGAAGGCAGCCATGAGAAAGGGGAGAGGATGTCCCCAGCAAAGAAAGCAGCAGAAATAAAGGTTTGGCCATAATAGAGGGTGTGAATCATTTGGGAAATTCAGTACCACCAGTCAAGTAGGATGGGTGAGTTTATACCAAGTTAAGGGGCTCGGGCTTTAGCCTGACATCACTAAAGCACAATGGATGGGTTTTAAGCAGAAAAGTGATGCAAAAAGGATCTTCACCCTGAAGTTATTTTTTAAATTAAGTTCTCCCTTAGCATCTTATTGTCCTACAGTTGTCTCTTTCCAATAAAAGGAAGTTCAAGTAGGGGACTCATTAAATAAGGCTCTCTGGCCACTGGTTGCTACCTAGCTAGCTCTGCCACCTTCTACTGGGGAAAAGTAATGTGATTTTCTCCATCCCACAATCTCTCTCCCCCCATATTACAGTTTTTGGGTTGCTTAAGCTGCTCTGGTCCGACAGATAACAGCAAATTCCAGGCATGTATCTATAAATAGCTTCCATTTCTTCTGGATTTACCTCTATGTTCAACATCCATCTGGGCTTCTCTAGTGGCTCAGATGGTAACGAATCTGCCTGCAATGCAGGAGACTGGGTTCCATCCCTGGGTCAGGAAGATCCCCTGGAGAAGGGAATGCAGCCCACTCTAGTATTCTTGCCTGGAGAAGTCCATGGACAGAGTAGCCTGGTGGGCTACAGTTCACAGAGTTGCAGAGTCAGACACAGCTGAGCAACTGACACTTTCAATTGTCCATCTACAATAGGGATCACTGTCCGCATGTGCTGACACCAGTTAGTGGATGTGAAAGTCACTCAGTCGTGTCTGAATCTTTGTGATGCCATTGACTATACAGTCCATGGAATTCTCCAGGCCACAATACTGTTGTGGGTAGTCTTTCCCTTCTCCAGGGGATCTTCCCAACCCAGAGATCGAACCCAGGTCTCCTGCTTTGCAGGTGGATTCTTTACCAGCTGAACCACAAGGGAAGCCCAAGAATACTGAAGTGGGTAGCCTCTCCCTTCTCCAGCGGATCTTCCCGACCTAGGAATCAAACCAGGGTCTCGTGAATTGCAGGCAGATTCTATACCAACTGAGCTATCAGGGAAGCCCATCACCAACATTTGAGTTCACCAATTGCCCCCTCACTGATTCATGGCCCTGATGTTGCCTTTCAACTCTCCTGGGGGCTGGCCAGGGCCAGGTTTGGAGGAAGCCAGACACTGACACCTCCTTGCCCTTGGGATACACTCTTTTATTTGGCTCAGCATGGAATTAAAACAGACCTGGGCATGGAGAAGTGAAGGTAGAGGGGGCTGTGGCTTGCCAGCCAGGCCCACCAAGCCAGTCCTTATGATTGACAGGCCTGCAGGTGCCATAGTCAACTCCTTCTCCTAGCTTGGACTGTCTTGTATGGTCTGAAATGTCCACCGCCCCTAGCTCTGAGTACACACATAAGCTTGTCTTTGGCTGTCCCCTTCTTCAGGACCAGAATCCTGTTTTATTCCACAGATGGGAGAGACCTCAGAAACTGAATTCTAACCAATGTGGGTTATGACTTGGGCTTGAGACATCAAGACAATAGACATTGGCTTCTTTGGACTAGGATAGGCTAAAGGACAATGCCAGATCCCTACACAGTCGTATGGGATAGGTCTGCCAGTTGCTTTCATCAGACCCCCAAAGGGGTCACAGTTCCCCTCAAAAGGTTAATTAACCCTGATTTGAAGGGGGCTTGCTGATTTGCACTCATTGACCCCATTGTAACACTCTAAGCCCAGGGCCAGCCCTCACCACTGTGGGTCTGCCCAATCACATTCAGTTGACCCAACTAATGCAAACATGGCAATAATTTATTTCAGTTCAAAGAAATGCAAATTGGGTTAATATCCCTTTCTCTGAACCATCACATATTCAATGTAAACTAATTCATTTCCACAGCAGTGAATTTTTCTAGAAACAAATGATACTCCGTTCTGCACAATTCAAACTAGCACATTTTTTAATGCAACAAACATTTATAAACCACCCATCCCTCCCCCCATTTCCCTCCTTCCTAAAAATACCCATTGCAGCACCATCTTCAAGCCTACAGCCTGTCAGCCCGAACTGCTGCATTGTATTTTTATAATGGGACTGTTTCAATCCCAGCCATCAAATTACCCTGTTTATTATTATCCCCATTTTACAGATAAAAGAACTAGGACACAAGGAGGTCACCTGCCCGGCTCCAAGCCCCACAGCAGGGCTATCATGAAGAAACCACGTTTCCGGGTTATCACAGCCTTGGGAGAGGAGAGGCAAGCTGGCAGGCTTGGTTATGCTTCTAGAGACAGCCAGAGCTTAGGAGGAGATGATGCCTGTGGTCTCGGACCTCAGGCCTGGACAATGCAAAGACCACGGCCAGCTATACAGTGATGCCTCCAGAGCCAGAGACCCTGGACAGATCTATGTGACTCTACTTGTGATCAGGTGCCCCCAGAGGGCAGAGAGGAAGCAATGGGGTGAGAGGGAGGCTTCTTGGGGACCAGCAAGTTAGAACCAGCCTGAGACCTGGAGCCATAATAGAAAGGGCATCTGACCAGGAACCCAGGCCCTAGCTGGCTCTGCCTCTCCATCACTAGCACTGATGCTGCAGACCAGACCCACCTCTCTGAACCTCCATTGCTCAGAGTGAATAATGGTCTGGATTCTGTGATCGCCAGTGGCCTTTCAGGAGCACCGAGGGCACTTTGCAAAAGGACTCCCCAGACTGCCACCCCGTGTCCCCTCCCTGCACAGTGCTGGAGCCTCCCCAGCCCCAGCCCCCAGGCCAGGCCCTCTGCCACCACAAAGCACCCCCGCTCCAAGCCCTCAGGGTGGGCAGTCAGGTCTGCTGTAGGACCGCCAGCTCAGCGGATCATCACACCAGGCAGATTGCGGGTTGACGTCATCCTTTATATATACAAAATCTCATGCACGTGCATACATGCACACACACAATTTTTTCTGAACGTGTAGCTTTTGATTTAAAGCACTAAACTCCAGGGATGGGATTATTTGCGGCTCCCTTCCAAGACCATGATGGCAGAAACTGGGGACTTCGCCCTGGTGCCCATCAAAATGCCACATCCAGGTACCACCTTCCCAAGAGCTGTCCGAGCTGTCACTCTGTGAGCTCCCAGGCTACCGTGCCTGCTCCACCAGCGTGTGTCCCCCACCCCAAGGATGCCCCAGCACCCGGCCCCTCCCACACTGGGCCGCAGTCTGTGTGGGGAGAGCAGCCACGTCAGAATCACGGCATCAGCGCTCTCCTGAGGCGGGACTTGTTATTAATAAACACACTGCTCCGAGCATTTGCTCACGATTGTTTGATAATTCAGTTTTCAGTAATTTTCTCAGTTAATAATTTATTAAATGGATTATTTGTCATTTCAATTTATTAAAAATTGATAAGGGGCTCATTTCTTTTTTCCCAAGCTAGGACACAGAGAGAGACAGGCTGGAGTACAAATTAAAGGCACCCTGCTTCCTTCCCTGCCCTATCGCCACCCAGTCACCAACACCCACTGAGCACTCTCGGGTGCCCCCATCCCAGTGGTTCTGCTCACAGAGCCTGCTTCCTGGTCCAGCGATGAGGGGGTAGAGGCCTGCCCCGCCTGCTCCGCCCCCTCCCCACCCATCCCCTGGCTTCTCATCACAGCCAGTCCCCCAGCCTGGCAGGAAGCTCAGGGCCTCCCGCTGCCCCGCGCAGCTACAAGGACTCCCCGGCCTCCCAGCAGCTGTGAACTGCGCATGCCCTGTCCAAGGCGGACCGCGGTGGGACCTGAGAGCCAGAGGGAAGTGATCAAAGAAGTTGCCGGGAGATCTCACACGGCTCCTCATGGCCACACGCACCTGACAGACATATCTCTTGCCTTTGGTGCTATTCATTTCTTCGTGGTTTCTATTTTCTGATTAATTCTGATCGTGGCCCTGCCTATGTTTACCGAACAAGCATCTGCAGGCATTTGAGGAGAAAGACATAAGCAGGACTCTCTCCTGATCCGTATCTTCTCCTTCGTCCTTGTCCTCCTTTTCTGCCTCCACTGCACGCTTCTCTTATTGACTCCTCTCTCTCTTTCCACTCTCTTGCCATCTCTGCTACCCTCCCTGCTCTGTCCACCCTCCTTCCCTGTACCTTTCTTCTCTCTGGACCTTCCTCCCCAAGCACTGAGGATCGGCCTGGCTGCTTAAAAGCCTGGATCCTCATCTGTGGGCACAGCCTGTGAGAGGTCACAGCCGAGCTTCACCGCGAACACCCTGAGGCCAGAACTGGCTCTGTGGCTGCTTCTGGGCCGAGACCTAAGCCCCTTAGACCTAGGTCCCAACCTCAGGTCCCACCCAGCCACAGCAAGAAAAACTGGCAGTGCCCTCTGGATCAAAAGCAGTATAGATGAAGGCCACCCAGCCACTGCAGCTACTGAAGGGCAGAGGGAGAGGAAGAAAGCATGGGTGGGCAGGAGGGTGAGCAGAGAAACAGCCGCCACCTCAAAGTCACTTTAGCCAAGAGGGTTCGGTCATCATTTTGCCATCTCTGTCTGCCTTCACAGGCTCCTTGAGATCCCATGGATCACTGTTTTCTGGAGCACTTTTCCCCAAGATGAGTTTAATGGCCTTATAAAAGTCACATTGTGCACAAATTGGGAAGTTTCTGAAGCACCTCGCCCGCTCTCATGCATATACACTCACGAAGTTCCCGCAGCTGAGCAGGGAAGGCAATTCAAGGCACAAAAACATCCTTGGGTAAATTACTTCCTATTAGTATGTCACATATTTCTTAGATACGACTGTAGTTCCAGGAGGTGACAGCAGCAGTTGACAATAAAACTTTGCACTCTTTTTTATTTATATTTTCCCTGCCTTTCTATTTTGTTTGTTGTGTTTTTTCTTTCCCCTCAGAGTTACATAACAGCACATCCAACTCTTTGTTCCCAAGGAAACAACCCCCCCCCCCCAACTCCCACACCAAGGCTTTTCCTGACTGTCTCCCTGTGGGATTATCCAACTTGGCCTATGACCTCAAGAGCCAAGTAAGGAAACAGACGGGCTTGGCTACATCTTGAAGACAGAAGACTTGCTCCATCCTCTCCGTCTCCTCCCCAACTCCTGTCTCTCTTCAAATCCATAAATCTCCACTGAACAAATGCTGCATGCCTTATACCTGAGTAGAATGATCTGGAAGAGACAAGAGAAGATAGGAGCCCACCGTCTACTTCCTGAGTGAGAAAGAAAAAAAAAGTATTATGAGAAGAGACAATGCAAGCATTTATCCAACCAGGCTGCAGAAACTGTGTTGGAGGGAGACAAGGTCAGGCTAAAGGAGGCTGTGTACTCACATTAGGCTTTGAAGGACAAGTGAGACAGATCCGCTGAGAGTAGAGAGACCCTACCCCATCTTCTGGAAAATGAGGCTTCCCTTATGCTGTTCTCTGCAAGCACAGTGGTACCTGGGTGTTTAAGTACATCTGGATGGACAATCAGGGTCCCCAACAGAAAAATGATGCTTCTGAGAAAAATCTTCTCTTGTCTCAAGAGCTGAAAAGGTCTCTCCAATACAGGGAGGGCCCAGTTTGCCAGTCTGTGGACTGGGAGTGGAATGCACAAGGCCCTTTCGTCCAGGCTAAAATCCTGCACCTCCAGCCCAGACTCCACACCCCGTCCCAGGATGGGACTGCCCCAGACCAAGGGCTTGGCCTCTGGGGAATCCCTCTGTCCCCCAAGCATAGGTCTGAGCCTTTTCTGGACTTTTCAGTAATTCCCTCTTCTCACAGCCTGGAGAATTCAGAATCCCACACTCTCCTTGAGAAGATCAAGTCTTACCTTGCCTTCAGCGCTCCCCCTCCCTGGTTCCCTTTGGGCTGCAGATCCCACCTGCAGGAGCCTGAGTCTGGGGGCCTTCATCCCAAGCTCAGAACCAGCCACTGCGCTCATCTGCAGCTCCCCACCTCTGCTCCTGCCCCAGAGACTCCATGTCACTCTCTTCAGAATTCAGGTCTACCTGGTCTCCCCACTAAAGTTCATGGCTGAGGAAGAGCTTCTGTTTTTCTGCCTGGAAAGTTGCAACCCTGTCTCTCTAAAAAGATGGGACGCCAAACCCTAAAGGAACATCAGAGCCACAAAAGGCGGACAAGGCCCACACCCACTGGGGAGAAAGGCAGGGGTGCTCTCAGGGGTATGGGCTGGGACAGACTTTTTACAGAAGCATCTCTGAATTTTGTGGAAAATGAGCTCATTATTTTTCCATAGTTGGACAGGAATAGAGTATCAAGGAACAAAGATTAGGGGAGAAGGGGTAGGATGTCATTGTGTGTAAATGTCATAAAATGGTGGATTTAATTACCTTTTAACTTCAGCCAAAAATTTTTATATTGCACTCGTTGAAACAATGGGAAAAGACTATCACTAAAAAAAGTCTATTACTAAAAACACTGTCAGATCAGCCACTGAATTGTGAACTATCCGCTGCCATCTTTTTGGTCAGTGTAGAAACATCCTGAATATTTTAGGACTTTAGGACCTCAATTCTCTACCACTTATAATTCAAAATTGCATCTCCCCCTGCCTTCTCCCAGGACTCTTAATTTCTCTTCTCTCTCCACCATTATTTATTTAAGCCTCCTAACTGTATTATTTATCTTAACACCATATCTGTATTATTTATTTTACTGTAGCTCCATAATGATATTATTTAAGTCTATAAAATAAAGCTTTTTCCCTTGAACTCTCTGTGCAAAACAAAATTGTATTCTACTGAAACATTCTTTGAAATGTCCTTCTTTTCTACCGCTGGATAATAATAATAATACTTAGCATTTATATAGTACCTTTTATCCTGGGATTATTTAAGTCTGCAAAAGCAGTCTGTCTGAATCCTCTATGCAAAAATCGAGTTGTATGAGAATATTCTTTGAAATGCCCTTTATTTTTCACCACTGACTGGTACAGAAATGATCCGTCTTTGTGCATTACTTTTCACCAAGGAATTCTCAACTGGTTCTCTAGTTAATGCTCGCTTCCTTAGACATGGCAGGGTAAATAACTGTCTCCACTTCCTGGGTGCAGAAGACCTCCATGGACAAGAAATATGTATCAATCAGAGGATATCACACCTCACAGCTCCTCCCTGCCTTTGAGATAGATCGTCACAGCCTTCCTTCTCCAAGCTATCAACTAGCTTTATCAGAGAAATGTGGACTGAGCTCTGGAATCAGACTACCTGGGTTTAAATCCACTTATTCCCTGAGCAGCACATCCCGGGCAGGTCTTAGAGCCTCAGTTTGCTCATCCATCCTCAGCATCCTTTGTACATCCTGTGCTCAACTCAAGCCCCTCCCACATCCAGAACAGTCCTTCCTATTCCTATCTGTCCATCCTTCAACACCCAACTCCAGGTCCACATCTGGGACAAGCAAATGGCAGCCCCTGACCTTCTCCGGTAATGGCAAGTGGTATCAGCATTTTCATTTTGGACAGTGCTTGGCATGTAGTACTCAGACAGTACATCCTGGTTCTGGATTTCATGTCACTTTGCACAGTTTTGCACTGTCTCTTGTGAGTGAAATTTTGTGTATTGATGGATTCACTCGACAAATATTTATTAAGCATCTACTATGTACTAGGCACTCTTCTGCCTCTACAGATACAGCTGTGAACAAAAGAAAACACCCAGCAATTTCAGAGCTGACATTCATGTGGAAAAATACACCCACCATCAGGTCTGTGAGGCTACATCAACACCTTCTTCCCTGGCTCTTAAAGTGCTGAATGGAATGCGGTGTACGCAGCATGGGAGTAAGAAGACACTTTTCACCTGATTTTTTTTAAAATATTAATGATAAGGAGATAAAAGTCTTTGAAATTATGATTTTAACAGTTTCAAAAAAAAAAAAAACAATTTTTTACATGTCACCTCCTCTATTACTTCAAAAAGAAAAAACTGCCTCCAGTCCCAAACTGGTTATTAAGTCCCCAAGTATCCTTATAATGTTTTATACAGTCAGTGTAACTCTCTCCAGATGTGCTATCACTGTGAAGTGGATCAGGTCTACAACCTTCAGTTGCTCATCTGTCACATAGCGCTGGAGCCTTTAGGTGTTATTGAGAGAAAAATGAGACAGTCATTCAAGGGCCAGCACCAAGCCTAGCACACAGCAGCACCTTAATAAACCACAATATCACATCATATTGCATCCTCCTCCTTCTTGAGGCTCTGGTCCTAACTCCATATGATGACTGAGATGGAAAAGTCGGGACTGATGAAAAGGGCCACCTCCTCTCCCCAGTGAGGTCCCTCCTTAATCCTGGAACACAGAGCAGGACTCCTGTCTCTTTTGTGGTTTGTGCCTGAGCACCAAGCACTTTACTGCCTTTGCTGGAGGCACTGTGCCCCAGGACACTGGGTTACTGTCTACTTGTTACATTGCCAAACCTCTTCCATCTTCCTTTGTTCTTTTAATCTCCTGCCCACACAATTTCTTGAATTCTGCTTTTCCTGTGTATTGTGTCCTTGCTTTCTTCTCTAGGATGTTTCACCCTAATCAATTTCTAGGTAAATATTTCTCCTTATCTTACCCATTTCCATCTTGATGTGCCAACAGGAACAGGATTGTAGTAGATGCTCAGTAAACATTGTGTGTGTGTGTGTGTGTGTGTGTGTGTGTGTTAATCGTTCAGTTGTGTCCAACTCTTTGTGATCCCATGGACGGTAGCCATCCAGGCTCCTCTGTCTATGAAATTCTCTAGACAAGAATACTGGAGTGGGTTGCCATTTCCTACTCCAAGGATCTTCCCAACCCAGAGATAGAATCTGGATCTGTTTTGCAGGCAGATTCTTTACCATCTGAGCCACCAGGTAAGCCCTCAATAAACATTATTTGCATGGGATATTATTTGCATGGATTTGGCTTGATGTGGACTATATGCAGTAGTTATAATTATTCTAACCTTAATTGATTAGAAACGGAAATCTGCACCCCAGAAGCTCCTCTCACTTCCAGGCCGAGCTGCCTTCTTTCCCTTGGAGAAGGGAATCATTCCTCTCCAAAGCTGCGCACTGCATGTCCTTCCTGAGTACCTTCTTTGTGGCTATAATTGTGCTGGGCACTGAGGATACACTAAGGAGTAAGTCACAGTCCCCCTGTATGCAGACACCACAGTCTAGTTGGGAAATATACAGAAATAAGCAACCAAAATACTCTGTGGCTATACCATGGGATAAAACACAGGTTCCCATGGAGCCATGTGCTATGGTTTCCTAACCCAGGTATATCAGGTCAAAAGGCTTTCTGACCCACAGAGTGAGCCTGAGATAGGGGTCAGAGAGATGGTAGGCATTTAGCCAGAGGGAAGCAGTACAGAGGTCCTGAAACAAGCAAGCATGTTCAAAGAAGCATGTTCAGGGCCTCTGGAGCCAGGACCAGATCGTGAGGGGACTTCCAAACACCACTCAGGAGTTGGGGCATTTCCCTGAGGTTACCAGAAAGACACTGGAGTCACTGAAATTGGTTAATCAGAGAGGTGGCATGACTAGGCACAAAGAAAGCTCCCCTGAAGGCAGCAGTGGGTACCAGGAAGAAAAGTAGGTGAGAGGTAAGAAAACCCCTTGGGGGACTGATGTAAAAGCTATTTGTCTAAAAGTTTCTAAGAATTATTTACATGTTTAGTTCAGTCCAGTTGCTCAGTCATGTCCAACTCTTTGCAACCCCATGAACCACAGCACGCCAGGCCTCCCTGTCCATCCCCAACTCCAGGAGTTCACCCAAACCCATGTCCATTGAGTTGATGATGCCATCCAGCCATCTCATCCTCTGTTGTCCCCTTCTCCTCCTGCCCCCAATCAGTCCCAGCATCAGGGTCTTTTCAAATGAGTCAGCTCTTTGCATCAGGTGGCCAAAGTATTGGAGTTTCAGCTTCAGCATCAGTCCTTCCAATGAATATTCAGTACTGATTTCCTCTAGGATGGACTGGTTGGATCTCCTTGCAGTCCAAGGGACTCTCAAGAGTCTTCTCCAACACCACAGTTCAAAAGCATCAATTCTTCTGCATTCAGTCTTTATAGTCCAACTCTCACATCCATACATGACCACTGGAAAGACCATAGCCTTGACTAGATGGACCTTTGTTGACAAAGTAATGTCTCTGCTTTTCAATATGCTGCTGCTGCTAAGTCGCTTCAGTCGTGTCTGACTCTGTGCGACCCCATAGACGGCAGCCCACTAGCTCCCCCATCCCTGGGATTCTCCAGGCAAGAATACTGGAGTGGATTGCCATTTCCTTCTCCAATGCATGAAAGTGAACAGTGAAAGTGAAGTTGCTCAGTAGTGCCGAACTCTTAGCGACCCCATGGCTCCTCTGTCCATGGGATTTTCCAGGCAAGAGTACTGGAGTGGGTTGCCATTGCCTTCTCCATTCAGTATGCTAGAAAACCCTAAATGCTCCCCACAGGAAAAGCCTATTTGAAATAATAATCTTATTCGGTAAAGTTGGAAAATACAAAATCAACACACTAAAATCACTTGCATTTCTATACATTAACAATGACACCCCCAAAAGAAACAAATTAAGAAAACAATTCCATTTATAATAGCATCAAAAAGTATTAAATGCTTAGGAATAAACTTGACTAAGAAAATGATAGATTCACACACTGAAAATTACAGAGCATTCCTAAAAAAAAATTAAAGCAGGTACAAATAAATGGAAAGGCATCCTGTTCATCAATTGCAAGACTTAACATAGTCAGGAGATTCATACTACCCAAAGCAAACTACAACTTTAATGCAATCTCTATCAAAATTACAATGGTGGTCTTTGCAGAAATAGATTCATCCAAAAATTCATATGCAATGTGAAGGGAGCTTGAATGAACAACAACAAAAAAATCTTGAGGAAGTTTAAGATCTCATATTTCCATATTTTAAAACAAATTACAAAGCCACAGTAATCAAAACAGTGCAGTACTGGCATAAAAACAGACGTATAAACCAATGTAATCATATACAGAGCCCAGAAATAAATTCTCACTTATATGATTAAATGATTTTCAACAAATAAACCTGGGAAAACTGGATATCCTCATGCAAAAGAATGAAGTTGTACCCTTACCTTGCACCATATAAAAGCAACTCAAAATGGATCAAAAACCTAAACAAAAGAACTAATGAAAGAAAATATAGGGGAAAACTTAATGACATCTAATTTGGCAATGGATAGAAAAAGCACAGACAACAAAAATAGATATAAATAAATTCAGTTCAGTTCAGTTCAGTTACTCAATCTTGTCCGACTCTTTGTGACCCCATGAATTGCAGCACGCCAGGCCTCCCTGTCCATCACCAACTCCCGGAGTTCACTCAAACTCATGTCCATCGAGTCAGTGATGCCATTCTGCCATCTCATCCTCTGTCGTCCCCTTCTCCTCCTGCCCCCAATCAGTCCCAGCATCAGAGTCTTTTCCAATAAGTCAACTCTTCGCATGAGGTGGCCAAAATACTGGAGTTTCAGCTTTAGCATAACTCCTTCCAAAGAACACCCAGGACTGGTCTCCTTTAGGATGGACTAGTTGGATTTCCTTGCAGTCCAAGGGACTCTCAAGAGTCTTCTCCAACACCATAGCACAAAAGCATCAATTCTTCGGCACTCAGCTTTCTTCACAGTCCAACTCTCACATCCATACATGACCACTGGAAAAACCATAGCCTTGACTAAACAGACCTTTGTTGGCAAATTTGACTATATCAAAATTTGAAACTGTTCATCAAAAGACATAATAGATGGAGTGGAAAGGCAATTTACCAGAAAGAGAGAAAATATTTGCAAATCATATATCTGGTAAGAGATTAATATCTGTAATATAAAAAGAGCTCCTACAGCTGAAAAAAATGATTAAAAATAGGCAAAGGGCTTGAATAGACATTTCTTAATAGAAAATACTCAAATGGCAAATAAGCACATGGAAAGATACTCAATATTACTAATCATTAGGGAAATGCAAATCAAAACCACAATGAGATTATCACTTCACACCCATTAGAATGGCTATTTCCAAGTATTAAAACAGATGCAAGGGTACAGAGAATTTGCAACCCTGTTTGCACTGTTCTTTGGAATGTAAAATTGTGCCACTGCTATGAAAAACGTTATGGCAGTTCCTTAAAAATCAAACATAGAAGTATCATGTAATCCAGCCATCCCACTTCTAGGTATATACCCAAAGGAATTGAAAGCAAGATCTTAAAGAAATGTTGTATATCCTTTTCATAGCAGTATTATTCACAACCGCCAAAAGGTAAAGACAACCCAAGTGTTCTTTGACGGATAGATGGATAAACAAAAGGATAAACAATGGGATATTATCTAGCCTGAGAAAGAAGGGAAATTCTCACACATGCTACCACATGAATGAATCTTGAGGATATGATGCTAAGTGAAATAAGCCAATCATAAAATGACAAATACTGTATGCTTCCACTTATATGAGGTATCTAGAGGAGTCAAACTCATAGCTACAGGAAATAAAAGGATAGTTGTCCAGGGATGGAGAGAAGGGAAAATGGGGAATTGTTTAATGGGTATGGAGTTTTAGTTTTGCAAGATGAAAACAGTTAGGGACGTTGGTTCCACAACAATGTGAATGCATTTAAGACTACTGAACTGTACACTTTAAAACGGTTAAGGTGGGAAATTTTATGTGCATTTTACCTCAGTTTAAAAAAATTAATACAATTCGAAAAAAAAAAAAAGTGTTTCTAAAAGAATGATGCTGCTGTTGAGCTTTGCTTCCCAACTTTAATTTGGGATCATTTTCTCTCCATCACAGTATCAGGCACATCAGTCTCAGTCTTTCCTCCTTGTGCCCTCAGAGTGTAGGGGTCAAAAACAGACAATCAATATAGCTCAGCTCTGTGGCCAAGTGGGCTGGTCAGCCCTTCACACCTAAATTAGAGCTCCCACAGCCACACAAGCTCTGGTTTGCCCTGCCCTGCACACCATGGTGAGAATGCATGGGTTAGAATCTCATAGACTGGCTGCATCTGACCAGGGGGTGAGCAAAGCCTGAGCTCAGCATCTTCCATCCCCATGTCCCCAGCTTCTCATCTCCATCCCCAGCCCAGGCAAGAGAGCCTGGGGAGATGTCAGGACTGCAGCTGTCCCTCCTCTGGGGCAGGGAGGAGCCTATACTGTCCCCCCAAGGAGCTACTAGGCAAATTAAGATTGGCCCAATCCACTGTTTTCAAAGTGTTACACTGAATTACACAAAGGGCAAGAGAAAGTAAAGAGTCTTCTCTATCTTACCTTTCCCGGTTACCTCCATTTCCCTCCAGAAGCTGAGGATGAGTCAGAAAGGTTGGCACCCAGCAAGCAGCGTATATTCTTTTAAGTCTCCTTTGAAAATAATTTCTCCGAAGTATCACCATGACCTTGCTGTCAACGGAGTGTGGGGTTTTGGGGTGATGAGGCTTTCTTAACCCTAGTGGGACTTCAAGAAGCTGAGGACTTGTGTGCTGATGGAAAGCATAATCGGTGTGCCCCCAGGGATTCGCTCTGCCTGGAGAGAAGTATGTGGAGGGAACTGGTAATGAATCAGTGGCATCCAGCCACAATAAAGCTGGAGATGCTGGGTCTCCACCCCCAACTCACCCTTTTGTATTTGTAGCTGGAGGTTGAGAATAAGGGTCTGGGTATGTCTACATAAGCACCTCAGGGCTTCAGGAGGAAACAGATGGATAACCCCCAACACCATCTCCTTGAAGCATGGAACTGATGGCTCAGCAGGTAAAGAATCTGTCTGCAATGCAGGAAGTGCAGGTTCAATCCCTGGGTCGGGAAGAGTCCCCTGGAGGAGGAAATAGCAACCCACTCCAGTATTCTTGCCTGGAGATTTCCATAGAAAGAGGAGCCTTGCAGGCTACAGTCCATGGGTCACAAAAAGTCAGACACGACAGAGCAACTGAGCTCAGATGATCTAGAATAGGATTAACCTAAGCTAAATGGAATGATGCTAAAGCTGAAGCTCCAGTACTTTGGCCACCTCGTGCGAAGAGTTGACTCATTGGAAAAGACTCTGATGCTGGGAGGGAGTGGGGGCAGGTGGAGAAGGGGATGACAGAGGATGAGATGGCTGGATGGCATCACTAACTCGATGGACGTGAGTCTGAGTGAACTCCGGGAGATGGTGATGGACAGGGAGGCCTGGCGTGCTGCGATTCATGGGGTCACAAAGAGTCGGACACGACTGAGTGACTGAACTGAACTGAAGCTAAATGGCAGGAAAGGAGGGCAAGATCCCTGAGGGAAAAAAATGATTCAAATGGAATAGGGTCAGACTCCATTCCCGGATTCTGTAAAGGGGGAACAGTTCTAGAAGTACCACTTGCCTAATTTTACTCTCCTATAGGTAAGGAGGATGAAAGGCATCCCAGAAGTAAGAAAGAAGGGTGATGAGGCCTGGGGGCTGGGCTTTCTCGCAGTGAGATGTCCCATAGTCTGCCTGGTGAAGAAGCATCCTGTCTCCCATGGACCTATCCACAACTTGAACAGTCAAGAGGCTCACTGCAGCAGACCCAGAAGCAGGGAAACAGCCAAGATTCTCCAAATCAAGCCTCCAGGAAAAAACTGAATATTTTATAATTAACATAACCAAAGATTACTACTGAAATCAGGAGAGATTTTCCCACAAAGATGTGCCATCTTTTCCCCATGTCTTGACATCCCCCATGCCCAGTGGCCCACCCTGAAAATTCAGAGGCCTCAGTTCCATCAGTGCAGGTTACTTGAGGGTCTCAAGATCATAAATACCAGTGGGTTCTTCCTGTGGTACAGCTCTGACCCCATCCCACGCCATGAGATGGCTCAAGGACCTTTGAAAAAGTGGAATGAGAAATCTTTTGGGTAGGCCAACACTAGTCAACATATTTCCAGTCCCTGCTCAAGAAACACAATGAAATTCCTGCCATAGAAGATGCAGGGCTGCAGGAATAGAATGTGACTGGAACATGGCATGCCACAGAGAGTAAAAGGCTTTGGGTCCTTGGTGTGTCTGTGGGGCTTTAAGACCAGGAAAGCCTCATGATATGCGGAGCCAGTTTCTGAAACTCAGCAGACACAGGGCTGGCTGCCAGCATGGGTCACAGGGCCAAGGAGTGGCTTCTGAAGAGCTGGGTTCAGAATCGATTAAGCAGCAGGGCTATTTATTGACCACTTTAGATTCCATAGAAAAGGAGAAAAAAATAATCCACCACGAAAATGAAATCCTGTCAGTAACCCCAACAGGCTTGCCCACCAACTAACGAGAACAAGGTAAATTCGAGCTCAATTTACTCAGATGGATAATAAAACTTTCAATTATGGTTGCGTTATTTGTTGCTATATGGTTGAAAGATTAGGTGACAATATGCAAAAAATAGTTTCTTCATATTATAATATTTAGTAATGTCATTTTATTTTTTATATGTTTCATTAAATTGTTTTGTGGCTTTATTATCTACCCAGATGCACAGCCCAGAAATACAATTATTCAGATTTAGAAGCAATAAAATTTGGCATGCATTTTCTCGTATTCAGAATTCCTGCATGTTAAAAAGAAATTATAGCGTTCTTCCCACATTGCACCGCTCTGAGGCCCTCACAGACCCATTCATTAACCGAAGACATTACAGAAAGCACACCATTTAGGTTAAAAGGCCCTTCGGATAACAGATATGCATGCATGAAGCAAATATTTCAGTGTAGCCCCGCCTTTTGATTATGACAATAGTGGAGGCAAACGGATATGCGTTTGCCATAATGTGCTGCTCAGTGATGGATCCATTGAGTGGTGAAAACTCTGATTGCAAAGCAGCACACAGAGAAAGCATTATGACAACAAAACCTATCTCCGTAACTATCAGGAAGTGAGAGTTTTACTACTTGGAGAAAAATGAAAGCTTTCTGGGGAATTGTATTTCAGAAAAGTTCTATAAGATGTGAATCCTAAACATATTTCAGCTGCCCATAGAGCAGTGGGTGTAGACAGGTAAGAGATGAAGGGTGGTGGCCGCCCAGCCCAGAAATATTTCTTCCAAGTCACTATCTTAGGCCTCAGAACCCCCCTATTAAAATCCAACCAAGTACCTTGAGGATATTCATACACCACTGGGACACTAACACATGTTGAATAGATGCTTCCTTGAAATCATGGGAACAAATGCCAATATGTTAAGAAATATAATACAAGACTATGTCAGGTTGGTTTTGTTCTGGGAATACTTAAGAGTGTTAAATGGAGGGGGGCGGTGTCAAAAGAGGTAGAGAAGGTGCCAAAATGTACTTTACACACACAATAAGGAAAAAATAAATTACAGATTGAAAAAATATATTTGCAACACATACTACCAACAAAGGATTAGTATCGAGAATATACAGAGAACTACTATTAATCTGTAAGAAAGGAGCAAGCAAGATGATAGAAAGAAAGGGACAGAAGATATAAAGAACCATCTCACAGAAGGCTAAACACATATGGCTAATAAACATTTAAGAAAATATCTAGGAAATGCATAACGAGTTGTGTCTGATTTCCATTTAATAGACAAAATTAAGAAAGATGATATTAAATGTTAGAGACAGTATGGATACGCAGGATTGCCAGGGGGAGAGTAAACTGGTAAAAACTCATTGAAAAAGAATTTAGCATTATCTTATAAAATTAAATGGCCTTTTATCCTACAACCCCCAAATTCCATTTCTGGGTATGTGCTCAAGAGAAACTTGCACATATGTGCACGAGGAAGAATGCACAAAAGGATCTATAGCAACACTATTCTTGGGGGAAATCTGGAAACATTCCAAATGGATAAGGAAATTCTAGAGTACGTCACAATGAAATATTACGATGGCCTCAAAACTAATGAACTGCAGCTACATACAACTATATGGTTGACTCTTGGTAATACTATATTGTTGAAAAAAGAGTTAGTTCCAGAGACTATAGACCATAAGATTTCTTTTTCTGAAAAGTTTAAAATAACCAACCAAGTTATATTGCTTGTTAAGAAATGTTAGAAATCCACATATATAATAACTGACTCATTGGCAAGGACCCTGATGCTGAGAAAGATTGAATGCAGGAAGAGAAGGGGACAACAGAGGATGAGATGGTTGGATGGCATCACCGACTCGATGGACATGAGTTTGAGCAAGCTCTGGGAGTTGGTGATGGATAGGGAAGCCTGGTGTGCTGCAGTCCATGGGGTTTCAAAGGGTTGGACATGACTGAGTGACTGAACAGAGCTGAACTACATAATAAAACTATCTTTTAAAAGGGATGATGAGCCCAAGATCCAGCAGATTATTAGAATCTATTAATAATGAAATTGGGTGATAGGCACACAGGTGTTTGCTGTGTCACTCTTTGAAGTTTTCTGTATGGCTGAAATATTTCATACAAGTTACTTAAATAATAAAAGCAGGACTTTAACATCAGATAGGCCTGCTGTATTTGAGTTTTCATTCTGACATTTACCAGCAGCTGTAGATGAGACATTAGAACTTTCCAGTTAAGGATCTGAGTTTCCTTATGTGGAAAATTGGAGCTGTAATAATACACACTAGTTTGTAAAGGACTTTGCATAGGGCTTGGGGATAGCTATTTCTTTAAAAAAGCAAGTTTCTCTACTGGTAACTCAAATAATAATATAATTAATTCAATTTACTTTCTCCCCCTACAATATTCTTAAATCTACAAGAAGAAAGAAAGAATGTCCATCACACTAAACCTTTTGACCTAATTGACGTAGCACATGCTCTGGGGCAATGTGTGAGATGTATTTATTTGCAAGAAGGCTGGGCAGGTCCAAGCTTGAATGAAACCTCAAGTATGAAAGGTAATAAGTATTGGTACCCACACATCCATTAGGGTTCCCATAAGAGCTCCAAAACCTCTACCCCCTGCCTTACCTCTGTGATTTCCTATCTAAGTGTTAACAGATAATAGAGGTTCTTTAATATTCCTGTGTTTTGAAAGAAGATTCCTAGAAATAAAATATCTTTTGATCCAAAGCACTGATGCATATAGCAGATTAGATTCCGCCCTAAACTCTTTCAAATCACACCAAGTAGGAATTTCTTGTAAAATAGGACTGAACCTGGGAATGCAAAAGTCATGCACCCTGACTTCTGAACCAATATTCTTACATTTACACACACACACACACACACACACACACAGAAAGAATTTTCTCACACAACCTCTGCTTCTAAATGTAAGTAGAGCCAACTAGAATAGGCTCATAGTTATATCTTGATTTCCTGTTGTGGTCTGCAGGGTAAAGGTCTTGTCCCTGGAAGTATACACGTTCTCCCTTGAGAGGGACAATCATCCCTAGAGTCAATTATGCAAAGAGGTGGCAAGTTCCCAAAAGGCAAGCCTCAGGCAGGGAAGAGAATCTTGTTTCTTTCAGAGCCTTATTTTATAGGTGCTGTTCTTCAAGGTGTCACACGCCTGGGGTGAGCTCCTGGGTAATAGATGCTGAAGTGATACCCACCCCATGGAGACAGACTGGGAGCCAGGATGAGATGAATTCTTTCACTTCCCAAGAGCAAGTTGTAGCTTTCACATAGACTGTGTAGTGCAGCATCCTCCCTGGGCTTGATTCTCTTTGGCTTTCTTCCCAAGGACTCAATGAAGAATTGTTGGAGCATGCCAGCACCACCATCCTATGCCCATGCTTGTCTTGTTAACATTCATTTCTGGTGAAAATTATTGGTGGGTCCTCCAATAGAGCTAATTTTTATGTTTTTAAATCCATAAGGTGACAACAGGATTACAAAGAATGTTTAAACACAAAACAACACATCTCCCTTGATTCATGCCTAGAAATTCTTAACAAACACCCCTTCCTCCAACAGAGAAACTTTTCCTTCTACTACCAACTAGATCAGTGAATTAACTCTTTCTGTGTAACAAACTACTTCAAAACTTAGTGATCTGAAACACCACTTATTTCATATTAACTCAGGATTATGTGAGTGGGCAATCTGGGCTGAGTTCAGCAAGGTGGTTCTTCTGCTGGTCTCCCTGGGATCACTCCTGTGGCTGATAAAGCTCACGGGTGGGATGAACTCCTTGGTCCAGCATGGCCTCATCCATATGTCTGGCAGTTAGTGGTGGCTGTTAGGAGGGGTGGCTGGAGCCACTGGGCCACATGTCTCCAGCAGACTTGTCCTGTTCATTGACATTATGCTGGTTGAGGGTTCCAAGAGCAGTAGAAGACAACTTCAATGTGCGGTTGCTTCTCAGGTCTCTGTGTCACATTTGGCAATGCCCCATTGACTGAAGAAAAGCATACGGCCAAGTGCAGAGTCAGTATAAGAGGGTGTAAATACAAAAAGGGAATTATCTCAGCCCCCTTTTTAAACGATCTGCTATACCAGTTTTAAATAGCCTGGATCTTATTTTATGAGATAAGGAAGAATTTTCCTTGGACACACCACATGCTTATACACACTCACATACTTACATCCACACATGCACACAAAGACTCATTGCATAGTCTCACATAAATCACTGTACATACACATCACACTTACACATACCCCCAGACATGGACACAAGCTCACAAGAAAGAGTTACATGGAGATACACACAACAAAACCACTTGTGTGTATAGGCACAAACAACCATTTGTAAGGCAAGATTCACACTCGGTTTCATTTTAACTTTCAGCTTTTCCATGAGAAAATATGCCATGGCAAATTCTTGAGGAAGAATCTACTGCTACAACCCATCCTTTGATATGAAGGGTTAAGCGATTAAAGATGACCCAGCCTGCCAGCTGCAAGCCTGTCTCTGTGGTCTGATTTCTCAAGATGATACAGCTCACTTCCCAGCAGTGATTGCAAGATTTAAATCTAAGTCAGGAGAGAGAAAAATGCAATTCTCAGTGCAATGTTAGTTAGAACACAGCTAGAGACAGTGTAACCAATGAACAGACAGAGTTTTACAGAATTGTTTTAACCATTTCACTGGATGGGAAATAAAGAGATGCATTTTCATAGAACTCCAGGGCCTTAGGAGGTCCCCTGATCTAGGATTCTGAGTATCTAAAATGGCTGTGCTCTGTTCTAGAAAAGATATGACTTTTTAAATAAAGATCTCATCATTCTGTACTGAAAGCATATGACTTTGTTCTATATTTTCATATCTCTATGCATATATTATCAACAATTTATAATTAATAAGTGTTTACATTCATAAATTTTTAAGTGACTATATTATGGGAAAATATATTAAAAGTATGATTACATATATTTTCATTCTCTCATACTTTTTATGCCTATGGGGGGATTTTTTTTTTCTATAGGGGCAAAATTTCTAGAGAATTTATATCTAAAGAGCCAAATGAAGTTTCAAATACAGGACAGTTGTATAAGCTCATCATATCTCCTTGCAGAATCCCAGTCCAGGACAGTCTTTAATTCCACTCTGCAACTTTACTATCTGAACCACCTTTGAAGCTGATCCCTCTCTTTAATGCTTCTCGAATCCAGCCAAGTTCAGCCCTCCTCTCTCCCCTGCCCAAGTCCACTCGGCTGCTGGATCACACCCAGTGTCTCAGTCTGTTCAGGCTACTATAATAAAATACCATAAACTGGGAGACTTAAGCAACAAGCGTTTACTTCTTACAGCTATGAGGGCTGGAAGCCCAAGATCAAAGTGCCATCAGATTCAGTGTCTGGTGAAAGCCAACTCTATCCTTTACAGATAGCTGTCTTCTCCCTGTGTCTTTGCATGGCAGAAGGGGCAAGGGAATTCTCTGGATTCCTTTAAAAGGGCACTAATCCCATTCATAAGGGCTCCACCCTCATGACTTAATCATTTCCCAAAGGCTTACCTCTTAATACTTTATAGCAGTTGGGATTTCAACATGTAAATTTAGAGGAGCACAAGCATTCAGTCCATAACACCCCTACTTGGAAATACACTGGAAAAACTGCAGGAGCTTGCAATGGGTGGGAGATGACTGCTTTGGGTTCAGAAAGCTGGTTGTGATCAGCTAAGACAAGGGTTTGAGGTGTACATAATACCTCTAACTTGTCAACATAAAAGTGCCCACAGAGACCCACTGGTGCAGCTGACCACCTCAGGGCTGCAGACACAAGCATTTCAAGGCCCAGGCATGTGGCCTAAAATGTGAAGGCAGCTGGGCAGTGGGCTTCAACAGCAGAAACCTTGGCATCCTCTATGCTCAGCACCAGGAGTAAGGACTTAATGGGTCCAGACCTTCTGAAGTCTCTGACTTTTTAAATCTTGGCAACAAATAAAAATTGTGAGTCTATCTTCAGGCTAGAGCACTTAATTAATTCATCACCCATCAATCAATCAATCAAATCAATAAAATCAGTCGAGTTTTCAAAGCTTATACTCTGATCTTAAGAATCCCAGTAAAACAGGAAAGAGTGGGCCTTAAATTCATTTATCCGAAGGACATCTTTGGTCTGATTCCAAATGGACTCCATTCAAACACAGGCCCTTTTGCAGGGGGTCTTCTTCCTGCCTTCCAAGGCCTGAGGACAGCCTTTAGTTCCACAGCTGGGAAAGAAGCTTTACCTGAATACAATGTGGTGTTCAAGAACACCTACTTCCCAAATTAAACCTGCCCTGGTTTAGACTCCCAAATGCTCCAGGGCACCCCCTCCAAGTTCTACTCCATTCCTAGCTGATTTTAAAAGTGACAGATTAGGGAACCCCAGACCTCCTAACTGATGCTCCTCAATATCTCCAGATTCCTTTACAGCCAGGAGATGCCCCCATGGTATGACTTACACACACACACACACACACACACACACACACACTCACACTCAGAGAATGGGTCCTTCTATGATGAACTGATACAGTTGCATATTTCTACAGTGTATTAACCATATATCTATTTAGCAGCTTTTTTTAAGAAGTTTTAATAAAGAATATAACCCACTCAGCCAACAATCTATTTAAATGAGAATGGTAAAACTGATAATAGAGTATAAGTTTGAGTGAGGCAGAACTAACTTCATGCAAAGGGCAGGGAGGGTCTGATCCTTCAATCAGAGGCTGCCCATCAACTTCAAAATTGTATTTCCCCTCACATCACCTCAGATCATTATCCCACAATCCCGTAGATCAATGAGAAGTTGGTTCAACCCATTTGACAGAGGAGAAAACAGAGGTCCAGAGAGAAGAGATCACAAAGGACTTGCAGTAGAGGCAAAAGGAAACCCGCCTCAGCTCCTCTCCCACATCTGAAAGGACACTCCCTGGGTCTCCCTGCCTGTCCATATCTCCTCTCCTCCCAGCACTGCCCTCGGGTTGGAAACCGTGTACCATACATCCCAAGGCAGGGTCCGAGTCTTCCTCTTGGATGCTTCCCTTTTACCCCCAGGACCTAGCATAGGGGAGACTGTATACAGGGCCCTCTAGGGTGGAGGCTATCGCCAAGCATATGAAAGACACCCTCGAATTCTGCCAAATACAGTTCTCAAGAGGGGGCAACCAACAGAGGCTGCCAGGAAGGGGTGCGTGAGAAAAGAAGGGGTGCGTGAGAAAAGAAGGGGTGCATGGGAATCTGCTCAGAGGGTTGGTCATGCCCCTGCCTGGACATCAGAATGTA
Source organism: Capricornis sumatraensis (assembly GCF_032405125.1). Taxonomy (NCBI): domain Eukaryota; kingdom Metazoa; phylum Chordata; class Mammalia; order Artiodactyla; family Bovidae; genus Capricornis; species Capricornis sumatraensis. Next base: position 22,231,102 of record NC_091089.1, read on the forward strand.
GCAAATGCCTGCCCAGCACCCCTTAGGCTCCAAGGCTGGGATACTTCAGACTTCATTCTCTGCAAATGAAAATGAAGAGTCAACAGTACATTCCTGATTACATTCCTGCATCCCGTCCTGTGCCTACCGTCTCAGAGAAGACAGGAGGACAAGTACTCATCATTCGGAAGCTGATGGAGTGATCTGGGAAGTCAACATGTTTATGGACATGAATTAACACTAAGGTTCCCATCTGAGTTCTCAGCCCTTAAACACTCTCAGGGCTCCCAGTTTAGATCCCTGAAAAGAAGCAAGGGCACAAAAGCCAGAAGAGCTTTCACGAGAAGTTTGATCCTGCGCTTGAGTCTCAAAGAACGAGCAGACTAGGATGGGGTGCATGATACAGGCAGAGGCAAGAGCTACAGGCTCAAAGGAGTCCAGTTGGAAATGAGACATCAGACACTGCCTGACTAGGGCAAAGCATTTTAACTGAGAGATGGAAAAAGATACCAGAGGGTCTGCAAGGTTTAGATCACACAGCCCTTGAATGCCTTGAGAAAGAAGCTGATCTGTTCATTCAGTCAGCAGGGAAAACAACATCAATGGCTCCCACTTGGTCCTTCAGCATTTAGCAGAAATGGAAAGGAATACAAGTGAGATGGGGAATCAAAGACCAGAATGGCACCAAGCCCTCATATGGAACCTGAGGCCCTTGCAAAGCTCCTGAGGGCAGGTCCTATCTGTCCTGCAGTCACAGGGCAGTTCTGGAAGCCAGCAGGGTCCTCGTGGTCCACAGCACCTTCCTTGACACTCTGAGGACTCTTCTCAGATGCCGTGTTTGGGCAGCTCCCACTTTCCCCTGCGGGATCACAAAGGGTGTGAGCACCAGTTAGGAGCAACAGGCTGGTCAGAGAGCCTTGGGTAGGTGGGGGGACAGGCTGTCAGAGTTCACTCGGGGACAGCTATTTAACTGCTGCCTGGTCACCCTTTGTCAAGGGTAGGAGATAGGGCTGAATGGAGGTGATGCCCTCAGCTGATGGAGTCAGAAAGTCTTTTTTCTTCTAATGTTTATGGGAGTAGAGTTGATTTACAATGCCATGTTAGTTTCTGCTGCACAGCAAAGTGAATCTGTTATACATATACATATATACACTCCTTTTTTAAGGTTCTTTTCCTATATAGGCCATTACAGAGTATTGAGTAGGGTTCCTTGTGCTACACACTAGGTCCTTATTAGTCATCTAGTTTATATACGTGCTTGTGCTTAGTAACTCTGTCATGTCCAGTGCTCTGTGACCTTTTGGGTTGTAGCCTACCAGGCTACTCCGCCCATGGGATTTTTCCCTTCAAGAATACTTGGGGGTTATTTCCTCCTCCAGGGGATTTTCTCAACCCAGGGATCAAACCCGAGTCTCCTGTGTCTCCTGCATTGCAGGCAGATTCTTTACTCACCAAGCCATCAGGGAAGCCCATTTTATATACAGTACTGTGTATATGTCAGCCACAATCTTCCAATTTATCCATCCCCTGCTTATCCCTCAGTAACCATAAGTTTATTTTCTACATCTGTAACTCTATTTTGAGCCAGAAAGTCTTTGACACTGAATACCTCTCTGCAGAGTAAAAGAGGAATAAAAGAAAATTAAAATTAAGACATTGGATATAAATCTGATAAAAACAAAAGAAGTTATTCAGTTTTCGTTTTCATTTCACACCAGGAAATATGGCACATAGCTTGACTATAAAGACTGGTTGTAGGAGAAAGTGGTAACAATCTGGGAGTGATCTGAGGAGCACTTGGATGGCCCATGAAGAGTTTTCCCAGTCCACCTGCTTTCCTGCCTTCTCTCCATTTTTCTTATCAGACCCTTACTAACATGCAAATGCCCCATTAGAATCTCCACAGATTTTTTTAGGGTTAATATAGTTAATTTCAATTCTTATTGAAATATATTTGACATATAACATTGTTTAAATATAAGGTGTACATGCTGACTTGATATATTTATATACTATCATATGATGGCCATTGTAGCGGTAGTTAACACTTCTATCACGTCATCTAATTATTTCTTTTTTGTAGTGGGAATAATTAAGATCTAGTCTCTTAGGAGTTTGATGATTATAATACAATATTGTTGTTTATATTCACTATCCTGTGCATTAGATCTCTTAAGATGTATTTAAACAACATCTCTCTCACTTCCCCAGCCTGTAGCCCCTAGTAACCAACATTTTACTCTCCATTTTTATGAATGTAGCTTTCTTAGTTTCCACATTTAAGTGATATAATATGATATTTATCTTTCTCTGTCTGACTTATCTCACTTAGCATAATGTCCTTGAAATCCATCCTTGTTGTTACAAGTGGGAGAATTTCCTTCTTTCTCATGGCTGTGTAGTATTTCATATATATATTTATATATATGTGCTTGGACTTCCCTGATGGCTCAGATGGTAAAGAATCCACCTGCAATGTGGCAAACCTGAGTTCAATCCCTGGGTCAGGAAGATCTCCTGGAAAAGGGAATGGCAGCCCACTCGTCTTCTTGCCCGGAAAATTCCATGGACAGAGGAGCCTGATGGGGTTGCAAAGAGTGGAATATGACTGAGCAACTGACACTTTCTCTTTCATACATTTTATATGTATATCACCATACCCACTCATCTGCTGATGGGCACGTACATTGTTTCCACATCTTGGTTATTGTGAATAACACTGCAATAAACATGGAGGTGCAGATATCTCCTTCACATCCTGCTTTTATTTCCTTTGGGTGTATACTCAGATGTGGAATTGCTAGATTATATGTTAGACCTATGTTTAATTTTTTGGAGAATCTCTGTATTGTTTTCCATAGTGGCCACACCAATTTATAATCCCACAAGCAGTGTACAAGGGCTCCCTTTCTCTATATCCTCACCAACACTTTTTTCTCTTGTCTTCTTCATGAGAAACTGTACAATCTGGTTTTACTGAGCTAGCTGGGGTTTCTCCAACATTTTCCAACACATCGTGTTTCCGGGTCACCAATCCTTCCACTGGCCACACTGCCTCCCTCCCTTGTCTGCCGGGTGGATGCCTGCTCCTTCCTGACTCAGATGGAACCTAGCCTAGGGTGCTCCCACAGCGCCCCATCCACCCCTCTTTATCAGCTGCCTCATTGCTCTGTGATGATCTGTGCAGATATCAGTGCCTCCCTTCCCCTTTAGGAAGCCCCTGAGAACAGAGGTCATGTTTTGTTTTGCATTCCTAATGAATGAGTCCTAAATGGAAATGCTAGCAACCTTTATCATCTGCTGGTATTTCTCCTGGGTCAATTAGTCAAAATGGGCAAGATTTGACTCAGGAGAATATCAGATATGAAGTCGTGCCTTGAGGAAACATATGTGCTTCTTCATCTCATCAGTGAAGTAGGTGCACATACATGATCAACTGGTAAAGTCTTAGGATGGTTAGGATAGCCACATGGAGAGACCCTCCCAACCTGACCACTGATGCCCAAAGGAGTAATAATAGTCACAGCGATGTAAAGAGTCTGGTGATATTGACTATCCATTTGAGTACTTCCTATGGCCCAGGTGCTACACAAAGCATCTGACATGTTTGACCTCACTCAGTCCATACAGCAGAACTGGGAGGCACGTGATGCTCACCTCAGCTCCACAGATAAGGAGACTAAAACTCAGAACATCAGACTCAGACTGACATGTAATTTGATGATGCTCATGCAGCAAGCCACGGGAAGAGTCAAGATTCACACCCACTCGCGTACCCACAAAGCTTTGACTTTCAGCTGTGCTGCTGAACAAGAAACTGCACTGACGCTGCAGGTCTCATTTGGTGGGGAGAGCACGTGTATGTACATTCACCCTGTCTTCCTCAAATCCTAGACCATGCGAAGCATTAAACAACTGCTGCTGCTGCTGCTGCTAAGTCACTTCAGTCGTGTCCGACTCTGTGTGACCCCATAGACAGCAGCCCACCAGGCTCCTCCGTCCCTGAGATTCTCTAGGCAAGATAGGGACCTTAGTACACTTATATCCACACTCATCTGCCTAAAGCCAATTCCCCCCATGACTGAGAGCCTCCCTGTGGGGCAGGAGGTGCGGGGTGCCGGACACCTGGGAGATGACATTAGGAGGAGAGAAGGTTGTAAGGACAAACTGCTGGTGAAGGCAGCTCCCAGCCCCTCCGCCACCCACAGCTAGTACTGGGGTTCAGGACCCTGCTACCCTCCACCCAATTGTCTACAACCACCTCATGGTGATTCTCCTGCTTCTCTCCCCATCCATCCCAACACAGCCCTCTCGTCAATGCAGCCTGACCCCACTGAAGCACAGCTCAGACGTGCTCCAACACATTCAGAGACCCCTACTGCCTCCTAATTGAAGTCTCAAATCAGCAGCTCCACTCAGGGACTCTGACACTCAGCCTCCAACCAACCACTCAGATTTGTCCTCCTTCCTGGCTCTGACAACCCGGGCTTCAGCTTCAGACCCAGAACAGGACCCACTGCATCCCAGATGAGCCTTGCCCTTCCCACTCTTCTTTCCCTTCTCCTAGAACAATACTCTCTTCTCTCAGGTTGCCCACCAACATTTGTGGAGCATCTACTAGGGATCAGGTACAGTGTTGGCTTGTAAGATGAGACTTCTCCTCCAACACCTAGTGCAAATGCTGACTTGTACATCAGTCTCCTGATGAGGAGTAACTTCATCCTTCTCTATATGCTCAAATATTTACAGCACTTGGCCTTAAGCCACAGGAATACATCTGCCTCCCCCAGCCCTGTAAGCTCCATGGGGGCAGAGTACGGTCTTGATGGCAATGAGCCCCATCACTGACCATGGTGAGCTTCAATTCAGTCTGTATGGACCGATGGACAGTTCCAGAGTTCCTGGGTCATCACTCCCCACTGGCAAGTAAACCACAACAAAGAATATTATTGAGACAATCATCAAAGTATCAAGATATGAATTATTTGAAGCATCAAATTATTGCAAAGACGTAATAGAAATCATCTAGTGCCCTGGATAATTTTGACTTGCCTGACATTCTTCCTATTATATACTTACACAATTAAATAGACAATGTGGATCTGTAACACTCAGTGCTGTCAGACAGACAACATGCAAGCCATGATGAATGGGGATCAAAAATATATCATGGATTTCTTCTTGGGCTTAGATTCTAACCTCTAAGGGTAAAAATGAAAGTGGATGTCAGGCTTGAGGCCCACGGTTCCATAAGTCAGTTGGAAATCATTTATTAAACTACTCGCTAAACAATCTTGCAGTTGGGCTACTGAGTAAATGAACACAGTTTCTCCCTCTGGGTGCTTCTGTTCTGGTCAGGAATACAAGACTTACTCAGATGAAAGCTAAACAACAATACACAAGCCAAAGAAAATACACAATACACAAGTAAAGAACAAGTAATGTAAATTATTAACATGAATTCCAAGGAAAAGGTAAAGTCCAAAAAAGTTGAGAGTAATCAGGAATGATGCACTGGAACCATCTTACTTTTGCAGGCAGACTCTTTACTGTCTGAGCCACCAGGAAATCCCACTTTCTCAGTAGAGACAAATAAAGAGTCTCAAAAATCCCTGTATTCCCTATCTTAGGAAGTCAGGTCCAGATGGTTTCTGGCAGAGGAGGAGATTCAGTGTGTAGGGCCTCTAATCTTTTAGGCCTTTCGTTTATTTCCCAATTCATTACTCAATGATATTTGCTGAGTGCTCACCACGTGTCAGGCCCAGTGCTAAAGTCAGAATATGTTGGTGAACTGCATAATCCTTATGGGCTACTGGGGTTGGAAATGTATTATAGGAGAGGGTGGGCTTCCCTGGTAGCTCAGATGGTAAAGAATCCACCTGCAATGCAGGAGACCCCGGTTCAATTCCTGGGTCCGGAATTTCCCCCTGGAGAAAGGGTAGGCTACCCACTCTAGTAGCTTCCCTGGTGGCTCAGATGGTAAAGAATCTGCCTTCAATGCAGAAGATTGGGGTTCGATCCCTGGGTTGGGAAGATCTCCTGGAGAAGGGCATGGCAACACACTCCAGTATTCTTACCTGGAGAATCCCACTGACAGAGGAGCCTAATGGGCTGCAGTCCATGGGGTCACAAGAGTTGGACACGACTAAAACAGCACAAAGGAGAGGGCCTTTTTGATTTTGGAACTTTATGCCTTCAAATGTAGGTTGACATGCAAGTGAGCTGAATTCCTAGGCACAGAAAGGATGATGATGGGGATGGAAGGGTGGTGGTTCAGAGGCAGGTTGGATGGCAGAAGGAAACCTTATTGAGACTAAATGCATTGTAATTTATCACACAGCAAGGTTTAGAGGTTTGGGGGCAGCCATGGATAACAAGGAAGGGAAGAAGCTTCTGCCCGAGAAACAGAGGCCACAGAGGGTTCTATGCCAGGGTCAGGTCCTTCCCTCAAGCTGAGACTTGGCATTGCTGGCATGGATGGAAGAGCCAAGAAGTGAAAAAAAACAATGAAATGGGGCCGCCATCAATGAGGAGGCATCATGCAATGCCAGCACTTGATTTGGAAAGTATTTATAAGGCTTTTCTTGGCTAGGATATTCAAGACAAAAATAGAAATATTCTCATCAATGATTTATAAGATTGCTTTAGAGGAATGGGGCAGAACCCAGTATAACAAAGAGCAGAAAAGCAGCCTCCTAACTTGTCACTGGGCTGGAGAATGTGGGCCAGAAGAGAGAAGCATAAGCGGGTGCTTCTTCTTCCTATCATAGAAATTCTTCTTGGGGTAGAAGTCTCCAGAGGTGAGATCTGAAAGGTGCGTATGTTTTATAGAGAATAACAACCTGAACTGGCAGCCAATCAGACAGAAGTACTATTCCAAGCAGTGAACATCTCTTCTGGTCTCCACTCTTGAAAGAGGTGAAGATAGAAACCAAGGAATGAAACAAGAACACATTTAGAAAGAGCAGAAAGTAAGAGAAAGCCTTCCTACAATAAGGTAAGGTCATTTCACAGTTATGCGCTGAGCTTATTATAAGCTCATTCCTGGAGTCTGTTCATTTTCAATTATGCACGAGTTTAGCCCACCTCTGGGGCTCTCCATGAGAAGCAATGGGGATGGGAGAGGAAAAGTCACTCATTGCAGACCAGCACCTCGCACCTGCACTGTTTGCCAGTCCCAGGCCCTGACACTGCTCGGCTCTACGCCATCCTGCCTGAAGCCCCCCAGCCAATCTTCCTGAAACTCAACATTGCATCAAGTCACCAGTGTAATGGGGATGACTTTTCTGCACCCTATTCCTTACCTGTGCTCAGTCGTGTCCGACTCTTTGCTTCCCCATGGACTGTAGCCCTCCAGGCTCCTCTGTCCACGGGACTCTCCAGGCAAGAATACTGGAGTGGGCTGCCATTTCTTTCTCCAGGGGATTTTCCCAACCCAGGGATCAAACCCACATCTCTTACCCACATTGGCAGGTGGATTCTTTACCTCTAGTGCCACCTGGGAATACTCCACTACAGGGTCAAAATTCTACTCAGACTAACACACCTGAAGCTCTCCAGTCACCCGGTCATTGAGGATTTATGGGGCACACAGGATGCTAGGCTCCGGGGTGGAGAACTGAACAAGAAAGGCATCGTTGTGCCCTTGAGGAGCTTAGAGTCTACCAGGGCTGGGGGAGCAGGGAGGAATCACCCAGTAACTTAGTCGATTAATAACAATTGTGCAGATGGCTATAAAAAAGAGTGAGGATTAGTCTGATGCCAGCTGGGGCTGAGGCACCCAGCACAGGACGGGGCACGTGACAAGACAGGCTCAGAAAGAGAAGCAGAGGGGACAGGGGGCGTTACGAGGGTCCTGGAATAACAAGCCTAGGAGATCATTCTCCATCCTGCAAGCAATGGGGAGTCACTGAAGGCTTTTGAGAAGGGAGTTGGCATGACCAGATCTAGTATTTAGAAAGCCCAGTCTGTGTGCAGAATGAAGTGCATGTGGGTCAGAGAAGGTAAAGTCGATGGCAAAGACGCTGGTTAGAAGAACACAGCAATAGTGTAAGTGAGAGAGAATATGTGGGCCTGGTGGGGAAGAGGGGATGTGGAGAGAGCTGGCAGGACGTGGCGGCCAAGGGCATCTGTAGGAGGAGGGAGATGATACAGTCAGGAGTGATTCACACTCTGGCTGAGATGACTGGTAGATCACAGGGCTAAAATGAGGACTGCACGTGGGGGATCTTTTTTCTCATGGGAAGACAGAACCCCTGAGTCTGAGGGTCTTTTGATAGAAAACCCCAGAAGTTGTCAATAAGAGGTTGAAGCTCAGGAAAGCAGAGGAGACTGAACACATGTTACTGGAGCCTTCAACATATTACAGGAAATTACCAGCCTGTACCCTAGGAGACTGTGAGCCCTAAAAAAAAAAAAAAAAAAAAAAAAGATAATTGAAAGCTGGCACCAGGGCAACCCAGCATTTAAGGGTGAACAGAGAAAGGGCTCAGTCTAGGGGACAAATGAGAAGTAGCAGGTGAACAAAGAGAGAACAGCGTATTTCTTAAAAGAGAAGGAAGATGGTTCAAAGACGTGGTTGGTAGCATTAACACAAAAGCTAAAAAGGTAGTCTCTAGATTTGACCAAGGAAGACACTGAGGGCCTTAGTAAGAATAATCTGTGTCAAGTGGGAAAGACAAAAGCCACTCTAAGCATATTACAGATGAGAATCAACAAAGTAGAGAAAGCAAGGGTAACCACGGGAACGGAAAGACATGGGAACATCTTGGGAGAAGAGAGTCACGGCAGGCCTTTTTAAAGGAACTGGCCCATTGCTGGAGGAGGTTAGGCAGACCAGAGAGAGACTTTGGGGGCACTAGGGGATCGAGTCTTCTAATGCGTGTGGCAGTGAAAAAGATGACCCCTAAGCCTCATGCCAAATCTGAGATTCCAAGTCTCTCTGGAGCCACAGTCATTCCACAGGGTCTGTCAAGGACAGAGAGCCAAACTTCAGCATCAGTGTCAGGATAGTAGGGTTAGAAGGGGAGCTTTCCTGCACATCTTCGATTTGAGGCAGGGAACATGTCCATCTTCCCTAAAAAAAAAACACCTGGAGGCCACATGGCTCAGGCTTGAGAAAGGGACTCAGGACGGAACCCATTTCCTCCCCCTAAGAGAACATCAGCTCCCCCTGGGAGGGATCCAGAGAAATAGGATCAGGCTGAAAACACACTGCACAGCTGCAGAGCTGACCCGCCCTGCCACCTCTGTGCCTCTCCCCAGGGCAGAGGCACTGTTCCCCTAGGTTCCCTGTGAACTGCGAAGCAGAGAGCACTCCGAACCTCGACCTCCCCATGGGCCCTGGCCTGGGCAGCCTGCTGAGGCAGCCTTCCTGGGAGCCAGCATCTCCGCTGCCCATGTGGCCTCAGCCCTTGACCCAGGAACACAGAGGAGGAAAGACAGACAGACAGGGTGGAAAGGAAGCACAGGGGAGAGAGAAAGAAACAAAGACGTGCTGAACAATGAAGAAACAGGCATTTATAACTAGAGGGCTAAGTGCACGCGTGCATGAAAGAGAGAAAATGAGAGCGCCCTGGCTTCTATATCTGACCCTTGAGCAAGTCACTTTACCTTTTTGGATGTTAATTGCCGGATGTGTAAAATGAGAAAAGTGGATTAGAAGATGCCTAAGGTTCCTTTCAGGTGGAAAATCCTGTGTTTCTCAAATTCTGTATCTGTATATATATAGCACCCCCAGAGGCCAAAAGCATTAGCAACACAAAGAAAATATGATAAACTCCAGTAAGGGTGAGGTGCTCACCCGTGTGTGTCTGACAAACACGTGAACACATGCACACGGGCCCATGTACTCACACACACGCACACACACACACGTGGGGCACTCTGTTTCAGGGTCTGCCTCTCAGTGAAGGACGTGGTTTAGAGCCCATTAGAGCTCACACATAAAACTTGTCTGATCAATTTACAGTCACGCCTCTTCTACATACTAGGAAATGCTAAATCTCAACTAACCTAAATATTTGACAAATGAATCATTTTAGATTGTCAAGCTTTCTAAGTAGCTAAGGATTTACTCTTCAAATGATCAAAACTAGTTTTAAAAGCCACCCAGAGGGATACATTTGGTTTTTTTGTATTGTAAGCAGACTCTGCCAAACCCGGCTTCACTGTGGCTTCCCAACAGGGCTGCTTGTCCTGCTGCCTGGCACTGTGCCAGGCTGGCCCACCAGTGCCCCCAGACATAGCAGTAGGAAGGGACACACTACAGGAGGCTTCGTGATTTGGGGAGAAGAGCCAGGAATGAAGACAAGAGCGAGCAGGCATTCTCGCTACAGAGCATACCTGTCCCACCCCAGAGCTGGGCCTTAAGCAGGGAAGGAAGGGAGAGAGAAAAAAGCACATTTTCAAAGGAAGTTAAAAGCTGGGTGCTGGGCAGTACCTCCTGTTTGGGTGGCTCCACACAACCCGGAGCCACCGCTGCTAGCAGGGTGCATGCATGCTAAGTCGTTTCAGTCGTGTCTGACTCTGCGCTCTCATAGACCGTAGCCCACCAGGCTCCTCTGTCCATGGGATTTTTCCAGGCAAGAATACTGGAGCGGGTTGCCATGCCCTCCTCCAGGGGACCTTCCGGACCCAGGATCTAACCCGTGTCTCCTGCATTGGCAGGCACGTTCTTTAACCACTAGCAGCATCTGGGAAGGGGTTGTGTATAAAAGAGGAGTGGGTTTAGGCAGGAAGATGGGGTTAAACAAATTTTTTTCATCCATTCTTTCTCCCTGTCCATTCTACCTGCCTGAGGTGTGGGAGAATTCCAGAAGCTACCTGGTTGCCCTCTAGGGTGGGAAATATGGAAAGAAACCTGGAAGCCAGGGTTTGCTCCTGACCCCCTGGGTGAGGGAGGGTGAGAGGTTGTAGGTGGGTGTGGTGGGGGTCACTCAAAGCCTGGACCATGATGTCCAGCTGGGGCCTGGTGGGCAGTGGAATTTGTCAGCTCCCACTCTAGGACCCCCAGGATGGAGATCCCCCAGGAGCCTGTGGAGACCCAGACAACTGCACAGGACAGCCCAGGGCCCCTCCTCCCCATCACAGCATGTGTAAGCTTCCCCCACCTCAGATGCCATCTTGGCTAGAGAGAAGAAGAGAAAACCCTCCAAGATGCAGAATTTGCCCATATGAGACGATCACTAATAGTAATCAGAGTGACTGACCACTAATGAACACTCCTGAAGCCTTCCTCTCCCCCTGGCATGAAGATCTAGGCCGGGAGAGTCAAATGGCAGCTAAAGAAAATAAAGGCCACTGTGTGTTTGCCCCCGTCAGGGTGAAGTGAATGCAGCTGAAGGTGGTAGCTCGCGAGGCGGGCTCTGGCCCTGTCCTCTCCTGCTGCCCCCACCTAAGGATCTTCCAGCCCTTCCTGAGAGGTCTCACCCCAGGGCTCAGGGCCAAGGACCCGAGGACAGGGGCATTTCCAGCCAGAGAGGCAAGGCAGAGCTGGGAGAGGCCAGAGACGCACACCAGCTACTGGGGGAGGAGGGAGGTGCGGACCCCGGTGTGGCTGGAGACCTTTGCCCCATCAGAACATGAGCTAGGGTAGCAGAGAGGAGGAGAGGCCAGCTCCTTCCAAGACACCAACCTCAGGCCAGCCTCAGACTTAGCTTGTAATATTCAAGGGGCCAGAGAAGGCCTCAGGCTACCCTCAAACTCTCTTCCAACAAAGCCCTCTTGCTGAGACAAAGGACAGAAGAACACAAGAGCCTGTAAGAATATTCAGGCAAAGGGTGAGTTGGGAAGTGGACAGGGAGCATCCCCTGGGTAGACTGGGGCCTGGACAGGTGGTGGACCTAAGACTGGTTCCTAGGCATCTGGACCTCATCCACAGACAGCCCAGAGCCCATTGTGACTGCCAATAAGGCCACAGCCAGGGCACCCTCTGGACACAGTGGTCTTCAAAGCTCTCGGGCTTCAGACCTCTGGCTGATGGTCCAGGAGACCCCTGGCTCTGCTCACCACAGGCCCCGACAGGCTCCACAGCCCGTGGTCACCTCTTTGCTCTAGACCATGTCATCACACATGGGCATACTCACAGACAGACACACAGACACATGCCAAGATGACAGCACTCAGGATAAGGGGACTCAGAGTCAGGCCTCCCCCTTGCGATCCTGGTCATTTTATTATTAGATTCTCAGGGGTGTGAAAATAGAAAATAGTCTCAGATTCCGCCATCTCTCAGTGCTGGCACAGACCCTGCCTATTGTTTCGCAGCCTAGAAATGGACTTTTGCCACCATCATGGTGATCACCATCACCACCGTGGGGCCAGAGAGATAAACCAGATAGATGCGAGAGGGCCCTAGTCTGGAGCTGCAAGGATCAGGCCCTGGCAGAGGTGCTCAGGAGGATATGCATCAAAGTTGGGAAAGGGGGATGTGAACAATGACCAAAGCTCAGCTTTATCCCAACTGCACAGAAAGATGCTCTATGAATCAAAACGGTGGAGGATGGGTGAGCTGTGCCCACATAGGACCAAGAGTACCTGCCTCCAACTCAAGGGCTTTAAGGGTCTCAGAGTAGCAGAGACCAATGCTACTGCAGGGGTAGAGACAGCTGTCCAAAGGAGGTGGCATGGAGCAGAGTCCCCGAGGCAGGGTAGGACTTCCACAGAGAGCTGTGGAATCAGCCAACTCAATTTTGATTTTTCACTCTGACATTTCCTGGCTATGTGACCCTAGGAAAGACACCTAAACCTCTCTGATCTTCAGTAGCTGGATTTGTAAAATGCCAATGCCTCCCTCATAGGGATGCAGAGGAGGAACTAAGCCCCTGTGGGAGCAGAGCAGTAGTGAGCAAGCGGCTGGTAGCACCAGGGAAAAGAAAACAAAGGCAAAGAAGTTAAATGCGGACAGTGTGTGGACTAATGCAGGGGCCAGAGGACACGGGGATGGCTGGGAACGACCCAGATGGTCAGGCCCCAGAAAGCTCAGGTACCCGGGCTGGATGAGGGTGTGACTGGAGGGAGCCCCATCTCTGATGAAGCTACAGCCGTGGAGTTGGCGGCCCTGCCAAACAAGTTGTCAGACCAGCCCTTGAGAGCTTTCTTCTCATTGGTCCTGACTGACGGAAATCACCAGGCCGGCCCTGCGGGCCGGGCAGTGCAACCGACAAGGCCCCGGGGACAGCTTAAGTGGACAATAATTGCAGGTTATTATATACCGGGCTGCAGCCAAAAGCCCGGCGGCTATTAAGTGTGATTGGGAGAAATAATCAGGAGAAGGAGGAAGGATGAGCGAAGCGAGCTGCTTGTTCTGTTCCGGGGCTGTAGGAAGCAGGATGGGGTGGGCGGGGCCAGGTAGATTACGTTAAGCACCCTACACTCGGGGGAGCAACTCCATCGTTCCTTGCTGCCGATTCTCCCTGCTTCCCACGATTTGTGCAGAGCAAGGATTACAGTCCCCAACCCATAATTCAGAGAATAAGACCCAGAGAGGGGGAAGCAGGTGGCCCAATGACAAAGTGAGGCTTGCCAGAGTCCCACCAGAGCCGGGATTGAGGCTCCCTGTTATCTGATGCCCACAGAAGTGACTCTTGGCATCAAGCCCATCAAGGCTCCACGCTGCCTTCAGTGGGGTGGCATCGTCTCAGAACTGGGACTGAGAACACGCGTCTTTCCGTGTGGATCTCAGGCAGGACAAGAGCAAGGAACTGGGATATGCAGAGGAGACAGGCTTATAACAATATGATTGATTATTTCTTAGAGCTATATATATTCATTAGATCCTTCTCTGGCATACAAGGAGAAATGTATGTCCATTTTCTAGATGAGGAAACCAAAAGTGATCACATGACTTGTCCCAGGTGGGGCAGTGATGCGGTCAAGGGCAGGGCTGGGGGGACAAGGCTGGTCTGGGAACTTTCAGACCACACTCTGGATCTGTCTACTGGCGAAGACCTTGGCAGAGGTAACCTTATCCGTACTCTGCCACCAGGCCAGGAGGACTTCATCCCACTGGTCAGAGTTTCCCATTTCATCAGTACCAGAGGTGGTTCTTTGTTTCCAGGCCAAGGATGACATGAAGTTGCCCTGGTATCATGTGTGGACCACACATCCCCAACTTCCCACCTCCCACCCCTCCACTCCTCCAAGCCCACAACTCAGTTTGGATCCACGAAGGAGGCACCTTCCTCCTTGAACCACAAACACCACAAACAGCTTCAAGGAGATGCCCGGAGACCAAACACTACCTTCCTTATTTCCTGCAGTAGCTTTCATAGAGACAGCCCTGCCCTGATGGGGACACCAAAGTGTGGTGGTGGGCGGTGGACCAAGCCCCGGCTCCTCTAAACACAGCACCTCAGCAGACATCCAGAAAAGTCTGCACCGGCTCAGGGCCACCCTCTGGTTCTGACAACCCATCCCTCCCTCCACAGACTGCCTCTCCCCAGCCAGGCCTCCCCAACCAGGCCTCCCCAGCCCCACTGTCTGGAAATGACCCTGCTTTGGGCCACAGGAGAGCAGGAACCTCGGGCAGGGAGGGATCAATTACACTGTGACTCAGCTAGAGGGGCACAGAGCCAGGGAGTGAGTCAGAGCCTGCCCACCGCCTCCTTCTCTGGAGGGGGGCCAGTCATGCAGGTCCGTGTGGGAGCCTCCCGGGGGTTGGGGCACACAGATGTGTGGGTGCAGGCTCCCAGGCAGTGGGGGGGGGGGGTGCTAGGTGTGCTACAATGTGGGCCCTTCCCAAGCCTAAATGAGGTGAGCATCGCTGAACTGCTGGGTGGCGAGAAACCCATGGGGCCCCTCCCTGACATGGGCTCTGCTCCCCCAAACACCTTCACAAGACTACACCTGCGACCAGATGCTTACATCACTTTTATCTCCCCAACACACTCGGAGGACCACTGAGGAGAAACCCCAACTGTCCTCTTCCTCAGAAAATACCCATGTCCTGTTACACATGGTCTAAATGCTATTTCCAGCTACAGTTTATATTTATCCCTGGAAAGGAGAGCCTTAATTTACTTTTTAATAAATCCACTCACAATAATCACAGCTCACCTTTAATGGCAGTGTGGCAGACACAATATATTTATTACTTTTAGGACATAAAGATCACCTCTTAATGACAATCATATGCAGTGTTACCATGCCCGTATTTCAGATGAGGAAACTGAGGCTGAGAGCAGGACTTCTGTGGCTGGTAGGTTAAAGACCTGTCTGATTTCAAAGTTCAGACTCTTTCTGTACACAGTGCATGCACTATGCATACATGTCTCTATAGTCAAAGTCATATACATATTTTTAAGCAATAAATTCCCAGTCGTATTTATAGACTGTGTTTCTTTAAATTTTACTCTGCACAAGATTTATATGAATGTGTCTGCTTAGTAAGAGAGCAGAATTTACATACACAACTTTGCTTAAACACTTTGAAAGAATTTAAACTTATTCAAAGAAGGTTGCCATCTGGAAATTATTTGTTGGGAGGAGGATGGTTCTTAAAAACCTACGGTACCTTCTTTAAATATCCCTAGTGGTAGCAAACCTTCAGCCTTTGAATGTAGAAATGACCTGTGGGAAATGGGCCCAGTAAAGTGTCCCTCCCACTCAGCACATGTCTTGGGCTGGAGGTGACGGGTGATTTCTCCCTTAAATACCCAGTCTTTACGTTCTTTGTCCCGGTCTTGTGCCATTGATAATACTCTTCTGTGTTAACAGATGGTCAGAGAGTTCCTACCCCGAGTCTTTCCTGCAGGCTCAGCCTGCTGCAAACCCGTGCCCCATGGCCACCTGCCACCCCGGAACACAAGCCTACATCCTGCCCTGGCCTTCACCACCCAACTTGACCATGCCATGGGCCCTCTCCACCCGCTACCCATCTCTGCTTCTCTCTCCCCAGACCACGCAGCCGCAGATTCCTTGTCAAGCTCTTGTCAGCCCTCAGCGGCTGGGTGAGGCCTCAGGAGGGGTCCACACAGATGGGTGATTCTGAATCCCCTAGAAAAGAACCCTTTGAAGAACCAGCCCAATGTAAATGTCCTGCTGGCTCACCTTCCCCAGCCCCCTTCCAGTTGGGGTCTCCTCCAGCCACCTCACTCCAGGTCACCAGCACATGTCCACTGCCAGTGGATGCTGGGTTCCTTAAGCCCCAAAACTACGTGAAGGGTGCCATGCCAGCCTGGGAGCCTGGCGGCAGTAGGGAGAATTCAGATGAGAGAGCGCGGATAGAAGCTATCCATCCAGCAACTTTATCAGAGAGATCGCGGCCCCGAGAAAGTGGCATGTATGCACAGCACTGGGTGTATGTAATAAACACAAGTCACTATTCCAGCTTCTAAAGTGAGCCCAGTGTCTGAAAACCTCAGGGCTCATGTACGATAAATTAACATAATTAAAAACTAATTACTAAAACATCACAATTAAAAGGACTTGCTACAGCAACACCTCACAGGTAAAAAGGGGCCGCGGAGTGCCAGCAGCCAGTATCCAGGGCAGGCCCCAGGTAGAGGCACTGATGCCTCGCTCACCCTGAAGGATGCCCACCCTCAGGAGCATGCTGAGAAACAAGCAGGCAGCAAGTGAGGGCACCCACTGTGGGTCCCACGCAGGCCCTAGCTGAACAGGGCACACCTCCTCCTCTGCAGGATGTGGAGGGGCTGGGCCAGCCCCTCAGCGCCCCCCTTGCTCCCCACACACAGCCCAGAGCGGTGCTCTGACAATACTGGCTGATCAGACATTGATCGAACCACTTGCCCTGCGTCTACTCATTTACCCCTCAGCACCATTTAACGAGGAAGCTTCTATTCCTCTTCCTATTTCACACATAAGAAAACAGAGCCACAAAGAGATTAAAGAACCTGTCCAAGGTCCCAGAGTTAGTAAGTGGGAGAGGCAGGACTTGAAGCCAGTTTCACCTAAACACAGTCATAAGCACCTGCTCCTGGTGGACTGAGTGCTGGCTCCTTTCTAAGAAAAAAAAAATAAGTGTTTAGAAAAGATAAAGAGTAAACTCCCAACCCTTCAGTTCAAATAAGATAACTTTCTCTACACCTTTCTGTCACCTGTTTTGACTCTCAGTTTCTATTCTCACCATAACAATTTTTACATGAGAACCATGAGTCAGCCTCCCAGGTACTGTCTCCCCTTCTTGAATGTGATGCGAGGAAGGAAAGGATGGTGGCAGAAAGGACCCCTGTCTCTATGTTACAGAGGCGGAAGCTGAGACCCAGGAGAGGCATGACTAGGTCTCTCCCCCTGACTTCAGGCTGGCCCAGCCTCAACCAGGGATGCAGGAAGCAGGATTCCAGAGGCAACATCTCCAGGTCTGTCTGACCTGCCCTTCCATTTCCTGCCTGTCCTCAGCGAAAGTGAGGCAAAGCCTGGATTGACATGAAAGCCTGGAACAAGAACCTGGAGGGCACACCCATACTGACCCAAAGGGGGGAGACTCCCCATGGCATTTCCTGCCACTGCCCCGGCCCAGGGGCTCCCACAAGACCAAGGCCACATGTCCTTAGGGGCTCAGCCAGCCAGGAGAGAAGCCCAGAGGCCCCAGCCTTACCAGCCCTGCCACTCATCTGAGCTCCAGGAGGCAGCCAGTCCCTTCTGGGGAGTCCCTGGGTTTCCCACAAACACACAGCGGACCACCTCCAATTCTCTTCCTCCCTCCAGGGGTTCACTCCCCTGGCCAGGCCTGCTGAGGGCTCAGGACAGGACAGGGGAGTCTTCAACTGTGCACTCTGGGTGGCAGGAGACTGCTAATTAACTGAGAAAAGGCAGATGCTATTTTCCTCTTTTTTCCCACCTCAATTACTGTTCCTTATACCATGAAACCTTCCCA
Organism: Capricornis sumatraensis; assembly: GCF_032405125.1. Taxonomy (NCBI): domain Eukaryota; kingdom Metazoa; phylum Chordata; class Mammalia; order Artiodactyla; family Bovidae; genus Capricornis; species Capricornis sumatraensis. Next base: position 22,248,920 of record NC_091089.1, read on the forward strand.
AATTATTCAAGGACAGAACCCCTGGGCTTATGAGGAATATAGACTTCCGAGGCTGCTTTAAGCCTCGCCTTGCCCACCCTACCTGCCTCAACACAGGAGCCTTACCTCTTCGGCATCCCGCAGAGCCCAGAGACCCTTGTCCTTTTCAGGCCCGGCAGCTCCGCCCACTGCCTCAACCTCTCTCGTCTCTTCCCAAGTAGACCCACCACCTCCTGCAGGGCCAGACCGGAGCTCACCCCACCAGCTAGCCAACCCTGGGTGCCACTGCCCACAGCAGCGCCGCCTTCTCCAGGATCCCATGACACAACTCTCCCACAACTGTCCCTCGAGCCCCCAACTGGGTCTTGCCCTGGGGTGGTTACCAGGCTCTCTGAGTCAGTGTCTTGGCCCAAACAGCGAGCAACTGAGCCTCTCTTTCTCTCCAACCTCCCCTCACTGCCCTCTGCAGGGCTGGGCAAGCAGTTCACTCCAGAAGGACTTTAACTGGAGGTCTGGTCTCTGCTGGGGGTGCACCATCAGACGGAAGCTCTGTTTTTAGCTGGCTCTCAACAGAACCTTAGAGAACAGATACTTCTTGCCCTCCTAGCCCTAAGGCCAGGCCATCAGCCAGCTCTCTGGCCATCTACCCTTCCTCATCCTGCCCGTTTTACCTCAAGGCTGCTACCCCCATCACAGATCACCACACAGCTCGGGATCATCTTCTGTTTTCTCACGTGTGGATGTGGAACTCCTCAGCCAAGAAAACATTTAACCATCTGTTGCCGTTTGCTCTTCTGGGGCTTTTCACTTGGGATGACTTTGGTCTTTCTAACAAGATAGCTGGGTCTTCCCAGGCCTGTCCTTTCTCTGCTGCTGCCAGGGGAGAAGAGGACAGGCTGATCGATGTAAGAATGACTGAGCGGTGCCTCTAAGCCAAGTTGCTGTGCGTGTTCTACCCTGCTTGTGTCTCACCCTGGGCTTTGAACTCCTTCTGGGAGAGAGTTTGCCAAGGCCTTGCAGCCCCTATCCTTAGAGTCTATTTGAATGAACACAGCCTTGCCCCCAAAATCAAATTAGACGTTGGGATCTAGAAACTCCACCCTAGCACCTGCTGCGTGCCCTTCCCTGTCCAGATGGCCTGGTTCCCGCCCTCCGCCAGGTCTCAGTCTCAATTGAGAACGAAGATTCACGGGCAGGAGAGCCCATACAGGTCTGAGGGTGTACGGTCATGGCCAAAGCTGCAAACATGGTTCCGTGGGTACCAGAGAGAGGGGAGTAATGGTCTCCCCAGCTGGAGGGGAGCTGAGCACAATGAGGCCCTCTTCCCTTCTTGAGGAGGAGGGGGGCAAAAGGAAGTGACCAGCAGGAAGCAAGAAGCTGCACAAGGATACCCCTGAGTCAGGATTCCCACCACGTGGATGGGGTGCCTTACATCCCCAAAGATGAATCAGCATCAACGTGTAAACCCCAAAGGCAGACAGCAAATGAGAAGTGATTGTTTCCAGCTCCCCTTCCATTTGCCAGCCTTCTCCCTCTCCATGGATGGAACAATTGCGGCCACGAAGTGGCACTTGCAGAAAAAGTTTTCAATCTGTTTAAATGCCACAGTGAGTCATACTTTGCCCCCATGTTCCTCTAATTACATTTCTCTTTGATGATTGAAGGTTAAAAAAATGTAAGTCTTTCTAGGTGATCAAGGACAAGGAGGCCAAAGCACCAACTGAATCACATTCTTTGCTGTCTTCTCAGGGGCCCTTTACGTTCTGAGACACCTGTCTGTGTCATGGTAACCCTCTCTCTCAGCTGCGGCTGAGAGGAGGGAGCCGAAGAGATCCTCACTGCGTCTTTAAGAGATCCTGCCTTGGCAGAAGCCGCTCCTGGCCCAGAAAGCTGGGGGGAGGTGGGGTGTTTCACCACACACCTGCCCTGGAGCTAAAAGTTGAAGAATGTGCAAGGGAAGACAGCCCAGATCCAAAATAAGCCATCCTCAGATGGGAGAGAGGGGAGAGTCAGGAACCTTCCCTAGGGAAGAAGAGGCTCTTCATAGCTTCAGGTCCAGGATCCGGATGTGGAGAGGAACCAGGGTGCAGGAGGCAGACGGGCAGAAAAGCACGAAGCAAGGAGTCTTTGCAAGCCTCTGAAATAACCAGACATCCCCTTTCAGTAACAACTCCATGCCCCAACTCACTCCTGCCCAGGGGCTGCTTTTATTTATGTATTGGCTATTATTATTAATAATAAAATATGAATAATGAAATGCCTGTGAATAATTGATTTGAGCCTGGAGGGAAGGGGCTGAGGGTCAGAAAGAAGTGGACCGTGAACCTCAGTCCCCTCTTCTGTGCAACCCCTCTTTCCCCAGCCCCCCTCAGCTCACTTTCTTTACTTCCCCTGGTCCTCACTTCACTTTGGCGGGTGGGGGAGGCAAGGAGAAAAAGAGGCTTCAAGAAGGAATCACTCTCCTAAACTCCCCTTTTATGGCAGAAAATACATTCCACTCTGTTGCGCAATTCTGGGAGTAAGTGTCAGTGCCACAGGATAATGTTGGAAGTGATGTTTCGAACAAAGTTATTGGCCTCTGCTGACGTGTCCTGTGGGAAAGGGGACAGGGAGGTCTTAGCCCAGTGGGTGTATACACACACACGGACAGTATAGATACAAACAGGGTCTAGGTACGTAACCACACTGCATCCACACAAGCACCCACAGTTCTGACAGACATACGCACCCATCTCCCAGCCACCAGCTCAAGCCTTCCGTGTGGCTGCAAGGGACACGGGGCTTTATCAGAGCACTTCATGGGCACACCAAGCCCACAGCCACATGTCAGGGAAGCTCTCCATGTGAGTTTCTGTTGCATTCCTTCAACTTGGGCATTTTTTAGACCAGATAACACTGGATAATGTAAGCCCTGAACCGAGTTATGACCCACTCTACTTACACAGGATTCCATCAAGCAAAGGCAGGAGTGTCATAAAATGAAAGGATGAAGTTCCACAATTCTCAGAACTGTACTTGCTGTTAGGGTTGGGCCCCGGATCGTCAGGGAGAGGTGTCCTGGTTGGACTCCGGGCCTGGGGCAGCGAACCTTGGGGCCTCCTCCGGCGCTGGAGAGCTTGGCGGCGTCGTGGCTGTACCAAACGGGCTGGGTCTCGGTTTTCAGGCAGCTAGGGTCTCATTTATCTACTAAATTTTAAACATATCATCTAGTAACGTCACGTAAGCCGAGGGCAAGGAGAGAGAAACGCAACACACCGGAAAGGGGCCGACGGGGACCAGTCCAGGGTCACACCATCAGTTCTGCCTGGCAACCCGCGAGGGAGCGGGCGCGTTATCTTATTTGTCCGGTTTCTGAAGCTGAGAAGAGGCTGTCCTGGAAACGCCAATATAGGAGAGCATGGGGAGCAGGTAAATATTATTAAAAAGGAAAATCTGCTTTCCCAAATCAAGTTCACTACCAGCCTTGGCCCCCAGAGGCGGGGCTGCTCGAACCCAGCTCCCGCGCCAGCCACTCCCTCTCCGGCGCAGCCGACGTCCCGGCCACCGCGGGCCCGATGGGGAGCCCGGCAGAGTCCGGGCTGGGCGGCCGGACCCTCGGCCCTCTCCCGCAGACGTGCCGCCCAGCCTCGCACTTCTGGAGCGGGAAGTGCTGCAAACGAAGCCCGAGGGGGGCAGCGCACGCAGCGGGTGTCTGAGTCCGGCCGCAGCCCGGAGAGCGACTCGGGGACTTTATTTCTTTTGATGGTGGATTTACAAAATAATAATATATTTTTTTTTCAGTTTGAACCAGTAAAGCAGACAAGGGCAAAATCAAGCCAGTCCCTCGTGCTGGCTCACCGGCCACCGCGCCCAGAAGCTGCCTGCTTCCCCGCCGGGCGAGCGGCCGACGCGCCAGGCTCCTACCTTCCTCCCGCCAGCCGCCTGCCGGTGCAGCCGCTGCGCTTCGGGGCGGGGAGGCAGTCCCGGACGGAAACACCCACCTCCAGCCTTCGCGGGCGGGCTGGGACGAGGGTCGGGCCCCGAATCTCTACGCCCCGGCCCCCCGGCGCGGCCCGACCGCTCCCCAGACCCGTCCTTCCCCAGGTAGCTCGGGAGGCTGTAGACAGTTTTGCGGGAGGGCGAAGATTTGGGGTTGCTCTGGCAGGTTGGGGATGCGAGGAGGGAAAAAAGCAGAGAAAGAGAGCGCGCGCGAGAGAGAGAGAGCTCTTGTCTATAGATTTACCCACATAATATATATTTATGTAGCTTTTTTTTTCTCTCGACACTGATCAATGCGCACTCGGATCGCTGGGCGGAATTCCTCCAAGCCGGCTCGCTTTTTCGAGTCTAAATAAATAAATAAAGGGAACCAGATGGGAGGAAAAGAAGCGCCCATTCTACCTTCGCCGCCGCCCCGCCCGCCATCCCAGCCTTTGCTTCGCCCGCCTGGCGCCCTAATAGAGAGCAGCTCGGTGGATAACGCCCCCCTACATACCCACGATAACATGAAAATCAATGTTTTGTTTTGTTTTTTTAAGAAAAGACAAAAAGTTGCACCTGCTGCTATGAACAAAAGGAACCCCCAAAACGCAAACGAGGAGATCAGCAACCCCGTTCCTAACTGGCACCCGCTCCCCGCGGCCGCCGGGCCCGGAATCTCAGCGCCTCCCGAAGAGCCATGCGCCTGGCGCTATTTATAGCCGGGGGCCGTCTCGGACTGTACCACCGCCGCTCGCCGGGGCCGCCGACGGGGGAGGCGTGGGGGGCCGGCGCCGCCCCACGCCGCCCGGCTCCCAGCCGCCGCCCGCCGCGCGGGGCCCCCCCACCCACGCCCGCCGCATCTCACCCTCTCCGGGCCCCGCGCCCCCCTCTACCGCGCTCGCACACTCGCCGCCCCCACCCCTGGTCTGACTGCGAACTTGAACCGGTCCAGCCTGTTTAAACGGAAAGGACAGAGATCCTGTCTGTTCAATGTAAAAAAAAAAAAAAAAAAAAAATTAAAAAATCAGATCAGACCGAAAGAGAGAGAGAGAGAGAGAAAGAGAGAGAGAGAGAAGAGAGGGAGGGAGAGAGGGGGGAGAGGAGAGAGAGCGCGAGCGCGAGCGAGAGAAGAGAGGAGAAAGAGAGAGAGAGCAGAGAGCGAGCGCAGAGCGAGGTGTAGAGCAACCGAGGGGGAGAGAACCCGAGTGTGTGTGTGCGTGTGCGTGTGTGAGCGCGAGCGAGCTTGCGAGGGAGAGGAGCGAGAGAGTGCGAGCGAGAAAGAATAAAAGGAAAGAAGATTTTCTCTATGTATATAAAGATGGCCACGTTAGCAAACGGACAGGCTGACAACGCGAGCCTCAGTACCAGCGGGCTCGGCAGCAGCCCGGGCAGCGCCGGGCACATGAACGGATTAAGCCACAGCCCGGGGAACCCGTCGACCATTCCCATGAAGGACCACGATGCCATCAAGCTGTTCATTGGGCAGATCCCCCGCAACCTGGACGAGAAGGACCTCAAGCCCCTCTTCGAGGAGTTCGGCAAGATCTATGAGCTGACGGTTCTGAAGGACAGGTTCACAGGCATGCACAAAGGTGAGTGCACCTTTCCCTCCCAACTTTGCCGGGGAGAAGGAGCGGGCTGGCGGGCCGGGCGGCCGGCGACGAACGAGCGAGCGAGCGAGCGGGAGACGGCGCGAGAGGGAGCCTCGGGCGGACGCCGAGGAGGGAGGCGCTCGGGCAGCGGAGACCGGGACTAGGGTGCATGGGGCAGCTGCTCGCCGGGGCAAGGCTGGATTTTGGGCAAGAAGCTGATAGACGCGGTTTCGTGAGGGGAGAAGCGGGAGCTGAAGAAGAGAAAGAGACGATCGAGAGAAATCGGGGCTTGGCTTTTGGGGTCCAGCGACTTGAAAGATTGGGATGGGGACGGCTGCGCCGGCCGAGCCCGGGACGCTGAGAGGACTGGCGGGCTCTCCAGCCGGCCGGGGACCAAGGGTGCTGTCCATCGCCGTGGTGCTGAAAATGCTAACAGGAGATGGTCTTCTTCTCCGCTCCGGGCCAGAGTAGCAGGGAGCGCAGCCGTCTAAAAAGAAGAGAGGTGACAAATTCAAAGAGATATTTTTATTTTGCTATCAATTTGACAGTAAACTCTCCCTGTCGAGCCGTGTGCCTGAATAATCCGGTTGTGGTTTGAGTGGTGGAGGAGGGGGTGGGGGGTTGGTTGTTTGAAGGAAAGAGGGACAAAACCTAAGGCAAGAATTAGCAAGGAACCAGCCATCCCCTGGGTAGAGTGGGGGGTCAGGGAAGCCTGAATGATCCCCTCCTCAAGAAAGCAGACAGGGCTTCGGGAAAAAAATGTGTGTGTGAAAGATAGGCATTTTGGAGGGTGTATCCTAAATTATCCCAAACTCACCGTGCAGAGAGGTTTATAGTACATTATTTCTCTCCCTTGAAGCAGTCATTGCTAGTAAGTGCTTGGAGGAGGGGGAATCAGAATGATCAAAGAATTAAAACCCAGCAACTTTTTAGGAAAGTGGTCATGGGAATTGTCTGCAGCCTGCCTGTTTTCCCCTTGTTTTATTATCTTTAAGGCAGAGCCCCAAACGTGTTCAGTTGTAGAACGTGTGTGGGTGGCTGGTGGGTGACGAAATTAGCCCAGTGCTTGCTCCCTAACCGTAATGTATAGGATGTGCAGCGGGAATTAATCGGGGCTGGAGCTGTGTGGGCAAGTTAAATGCTTTCTGAGAGAGATTGATCGTCAGGCAGAGAGGGAGCACCAGGCTAAGGAAGTTGTAAGGGATGTGTATGGACGTTCCGTTTTTAATAAACAGTAGTGAGGAGAGCTGCTGAAGATGCTGTGTTAGAGCTGGTGGTTTTAAAGATGAAAACACACACACGCACACGCACACCCACCCACACACAGAGAGCAGCCTCATCCTTGGCCACAAATGGGCTATGAACAGAGCTGATCCTCCGGCACATTAGGTGCAGAGTGCGGAGCTGTCTGGTTCTCTGAGCAGCAGTGGTTTTCACTATCACAACCTCCCTCCTTCTCCAGCCCTCCCTTCATCCGAATACTAAGCAGAGCTCCAAACTCTTCATAGTTGGAGTCCCAGAGAGCAGTTTTTATTGGCTTTAGCATCTTCCAGCTTGCCTGCTGAGGAGTAAATCTTAAAGTTAATGGCATGTTGAGTAGCACAAAAACACAGCAGAATGGAAATATACTGGGTTTGTTGGGGTGGGGTGAGGGTGGGGGCTGTAATGGAAAGAGAAACCAACCTTTATTCAATATGGAGAAAATGTCTGTCTGTTCAGAAGAGAAACTGGAAAGGTGGAATGGGGAGGCAGTCTTCAAAATAATATTTGTTTCCCCTTTTATCACCCTCCCTCTCAAGACAACCATATCTCTGTAGTTTTTCCCTTTCCAATCAAGCTCCCTAGAAGCTAATCAAGGTTTGTATCAAACCTTTGTCATTTTAATATGTCCCCAGATTTTAAAATAGCAATAATGAAAATTAAAAAGCAGAGGTATGGAAATTCTTTGCCCATCTTAATGATAGGTTCTTGTGGGGATTTGAGATTTTAAAGTTTAAAAAAATCAAAATCCACTAGAGGTAAAAAAAAAAAAAGACAGTTGTGAAGAACTGAGCTTCCTATGAGATCTGGGTTGGAGCACTTTCTTTGCTTCTTTATTTTAAATGAAGATAATCTTAAACAATATTCCTTGGTTTTTTCTCAAGCCCCCCCACTGGTATCATCACTCTGTTTCTGATGGTTTGGGGGGCCCCCTTGTATTATAGTAAAGATGAAGTATTATCATTATTTGCATCAGGAAGGCAGAGAAGCTTAAGATAGAGTGGTATCACGTTTGACACATCATATATATATACACATACACATATCTGGCCCGAATTCCCAGGACAAGCAAAACTTCATTTTCTAAATAATTCCTCCCCTAAACTGGCTCAGTCAGGGGCAGGCAGGCCCTTTGGCTCTGGGTGCCTTGTTGTCGAAGCTCATCCTTCAGAGCCTGAGCATATATTTTCCCCTATGAAACTTCCTGCCTCTCCATCCTCTGGATTTTTATAAGCAAGCCTGGGCCACAATGTCCCTAACAGTGCCTGGAAGCTTGGAGAGAGCTGAATAAATGAGACAGTTTCCAAGGGCTGGTTTATTCAGTCCTAGAAGAGTTTGAACTCCTCCTTCAGTGATACAGCCTGATTTATTAGCTAATCCTGATAAAATAAGCCTCCGGCCACCTTAAAAAATTACTCGCTTGCCATTGGTGATTAATTACTGTTAAGTCAAAAAGCATGATGAGGCTTGAAGAATGAGGGTTGCATTTGGCTTCTAGATTTTCCCCAACTCTGAATTATAACATGAGGCTAGAGATAGAAACGTGCCTTTGTTAAGCCTGGTTTCAGAGTATATTTGTGGCTTTTTCTTTCCCCTACTTGAATTTCTAACTTCTAATGAATCAGACTGGGATAAAATTGAGAGACATGATAGGATACCAGCCTCCAGTGTGGATGGAATAAGTCTATTATTGATTAAGAGAAGAAGAAGAAAATAAAAATTAAATTAAGTGCATGAGATTTCAGGTGGGTATCCATTTGTTGGCCACCTGCCATCTCTGGTAACTAAAGAAGGAAAGAGTTCTAAGGGTTAATGGAATACCTGCCATGCGTAGAGTGAACCTTAAAAGGCAATTACTCCAGTCAAATTGGGAGTCTGGAGGAGGGAGTAGGTGGGTGTTGTGGCGCAAACTCAGCCGTATCAGAGAAAGGCTGTTGGGCTGGGGAGGCAGCAAATAGCAGTTGTGGACTGGTGTGATTACTGCAAAGGTAAATTCACCCCCTGGAGACCAGAAAGCAAATGGGCAAAGGGAGATCTGGGTGCCAGGCAGAGAGAGAAAGAAAGAAAAAGAGCCCAGAACAATCGGAAGAAACAACACCTAGGGAAGACAAGCCAGTTTAATGCAAACTCTCCCAGCCAACTCAGAGTCTCCTTTTCTCCCCCGTTAGAAGCACTTTGAGAAAGATTGTTTTTCCAGGCTCCAAAGAGAAAGACATTGTGCTATTGATTAAAGAAGAGAGAGGTAAACTCCCAGGGTAGCAGCAAAAGTGAGCTGAGGACCAATGTTGCCTCTTCCTGTAGAAATTTTCTCCTTTGGAAGAAGAAACAGGTCACCCGCTAGTCTAATTCTTTCCCTCTCTCACTTTGTATTTATTTCTCTTTTTTTCCTTGTATTTCCTGGAGAAGAGAGGCAGGACTGAAAATACATATGCACACATAGTCATGACCGTTAACACACACACACGCAGTTAGTGGATCACACATGAACAAGCCACAATCCATTCATAACTTTGGTCTTGTCTAGCAGGATAGGAGGCAGCAAAGACTGAGTTACTGGGAGACATAAAGACTAGTGCTCTCTGGATAGCCATATTATAATGCATTATCTTTGAAGTCATTTAAGTCCAATTTAAGTGGTATTTAGTATAATATTTATGAATTAATGTAATCTAAACATAGGGCTGTCCCCAAAGGTTTAAACGGCCTTTACTACTGATGTGTGCTTGTTCCCAGAGCCGGCGATGCATTTTAATCTAAACAGCCAAGTCCTTATCACAGTCCCTCTTGTTAACCAGTCAGAACAGATCTGTGGCCTGGATAACCCTTCTGCATTGAGATTTTCCTCAATGCATGGAGGAAAATATACTCTACTAGCAGCCCCAGGGGCTGCCAATCCGGGAGCCACAGCTTCAGGGACTTCAGCCCCTCATACTTTCATACTATATCCAGAGGGAGGGTGGGGACAGAGTAATGGAACATTCTGTGAATTGAGCTCCGGAGAGTATATCATTTTGAAATATACTCATCGTCAGATTCACAACCTCTCATTTCAATGGTATCTGAGTAGGAAATTCCTCAAGCCCCTTGATTTGGAGTGCAACTGGGAGAAAGGGAAAGGGCAAGGGTTATGATTATGTTTGGGTGGTTTGTGACAAGCTTCATAAAATTATGTCTCGTAGTTTTGTGTAAGACGTAACAAAATCCTTGAGTTTCGGCTGCTTGACTTTAGCTAAGAGAGCTCGTTGTTGTTTTTTTCCTGAGGGAGGTGAATTAAAGCCAGTGAGGCTCTATCTGATTTCTGTTTTCAAATGAGTCTAAGACACAGGGAAGCCAAAGTATCAGCATGGTCATCAACTCAATTAAGACGAACTTAAAAAAAAAAAACACTTTGGAAAAATAAAAATTCCATTCTGTCCGGGGAAAGACACTGGCATAGTAGCTGGTCACACACATCTAGCTTTTAAAAGAAAGATTTGCCTTGTGAGAAAGAGATGGAAAATGAGAACACTGTAATAAAAAAAGGAAGAAAAACATTTTAAAAAATAAGTTTCACTAAAGAAAATTAGCAATAGTAATCATTGCAAAGTTAAAATAAATCTAAACCACAGCCCCTATTTTAAAAACCTCCAAATTCCAGATGTTGATAAGTATTATATTTAAGAGTAAAGAAAAAAACTATTGGGAAATGATTAGTTTACTTAAGATGCTGGTGGTTATTTGCTGGTTGTGCATGATTTCATTTATCAGACTTCCTGAGAATCAACACACGTGTGTGTACACAAACATGCACACACAAAAATAAATTAATCTGCACATGTGCACGTATATGCATCCATGTGCAAGCATGACTAAGCGCATCCCACACATATGGGAACCAAGGCTGGCCTAGATTTTACTGCAATTCAACAGGGAGATATTAACACTCCCCCCCTCCACTCAGCTTTAATGGGAATTCTAGATTGGGTTGAAAGAACCCCCTTGGCATACTTTCACTCTCTCCACCTGCTCCAGTTGGCTGATGTTTGTGGCTTCTCAAACAAAAAACCAAAATAAAACAAAAAGAAAAGCTTTTCTTGAATGAAGTCATAGCTTAAAAACAACCAAAAGGAAAACAATTACAAAAATGCATGCCACAGATATGCAAACATCCCCTCTGTTCTGTGTATTGTAAAGTTTTCAGAGTGCTTTCAAAGAGCTCATTTTCAGGGGGCATTCCTAATACCCAGCGATCTCAGCACACTCCAGTGACTGGAGCAAAGGCCATCACTGTCATTATTATCATCATTATTCTCATTATTGTAATTTATAGACCAGGATGGGAGAGGAGTTTCTGAGTGAGGCCTGAGGAGATATCCAAGACACCACCTCTTTGGTTAAGAAAACAGCTGGGCTCACTTGCCTCTGACGGATTTGGGAAAAACACTGCACACCTCATGCCTTCCACATCACGAGAAGGTGATCAGTTTCCAAACTGACCTAGGAGGGATCCCACTGGAGAAGATCTGGAATAACTACTCCATAGAGGAGAGGAAGTGGCAATAGAAATTAAGTTCCAACATCATAGGCAGAAAAAAGGAAAACTGAAAATTAGGAGGCCCAAATGCCAGCCAGTAGCTGGGATCACTGGTTTACAGTGGCTGAAACTGCAGCAGCTTCTGAACTTGGAAGGGAAATCCCATGTGACATGCTGAGAGAACTGCTGGAGGGTGTGAAAACCTGTGTGTGTCTCTGGGTACTGGAGGGCTGGGGGAGGGAAGTTGCTGCAACCTGCGTGGGTGTTGGTGTAAATGTGAGTGAGTGTGTGTGTGTGTGTGTGTGTGTGTGTGTGTGTGTGTGTGTGTGTGTGCAGGGAAGACATGATGAATGCAAGTGGCATGGAGATGATGTTAGGGATAGTTTCATATTGCAAGGCTGTATGTGTGGTCAGGGAGATGGTTGATGGAGAACAGAGAATAACGCTGCTCTTGTGATTTGTGCATGCTCCACCTCAGAACTCGTGGCTTGGATCTATCAATGATCTAAGTTCCAGTGTGGAGATGTGCTCTTCTTCATCAGCCTGATATCCCCACCCAAATGTTCAGGTCGGGGAGAGGTTTCATCTCCCCTCAGTCATTGCTCTTCAAAGACTTGCCCACCTCTGCTCACCTATTGACTCATTTTAGAAACGACCTTCCATCCAAGATCTGAATGGCTAACCACAGAGCCCAGCTCCCTGCAGGGATCGCCTCTCCACGACTGCATTCTTTACCCCAGCTGCTGCCCCTTGGCGTCCCAGTCCTACTTTCCTCTTGTAGTGCTCGCTCGCTCTCTCTCTCTCTCTCTCTCTCTCTCTCTCTCTCTCTCTCTCTCCTCTCACACACACACACACACACACACACACACACACAGGACTTGGCCGTGTCAGTCAAGCTAGGCCCTGGCAAGCAGAGAGCTGCATTTAACCTGAATGCATGTGGAGGTGGCAGGGATCTGGTGGCCCGCCTTTTGGGCCCTCTGCAAAGAAAACATGTTCACTTCCTTCACTTTCACCTTCTCTGCAGCCCTTCAAATACACACATCTTCAAGAATCACAGAAAGCATCTAATCCTGCCCAAATAGCCCAGGTGAGGGGAACAGAGCCCCCAGCTCAGTTGAGGCCCCTTTATCGCCTTCTTCCATGTCCCTCTTTTCTTTCCCCCCTTGCCACTTAAGATGCCCTCAGAAATCCCACAGTGGCCCTGGAGAGAAAGATCCATGTTCCGCTTGGTGACATGGCAGTGTGGTTAAAGATGTCAGGGCAGAAGGACGATGATGGGGTAGAAATAGTGGCAGAGGAATTTGCAGAGTTGATGTGCTTGTCCTAAGGGCTTCCGCCATCTCCACTCAATCTCCAGTGGCCCCGGGATGGGTATAAAGCCCAAGCCACAGCTCTGCCCACAGAAACCAACAAAGCAGTCAGGTGGGCAGCCCCAAGGCGATTGCCCTTCTTTCAGAGTCCCTCTGGGAGCAGAAGCGGATGCGCCCAGGACCGTGCACTCACGGGGCCGCTCCCCTCTGCGCGCTCCACCTCTGGTTTCCCTTATCCTCCCTTGTATCTCCCCGCCAGCATGAGCCGACTGACACTCAAACGAAGCGATTCCCAGCAGCTCAGCTCAGGAACAAATCCTACGTGGCTATCTGCAAGATGTAAATAAACCGGTGCCCTCGCCGAGACAGACACAGCGCTGCTTCTGTGAGGATGGAACAGCCAAAAATATTGATCAAAGCTCAGGGGGGGAAAAAAATTGATAATGAGCTGGCCTCCAACAAGCGCTTAATTGACGGAGACTTCCGAAGGCCGACTCGGGACAGCGCATAAACTGACCGCAGTGTTACTTCAGTGCACTACACTCTGCTTTAATTAATTATCACCTTTGTTAAGAGCGGCTCCAGATCAAAGGTTTCTGATTACTTAACAGATCTTGCTATAACAAAGCCCCCCTCGCATGAGGCCATCCCACTGCTTGAGGTGAGGCAAGCGACCTTCCTTCTCATTTCCTTTCCTCTGAGCTGTTGCTTCTTCCTCTTTGTTAAAGACAAACACATCTTACTGCGTAGCCGCTCCGTCCACGGATGGGGAGGGAGAGGAGTGTTACAACCCCCCACCCCCACCCCGAGGGCGTGGGGCCGCTGCTGCGCAGCTGTTTCTAAAATTACACCACTGGGACTTAGTTCATCTTCAGATCTATCTGGCTGAAACGGGGAGTGTCAATAGAATAAGAAGAGACTTCATGGAAATGCAAAGAAAAGATGTGTGTGTGTGTGTGTGTGTGTGTGTGTGTGTGTGTGTGTGAGTGAGTGAGTGTTTGTGTCTGGGGGCGTGTGCATAAGCAACTATGCGCACATCCACATAAATATTACGGGATCGATACATTTCACATCCGCTGCCCACACCTCTTAACTTCTCCCTCCTGTCTCTTGAGCACCTGCGCTACTGTCATATTTCACTCTGAGAAATGTTCACAGCCAAAGCGTGCATAGATGATGCTATATCGAACCAAGCAATTGTTTGGATTTGGTGGTGGAATCTGGGTGCCCACTGAAGGATGGTCCTTGTCTGGAATAGCTGGTACCTAAAGAGTCCACTTCTTAAGGTATGACAGGAACCTGACTCTCCAGAGTCCCCCAAACCTACAAACTGACAGGTGACTTACTTGAAAGCAACCTTTGGAGTCGTTCTAGGCAGATTTGAATGTCATACGTGGCTGTTTGTTCATTATTCTAATTTAATGATGCAGTCACACCTAATTAATCCATGTCTGGTTTATTCATACACTATGTCTGAGGATCCAAAAGATCTCTCTAGCTAGCTGGCTTCCCTTTACAGGGGCAAGAGAGGGGGCTCCCCCGACAAGTGAGTGTGTCTGGATCCAAACAGGAAAGGATCACTGTAGACAGACTTGATGGAGGCACTGTCCCCGACACACTGTCCACCCACGTAGGAATGACAGCAGTTACAGAGATGACAGCAGTCACGGAGAGACTAGCGATGAGATCTGTGTGCCTCTGTGCACACCACGTGGGCACACAATACATGCATTCTACCAGGGCAACCTTCTAGTAGGCAACGGGCCACACTCCCAGTGTGTATGGAACATCAAGGCCTTATGGAGTGTCAAGCATTCCTATGATTGGGAATTTCAGTGCAGAAGGCTGGGAGGCTGAGCTGAATCAAACTCCCTCTCTGGCCTGAAGCAAGCCAGATGCATTGCTGCCACTGCACAGATTCAGAGACCGAGGCTGGGAGCAGCAGGGCCCCAAAGTCCAGTTTGCAGCGTGGCCCTCGGGGAACCTCCCCGTGGCTGCTTCTGGCCAGACTGGTCCCAGTGAGCGCTGCCTCTTGCCTGGCAGGTACACTGAGAGAACAAGGCATCAACCTAATAATATCCTTATAAAGCCAAGCCTCCTGCGCTAGTCCTAGGAGACAAGAGGCATCCAAAGATCAAACACTCCATCACAGTGTATTTGTAGGCACTCTCTGATTCTGCTGCCTCCCCATAATGCTCTAATTGACTATTTGATCAGCTCTAAAAGGGCCAGTGTTCAAGTCAGACACACACATTCACATGCACACTCACACACGCATGTCCACACACACGTACACTCACCGCACGAGCACACACCTGCAGGCTCCCTCTTGCAAATGGCACTGTACCCACACCAGCTCACCCAACAAGGGCAGATTTGCACAGGAGATGCTTGAAGGTGAGTGAAATCACACACCTAAGATTGTACATGCCCTTCCAGTAATGGGCTTATCAATACCTCTTAAAGAAATGTGACAGCCAGCTCAGAGTGATTCAGTTGTGTGGACAAAGGTCAGCATATAGATATCCATTATTAATAATATCAATATCTTGGTTGACCAATATAACCAGAAACTGTATCATGTCGCTGCCGATGGGCGAGGCTGGGAGGACTCCGCGGCAAAAGCAGGAAATTAGGCCCATGTAAAATTAATCATATTGACTGGTTCTAAGAATATACGGAGAGGTGAAGACGTTGAGAGCGTTCGCCGTGGTGGGAAAGGGGGACCTTGCTCCCAGGGGCTCCCTGGTCTTGAACCCTTGGAAGGAGCCCAGGGAGACAGAGGTGTCCCTGGGTGACCCGCGAGCACACTTTCCTTCATCCGGCCTCTGCTTTCCAGCAGGGTGAGGTGGAGGAGAGGTGTTCTCTGAACAGGAAAAGAAAGAAATAGGATCCCCTCACCATTATCCACCTAACATATCCATATCTTTCTGTCAAATCGATACTTGGCTTGGTTTGGATACTTGGCGCACCAGATGGAGCACAGAGAGCATCCTTGAGCCTGCTGGGTGAAGGGGTCCATCTCTGAGAGGCGGTGTGAGCCTAGAGCCGCATCGCCAGGTACATGGTGGGCACATAGGCCCCTAGGGGATGTCAGTGTGCACCCGTTGCAGCTTAGGGGGTCCCAGGAAGAAAGACACCCAGGCCGATCAAGCTTGTGACCGGCTTCTTGAGACCAGAGGAACCAGAGGCTTAAGGTCTGGCTTCACCAGCATTGCCGGCAGGGTTGGAGTGGTCTGGACTGTAGAAGACTCCTGCTTGCTGAGGCTCACCTCCAGGCACACTGAGCAGAAAGGAAAGGGAAGGCCATGCGTCCCTGGCCTTGGAATCGCTGCAGACCTGCCCTGGCCCCTCTCGGCCTTCCTGCTGGAGCCCAGGTCACACCGCGCATGGGCTCCCTCAGCCATCCTGGGCAGCACCAGGTCAGATGTTCTGGGGAAGGAGTGGACAGTAGAGGCTCCAGTGGCTGGGGGCTTGGCAGAGAGAGAACAGAGCTGACAGTTCGGCTTGTTTCTTTTCTCTGTTCCCAGAGCCTGTGGAGGTGGCTGGAAGGGAGACTGCCTTAGAGGCCGGGTCCCCGAGTGGGGTGACAGTGGCTAACAGGAAAAGAGCTGCATAGGTGCAGGGGGGATGCCTTTGATGAGGAGGAAGGAGAGGAAGTGGTTTGGGTGGCTGGCATGGGAGCACCTGGGCTCAGCAGACAGGCCACCTGTCTCCCCCTCCTGGCCTCAGGCACACTCAGAGTCCGGCCATGCACTTACATGCAGTCCCTGGCATCAGGGGTTTTGGCCAGTCTCTGCTCGCTCCCCACGCCCCAGGGCTAACGGCCTTGCCTCGTTGGTCTAGGCTACCTTGGACAGTTCTCAGATCTCCACCTTGCTGACCACTCCCCTTCCCGGCCCAGATTAGGCACTAGGTGTGGCCACACAGATGTTGGGGGAAGACGGGTCCTACTGCCCAAGGGCACCCCCCTCTCTCACAGAGCCTCACCACCTCCTGGGCCCCAAGGCCTCAGTCTAAGCAGATCAGCCTGAAGCCCAGAAGCTGGGCCTCTCCTGTGGACTTTACCTACTTTGGGGAGGAGCCCCCAAACTGCGCTTGTGGGAGGGCGCCCCACTCCTCCAGGAGTCACCTGCCCTCTCCTGACTCTCAAGCCAGGCCCCTGAAGCCCAGACACCGGCTCCTTCTGCAGTCCTAGTTCGGCCCCGTACCCAACTCCTTACCCCTACAGGACGAGGAAGGTTTGCCTCTTATGCCGGGGAGCCCCGTGCAGGAGCGGGCTTCATGGGACCCTGAGTCTGCGCCTAAGAGCACCAGTCAAACAGCACCGACATGAAATAAGAGGAGAATCAGAAAATCCAGAAAGTGCTGTAGTTCTGTATGTGTGTGTGTTTTGTTTGGTTCCAAACATGAATAATTCGTGTATGGTTTAGTATGGGTTTTATTCTTCATTCCATATACTGGGACACCAGAATCTTTTCCATACTTTGGGGTCTGATGCAGGTCCAGCTCTGAATTGTTATATCTCTCAGCTTCCGCAAATGCCCCCCAGAAAACACACAGGCACACTCGACCGTGTTCCTGACAATCCAGGCCTGGCCGCAGGACCTACTCTTGAGTGATCATTCAGTTCACCCGCCCCCCCCCCCCCCCACCAGGTCCAGCTGAGACCCCCAGGGCACCAACCGAAGTCCCATCAAGTGCAGAGCAGGAGCCACCGCTGGCTTCTTGCCAGGCCTCATTTTCTCTTGCAGTTTTTTAAAGTTCTTTTTTGAGAAAACGAAGACCTCGTCTTTGCTCTCAGCTTGATGATTTCAATAAGTAAATTATTAGATTTATTTGAGAGTCAATTCTGTTGTGATTGTGTTGGGTAGCTTTGAAAGTCCACTGGAATGAGGAGCAGAGGGTGAGGCCTGGGGCTGGAAGAACCGGAGCAGGTCCCCAGAGAGAGGAGTGCAGCAGAGATGACCAGGCAATGTCTCCGCAGGGAAAGCGTGCCTGAGGTGGCAGGGAGCGGCCCCTCCTCAGACCAGGTCACAGTGGCAGACGGCTGGACCGGGGGCAGGAGGGAAAGACGGGATCAGGGGCCCGGGTGCCGGCCACGGAGCTGAGCAGGGGGCAGCCAGAGTCGCTTTCATCTGAGCAAGACCCCCATCCATGACTCATGCTGTCTCCAAAGCCTTGGTGTGTTTCTCCTGAGTTTCTCAGTTTCTCAGCCAAATAGTAACTCTTGAGTGTTCTGACCTGGGTCAGCGGAGCCAGGCTGGTCTTCAGCAGAGGCCCCGCGGCCAGGAGGAGAGGGTCCCCTAAGGCTGGCAGAAGATCCTGCTGGGGCAGGAGCAGGGAGAGGCATGGACCAGCTCCAGTCAGCTTCTAGGATGACAACCCCAGACCAGCCCCAGGAGGAGTGCAGGGTCACACTCCCAACCTTGGGGCCAGGGGCAGCCTTCTGCAAAGCAGAGAGACAGTTTGGCATTCCAGTGGGGGAGCCACGCCATGGCCCGCACCAGGAAGAACCTGGGATGATGGAGCAGAAACAGGGCTCCCTCGAGGAGGCAGATCCACGCGTGACTCAGGTGTCCAGAGGGTCAAGTTCTCTCCCCGGAAGGTGAGGCTCCACCGTCACCACCATCCGCCATGAAATAACCGGGTGTGTAGGGGAGCAGCAGATCCACGAACAGGGAAGACTACCCAATGTGGGTGTCCTGCCTGGGGAACGAAAGAAGCCCTCCACGGGGGAGAAATCAGATGGGGATGCCAGCCTCCTGCCCAGGGGGCTCGGCCCAGACTCCCAAGTAGAGAGAGTGGGGACAGCCAGGCTGGGATGCTGCGGCTGAGTCGGGCGGGGAGGTTCACTCGCTGCCGGCCTGCTTGTTTTGTTTCATTTTGTTCCATTATGTTTTGGTTTTGTCCCACTGCAGCGAAGTCTCATTCTCAGGCTGGTGGATAAAGGAATGTCTCACTTTGTATAAATCTGGACCCACCACCAGCCCGACTGAGGGAGAAGAGATGGGGGCAAGTGTAGTTGGGGGGGGACATGTTGCAGATACGTGGGAGGGAGCTGGGGACACGCACAGGACCTGCAAGGGCAGCCTCACCTGCTTTGGGGCTGCAGTGTCCTTCAGCTGTCCCAACAGCAGCCCACTTGGGCTGAGAAATTACTCATGGAATATTTCCACCCGTGCCCATGTTCCCTGTCACCCAGGCAGGCATCCAGACTGTCCCCCCCAGGCTTACTCAGCTGAACGCCCTGACTGGTGAACTGGGGGTTCCAGAGGTGAGACTCTCCCCGCCAGTCCCCTGCTCTTCGCCTGAGGGGGCCCCCAGCTCAGGAGTACCAGGCAGTGGGAGGAAGCCGAAGACAGCGTTTCCTGGGGGGACGCTGGTCTTGTGGCCAGAGGAGTCTTGGCAGACTCCAGGAGGAGCCGCTCCCAGGGTGGACAGCACACCCGGGCAAGGGCGCCAGGCTCCCCGGGCAGCCCATTTACTGCAGAGGAGCAGTTGGGGTGCCTCCTCCCTCTCTGGGAGACAAATCCAGCCCAGAGGAGCAGGGAGAGACGAGGTGGCCCTCAGGGCCCCGAACGCGGATGTGTTTGTGACCCACTCTTCAGGGGAGGGAGACTCCTTCCTCAGGCCTTCCACAGAGCTTGGCCCTGGCATCATCCCGACCCCTAGGGCTTCTTGGGGAAGGAACAGAACTGGGCTCTGCCAGGAAGCTAGAGTAACTGCACACGGCCGGCTGCTCCCTGCAGGGACGTGGAGGTCAGTGACACCGTCTTCCAGTGCCCTCCCAGGTCATTGTCACCCAGCCTCCTCAAAGCCCCTCCAGGGGACAAGCCCCAAGCCCCAGGCTCTCAGGGGACAACAGTCCCCAACCCAAATGACCTCCCTTTCATGTCCCTTCCAAGTCCTGCCCCTTGCTGATCTGACAAGTCAAACCAGGAAGATGTACCCCTAGCGGCTAAGGGACCTTAATGCGTCATCATCACTGGTGACATGTGCCTCGTTCAGGGACCTTTTAGAGCCCAGGATATGACCCTAAGAAACATCCCTAAGGGGGGAATTTCCGGCACGGGCCAAGCCAGAGAGAGACACCGTGGGGCCGGGAGGCCGCTGGCTGCTTCCTGGCATGGACCGGCCTGGCTTAAAACCACGTGGCCAGGACATGGACGTGGGCCCCCTCGCCCCCACGCCCCCACACCACAGGACCAGAGGAAGCAGGCAGCGGACGGGCTGAGACCCTGCCTGTCTCCCGGCAGGGCCTGCACACCCAGGAGGCTGCCAAGCCAGAGGTCTAATCAAATATTAAACACAGTCAGTAAACTTAAACCAGCGCCATATCTGGAGCACCAAGTCCCTCCCGGAGAGCAGCCCAGCTCCAGCCCGGGGACGCTGCCAGCTCAGCTTTGCCTGGGTGTGGGGCTGGGGGCTTCTGGACCCAGGCCCTGCTGTGGGCAGGGAAAGGGGAGACCCACAGAAACCATGGCAGGGAGGGAGGCTCATGGCTTTTCTCCTCTATTCTATTATTCATTTCCTCTGATTTTTATCTAATCTCTCCTGATTGTCCTGGTGAAACTTAATAGACAAAGTGAATTTTTATTACATCATCAATATAATCTCCAGCTAATCAGCAGACTCGGGGGCCACGGCAAGCCCTATAGCTCCTCATCTGGCCTCATAAATAGTGGGAACAATCACTGCCAAGCAGGCCTCCTCCACCTCCTCCCAAGAGGCCCTCTCCCCAGACCTATTCTTGGGGTTTCTGCCTTCCCACGGACCCCCACCCAGTGGGCCATGTTGCCGGTCGATGGAGATGTCTTCCCCGTTCGTATTTTTAGTTTTCGCCATCCCAGCTTCAGCTGGGAAAATCGCAAATCTGGGGCTGGTGTTTTGAATGCCGAAATAGCCTAATGTCGACTGATTTTGATTCTACTTTCCTCTGTGCTAGGAATGTGATATGTCATAAGGTATTATATAATCCGACAGATCACAGTATGTACTCTAAATCACATTATATTCCAAATTAAGTCCTATATCTTACCATTTACCATACCTATATAACCTATGTACCAAAGGTGTTTTGGTCATTTAAAGTCAGGCCTTGCATCTTATAGACTGTGTCATGGATGTTAAATTATATATTTCATTTATGTTTTACTATGCCTTCCATTTATATAGCATTTTAATCTGTAAAGTGCTTTCTTGTATATTACTTCTTTTATCCCTCTTGCAAGCAGGTACAGTTGATACCTTTTTTATAAAGAAAAATGAAAAAGGGATCATGAAGGAAAATTACAACCTGGTCAAATCCTGCCAGGGTTCAGCAGAGCGGCTCAGACTCAGAACGGGCGCTGGTGAGCCAGGGAAGGGGCCTGGGCAAACCAGAGGGGGCAGAGGCTGGCTGCTGGCCAAGCAGGCAGATTCCAGGGCCCGGGCCTGCTGGGCAGCTGCTGGCCGAAGGGCAACAATGACTTAAGGAATGGCCGTTTGGTTTGTTTGTTTCCCTACCAACCTGTGCAAAGTTAAGTGCACAACTGAGTGCATCTCCTTGGGAGATTGAGTTCGTTCAGTAACTCCGGGGCGTCTGCTCCCCTGCTCTTGGGGTCACACCACGCTGCTATGGGGTAGTTTGGATTTGGGGAAACCAGCAAGCATCACTGAGAGTCAAATCCTATAGATAAGGTGGGTGACACAGCTGTTGAATCTGGCCTTGGCCACCCACACCATCGGCTCTTTGAGGGGAGGGGGCATCTGCTCCTTACAGGCAGATCAGAGCCAACTCAATGAGCGACCGGCCACAATTCCTCCACGAGTCCTCCGAAGGGTGGAATCGGCCACCGGCCACCTCCTCTGATTCTGTGCAGAAGGCTGCTTCTTTGAATCTGTCCAGTAGATGGTCTGTGTGCTTCGGGGGTCTTGAGAAGTCTCCTTTACTTTGGGCGTGACAGTGCAAGGGAGCCTCGATCCTCTGAGGGTCCCTGGGAGCAGGCAGCGTTTGGGGCCCTGGATACTGCCCGCTGCAGAAGTGGCCTACACGCCAGACATGGAGCTGGACACCTGGTCCTCACCCTGCCTGAACACCCGGCTCAGAGCTCTCTCCTCTCTAGAATCACGGCAGTGACCTCTGCTCACCCCACATCTTAGGGTCATTGTGAGGCTGGAAGGAGCTGAGAGGAGGGGAAGTGAGGTATGAAAGTTAAAATCTCCAGGCTCAATGTCATGTCTTCAGTGCCGGCACCCACATTAGGCCACAGGGAGCTCCGAAAGTCCTGCTCCGTCAGAAACAGGCTGCTCGTGCTGACCTCAAGGCCCAAGGATGGACGGGAGGGACTATTGACGAAGGACCTACCACACGGCACACACATAGGACTTTTGCTTATTTTATCTCATCCAATCCTCGTGACGAAACTGTGACTGAGATGTCACGGTGCCCCTTTGAATGCCAAGGGAACGGAAGCTCGGAGAGCAGCAACTCGACGGAGCTTACACGCTACGGAGACACAGAGCCAGGATTTGCAACCAAATCTGTCATATTCTCAAGCCCACCTCATTTCCATGACTGCAGCTCCCTTTATGGAAGTAAATTTAAAAAAATCAAAAATCTCTCCCATCGCCGTCACTTTACAGATGGGGATGCTGAAGCCCTGTGACATTACAGGCTAACGTTTTCTTAAATCATTCCACACCATTTTTCACAGAGGCTCTGAAAACACGTGCACACACACAAGTACACATACACATTACAGACACACAGAGGTAACTCACACAAACACATCCTCTTACAGATACACATATACACTGACACACACATATATACATACAGAAAGAAATATACACTCACAGACATACACAGGAACACACTTGAATATGGGTCCCCTGGAGAAGAGAAAGGCAACCACTCCAGTATTCTCACCCGGAGAATCCCGTTGACAGAGGTGCCTGGCGGGCTGCAGTCCATGGGGTCACAAAGAGTCAGACATGACTGAGTGACTGAGCAGAGTACACACACCCCAAAATACAGATATAGCAACACATATAAACACATTTATAAATACGTATATACATAACATAAATACATATATAACATATAAATACATTTATAAATACATATATACCTGTAAATACATACATAACATTTATAAATACATATATACATATAAATACATATATGACATATATAAATACATTTATCAGGTGCACATATAGAAACACGCTGAGACACACATAGATACACGTAGAGATGCTCACATAGAGGTATGCACACGGACATAGAGGCTTGCACTCACACGGAAGCACACACTCGAAAACCAGACCTCAACAAGGCTTAATTAACCACAAGGCCACAGACACAGTTTAGCCCCATACCTCTTGAGCAGGAGAATTAAAACCAGCTGGTTTAGAGAAAGGGCCGACCTGGGCCCAGCTCACAGGCAGGGAGGGGGCCCACTGACCCCTCAGCTCACCTCTCGGCATTAGGCCAAAGGCCAGAAGTCCTCTTGCCAGTGCCAGTGTGGCCCAGGAGCCTCGCAAAAGTCCAGGCCAAATCCTCGTTAGAAATCAGCAAATCCACAGAAGGCGTTTGCTGAGAACGCTCCCTCTGCCATTGCCCTTCCGTGTCCATCTGCAGGCACCTGGCCAAGCTTCTGTTCATCTGACCAAGACCAAGAAAGGTCCTGGAGAAGTTTGGAGCAGACCTTCCAAGGACCCCACGCCCCCTCTGCCCCTCTAGCCCTGTACATCTGCCCTGGACTGGTCTGGTGTAGCTAAAGCCAGGCCAGCGAGCGAAGAGGCGCCTCCAGGAAACAGATTAGAAGGGATGAGACGACAGGTCTAGGTTAGAGCCGATCTGTCCTGGAGGCCGGCACTCAGGCTGCCCCTTCTGTGGCTCCGAGCGACGTGGGAGGGTGTCTTCCCACAGCGAGCCCTCTGCTATCCAGCCAGGCCTGCTCCTGGCCTGCCGGGCTCTCGTGGCTCTATGGAACCACACCTGTTCCAGGCTTGGCAGATGCAGTGGCCCTGTGCATCCATATTAAGAGAACACACACATATGCCATGGAGCAAAGTGTTAGAATGACAAGGAGCTCGTCAGAGAATGGGAAACTTATAGTTTTCTCAAGGATAAAATCCTGAGGAGTTCTCTAAATGTTCACCACCTGGAGGATGAACAAAGCATATGGAAACAGACTTTGCCAGAATAATGGGGTGGGGCTTCTCTTCCATGAACAGGCTTGGGCCGGACCTGCTGGACAGGAGATGCTGTGGGCTGCCCTTGGAGGCCGTGTGTGTGTGTGTGTGTGTGTGTGTGTTGCCCCATTCCATGTGACCATAACGTGCTGACAGGCTGCCAGGGGTGAGGCTCCGTGGGCAGCTCTGGGGACCGTGGAGATGGCTATGAACAGCCGTGGTGTGGCCAGCTGCTGGCGTGCAGTGTGTCTGTTGGAGGAGTGCCACGTGGATGCGTGTGGTCTCTAGTGTTGGGCATTGCTGCGTCCTGTGTGCACGTAACCCATGTGCTGATGTTGTGTGGGTCATGTGTGTGTGTGTGTGTGAGGTGTGGAGAGCTGTGGTCTCTGCCCTGGCTCTGGAAAGGGAAGGAAGAGAGCAACGAGCACTCTCACTTGTTCCTGTACTGCCACAAAGCTCCCCCATCCTGGGACTTGTGCCCAGGAGGCCCCCCTTTCTCTCAGCCCAAGGGGATCTCACACCTGGAGCACCTCAGCTCCCATCCTGAGGCTCTGGGTCTGAGCAGAACCCTGGAATCTGGAGCCCTTCCCTGGAGCCACTGTGAGAACAGGGTGTGTGTGTGTGTGTGTGTGTGTGTCTGTATGTGTAAATACATGCATGCACACCACCTCCCTCTAAGCACACTGAAGTCTCAGCCAGGGAGGCCCAGGCCAGGAGCCACGTGGACGTGCATGCGCGGATGTGCTGAGTGGGCGCGAGCATGTGGGGGCTGTAACGGGCCCGGGTGGGCCAGTCTGTAAGTGACAGATTATAAGTCCAGGACTAGAGGTTCCACTAAGTGTATGTGAGAAACAGCAGAAAAGGTGGGTCCAACTCCCTGGATGGGCACTGCTGCAGTTCTCTGTCGGTGTGCATGGGGGGGCCTCTGTGGGGCCTCTGGCCAGGGTATGGAGGACGAGTGAGGAGGTTAGGGGTGAGGCAGGGTCCAGACCTGAGTGGTGTGGGCAGCCTGAGGCATGGGACACTAAGGGAAACTGTCCTCCCGAGACCTCACTGCTTTCACGGCTGCACGGCTGGGCCATCTGTGGCGTTTTTCTCACATTCTGCCCACAGCTTCCCCAGGTACAGCCCTGAGCACCCAGCTCTTCCTGGAGACAGCCAAAAGTGTGGGGCCGTGTGTGTGTGTGAGAGAGAGAGAGAGAGACACTGACAGGGAGCTGGGGTGGGGTGAGGTCACAGCTATGCGAAGAGACAGGGTCCCCTCCCCGCTGCCTCCATCTGGGTGGGAGCAGATGGCACTCATACCCCACCAACAAGGCCAGAGGCAGCGCTGGGAAGGAAGGAAGCAGTGAGTCCTGAGGGAAGGACAGCACACAGGAGGCCAGGGTGGGGCTCCTGGGAAGTGCTCCTGGCTGAATGCCCCTCTGTCCTCCCCGATCATCCCTCTGTCCGGGTGCCCAGAGTCCCTGAACCCTGCCCTCGCATCTAGCTATAGGGGCCCGGTTCTTTCGCCTCATCTCTGGGCCACTTGGGATGGACCCAGCTCCTGGGGTGCAGGCAGGAAGGGCAGGCTCTCCCTAAGCTTGGCCCCTGCATGAACTCACTTTGCTTCGAGGCCAGGCAGGAGGAAGATTGTCCTTGCTGCCCCCATGGGCTCCGAGGTCTTGGGCTCATCTGGAGGGAACTGCACACTGGATTCCAAGGGCACAGCCCTCTACTCACGTCCAGGGTCGTCGTCCGGCTTTTCCTGCACCATCGGCGGCAGGTGGCCCCTGGGCACTGCCTTGTCTTCCTGCAGCCGAGGCCGGACCTCCACCCTGCCCAGCCTTTCCTAGGTCACCTGTATCCAAATTCCCTGGAAATCTGATGAGAAATGAGGATCCTGGCCTCTGCCCTAGACCTCAAAATCCCATGAAAATCGGCCAACACTCTGCAGCTGGAGGACAGCTCAGGGGTCTCCAGAGCTGCCTTGTGGTGACCCCCAGCCCCGTGGTCAGTGCCCAGCCCAGATTGTTGCTCCCTCCTGCCTCAAAGCTGGACACCCTCCCAGCGTCCCCTGACGTCCTGTGCTTGGCCTCATGGTCCCCAGCACACAGCCTTTCTCCCCAGGGGGACAACCTCCCCACAGCCAGGAACACATGCTTGGACATAAAGCCCCTCTGACTGCCGCATGACTGCCAGAGCCCCATGACTTCCCTACCAGTTAAATAAAAGGGTCCTGACCTCATATTGTCACATTTTCCCCTCACACACTCACACACGTGGGTGCACACACAGATACACTCATCCAGACATAGGTGCACACAGGTGCACTGACACACAGACACACACAGAGACACACACATCAACACACAGACACACATAGAAACATATATGTAGACACACAGAGACACACACACATACATAGACACACAGACATACACATAGACACACACAGACACACACATCAACACAGAGACACACACAGACGTATATGTAGACACACATACACATAGACAGACACACAGAGATACAGATAGAGATACACAGATACACACAGATACACAGACACACACAGACATACATAGACACACAGACATACACGTAGACACACACAGACACACACATCAACACAGAGACATATACGCAGACACACAGAGACACACACACACATACATAGACACACAGACATACACATAAACACACACAGACACACACATCAACACAGAGACACACAGAGACACACAGACATACATAGACACACATATACATAGACACACATGCACATAGACACACACACAGACACACACAGACACACAGAGATACAGATAGGATACACAGATACACACAAACACGCACAGATACACACACATAGACACACACAGACACACACATCAGTACTGAGACACACACAGACACATACGTAGACACAGACACACAGACATACATAGACACACAGACACACACAGAGACACACAGACACATACATAGACACACAGACATACATATAGACACACACACACAGAGACTCACACAAACACACAGAGATACAGAGATACACAGATACACACAGACACACACAGATACAGAGACACACACATATACACGCAGATACTCAGAGACACACACAGACACACAGAGACACACAGACGCACACAGAGACACACAGACACACACGTGGGTAACACTGTTCTGCTCTCAGACCTCTGGAGTCAGTCATGGCTGTGCTCAGCGCCTCCCCTGGCTCTCCAGGCCCCCTGAGATCCCGTTCAGAGAAGGTCGAGGCTCCGGAGGTGGCCAGGGGCTGTGAGACAGGTGGTCCTGAGGTCACACCCCAGCTGTTCCATCAACAAGGTAGTCTACTTCCTGGGCCAACCTCAGTTTCCTCTTCCAGCAAATGGGAACCTATAAACTGTCTAAATGGGTTTATTTTGAGTATGAAATGCGGTAATCTAGGCAAAGCGTTTGGCACAGTGCCTGGAACACAGTAAGCCTGAGATGAATTGTAGCTGTATAACAAGCGAAAAAGAAAAAGAAGGGAGAGAATTCGCAGCCCGGATGCTCGCCTCTGGCCTCGCTGCCCTGCGCGTCCTAGGAGATCAAGTCCAGCTCTGCACCTCTGCTTGGACTGTGACCCTCTCCCCTGCGCCCTGCCCCCAGCCCAAAGGCTGGCCCTCTGCACAGGATCGTCCAGGAGCGCTGGCTCCCTCAGCAGCAGCGCAAACCTCCAGCCGGGGCCTCCGATCTACTGTGCCAGACCCCGGCTAATGCTCGTCCATTGGGTCTGCCCGGCCTCTGCTTCCCCTATGAGCTCCGGACAGACTCTCCTGCAGGCCTCGGCCAGACACACCTCAGGCACAGATCCATGATGACTGCCTTCACCCACCTGAAGGCACTGTCCCCCTGGCCCTGGAACAGGCCAGTAGTTTTTCTTAATATTAAGTTTACTATAAATGTTTCCCATTGTGAGCAAGACTCATAGAAAAAATTAACGTGATGGGGACAGAGAAGAAGAAAAGGCGCCCGCGGTTCCATTTCCCAAAGATGCTCCTGTGAATGTCACGGTGATTTTCCTTAGGTCTGGCTGACAGTTCCGCTCAGAAGCAACACGCACCGAGGTTGCTTGTCTCCAGCCCGCCCAGTGCTGGGCTTCACGTTGTGTCAGAAGCCGAAGGAAGAGCCACAGCCCCAGGCTACAGAGGCGCACAGTCTCGAGAGGAAATAACTGGAGAAAACGACACCCGAAGCATAAATGAAACACAACCTACCAGCACCCACCACCACCACCAGCCAATACTACTGTGTGCCTGGTCAAAAGGGGCTGCACAGGCTCTTGTGCTCAGGGTTTGGAGGTGGGAAGAAGCCCTGGGTTCTTGTGCAGGGACCCCTGCAGGATGACATTGGGTTTTCTAGATTTGCACTTTCTCACCTGGGAATGGAGATGAAACCCCTCGCCTCTGAGAACACCTCCTGTTTTGCAGTATATCAGCCATGAGGTGAAGCTCAGGCTGGATTTAAAGCCCAGGGTCGCACAACTATGAGGGACTCTTGGAGGCAGATGGGCAAACGTGGGAAGATTTGAGGAGCTGCTAAGAGACCAGTCGTGGGTCAGAGGTAACTGGCCGTGTTGAGTCCACAGAGGGATTGAACTGCTTGTGACTGGGGCTTGGTCATAAGCTGAAATGGAAACGGAGTGGTGGTTGGCCGTCGCTAGCGCCAGCTTCTCCCAAAGAACTAGGGGGGGCAGTGGTGGCGCCGTGGAGAGAGCACTTCAGCTGGAGTCCAGAGACTTGAGTTTTCATGCTCGAGCGGTGGATGATGACCGCAGGACTTTTATTTCCTGAGCACTGAGCTCCCAGCCTGTAAATCGAGAATAACAACACAGACTCCACGGGTTATCGTGGCAATTAAATGAGAATATATAGAAACATCTAGAACAGGCTTGGATAATGGTAATAAGCGTAATAATAATAGAATAATAAGTGAAATGGTTAACAGGCCTTGATCATTTACCAAGCACTCAGCACGAAACCAAGCATCTCGGCTGCGCTGTGTCATTTTGTACTCCGGTTTCTCCTAGGAGGAAGGTTCAGTTTCCATCTTTATTTCACAGACAAGGAAACAGACAAGGCACAGAGGGTTTAAGTTAACTTCCTGCATCACACAGGGAGGAAATGACAGAGCCAGGATGCCAAGCAGGGCCCCCCAAGAGCCACAGGCTTGGTTAAGGGTGCCCATCCCAGTTGTGGTCAAGCCCCACATCTGGGGATGGGAACTTCTTCACGTAAAAACATGATGGAAGATGAGGAGAGCCAGCTCCTGAAGTTCAGTGGATACACAGTAAGCACTCAATAACGAGTGTTTATTTATTGCTTCTGTTTACAGCTCTATTCCCAAAGTGAATTGTTTGTTTAAGTAAGGAGCATTTACCTTTATTACAGTCATTGGTAAATAAAATTATATTTGCATTTCCACAAATATGTATGAGTTTAATTAGTCTTGCAATTCGTACACAAGAGCCGGTCCAGGAAACACATTCATGAGCTCACTCTTCTACCCCAGGCAAAAAGCCTTTTTAGACAAACACCATCAGGATTAAATAATTCATTCATTCACAAATAGTTATCGATCACCCACTCTGTGCCAGGCACAAATCTAGCTGCTGGAGACACAACTCCTGGCTGTCCTGGAGCTTATATCTTCATGAGAGGACTTAGATGACAAATTAAAAAATAAAATTGAGTGCCACGCTGAGGATTAAAATGTATGGATAATGTATGGAGGGACTGAAGCTGTTCCACACTGTGTGAGCCAGGAGCATCTCTACCGCAGGATCTGATGTGAAGCTGAGGTCCAAATACCAAGTCAAGATGGAGCGAGAGAGCTCTTTGGGCAGAGGAAACAGCAGATGCAAAGGTCCAGAGGCAGGAATGTGTGCAAGGGACCAGAGGAAAACCACTGTGGCCGGAGCATCATGGGGGTAACAGGGAGAAGAATGCGGGAGGGGCAAGTTGTGTTGGGCTTGGCAGGTTGAGTTCAGTTCAGTTCTGTTACTCATTCATGCCCAACTCTTTGCGATCCCATGGACTGCAGCACGCCAGGCTTCTCTGTCCGTTACTAACTCCCAGAGTTTTCTCAAACTCATGTCCATCGAGTCAGCGATGCCATCCAACCATCTCATCCTCTGTCGTCCCCTTCTCCTGCCTTCAATCTTTCCCAGCATCAGGGTCTTTTCCAATGAGTTAGTTCTTTGCATCAGGTGGCCAAAATATTGGAGCTTCAGCTTCAGCATCAGTCCTTCCAATGAATATTTAGGACTGAGTTCCTTTAGGATGGACTGGTTTGATATCCTTAGTCGAGAAGGGGTCTGAATTGTATTCTAAGTGTAGTGAGAAGCTGGAAACTATCTGATCTCACAGACATTTCACAGAGGTCTTTCTGACTGCTATGGGAAACCAGCTACTCTTGGAGAGCAGACGGGGAGGCAGGGAGTCAGGGGAGTGATGATGGGGGTGTGTATTGGACAGTGACAGAGAGAAATAGATGGATTCAGGGTGTGTTGGGAAGATAGGGGATCCCAGGATTTGTTGATGGATTGGATGTGGAGTGAGGGTAAAGCGGGAAGCCCCAAATGATTTGAGCCACTTGATGGCTGGTGGTGCCAGTTACTAGGAAGGAACACCTTTTAAGGGTGGGAGATCAAAATCCCATTTTGGCCATGCTGAGAAGAAGATGCCAATTAGACATCCAAGTGGTGACATTAAGAAGGCAGGTGGATTGTGAGCCTGGAGCTGAGTGAAGATCCAGGCTGGAGGTATAAATGTAAGAAGGTGAGAGTGTGGAAGTGTTAATTGCTCTATCGTGTCCGACTCTGACTCTTTGCGACCCCATGAACTGTACTGTCCATGGGATTCTGCAGGCAAGAATGCTGGAGTGGGTTGCCATTTCCTCCTCCAGGGGAATCTTCCTGAGCCAGGGATCAAACTTGGGTCTCCCACATTACAGGCAGATTCTTTACTGTCTGAGCCACCAGGGAGGCCCATACTTAAAGTTATTCATTGTAAAACAGATTAAACAAGGCTTCATAGATGTGATTATCATTTTTCCTCGGTGTGGTCTGAGCAGCAGTGCAGTCACTATGATACACACCAAGTCAGGCACGCATGAAGCCTGAGACGGGGTCTTGGGAGACCCCTCCTCCCTCCACCCCTCCCCAACTTCTCAGCAGGGCTTTACTACCCTGCCAGACACCTCTGGCACTCAGTTTGTCATTAACGAAAGCAGCAAAGGAGACTGCTTCTCCTGCCTCAGTTCCCCCTCGGACCATCTCACAGAGCTTATCTTACATCTGTCCTTCCCATGCTCCCACTTAAATCCCTCAGGCTGTGGTTCCCTCCACTCCAGCTTTTGCCAAGGCCACTGCCACTGCCCTTTCCGGGAGTGTCTCCTTCCCAAAGTGCCACGGTGGCCTCCCACCCCAGACGGCAAGCAGGAGCTGTCCACGGTGAGTCAGCCGGACTCTCAGCGGAGATGTAGGTCGCCCAGCTCCCTCCTCCCTGCTGCTGCAGCGGCTGAGTCGCCCTGCCCCACCTGCCCCACCAACTGTGTCCTTGTGGCCTGCACACCCACCAGCCCAACCTCACTCGTGGCTGCTCCGAACCTCTGGAGGAGAAACACCCTGTGGGGGACTCCCATGTGGCCCCCAGAGCCACCGCCAAACACCTGAGACAGACTGTTTTCTCTCTTTGAAAGCAAAAAACTAACAAAAGCAACCCACAATGGAAATAAGCTGATATGTCACTTACAGATTAGATCTGAAAACATTCCCTAGGCATCTGAGAGTCTCTGAGAGCCTGGATCAGAGTGAAGGAGCCTGTGAGTGGAAGGGCCCCCCCCACAGGCCCCAGCCACAGGCTGCCCTCCCTTGTCCTGCGGTGCCCAAACAGCTTCCCTCGGGGACCCCAGAGTCAAACCCCCCTTCCTGTCACCGTCATAGACATGTCTGGGTCAGAGCCCACTGTCGGGAGGGTGGTCTTCAAAAGCCCCCTTTAAGAAAGTAATGGGTACTGTAAAGCAATCATCTTTCAATTAAAAATAAATTAATTAAAATAAATAAAAGCAAAGTAGAGCGTTGGAAAAAAAAAAGGGGACGGGTGGCTAGATGAGGGGACCGGTGGACAGAGTTGACCCACACATCAGCGCATCCCTCTCGGGTGGCAAGAGTAAACGGGCGTCCACTGTGAAGTTCTCTAAGGCATCCGGCGGTGCTACCCACACGGCCATACAGAGCCCTGCATCCTCTCAACCGCCCCACGATGTCACCAGCTGGGCCGTTCCCAGCCACGTGTGGCTATTTCTATGTCCATTTACCAAAGTGTAATTAAAAATGCAGTTCCTCAGTTGCACTAGCCACGTTCCAAACGTTCAGTAGCCACAAGTAACTAGTGGCTACTATGCCAGACAGTGCAGACGTAGAACCTGCCATGCAGGGCAGAAAATCCCATAAGATGCTGCTGCTATAAACTACTGCAGGCAGGTAAGAAAGCGAGAGTGTCACATGTTCATGCCAACCTGAAAGTATGTGAGCACATGTGGGCTTCCCTATGCCGTGTGTGTGTGTAAGTGGGTGGATGACCCAGGGGTGCCGAGCCCTTGTCTACCACCCCAGACCTCCTACTATCGGCAGCAGTGTTAAGAACACAGACTCCAGAATCAAACTGCCTGGATTCGAATTCTCCCACTCCCCCTATCAAGCTGTGTGGCCTTTGACAAGTGGCTTAACTTCTCTGTACCTCAGCCTTCTCTTCATAAAACAAAGATAATAATAGAGCCGTGGCAGAGGGTTGTTAGGAGCATTCTGTGAGATAATACACACACACAGCTCTCAGCGTGGCTCCCAGCACACTGAGATATTAATAAACCTTAGCTGTTACTGCCGTTTCCAGGAGGCAGTGTGTTTGCTATGCTGGGACAGCCTTGGAGAATAGTCATGTAGGGGAGGTCTCTGATGACACATGAGGATCACCTCATACTCGTGCAGTTCAGGAGCTGCGGAATGAGCTGGTGAGAAGTTAGTTGCACAGGATGGCCCTGTGGGTGCGGTGACGGGGGGTGGGGGGTGCAGATTAGGAGAGGTGCGTATGCAAGAGGAGGTGGGTGGAAACGGAAAAAGGAATTGGACCTTACACGTTCTTTACAACCTAGATTTTTGTATTTTGCTCTAAAGATGTCCTGCTTGGAAGGGAGAGAGAGTCGTGCGCATAACTGTTTGGCAGTGTCAAAACTGCTTTCTCTCTTCAGTGAAGCAGCAGGACAGTTATTCCCTCACACCTTGCCCTCCAGGATCGAAAGTCTCACCTGGGAGATGAGACCAACCCACACGCGACAATTGGAACGAAAAAGAATCCGCGTCAGGGTGGCACCTGAGGGAATTTCTGGTCCAAGGCAGGCATTTTAACAGAAATCATTTCAACAAGTATTTGTGGAGTGCCTGTTGTGTGTCAAGCCAGCTGGTGGGAGCTGCAGGGGATTCAGAAAGAGAAAAGATATGAAAGGATCTCTGCCCTCAAAGACTGGAGGGCCTGAGAGAGAGAGATCCAAGCCCACAGCCACAGAAGGTGAAACGGACATTCCGGGGTGGCCGGGGTCCTGTGTGGGAACGATCACAGTCAGAAACTGGCATTTGAAATAGGCTCTGAAGGGTGGCCAAGACCTGACTGAGCAAAACGGGGTCCAGAGAGGTAGGGCGGCTTGTCCGGGACCTCACGAAGTCCCAGGCGCGAGGTCCTTCCCCCATGGAGAGACGAGAAAAGGGGTCCTACCCCTACGCGTGTGGTTCGGAGAGTGAGGCCGTCAGCGAGGCCCGTAGAGCAAGACCAGAGCCATCCGGCCGGCCGGCCCCGTTAAGCCTCCCTTTCCGACGGCCCCTCCCAGACGCGGACTGGAGGCTGCGTTTTCAGACGCGGCCAGCAGAGGGCGTCAGGACTACTGCACAACCTGGACTGGAGAGGGGCCGTGTGGGTTCTGCATCCAGAGCCTGGGGCCCTCAGGGCGCCGGGCACAAACGTGTTCACACCCACACATCCACACCGGGTGTGCCTGACATGAGACACCAGACGGGAGAGCTACCCAAGCGGCTCACAGGGGCATGCTTGGATGGGCGAGAGAAATCTCATGCCCCCACCCCCAGAACCAGGCACGTCTGCAAAGGTGGCACCTGCAGTTGAATAAAACAGGTTCCTCCCAAGATAAACCTGAGCCTGGTTGCGCATAAAATGAGGGTAGTTTTAAGTAGTTTCCATTTGGAGAAGGCAAAGGGAGGGGACCTCCATCTGGCACCACCTCTGGGGTTCACTCCCCAACCCCCCACAGCCAACCAAGAGGGTAGAAAGAGCTCCTTCAGTCTGTGTGGAGTCGAGGTGGAGAGAGGAGACTGAAACAGGCCCCAAAGACTTGCCATCTGCATGTCCTTTAGCAGACAGGGGAACCACGTCCTCCTCTACAAACCTTACCAGAAACCAGCCTTCCTGCCCCAGGGAGAAGTGCCTTGGGCAGGCACCACTTGGGCTGCTCTTCTGCAGATCATTTCATTTTCACGCTGTGCAGGAGGCTAGCGTGAGCCTGTGCCTTCATGCTAAGTCGCTTCAGTCGTGTCCAATTCTTTGCGATCCCATGAACTGTAGCTCGCCAGGCTCCTCTGTCCATAGGATTCACCAGACATGAATACTGGAGTGGGTTGCCATGCCCTTCTCCAGGGGATCTTCCTGACCCAGAGATCGGACCTGTGTCTCCTGTAGGTCCTGCATTGCAGGCAGATTCTTTATCGCTGAGCCACCAGGGAAGAAGGCACTCCCAAGGACCTCCCAAGGAACCCCCCAGTCTCATGAACAGAGGCCCCATTCCCAATTGAGGTGCCCACGTCTTCAGAGCGTCCACAGGCCCACCTCCGCCCAGCCTGGGTGAAAGTCAAAACTCCAAAGGATGTGGGTCTGAATTCAGCTCCTCTCCTCCTGGCCTCGAGCACCAGCATACGTCCGGTTCGGGAGATGACAGTCTGGAGACTCAGATGACAGAGATGATCGAGGTGGTGATACCTGAGTGCAGAGCTGGAGAGGCGAGGGGAGAAGGAGCAGAGATGGAGGGCCAGGTAGACGCGGAGGGGAAGGAGCACAGGGGCCGGGAAAGGGGGACCAAGTGACCAGAAGGGGTCAGGAACACCAGACTGGGAACCGGCATCAGCCAGCCCTGCTGCAGGGTGGCCAGGCCCACGAGAGCAGGGCCGCACAGAGCCACAGCAGGCCCCGTCAGCCTGTGTCAGACCACGCCTGCCCCCGGTGTAAGCGTCTGAGTCTCAGGAAGTCAGTCACCTGGCGAGGCCTGCCTCCTCCCTTCCCCGCAGCCCAGGCAGCCAGAGAGACATCCCCTCACCCTTTGGAGCTGTGTGTGCAAGAGTGCGTATGAGTGAGGCAGTGAGCCCCAGGGAGTGGCCGGGGCTCCGTGAGTTGGGCACGCATGTCTGCAGGTTGCATGCAAAGGCATCAGACTTGCCAGCTGGGGGTCAGAGGTCAGGGGTCAGGGCCCAGGGCTACCGTCCTGTCTCGCTGGCTCACCCCCTGTCTCAGGCAGGTCACCGCCTCGCTATGGCTCCGCCTCGGCCTCTGTGAATGCAGTCGGAAAACCCCTGCCTGGCTAACCTCACACAGATGCTGTGATGCTCAGATTAGGGAGAGAGGTATAGGAAGCCACAGGCCCACGCAGGAGCCCACGAAGGCTGTGAAGCTGGGACACCGGCTGAGCACGTGGTTGCAGCCCAGGGTGGAGTGGGCAGCTGGGAAAACACGCGACGCTGCAGGCGAGAAAGAGTCCCTGGTGGTCCAGGCTCCACCCCACCTCTTGCCCTAACGTATGTCTCCAGGGCTCCCTGACCACTGGCAACCTCAGCCCACAGGCCCGGTGGCCTGCGCAGCGCTCAGCTTTCCCTGGGGAAGGCTGCTTGCTCCCATCCCCACCCCTCCCAGCGCCCCTCCAGGGAATATCCTCCCACCTCCCCCCATTGCTGCAAACAGCTGTGATTCAGAAAGAGTCATTTCCAAGGAAACGAAAAAAAAAAAAAAAGAATTCCAGGCATGGGGGAAATTTCAACCACAAAGCAAGTGGTTCCAAAGGAGCATTGACAGCACCCAGGACGCAGCTTGGGGCTCCCGGCTTTGTCAACACTGTTCTCCAAGTATGAGACATACCCAGGACACATGCACAGGGGTGTGGGGAGGGAGAGGAATGTGTCCCCCAAGTGGAAATTAAAGTTATTGATAACATTTTGTTGTCATCATTGTTTAGCCACGGGGTGCCTGCAGCTATGGGAACTGAAAAAGAACCGAGCAAAAGTTAGCAACGGCCTGCTCACCGGGGATGAATCTGGCTGTCCCTTGGGATGGCAAGAAGGGATTCAGATGGCACCCAGCTCAGCCTGCGCAGATCCTGCTGAGCAGGGCTCACCTAAGCTATCTCCTCTGGGTCCACCTGTCCTGGCACCTGCCTCACCCTCTAGTGGGGCCCAGGGCTGGTTTGGATCCCACGAGCAGGACCTTGGTCACTTACTGTCCCTTCTGAGCTCACAGCACACGTATACACTCAAAAAATTCACTCCTATAAATTATCCACCTATATAGAAGGCAATGGCACCCCACTCCAGTACCCTGCCTGGAAAATCCCATGGATGGAGGAGCCTGGTGGGCTGCAGTCCATGGGGTCGCTAAGAGTCGGGCACGACTGAAGTGACTTCACTTTCGCTTTTCACTTTCATGCATTGGAAAAGGAAATGGCACCCCACTCCAGTACCCTTGCCTGGAGAATCCCAGGGACCGGGGAGCCTGGTGGGCTGCCGTCTATGGGGTCGCACAGAGTCGGGCACGACTGAAGCAACTTAGCAGCAGCATACAGCCCATGCATGGGCTTCCCTGGTGGCTCAGTCAGTGAAGAATCCGCCTGCAGTGCGGGAGACCTGGGTTCAAACCCTGGGTTGGGAAGATCCCCTGGAGGAGGGCATGGCAACCCACCCCAGTATTCTTGCCTGGAGAATCCCGATGGACAGAGGACCCTGGCGGGCTGCAGTCCATGGGGTTGCCAAGAGTTGGACGTGACTGAAGCGACTGAGCACAGACCGTGCCTGGGGCTTCCCAGGTGGTGCTAGTGTTAAAGAACTCACCTGCCAATGCAGGAGACATAAGAGATTTGGATTCTATTCCTGGGCCAGGACGATCCCCTGGAGGAAGGCAACCCACTCCAGTATTCTGGCCTGGAGAATCCCATGGACAGAGGAGCCTGGCCAGCTGGAGTTCATAGCATTGCCAAGAGTCAGACACGACTGAAGTGACTTAGCACACACACACACGGCCCATGCATGCATACACAGGCATGCATGTGCATGAGCAAACACACACACAGACACACAGGAGTGTGCATGGCACCATATCAGGTGATGGGTTCCATTAGCTTCTGTTATTCCCACTCCCATTCTATGCTAACATGATAAAGTGAGTCAGGTCCAGGATCTTGCCACGTGCATCCACAAGTCACATGGGGACTGTCTTCTGTTAACGAATCTGCTCTTCAGAGCCTTGGGGCCACTGGTCTTCAGAGAACGGAAATAATTGCCTTCAGAATTTGTCCCTGACGGTGGCGTTAGTCTTATTTCTGCGATGACCAACTAGGAAAAAACAATGAAAACACTTAACTCAATAAGGTATATACTCTCTTATGGCTTTGAGTATAAAGAATTGGATTCAGCCTCATCCCAATCACACAGAGATGTTAGTTTGAATTCTAGAACTGCGGACTGTAGGCAGAAAGGCTTGCCAGCAGGGTATTCCATCCAGGAGAAGCTGCGTTTGAGGAGGGAGCCACAGCAGCTGGCCCGGGCTGGCCGTCCTGAGTGCAGAGGGCAGTTTCCGCCAGCCCTGCTGGGGGCGCAGCACCCCGAACCCTTATCGCAGAGGGTGTTGTGGGCGGACAAGCCCCTGCAGCTGTGGAAGGGGTTCTGCAGCACCAGGGCTTGTGGGCTCTGTGAGGCGTGTCTCCACTTCTCTGAGGCTGAAACCGTGCAGACAATAGGCCAGCCCGGGAAGTGTCTGCATTCATACTCAGTCCTCCGCCTCCCCTCCCCTCTCCTCCCCTCCCTCTCCTTCCCCTCTGGCCCTGGGGATGTATTTTGCATCCTTTAAATGATCTTGTTTATTCTATGTGTCGGAATATAGTTATCTGAATATTAATTATGGCTTTAGTGAAGTTCATCGGTTGAACGCAGGAATTGAGAATTCCTTCTTCACTTTCAGCCACCTGCTTTGATTTCTCTGTTTATCTGCTTGACTGAGCTGAAATCAGTTTCTGTAAGTGAAAGTCGGCTGCTTGGAGCAGATGTTTTCGCTCAGAAATAGTGTACAGTCTGCTATTAGCATAAGTAGCATGATGCTAATAAATAGAGGTGTGCGACGCTGGTGGCGGTGGGAGCCGAGGGACAGTGGTCAGCCCGGGGACGGGGCCTGAGCGCAGCCGGAGGAAGAGCAAGCAGCCCAGCCTGGTTGCGGGCACCTCTCCACCCCTGCCAACCCCACCCTCCCGTCCCGAGCACCCCAGATGCAGCCGACTGGGGGCTGATGATTAATGACGGCTAGGGCTGTAACCAAATTGTAGTGCCATTAGCACCAAGTCACGACTGACAACTAGATACATCATCGCTGAGGTTTCTATCCAGCTAACTAATTTAACTATGTGAATACGGGAAACGCGGCACGGATGCCATAAGGCAAATATTGCCAAAGCCAGGAGCCCATCAGTAATGAACCGGAGGGGAGGAGCTCACCAGGTCCCAGTGGCCAGGTCCGTGGTCCCAGTGGGGTCAGCAGATCTGTCTTTAGAAAAACTCTACCACATGCCCTGTGGAGCTGGCTGGGGGCTCCACACCCCACGGGCAGCTCACAGTGGGGGGCTCGCCAATGGAAGCCCCGCCCCCCAGCTCCCAGATTGCCCCCTTACTCCTCGCCGCCCCCCTGCCCAAGCCAGGAGTTGACAGGTTTCCTTCCAAGTCAGAGGATGACAGATTCCATCAGAGCAGCGCCTCTTTTCCTGTCCCCCAAGTTTTCTTCCCATCTCTGCAGCTCCCCACTTTCTCCAGGAGAGGGACTTGCAGGCACTTTGATGAGAAACAGGTGGGCCTCACGTTTCATAAGCCCTGCTCCTGAAATGCAAATTGTTATTATCTTCTTTTCTGTCGTCTTCTTCTTCTCTCTCTTTTTTTTTAACAATGAATCCCGTTTGAAATGTGCTGTGTTTGCTCATCAGAAGAGCCTTATAAGGAATCCTTTTAGAAAGGAGAGAATCGTCTGCCATGTGTATAGTCGCCCTTAATTCATCTGGTTTATGAGCTGAGGGTTCCCACATGACTGTGTTTCTTAAAGCCACCCCCTGAATTACCAGGTGATTGGTTCTCTGAATCAGAAATCCTTCACTTCGCTCATCAGCCCTACTGTAAAGGTCAATGGCTGGGGAGGTTTTGGGGCAGGAACATCAAGTCCATGAGAGAAACTCTCCACCCTCAAATGTCTCACCGTCCACTCTGGAGGCAGAAGAACCATCCCCACAGACTTTGTGAGGCTCAGCAAATCCGGCCCCATCCAGGGATGCGTCCATGGGATAACATCTGGGAAAGCAGACATTTCGGAAAATTCAAAGTACTGCATAAGCAAACGAGTGCTTCTGCCTCAAACCTTCATCCCCAGCCCCGGCTGTGGGGCGTGGTATCTGGAGTGGCTGAGCCTGCTTGCTGGAAGGCTTCACGCTGGAAACAGCTACCCATACCAGTAAACTCAGAAGAAAGAGATGGCAACAGCCCAGACCGTTCTGGGAAATTTAACTTCCATGAGAGCGATCCAAATAATGGAGACGGGCAAAGGGACTTGGATGCCTGAACAACTGTGGGGCACCCCTCTTTCCAAAGGGTCCCAACGATGATAACTTTAGGTGATTCATAACCATCGAAACAGACACTGCATGCCCATGGATGGAGCACTTCCTCCTTCGCAGAGTTCTCTCTTCGCTTGTCTCTCACGCATGATTTGCAACTGCCCACTGATTGGGCTTCCGTGATGGCTCTGTGGCAAAGAATTCACCGGCCAGTTCACTCCTTCAGGGGACCACCTGCAAAGCAGGAGACGCAGGTTCGAACCCTGGGTCCCCTGGAGAAGGAAATGGCAACCCGCTACAGTATTCGTGCCTGGAAAATCCGTGAGCAAGGAGCCTGGCAGGCTACAGTCCATGAGTCCCAAAGGAGTCACACGCAACTGAGTGACCACTCCACCGCCGCCGCAGCAGGGTGGAACAGAGATTATCATCCCAACTGGCAGATGAGAAAACTGAGTCTGAGTATCAGTGTCGAGGGAGAAGCGTAGTTATTTCCATAGGCAAAAGGCTAGGTTCATTTTTGTTAGAAAATTAACACTGTGTCACTTAATTTTTTTTTTCCTGCTTTATCTTCCAGAAATAAAAAAAGTTAAAATCGTGACCAGGTACTCTAATCTGCTTGTCTCAAGTACAAAAGCACATATTTCCTTTGCGTTCCTCGAAGAGGCTGTTCTCATTTCCCTTGAAGGCCGGTTT
The DNA here is from genome assembly GCF_032405125.1 of Capricornis sumatraensis. NCBI lineage: Eukaryota > Metazoa > Chordata > Mammalia > Artiodactyla > Bovidae > Capricornis > Capricornis sumatraensis. The sequence continues at coordinate 22,289,350 of NC_091089.1, forward strand.
CTTAATCTGAAAGCTATTCCAGATGTAAATGGGGTACAGTTTCCCCAAAAGAGCGCCTCCGCCCCCTCCATCCATTATTCCACACACCCTGGGCAGGGGTTACAGAGGTGACTGAGATTCGGTCCCTGCCCTCAAAATACCTACAAAGAAATCAAGTACAAAGCCTCATTTTCCCAAACTGCCACGGGAACACACGTTCAAAGTGCCGGGAGCATTCAGAAGAAGAAAGGCCATCTCCTGAGGGATGGCTTGGGGAGCTGCCACACGGGGTGTCCTTCGATCTTGGCCTTGATGAATGGATATGATTGTGAAATGCGGAGATCAGCAGGAGTGCCCTCCACAAGGAGAAAGCAAGTTGAGCAACGGTGGGGAGGAGCCAGGGCCTGGCTGGGCCAGGCGACAGGCCCCTGGGTGGATGGACCAGGCAGAGGGGAGCTGGCCTGCTATCGAAAGTGGTCCAGGGCAAGGAAGGCGGGCACCATGGGCAGGCACCACATGCTCAGGCCTGGCTCAAGGAGATTTCCCAGGGTTAGCACACCAGAGATGAAGGCCAGAGGCTAGAGGGAGGGCCCAAGGGGGCTGGCATCATGCATCCGTCACCCCACAGTAATCAAAGAGGACCAAAATCTCTTGAACCCCTGCGCTGCTCTGGATCCCTGGGTGCGGGGGCCTAGCTCCCCTCACTCCAGGCTGCATCCTACATCTTGAAAGCCTGATGGAACTAGCCCTCTAGCCGAGGTGCAGGAGAACACCAACTCCATCATGGAAACCCTTCATTCCCCAACTTCTCCCCAGAGAGACCCTCTACCGGTTCCCTCCCACCCCACTCCCACCCCCACCCTGGAGTCTTCCACTTTCTTAAAGGTTTTGCCTTTAAAACAAACTGCTGTTATTAAATAAATAATTGATTCCCATCCCCATTTTTTATTAATCAAAGGCTAATCAGAGCTGCGGATCGGCATGCGGCAACCAGTGTTAGCCCCACGGAGTGGATATAATTCTCGCTAAAAGCAGTGAGGTGCTATTTTTGTTTTCCCTGTGCAGACTCATCAAGGGGACATGTGCAGTCTCCATTAGGCTTGGTGAAATACTGAGAAAGAGCTCGGGCCCTGGGGCTGCAGGTTGCCAAGCTCAGCCAAAGGGTCCACACCCTTGAGGGATCTTGGGAACGCAGGAGATGGCAGTTTGGGGATCCAGCTCCTAAACAGCAGGGACTAGCTGCTGGGAGAGAAGAGTTTTAGCCAACTTGGGAAGGTGTTCAGGACAAGCAACCCAGGACTCAGAAGCTTCCTGGGTCAAAATTCAGGCTGGAACCTGGCCTGACCTGAGACTGAGGGTCCTGGGGCCTCAATCACCAGCTCCCCTCCTCCACCAGCTCCTGAGCTGAAAGATACCACTGGCAACATCAGGGTTCTAAGACCTGGACCAGATTCTTATCAGCCTTTTTTTTTTAATCCTGCTGACTTCTTTCCTTCCTTTTTTCCCTCTCTCTCTCTCTCTCTGTGCTTATTGATCCCAAACAAGGAAAAAGTCTATTAATCCTAAACCCAGAGAAGATTAGAGATAGGGCCGAAAGGGCTTGTCAGGACAGAACCACACGGGCATTATCTCCTGGGAAGGTGACCACGTCACCAGCAGGAGGAGGAAGGGGAACAAAGAAAAGGAAACAAAGAGTGGCTGCCCCAGGATGCAGATATGATCCCTCCATCCATCCGGGTCGGGAATCTAGGGAGGGGTTGGGAAAAAAAATCGGAGATGGCCATGCCCACCCCCTGCCATTCTCAAAGCACCTTGCTGTGCAGGCAGAGACGAGGTTTTCCCGTCCTCTGGGAACACAGAGAGCTGGGCTTTTGCCTGGGGAGGTCCACAATCAGGGACAGCCTGGCCCCTCCAACATGGGAACGCCTATTTGGGTCCAGGGGTCTGCGGGAGTGGCACTCGGCAAGGGTACTGAGGAGATGGGTGACCCACCAGAGACCTTAGCCAAGTTCCTGAACCCCTCTCTGCCTCAATTCCCTTCCCCACGCCCGTAAAACAGACACAATAATTGTCAGAACCTTAGAGGGTCACGGTGAGAATTATTTGAGATTATCTGTAGGAAAAACCTGAGTATTCGTCTTATTACTAATAAATAGTCACTTTAATACCTTCATCTGAAGGTCCAGCAAAGAATCTGGCCCACTGGCCTCTGCAAGATGGACTGGGTACCAGCTAGGGCGGGGAGATGCGGTCTTCAGAGACAATACGACAGTTAAGCAGTGAGTCAGTTCTGATGTAACCAAAATCGTCTGGATCAGTGCACTGCCTGTCATCTATTCTGTGATTGGACCCCATACTAGAAACCCACAAGACTGTCTCCAGTAGCCTCCTGGGGCCCAGCTGCGTCTCAACCCCCTGAAGGCCCTATTCGGCACTGACGGAATGAGAATCCCCAGAGGTGAGACCCAGGCACCTGCATTTTTCAGCTGGAGATACTAGGACCGAGTCAAATTCCTGCCCAGACCCCAGTGGTTGCTGGGTGACAGCTGAGTGCTGGACACAGCCCCTCCTCGGGAACAGAATCTAGTTTCCTTTCCTGCAACCAGTATCATACCACAATCTCTCTCCAAAGGTCATCCCGACTTGTCCAGAAATCCGCCAGCTGTTTGCAAAGAAAATCCAAAAACCTAGGGCTTCCCATGAAGGGGAGGCGACCAGCTGTCTCATCTGCTGGAGTATCTTTTCTCTCTTCCCCACCCACCAGCCCTGCCCTCATTCCTCTCCCCACTTCCCACCACGCGGGAGCTGGTGCTGAGTTCCATGGACGTGCCCTTGTTTATCAGCTTCCTTCCTGCTGAGCTGCGTCCAGCCAGGTCTGAACTCCCCAAGGTCAGAGACAGTGTCTTCAAGCTCACGGGCACCTTCATCCCGTAGTCTGGGACAGGGCACCGGACAGAGGGGAACTCTGTTCCTCCTCACCGAGGATGCTGGAATTGTGATTGTTCCCATTTTACAGATGAGGAGGCTGAGGCATTGAGCATGTGAGGAATCTGCCTTGTAAACACTGGGCTTGAGAACCTGGTTCTTAACTCTGTACTGCACCTCCTCCACATGGGGTATACTACCCCAGAGCTTCAGTTCCCTGAAAAAGCACAACTTGGGGCTTAAAAAGTAAAGGGATGAGCTAAGAGCAGATGGCTTGTTTGTTGTTTATTACCTGCTTGAAACTGGGATTCCCTGGTGGCCCAGACAGTAAAGAATCTGGAGATCAGGGTTCAATCCCTGGGTCAGGAAAACCCCCTGGAGAAGGGAATGGCTACCCACTCCAGTATTCTTGCCTGGAGAATTCTATTGTCAAAGGAGCTCAGTAGGCTACAGTCTAGGGGGTCACAAAGTGCTAGACATGACTGAATAACTAACATAAACACACACCTACTTGAAATTATGACACTTAGGCTTCAAGTTACCAATTTACAGAATAACAGCAAGAGAGGAAGCTTGCTACAGTGAAGGGAAACACTGAACTGGGAGATTGTGATGTTGAGGTTTTGAATCATTATTATTATAAGAATAACACACGCACATCGTAAAAAGTGCACGGGATACACAATGAAGTGGCATTCTTCCTCCCACTCGAGACCCCATCCCGCTTGCCAGAAGGAGCCGTTTCCTGTGTATTCTTCCAGAAATATGTCAAGTACAGTCAGGTAACGCAAACACACCCACAGACGCTCTCTGTTGTGGAGACTGGGATGCGTTCCCCACACCGCGGTGCACCTTGATTTCTGACTTTGCAGTCCATCTCGGCTCTTTCCAGATGGACACTCACGTGGATCCACTGTATCACATCTAGTAGCTGCGAGTGTTCAGCAGGGCTTCTCAGGTGGTGCTAGTGGTAAAGAACCTGCCTGCCAATGCAGAAGTCAGAAAAGACATGAATTTGATCCCTAGTTCAGGAAGATCCCCTGGAGACGGGCATTTCAACCCACTCCAATATTCTTGTCTGGAGAATCCCATGGGCAGAGGAGCCTGGCCAGCTATGGTCCATAGCATCACAAAGAATCAGACACGACTAAAGCGATTTGGCACGCATGCAAAGTATTCAGTTATCCAGATATTCACTAATTTATGTGGCCAGGCGCCCCTGAAAGACCTTTTGACCATTTCTAGTTCTGTGTTTTATTTTATTACAAAGCACACTCGGCTGATATCTTTGTGTACATCAACTGCACACATGTGTGATTCCACCTGTAAAATAAATTCTTACAAGTAAAATGATTTCTGAGCATCCCACATTTGATTGATATTTGCTTCCAAAGAAAATGTACCAAGTTAAGCTCATACGAAATCTTTGTTTTTTAATTCCTGTCTTCCCAACCCCCTTACTAACATAATGTATAATCAGAAAATACTCAATATTTGTTGAGCCTTGGGTTTCAATTCCTGCCCTGACACTGACTAGCTATGAGGCCTTCAACAAGTCACTCTGCATTCTGGGCCTCAGCTTCCTCATCTGTGAATTGGAGGTTGGATGAGCTGATCTGTAAGGATCCTTCTAGCTCTGTCTGTCTGATTTTAAGCACCCACTGCGTGTTGAAACTGTCTGAGACCCATTAGTTCTCCGAGCCCAAAAGAATCTAAAACCCAGTTGGGGATTCAGGGGAACACACTCAGGGAAGATGTAAGGAGAAACATGTGACCTTCTGAAATCAAGCGCAAATTTGTGCTGTTTAGGCTGTGAGCTTGTAGAAGGTCACGGGAGAGTGATCAAGGGGCCATGGCTGGGGCGGCTCCTTGGAAGAGGCAGAACTTGCATGAAATGAGCAGAGCAGTGCCCAGATGTGGCCTCTTGGACAAAATAATAGGAAGCATTTTATCCCACCCCTACCCAGAGCCAGCCTGGAAAGCCAACCTGTGTCCTCTCTCCCACAGGAGCCCACAGTCTGCTTTTTTCCCACCAAGAGCTGAAACTCAGTAAAACATCAGGGTTGTCTTGGTTCCAGGTCAGCGAGGATCCATTCCCATCCCAGCAGTTTCACTAAGTACTGTGTTCTTTGTGGAGACATGGCTTCAGTGTACTGTTCTAGAGGGAAAAAATTACTGCATATAAACCTTGATTAACCCAGGTTCTTGGAAAATGGAGGATTCTAATTAATTCTGTTTTCTGGGTAATGGAGAGTAAAAAAAAAAAAAAGTTTTCTGGAGGCTTGAGCTCCTCTCCCACTTCAGTCAACCCAAGTGGGTGACCCTTCTCTGGTGCAAGACTCGAAACCCCAGGATCCACACCCGTGGCCTCCATGGAAAGGCTTCCTGTAGCCAGAGGGTCGCAAGTTTGATTGATGGTGATGAGCTGATGTTAGGGAGCTCAGGCGTCATTTTTTGGCATTTGATGGGCTCTACAAAGCACAGGGCTTGCTATTTTTTTCTTGACTATTGGGTTCATTTGTAGGCAGACTGGCTCGTCTTCCTGAGAAGGGGGTGGGAAGACCATTGCAGCAGGCTGAGGACTCTGCTAAATTGATGTTATGCCATTTGGGGCTTATATTCATTAAAAGTGTTAGCTAGGGCTTGTTACAGCTTGAGAGGCTCCTGGTTCCAACTGGTCACTTATAGATAAGGAAACTAGGGCCCAGAGACGCTGGTTTCTGAATTTGGGTGGTGACCTTTACAATTCGGGCTCTTTCATGACATTTAAGTTACAGGACTTGTCCAAGGTCCCACACAGCCCATTAGGGAGAGAGTTGGGGGTTCAAACTATAGCCATCCTTCTATGGAAGCTCTGGAAGACACCAAAGCTTCACCCATGAGATCCCCAAGGCCCTGGAACCTCCTTCTCCCTGGACTTTGGCGCCTGTTTGTCAGACAAGGGGCCTGGAAGCCTAAATTTCAAAGGACATCTGACACAACACCGAGGTAGGCTGTGGGTGTGAAAGACACAGCTCTACAGCAAGCTGCTTTTAAGCTGCTTTTCAAAGTAAAAAAAAAAAAAAATCAGTCTTAAAGAATCATCCTGCTTTCCGATGTAAGTGGCTATACCCCCAAGTTACTTCCTTCCCCAAGTGCTGAGTCCAGAGGGGCCTCAAAAATCCAGAACCTTGCCAGCTCGCACAGGTCATAAGCAGACTCACAGCCAGGCAGATGCCACATCTCTGAACGGAATACTTACCTCCATAAAGGGGTGCTTGTGCGGTGAAACCAAATGCCCTTCTGACACCCTTAAAGCCTGCCTCACTAAGACCAAGTCCCAACCCTCCGCCTTCTGGCCGTGTGAGGGCTGTTTACCACTCCTCCTCCAGAGGTGGAAGAATCATTTCCACTCACCTACCTCCAGGGGAAACTGAGGTCAACAGTGCTCAGACTTCAGGGCTCTTCAGAGTCCCCTGGAGGGCTTGTTAAACACAGATGGCCGGGTCCCTCCCCCTGAGTTTCTGATTCATTCAGTGGGTAAAGCCTGAGAACCTGCATTTCTAACAGATTCCCAGGTGAGGCCCATGGACCCATATTGAAGGTCTGGGGCCACCCTTGGAAACCCGTGAACAAGGGAACTTGTGAAAAGGAGTGTTTTTACTGTTCTAAATTTTGCAAAATGCGGGATTTATCTTAAAATAGTAAAAGTATGACTTTTCCCCTCCAAAACTATATCTTACAAATTTGAGCTTTGTATGCCTAAGAACCTGTGGAGGTTTCAGGATATAGTATAGATCAGTCAACCAATCCCCAAATGAGAGCAACAGCTCACATCCTCCTTGCCCCTCCCTACCCCTAAGAAAGGTCAGCTCCAGAAAAGAAACTTTAAACAGTGGCTGCAGTCCACAGCCTGCCTGCTCCCACCTGCTGGCCTCCACCTGGTCACAGAATCACAGAACACCCACCCACCCAAATACAGAAGGTGGCTCCCACTCTCCTCCACGCACCCCAGAAACCCAGCAACCGAGGCCTCTGTCTTCCCAAGGCACAGCCTGTCCCCGTCTCGACTTGGGGGTCCTCCCCTAACGTGGGGCTATTGTCTGAGTTATAAGAGACCCGTGAACACTAGAAAGGGCTGCCAGAAGTCTCTGACCCCAAATCGGAAGGGCCTGATGTGGGTTGCTATGTGTGAAGACCGGTGTTAAGGGGCATGAAATCTGAAGCGAGGGACACCTCCCACCCCATCCACAGTCCCAGCCTGGCTGCGGCTGGTCCAGTGCCCGCGGGGCTCTGGGGGGACGGGGGAGCAGGAGCCACCCTGTGGCCGGCTCAGGAGGAAGGGAGAGGCCGGCAAAACCAACAGAAGGGTGGTCCGAGGAGCTAGCGGCACCGACGTGGGGAGAGGTTTCAACAAAGAGAAGGAGGAGGGGGGCTGGGGACTGGAGAGCAGGATCCCAGGGAGAGGACGGGAGGTGCAGACAAAAGAGAGCGCCAGCCCGCCCCAGCGCCGGACCAGCCCCCGCGCGAGACTCCGCGCCACCCCGCCCGCCCCGGCCCCCCGGGATCTCCCCGGCAACCCGCTGGGGTCACTGACGCGGACCGCCGGGGGCCGCAGTCCGAGCGGCGCGCGGGGAGCCCCGCGCGGGAGGTAGCTCCGCATCCCCAGGGGGCGAGGCCCGGCGGCGGGGCGGGGGTGCGGGGGGGAGCCCCGTCTTTTCTCCGCTCCCTCCCGCCTCCCTGCCCTTAATGGCTCGGTAATTGATTGGCCCCGCGTCCTATTTTCACCGCGGGCGGCCGGCGCCAGAGGTCGGCTAATATCAATATTTCCCGCGGCAGCTCCGCGGTGTGGATCCTGCTGCTCCACGCCGCCCCGCCGGCCACCGAGAATTTACCTTTGGTTTCAAGAAGTGGGAGCTGAGTCAGGGATTAGGGCTTGTCGAGTCAAGTGAACACACAAAAAATTTTTTGAAAGGAAGAAGAGGGGATGGGGAGAGACGTTCGTCAACGCAGGGAGCAATCGCTACAGCCTGGGGTTAACTGTGGGAAGGAGGAGGGAGGAGCAGGAGGCAGAGACCGGCGGGGAAGGAAAGAGATGAGGGAGGGGAGAGAAAGAGATTTTAAAAGGCAAGACTCCTTACTCCTGGGGCTGGCATTGAAGCCATTTTCCTTCTTCCCACCCACCTGGTCACCATCCACCCCCACCTCCAGCCAGCAACCCCACAGGTAACCCCTCCGCAAGACTCATTTCCTTACCTTTTTACCTTCCTTACCTCTTTCCTTACCTTCCTTACCCTCCTCCATAAGATTATCTGGCCCTACTTTAAGTGGCATTTTTTTTTTTTCTCCAGCCAGATGAGACTCATTCAAGGCAGAGAGAGAACCAACATTATGACATACAACACATGGCTGTATGCCAGGCACTGTGCCTGGTGATCACCAAAAAGTGAAGTCTAAAAAAGTTGCTCAGTCATGTCCGACTCTTTGTGACCCCATGGACTGTAGCCTGCCAGGCTCCTCCATCCATGGGAGTTTCCAGGCAAGAGTACTGGAGTGGGTTGCCATTGCCTGGTGATCATCAAATAGTGGCTCATTTAACCTCCTCGGTAGCCCCAGAAGACAGGTTTCATGGGTGCCGGGGCAAGTCTGTCTCCTCCCCCAGCCCAGCCCATCCGCGGCATCCAGTGCAGCCTGTGTAACTCAGAGGCAGCAAGAATCTGTTGAAAGACAGTTGAAGATACAAACGAATATGGCAGTAGCGGTCGGGCAGGCACTGTGGGCCCTCAGCGAGCTGCCCAAAGTCACACGCTCTCCTCTTCATCACTCCTCCTCTCCAGTCTTCACCTCTTGCTGGTTGATTAATTGTAGACAACTGATCATCTAATACATTAATACATTCCGTATTAAAGACAGTGTAGAGACTCAAGTTTTACACGGGGAGGAAGGACCGGAAGGTATTAGTGGCAAGAGACACGGAGAGACAAAGGGTAGAGGAGCCGAGAAAGCCGTGTCAGGTGGGGTCCCCCTCAGCCGGCCACGGGGTCTCACCGTCTCCCCAGGACTCATTTTGCTTGCTACCTAAGCTGCAAGAGTCAGCTGATGAGCATCCTGTGATGGGCCTGAATTTCCCAAAGCCAAGCTGGGCCAGTGCCTGCCAGCCGATTCCCCCAGCAGCGGTACTCCTCCTCCTGAAGCCTGCATCCCCAGCCTGGGTCACCAAACTTCTTACACTTGGTCAGGACTGCAGGTGTGTAGCTCAGGATCCCAGGGCTGGGGGGCGGTGAGGGGCAGGGGGGAAGCCCAGGAGTGGGGACACACGACAGGCACAACTGGTAAAGATGGAGCTGCCTCCAGGCCATCACCCTGCAGGGGAGGTAGGCGGTGTGAATGGACTTTCTGATATCCCAGAAAAATTTCTGGGATTCCTCTGAGCCCTGCTCCTGGCCCCTAAAGAGGCTCAGAGGACAATTCCGACCTTTCCTTTTTAGAGATGCCTGACAAATGAGCTTCTGAAGACTTCTGCAGATCCATGGGGTCTTCATGTCTGTGCCAGCTCCCATCCAGAGTCCTGAAGGGTCCAAACCTGCACGTGCCCCTGGCCACATGGTGAGCTGCTCAAGGGATCAGAAAGAAAGGCACAGTCCCCACCCACCTCATTCTCAGTCTAGCTAGGGAGCACAAATCTGTCCACTGCCAAGCAATTACGGAAGAATACAATGGGGCGACGAGGAACCTTGTCCTCTGGTTCTTCACACTTGAAATCATGCAGTTCAGAGACAGAAGCCCTCGTGTGGCTGGCCTGATATGGGAGGGTTTTGTGGAGGAGGGTGAACGGAGAAGCGCTAAATACAATAATGGAAACTTGAGGAGGTTCAAACTGATGGATCAAACCTCAGAGACTGGATTTAGCCTGCCCAGGTGGGCTCACAGAGGCTGGAAAGAAGAGAGTGATCAGAAATACGGCCCCAGGGCCTGGCGTGTCAGCAGACTCGGTGAGGGTAGGGACCACTGAGATGGCCTGGAGCTCTCTCAAACAAACAGTCCTGCACCTGTTGAAAATTCCTCTGCACCCTTCCTCAGCTCTCTTGTCAGCCTCCCTGTTAATGTGAGAAGGATAATGCATTTTCCAGGCTCACTTCATCATCCCCCGGCAACACACTCACATGCACACACACAGCCATCTAGACAGACCTAGCAGAGTCTCAGCAGAGAGGCGACTAGATGTCCCCCCTGCAGTTGACTTCTTTGTCCCAATCTCAGTCCATGTCCCATTTTGCTCCAGCTGGGTCCTGGGCCAGGACTGGGAGCTCAGGGAGATTCAGGATTCCATCTTGGAGCTCACATCTGGCACAGGACAGAAGCAGAGAAGAAGCTGGGATGTTCAGTGTGCTAAGAGGTAGGATCTGTACAACAAGGCCAGGGATTTAGGGACAGGAAGGATTGTATGGGTCAGAGAAAGTGGGACTGATTTAGAAAATCTAAGAGATACCCTTTAGCGAGGCATCACTAGGTGAGCAGGCCACCTAGCTTCTCTGATCTCATTCAGTCCTCGAATTTCCACCGGGAAGGAGGTCCCATTTCCTCTCTCTGGTTACAGATGCAAAAACAAGCTACGGGAGGTTAAGAGCACAGGTTAGTGGCAGAGATGAGGTTTGACCCAGGGCTACCAACTCAGGAGCCCCATCTCTTACACTCACTGGGTACTGAGGGATGACAACCAGCTGTACCCAGAGGGGGTAGAGAAGACATCAAAAGTGCTTCTGTGACTTAAGAAAAATGGGAACCTGGAGTCTTCTGTGTTCCAAAGGGTACGTGAGATGGCGTCCGGCTCTCTGTGCCTGTCACTCCTCAAGCCCTCCCGCCTGCTTGGCAGGATGAAGGACAGGCTTTCACAGCAGACAAGAGAGGCCGGGGTCACCGCCGGCAAAGGCACACCCAGCACAGTTCCTGCCGCCTAGACGGGTGCTCTGATCCTCCGCTGGAAATGTCACGCGGGAGACAGGCAGGCTCTGATCTTCAGAGAGCTGTGGAGCATCTGTGATGACATGTGGGCATCAGGATTTGCATATTTATTATAGATAAGCTGTCAAAATGTATGTTGTCAATTTCACCTTATACTCCAGATTTAATGGTGCGCGTAAAGGACAGAAAATCTTTAATATTAATATTAATATGATTTTAGATTATAAGACCGCATTGTAGATATCAATCAGCCAACCCTTAAGGACATGTCACTCAAGTTGATATAGTTTATAGAAAATTAATGTAATCCATCCTGTATGATCTGTTACAGGGGGGCATGAAGAGAGAGAAGAATGTGTGTGTGCTTGGGGCAGGGGGGCTGGGGGCCATTATTATTCATCCACAGTTTTGCACTCGTGCTAATTTGTGTTCGTGCCTGAAACATCAGAGGGGGGACATCCGCATATTTTAGGCTTGGCACAGACCTCAGAAATCAGCCATGCCAACTCCTTCGCTTTGCTGTGAGGGAGCCAGGGGAGAGAGAAGGCGAGAGTCACTGGGTGACTTGGAGGCAGAGGTGGGCTAGAGCCAGGCTTTGCGATGGCCAGCCCTGCCTGTCTGCCCACTCTGTGCCCTGGGCTCCAGAAGTGGGAGAGCGTCATTGGCGGAGGCCTCAGGGCTCCCTGGTACACTCCCATCCCATCCCCAGCACCCAAACCCAGTGTGGGAGGCTGCCTGAGCAAATGGTTTCTTCAAACTGTTTCAAAGGATCCCAAGGGTCCCCTGACCCTATGAAGGACACATCCACATGACCTGGGGCCTGGAGGGCTGTGGAGATGTGATTGTAGATGGGCCAGGAAAACCCCCAAGTCCCAGTGCTCACTCACATGCATCCCAGCACCTGAAGCCTTGGCACTGACCCTCTACTGTTCAAACCCTGGACTGAACCTTCACTAGCACCCTGGCAGCATGATGGGGACCAAGCGGCCCCAAGAAATGTGTGATGTCATAAGACTCTTGCCTCTGAGTGGGAAGGGATGATCCCAAACACATCGTAAGATTGGGCCAAAGCCTCTGCCCTAGCCCAGGTTTGTGGCAGCAGATCTAGGCAGGCCCCGAGGTATTTGAAAAGGGCTTTTGGGTCCTGGGGAGCCAGCCAGGCTAGAAGGTATGAACAGAGAGGACCAATGACCTCTAGGCTCCTGCTCTGCTCTCGGTTCCTGTCAACCGCCTGCCCACCCAGGCCCAGCTCGCTTCAACTATTCAGGGAAAAAATCCAAAGTCCGTCACCCTCCACCTGCCAGGTCCATAGGTAACCCAGAGGCATTCAGGACCAAAGAAACCAAATCCAAAGCCAGATCCAAAGTTCTCTAAAATGCTTTAACACACTGGCTGACCCCACAGTCCTCTCTGGGCCTTCCTTTCTACACCCATAAGATGTCTTCTGAAAAGTACAAATGCCCAGAGCACTCTGGGGGCTTTCTGCAGCCCCCAGGCCCGGGCCTCTGCACTGCTGGCCTTTGCCCAGGAAGTGGGCAGAGAGGAGAAGCTGCTACTTAGAGCTTGGGCCAGGGGAAGGGGTAGCCTATTCTTCTGGGGTCAGGCTCAGCCAATGTAAGTGCCCAGGGAATGAGGGGAGAGAATACAGACCTGGCAAGATGAGGGATGGTCCCCCCTTCATGCCCCGGACTTCCTTGGGGGCCAAAGATCTCCAGAAGCCCTGGTCTTACCCAAGGAGGTGAGGGCAACAGCATCTCGTTGCCTGAGTATCCACTGAACCTCCTCTCCTACCCCGGGATTCTCCCAGGGTTTCAAGAGAACACGTGGTCTCCCAACCATTGGCCGGCCCCAGTTCCTGCTCAGGCCCCCTGACTCACTCTCCCTCCTGAGGACAGGAAGCAGGAAAGTCCAGGCCAGTCTGGTTCATGACCACCAGAGCTTACATGCACCCACACTTCTTATGTGAAGTGAGACAAGGCCTGGCGGGGCTCCATAAATCACAGCGGCGCAGAGGGCGGGCGAGGCCTAGGCCAGCTGGGGGGATACTTGCGGTGAGGATCCTCGGTGACCCCTAATGGACCCAGAGAGCCAGACCCGCGCTGGGCTGCCCACAGATCTCAGCATGTTATTTACATACCACTGCAGACTGACGAACACCTGAAGCATATTTCATTCTGTTCAAACTACAAAAGCCTCGTCGGGTACCTCTGTGTTCGTGCTTCCACACAATGGCAAAATGCTGATAGGAGAATTTTTCTTTTTCCTTTTTTAATCTTCCACTGAAGCCTCCAAGAAAGATGACCCACAGAAGGGGGAGAAAGGAACAAACAAGCCAGAGGAGGGCATGGCAGCCCCAAACCTGCTTCTTTTCTCCTGGGAAATACAGGAAGGGTTTCAGTCTGGGAGAGTGTGGCCGCCCCTAACTCTGTCAGCTCGATTCACCCCAGCCCTCTCTGGGTGAACCCGTCAGGTCTCCGCAGGCCTCACTGCGAGGCAGCATCTTCTGGGTCCCAGCTGTTAAAGGTTTAAAGCTGAGTGGGTGGGGACAAACCCGAGTGTCCAAGAGGAAAGGAAAATAAGGTGGGATTCAAAGAGCACCCCCTCTTCCATCCCCATGGCCAGACCCTTAGAGGCTGCCCGCCTCTCTGCGGGCTCCTAGCACCTCCAACTAGAACTAACAAGAGATAGGTCTCGGTTCCTTCATCTCCACGATTCTTCACCTGAGGCTCTCAGTCCCCTGGGGGAGGGAGAAGCCACGATCAGTTTTCAGGGATCCAATCCCCCTGCAAAAAAACTGTATGCAAAATGTCTCATTTGTGTGCATAGCTTGTGGAGGCATTTGCACACGTGCATGCACTAGGCCCCTTTTTCTAGGAAGAATGCCTTCAGCGTCCATCAGATCCTCACAGGGTGAGAGTTGCCTCTGAACCATTAAGAAACCCACTTGGCTGCCCCGAAGCTGCTCAGCCAGGGAGTCAGGGCCTCCTGAGGCAGTGGACTGCCCGGCAGGGCAAGTGCACACATCGAGGCCCTGCACTCAGTAGGTCAGACTCCAGCCCGAACAAGATGGCCCAGGGCTGGCAGGGTCAGCGTGCTCTCCCGGCCCCAGCATTCATCAGAGGTCAGGGGGCTCCCTACCCTGGAAGGGAGGCCAGGAGGGCATCCAGGCTGGCTGTGGCTCCGGGCGCATGGGTTCCTGGCATCTCTGATCTTCCATCCCCCGTTGTCTGCTCAGAGGTTATTATCTCTCCCTGACCCTGTCTGTTTATTTCTGTGTCACCAATATCTGTTTTATGTATTCTCGGGCCCCCTTTCCTCCATTTCCTCCATTAATACTTCTCGTTCAGAGCAGGATAAATAGGGTCATAATCACACCATAAAGTGAGCCATGGGCTGCGTGTCGCTTATTGCCCAGGGGTCTGCTAATTGGAATTTATAAAGTTCAATAAAAACTATAATCCAATAAGGCCTGAAACTCTTCTTCATTCATCTTAGGGGTAATATTCAGCCTACCCGCCCACCCGCCTGCCTGCCTTCCAGCCAGCAGTGGGAGGCCAGGGAGCAGCCACCAAAAGGACCTTCCCTAGGGGCCACAGAGTCCACAAGAGTGGCCAGTACTGAGTCAAGAGCTGGGTGGCCAAGCAAGGGAGAGTGGAGGGCCTGATGGGGCCCTGTGATGGCCATGCTCTGGAGGTCTGGGGACCCCCACAGTCCTAGCATTTTCTCTTGCACCATTACAAACTCTCCCCCAGTTACGGCCCCCACCTATGCTTGTAATTTCCCTCCCCCATGCAAACCCCCCTCCAAAGCCTCTGGGAGACTCAGGGGGTCTGCTTCAAAGAGGCCTATGTAAGGGAGATGGATCTGAACCTGGGACTGCAGGTGCCGTCCCTGGCCCCAAAGTGTCCACAGAGCAGGAAGTCATCACACCGTGTACATAAAGCTGTGTTCCGTCACCCAGTTGTGCTCCATCGGGCACCCATGACAAGCCGTTTCCCAGACTCCCTACCAGTGAAGGAGGCAAGTGAAGGTGGAGAGGGGGCGTCCCCAGCCCCGCTGAGGAGCTGCACCCAGAGACACTCAGGGAAGTGTGTTGGGCAAGAGGGTGACCAGTTGTCCTGGTTTGGCTCAAACTGAGAAGGTCCCTGTACATGTGACATTCTGTGTTCAAAGTACAACAGAAAAATGTGACTAAAGAATGATCCTTGCAGTGGGCTGAGTGGTGGAGAAACCCAGTGGAGCTCACCTCTCCTGGGCAATTCCTGGGAGGATCCGGATGGCCCCTTTCTGGCAGCCACTCTAGGAACAATACCCTTTTCCCCAAAACACCTCCTGCAAAAATCGTGGAGTTTCCCCTCACCTCCCAGGAAGCCCTCACTTAAAAACTAGAGTGTATTCCCTCCAGTAAAAAAGCACATGAGCCTGAATCCCAAATGCAAACAGCTGGCCCCTTGCTGGACACTCTGAGTGGGGAGAGGGCACAGAGCACCCAGCCAGCCAATTCCAGCCTTCCAACCCGGACGAGGGGGGAGTCACTCATTTTTCAGAGCACTCCCGGCTTGCTCAGGGATAGGTGGAAGACAGAGACCTCCAAAACCAGCTGCCCCGCCCCAGTCCCCATGCTGGGATGGGGTGTGTATGCATGTGTGTGCACATGCGTATGTGAGGGGTGTGTGCTGGGATAGGGTGTGTATGCACATGCATGTGTGAGGGGGTGTGATGCCAAAAGGAGAAGGCACAGTCCCCACAGCCTCTCAGGCCTCCGCAGTCTCACATGGAGACGATACAGGCCTGCGATCGTCCTAACACATCCCCCGAGGGAGGGAAGGTTGGTCAACAGGTGAAGCTGCTCAGGTGCCAAGCTCTCCGCCAAGGGTGGTAGCAGGATCCCACCACCCACACGTCACAGCCACTGCAGTGTGAGCCGCCCTCTCCAAGTCCAAGGCCTCCATGACCAGAAGTTTAGCGGAAAGCTTTGGAGCCAGATCTGCCTAGGCTCTAAATCAGCTTCCTGCCTTGTCTATGATGTTTAGCCTTGAGTCAGTCATTTACCAGCTCCACCTCTCAGCTCTCACAAAATGCTGACTGCAGTGCCTGGCCCACGTGTAGTTACTTCTAGCTACTATTGAGGCTCATTTATGTTTCGTGTAAAATGCCAAGTGGGATAAGGGTTCATCTGTGGCCGTGGTCAGGGCAGCCCCTGTCTTTCCCCAGGCTCTTTACTGCCTAGAAGCCAGGTTAGGGTCAGCACGGGGATAGAATGGAATGAGGACTGGAGTCATCTAGGTATCTGACTTGGACTTTGGGATCAAGCAGGAATTCCAAGAGGTAGTAATGTCTCCAAGTGGTGGAAGAAAGTTCCAGGTAGGTGGGGACAGAGTCCTCCAGCAAAGAGAATATGAGTGCACAGGCCTGGAACGGAGTAGAAGGGATGGCCTGGTGCACCAGGAAGGTGGGGTCTGGGGGCCCTGTGCTTAGGGTAATAGAAACTCAGGGAATGTTTGTTTGTTTTTGTGGAAGAGGCAGTTTGCCATTTGGACCGGGAAAGGTCTAACACACCCGAACCCCACCAATCCATCTTCAGTCTCCCCAACCTTTTCCCTTCCTAGCCTCATTCATTCATTCATTCATTCACTCCACCAAAGTGTATCGAGTGCCTCCAGGTACACTGTCCAATCCGGGTAGCGGGGGCCGAGTGCCTGCTTTCCCGCGGGATGAAGTACTCCCATCCTGTCTGGGGCTGCCTCTCCCCTGGAACTCTTTTCTCCCCTCCACCCAGTCCAGTCCATCAGGCAGGCTGAGGTCCCTCACCCACTTTGTGGTCATCACCTCTGCTCTCTTCTTGCTGGAGGAACGAGAGCAACAACATCCCAGGCCTGAGCGGGGCCCAGCAGGGCGGCTCTCCCCCTGGAATGTCCTCAGTTCACTGCCGAGGTCCTGATCCAGCACCAGCCTTCGTTCCTGTCCCTTAGGTTGGGTCTGCTCTGCCTCCACGGCAGACCGTGAGCGCCACAGAGCAGGGGCCCTGCCTCCCTCCAGCGTTAGGTTCCCCACACTACCTCCTTTTAGCTGCGAAGATAAAAGACCCACACGTAGGCCCCCACTGGAGGATGGGCCGAGAAACACCAGTCTGTCTCAGTCCTGTGCAGGAAGCCTGAGTCTGCAAGACACAGGAGAAGGGAGAAAACCCTTAATGGGATGGGGTCCTCCAGGAAGGAAGCTGGGCCAGGGAGAAGTCTGAGGGGCAGAGAGAAGCACATGGCTGGGGAGGAGGAAGACTTGTTGCATCAGAAAGTGGTGAAAAGCAGAAAAAATAAAAAGTCTAAGGGGAGCCACGGGGGAGGCGAGAGGAGCGTGGTCTAAACCGCAAATCCGCCTCCTCCCGGCTCCGGCAGGCTTCACCATACCGTAAGAGCCACTGCCGAACAGCAAGCCTGCTCGATGACAAAGAGAGATAACTGGTTCTCATGCAGATTTAAGCCCAAAGTTATCAAATAATAATGGCACGCAGAAAGAGACACAGGCAAATGGGCCTGGAGTGCCCGCTTCTTCCAGGGGAAGAGATTTGTTCAAAGTATCTAAATTATGCTCCTGCAATGGAACAGGGAAATGGTGCATTTTTTTAAAAAAAAAAAGATTTTTCTGGTACTTCTTGGATACATTTTTAAAAGTTCTTTTATAATTAGGGCCGTAATTTATATAATTTATTTTTAAAATATCCTTTTTTTAATTTCCACCCGGTCCAGTTAAAGTTGAACTGAAAAGCCCAGAGTAAATGATTTTTTTAATAAAACCGTTTAAAGGAGCCCCAACCTGAAGCGAAATAGATATGTGGATTTTCAGAGGAGAAAGGGAAAAAAAATCACATATTGAAAAAATAAATTTCCTAACCCATTTTACACTCCAGATTTTATTACCACCGGAAGGTTTTTAAAATTCTAATTCCCTTTGCTTTCCTTAAGCTGTTTATTCACCACAGGGTCTCCTGGGGCCTGGGCCTGGGGGCCCAGTGGGTCAATGTCAGATGAGTGGCCAGCAGAGTTTCACTTCCCCACTCCTACGATGTGAGTGTTCATGCATCAGGTTTGCCCCTCAGGTGAACTCTGAGCTCCCTGAGGTCAATACCATGCCCAAGGGACAAATCTCCCTCCCTGTAGCATCTAGCGCAGGGCTATGCATACAGTAGGTGCTCAATACATGCTTGTCAATGATGTGCCATGTGTAGAGAAGCTAGGATTGTGTGAACACAGGCATGGTGGTGGCAATGCGCAGGTATGACTCAGGAGCCAAATTTCATAGAGTAACCTAGTAGATGAAATAGGAGAGAGAAGTTCGGTCCTGGTTAAGAAGAGTCTGGGTGAGTGAATGTAAGAACAGAGAAATTCAGACACATGGAGTAGGAATGGTCGTCGCCTTGCTCGATGGTTCTGGGAGCCTTTCTTTGGAGGGAGGCTGCAAATGTAGGAAGCCCACACCACGACCCAACCGTGGACACATGTTTGCTGAACAGCCACGTGACTGCAGAGAAGTCCGTGAGGACAAGGCTTGGCCCCACTCCCAGCCTGCTCCCACCCTGTTGGGGGGTCTCCCCAGCTACCAGATGACAGACAGGCCCTGAGTGAGAAAGCCCGGCAGGCAGAAGGGGAGCATAGGCCATTAGAGTTGGCGCACCCAGAGAAGGCTTCTTGGAGGCAGGAAGACCAGAGCTTACCCTTGGAGGATGAAGGGATCCACACAGGGGGCCAGGGAGGGAGGCCTTTGGTCCCTCTCAGTCTCCACCGGACCACATGCAGCCCGTCCACTGGTTGGGGGATGGCGAGGAAGATGGACGTTCCCTCCTCTCCGGCTCTGGGGAAGGCACTTTTTTCACTTTTGCTCGGGTCCCTGTGCTAGTGGGCCAAACCAATCCCAGCCCCAGGCACCCCTACACATTTCAGAATGCCTGTTCCCTCAGCCCCCTGCTCCCATAGGACACAGCCCTGGGCCCCAGAGGCCAAGTTCTTCTGCAAGACTGCAGGGAGAAGCGCATTTCCTGACAAGACAACGGCAAGCAAAAGGACAAGGAGGTGGAGGAGACAGTTACCTCCTGGAACGAAGCCCCAGTGGTGGGGAAAAATGGCTGGGAGGGTAGCCGGCCTGGAGTGCGGGTCCTATAGATGGCGCCTCCCACCATGCTTCCCATGGAGATGCTCGCCACTTGCTGCCAGGACAGTGGGCTAGAAAGTAGAAACTGCAGCTCAGACACCAACAGGGAACAATCAAGGTGGCTGAGGAGTGACTTTAAAACAGATCCTCCTGCCAAATCCCACAGGAGGGTAGGAAACACCCTCCCAGCTGTCCCTCGCCTCCCCAGACCCAGGAAGGATGCCGGAGTCCAGGGCCCCCAGGCCGTAGCTTCGTTGCCAAGGAGACAGCAATTACCCTGTGAGTTTGGTAGGCTTTTTCTGCCTGCCTGCCTTTCTTCCTTTTCAGTTTGTAAATGCTGGGCCAGATGAACTCCGCTGGCCTGGCTGCCCCCGCCTCCACCTCGCCCCCAGCCGCTGACTCTGCATTCAAGGTCGGAAGGGCTGTACACAGTCGCTTCCCAGATGACAGATGCCCCTGCTTGGGGTAAGCACGGCAGCAGAGAAACCATTTGTCAAAGTATTTATAAAGTGGGTGGAGATGCTGAAGTTGTATTCCCTCCAGGTTAAAAAAAGAAAGAAAGGAAGAAAACAGCATGGAGCCATGAGGAAAAGAGGAATCCAGCTACTTAGCTCACAGACCAACACTCCTTTTTTTTTTTTTTAACCAGCTGGAGGTATTTATTGAGTGTTGAGTGCTGCGGTGGATGTGGGGGTGGAATGATATCTGTGCCCCTGCCCTGCAGGGGCTCACAGTTTGGGGAGACCCACACCTGGGTAGTCAGAAGCAGTGCATGGGGTGAGAAAGATGTCAGCCAGGGTATGTGAGACCAGCAGGGTCCCAGGCTGAGTTGGAGGAGAGTGGGTGTGGGGTGAGGGGTCTGGAGACGCAGGCTGAGCGGGGTGCCAAGAGGAGAACACGGGGAGTAAAGCCCTTGGGTTGAGAACGACTGGCAAGAGCCCTGGGCAGGGCCCCAGGAGGTGGGGAGACTGGTCCCTCTCAGGGTGTTTGGTGCACCCTGGGAATCCAGACTCAGGCATCGATCACCTGGGACATGCACAGTGGGGCTGGGCTCAACACGGCGCTTGGCTTACTAGAGCAGCTGATGCCTGGGTGTTAGAAAGATGGGTGAATGAGTGACCAGGCAAGCTTGCAGTTCTGGCTCTAAACATATGTATTTCAGGGAAGGTTGAGGTTGGTGAGCACTTCCCTCACCACCCCCTTTATTTATTCATCATTAGGAAGCCCTGGTAGCTCAGATGGTAAAGAATCTGCCTGCATTGCAGGAGACCTGGGTTTGATCTCTGAGTTGGGAAGATTCCCCTGGAGAAGGAAATGGAAACCTACTCCTGTATTCTTGCCAGGAGAATTCCATGGACAGAGGGGCACAGTGGGCCCCAGTCCATGGGGTCGCTAAGCGTCGGACACGACTCAGAGACTAACACACATACCAGTTCAACAGATAGTTACACAGCACTGCCTGGGAACTGACAGCAGGAAGGACGGGGAGCCTTCCATGACCAGGAGGTGGGATGGCGAGAGGTAAGCGGTACCCCTGGTCAAAGACCAGACTGGACTCTATGCAGAGCCGTCCCCAGGGAGCCGCCCTTCCCCCACCTCCCTTTCGGGCCCAGCCTGGGATCTGCTCTGATTGATCACATCTTCTCAGCTGTTTCAGTGCTGTGATGGGAGAGGTCGCATGTGCACAGGCCACAGGGGAGCACCTGGAAAAGGATGGAGGGTATTTCCAAAGAGAAAACAGATGCCCAGGGAGGAGAAGTTTCAGTTATGCAATTTCACAGGGAGGCCCCTTGGCAACATGACGTCCACCCCTCAGTCTATAGGGTGAGCAGGGAGGCTGAACCAGGGTCAAGGACAAGCCAAGCCTCATTCTCCAAGGATGGAGCTTCCGTGAGCATCCAGCTAAGCTTCGGGCTTCAGACATCCATGTGGCAGAGAGCGGGCAGCTCATGGAGGCTTTCCCCTAGGGAAATGGGGACACCTCTTTGGCCAGAGCTTGAGCTGCGGCTGAGGGAAATTTCCTAGGGTCACTAAGGAAACCCGGAGGAGCAGGGGAGCCCCAGAGCTGGGGCACTCTAAGTGCACAGGAGCTAGGGACAGTGAACCCTTGCTGCTCTGGGGAAGAAGGTCAGTGTCCCTGCAGTAGTTTGGCCAGCAGGCCTAAAGAATGTCCAATTAGTTTAGGGCAAGGATGTGCCTGGTGTGCACCGAGAAGCCCAGCCTGGAGTTTCTGCTCAAGCCTGAGGAGAGCAAGGGAGGACAGAGCTTGTGCACGTTAATGTGTTAATTTCCCCCTGGTGCTTTCTTTCCTCTTTTTTTTTTTTCAAGTTAACCGTTAACCGTTTTAAAGTGTACAACTGGGCATCATTTGGTACAATCACTGTTGTACAAGCATCACCTCTATCAAGTTCCAAAACATTTTCATCACCCCAAAAGGAAACCCCATATGCCTTAAGCAGATAATCCTCATCCCCACTTCCTCCCAGTCCCCAGCCAGCTCTGGTTTCCTCCCTGTCTCTATGGAGTACATATTCCAGATGTTTCACACAAATCATACAATATGTGACCTTTCATGTCTGGCTTTTTTTCACCATGCATAATGGCAACCCACTCCAGTATTCTTGCCTGGAGAATCCCATGGATGGAGGAGCTTGGTGGGCTACAGTCCCTGGGTCGCAAAGAGTCAGACACGACTAAGCGACTTCACTTTAATGTTTTCAAAGTTCATCCACATTGGATGGATCAGAATTTCCTTCTTTTTTCTGGGCTGAATAATATTCCATTGTGTGGGTATATCATACTTTGTTTATCCATTCATCTGTTGACGTAAATTTGGATGGTTTCTACTCCGGGGCTGTTGGGAATTGTGTTGCTTTGGATATACATGTACAAATATTTATTTTGAGCCTTGTGGTCATTTCTTTGGAATATACAGCTGAGAGAAATTGTTGGATCTGATATCATCTTATTTTTTGTAAATTTTCAAGCTGACTTGTATGTTTCAAGGTCTCCACTTTGACCCAGTTTAACTCAACACTTAGCACATACCTCCTGTGTATCATGCCCTCACTGGTCCTAGGAGCCATCCTGTCAGTAAGTTCTATCCCATTTTACAGATAACAAAGTTAAGGTTCAGTTAGATCAGTTCTGCCAGTCAGCTGACAAAGGTCTATATAGTCAAAGCCATGGTTTTTCCAATAATCATGTACGGATGTGAGAGCTGGGCCATCAAGAAGGTTGAGCACTGAAGAACTGATGCTTTTGAACTGTGGTGTTGAAGAAGACTCTTGAGAGTCCCTTGGACAGCAAGAAGATCAAACCAGTCCATCCGAAAGGAGATCAGTCCTGAGTATTCATTGGAAGGACTGCTGCTGAAGCTGAAGTTCCAATACTTTGGCCACCTGATGCAAAGAGCTGACTCATCTGAAAAGACCCTGATGCTGGGAAAGAATAAAGGCAAACTGAGAAGGGGGTGGCAGAGAATAAGACGGTTAGATAACATCACTGACTCAATGGAAATGAATTTGAGCAAACTCCAGGAGACAGTGAAGGACAGGGAAGCCTGGCGTGGTGTAGTCCATGGGGTCTCAAAGAGTTGGACACAACTTAGCAACTGAACAACAGCAAAGATCAGGTCTGAGGGGTACCAGACACTTAGGTACTATTTTCTGTATTTCCCTCCTGCTCCACATGGCTCTTCCACACTGCCACCTAGTACCTAGTACCTAGAGGTCCCAGCTTCACAGTGCTCACTCCAGAACTCAAAATGTCCAGACATTTCATTCTATATGAAATCAGTATCCTCCGGATTCCATAGACAGGTGCTAATATTTTTCTAACTGGAAGAGAGGACATGAAATGGATAACATTCTTCCATCAAGTTTATTTTTGTATAAGTGAGTTGGGGAAAGCTAAGCTGAAGTCTATTTCAATGGCTGATCCCTTCTGCCCCACCAATAGGAGGGAGGGGGAGACTGGTATCCCAGAAAAAGACAAAACGGGGCTCTGGGGTGGGAAGGCCACATCAGAGCAGGAGAAATGTAAGCAGGAGGCAGCAAAGATGTTGGGGAAGCAGGAGAGGTGACCCCTGGGGCAAGAGAGCTGCAAACTGCAGAGGTGGCTGTTCTCACCCCAAGAACAGAGACTCTAATCTCAGGGTTTATGTCGGCATATGCACAGTTGAGAAAGCTTGACTCTGAAGGAAATGACCCTCGCCACCTCCCACCTCTGCTTCTCCAGCCAGGAAGAGATGGTTAGCTAAGGGGACCCATCAATGGCAGCAAGGGGGCTCCAAGCCTGCAGCCCACCAGACCACTTGAGCTCACAGCGTGACCTTGAACATCACATCACAGATGTGATGGGAGCAGCTGGCTCATGTCCCCTGCGGCTGCACCTGTGGCATTTGTCAGCCTGGAGAACAGGCGTGCCCAACCTGTGCGTACCTAGTGTCATCCATCAACCCAGCAGGAGGTAGGGAAGGGGGCAGGGTGCCACTCCACCCGACCCCCACCCCCTCAAAGACCTCAGCTGCCGACTGTGTGATGAGACCACAGCCCAAGTCCTGGACACCTGCCCTGTAATTCTGTCAGGCAATTAGCACAGCAAATGGGCCCAGAGGAGCCTGCCTGTGGGGAGTTGCCCTCCTGACTCCAAATGCTTTCTGCTGCCTCATCCCACATGCTGGTCCCAGGCGGAGAGCGTGCACACATCACTCCCCGGCCCCCGGGGCTCAACAGCCACAATCTCCATTGGCTCCACAACCCTGATCAAACCTACCCTGTCTCCTTTGCCAGGGCAACTCAGCACCAGATTTCAGCCAAATTGGGGAAAAGAAGTAGGAGATAGGAAAGGCCTCGAGGAGGCCCGCACAGGGACACTGGGGATGAGGTGGCCACTCTTGGGAACTGCAGGAGAGAAACGCAGCCGGTGATGATTAAATCTGAGCCTGGACAGGGCAGAATGGAGAGGAGATACCCACCTTGGCAACGACTTCAGAGGACATGAGGATGAAGGAGGAGGCAGCATTCCCTAGTTTCTGGCTTGGGATCCAGGAGAATGGGTCCAGGAATGGGCAAAGGTTTGGTCATCTGATGCAAACAGCCAACTCATTGGAAAAGTCTCTGATGCTGGGAAAGATTGAGGACAGAAGGAGAAGAGGGTGTCAAAGATGAGATAGCTGGATGGCATCACCGGATGCAATGGACATGAACTTGGGCAAACTTCGGGAGATGGTGAGGGGCAGGGAGGCCTGGCATGCTGCAGTCCATGGGGTCGCAAAGAGTCAGACACGATTGGGCCACTGAACAACAACAATGAGCAAATTAATAGTCTCTCCTTTGCACAAGTTAAGCCCCAGGCACCACAAACCCTCCAAGCAGCAATGCTCAGCAGATAGTGGTGTGTCTGGGAGATGGACACTGGGCCACCGTGGCTAAGGGTTGTGGGGGCGCTGCTGTGATTCCAGGTGAAAAAGGCGAAGGGGAGCGACAACCTGGTGTGAACCTAGATTGGCTCTGTCAGTTGCCTTCTCACCCCAGAGTGAAGATTTAAAGTAATTTCTCCAGCGTTGAGACCTGAGAGGTGAAGAGACCACTGGCACCAAGCAGGCAAGGCTGAGAAATAAGTGCTGATCTTAGAGGAAATTGGAAGTCACGGAAGCTTTCAAAGCCAGGAAGTGACAGATCAGAAGCTGGCCTTAGGATGATAGCCGTGCTGGTCTGAGACAGACACTGGAGGCCAAGGGACAGATTAGGAGGATGTCGTTAACAGCCTGGACAAGAGAAGATGAGCGAGGAGACAGTGGACAGGAGCTCACAGGGAGAGATCTGAGATTTCTGTCCTTAGAAATAACTGTGTAAATGCTCCTTATCTAAGGGGGGTGGGGTGGGGTGAAGAAGAGGCCTCCTTCCCACCCGGAGCCCAGCTGTCATTCAGATGAGGGGAGGGGGTCTCAGGGACCTTGGCCAGGGTCCCCGGGAGCAGAGTAGGCCAACAACGTGCTCCATGAGGACCCAGGCCGGTGATTTGAGTCGTCCAGCGTGGCAAGGAAGGCAAGACATAGCAGCTGGGTCAGACCCAGAGCTGCCTCACTGCTGACTCTGACCGTCTGCAGTGTTTCTTTTCCCTGGCCCCTCATGCCCTGACCCTGAGACCGTCCATGCCTCACTCCTTTCACCTGTCACTTGGAAACTTCAGGGTGCCTGACCCTCCACCTCCTGGAAAGCAAGGAGCACTGGGGTGGCAGCAGCCCAGGAGTTGGACACATGCTCAGGGAGGAAGCAAAGTTTTCAAAGTTAGAAGGGCCGGGGAACACGAGACACTAGTTGTTTCCCCCATTTCCCAGGGAAGCGCCACGTGGTCCAGGCGCGCTGAGCGATCACGGTGCGCTGGGCGTCCGTCAGGGGCTGGGGAGTCCGAGCAGCAAAGGCAGGCGGGTGGGAGAGGGAAAGGGACGTTCCAGCCCACCTGCAGCCCCAGCTCAAGTTCAGGGAGGTGGCCAAGGCCACGTGACCACATGAGACTGCCCCCGACCTCCCCCAACAACCGCCTCCCTCCCATCTGCCCCCAGGGGATGTCCCAAGTGGAGGTTGTGGATGTGTTCTGAGAAGTCACCCTGAGCCCAAGAGGATGGCTTGTCCTGGCCACAGCACTGGGCCCTTCCTGGAGGATCCGAGTGAAGAAAGCGGTCCTGAGAGAGGGTCTCACAAGGGACCCCTCCAATGGGCCAGCCAGGGGCTTGACCTCCACAGAGCAGGTCCGAGACTGCCCTGGCCTCCCGACACAGTGGGCTTTTTGGTCGGCTGTGTTTTCCCAAAACAAGCTCATACAATTAGTTTCTTCTTGTTTCCTAAATTATTTTTGCCACTGCTAATTATTTCACACTCCATATACAAGAGTTATTGGGGTGGGTAATGGGAAGCAAGGGATCGCTTCGTGGGAGCATCGCGGGCTCCAAGACATGCAGGCAACTTTGATTTGTTTTTCTGCTCAGCTGCCTGCCTGAGAGAAGAAACAGAGAATGCTGAAAGAACTGGGGGGGCGGCAGCGGGCGGGCAGGGGAGGGGAAGACACAGACGCGGGCTGAGGCTTTGGAAGGCGCAGCGGGCCCACATACCGGGAGGGAACCCCTACCAACGCAGCCAGGGCCACTGCCTGGCTTATTCCAGGGCAGCGGAATCCAGAGGACACCCTTGCTCAGTGGCGTCACGAAAGGAACACGTGTGGGGCCTGGCACTGCACAGGGATCTTCACATCTGTTTCAACAGGCCTGTATCGAATCCATCGTACAAAATGGAAAGTGGGGCTCAGAGAGGTTAAGTAATTCACCTGAGATCACACAGTCAGGACACCGTAGAGCCCAGACAGGGACCCAGATCTGCCTGATACCAGAGCTTGTCATCTCTAACTGCCCTGCTCCCCTGCCTACTTCCAGGAGTCTCCTTGTCCCCCCCGCCACCAGGGATGCTCCCTGGTGGTGCTTCCCTGGGAGGAGAGCACTGACCTTAGATGGAAAAGGCTTGGCCCCACAGCCATCCCTGCCTGGTCCCCAAAAGCCCACAGCGCCTGTGCTCCATCCAGGAGAGACGTACCCGCGGCCACACACACCTTGGGGCAGCCTCTGTGATGGGTGTGTCCCTTTCAGCTTAGCTCTGATGAAGGGAGGTTTGAATTTTATGAAAGAAGATAAACCAGGAATCTAAGTGGGGAAACAGAACCAGTACACACAAGAGCTGTAGAAAGGAAGGGTGTGCGGAGCCCGGCTGCCTTCCCTGCACTCTGGGTCAGCCAGGCTGGCCTTCATCAGGCTCAAGCATCTTGGCCGGGTGAAGCCATCCAGACTGAAAGCTGGGGAGAGGATCCCAGTTCCTGCCAGGAGAGCTGGCTCCCTCCTCTCCTTGACCAGAAACCCCCAGACCCTCCCTCACCTCAGCAGGCTCAGCCCAGTGGCCCTTGGAGCCTGAGGACCACCGCCCCTGGGGGCCCCAGGCCGGGTGGTCACCAGCCTCCCTAGCAGCTCAGGTCGGTCCTCTGAGGAGTCTCTCACACTGGCCAGATGCTGGGAGCTGGGACCCACTTTGTAGATGCTGCGTGGCAGCCACACTCCCAGGCAATGCTCTGGTCCTGCCTCTGGGAGTCCACGTTTGCACACACACACACGTGTGCACATGCCCATGCACGCACACACACACGTGCACACACATGCATGCACACACACGTGCACATGCACATGCGCGTGTGCATGTGCACACATGCATGCGCACACACACACATGCACACACACGCACACATGCACACACTCACATGCACACACACACGATGAAAGCAGAACTGCACGACTAAGTGAGGAAGCGAGTGCACTGTGCTCACCGGGACACGCTCCATCACTGGCCAGGACTGTATGGTCTACAGACGAGCAGACACTGCCCAGCACACTGACCCCACACCGGGCACAGGCATCCTTATTTAGCCCTCAGCAGCCCAGAGAGGTGAGCGCTCTTAGTCACCCATTTTACAGGTGAGGAAACTGAGGCAGTTCCTAAGAAACCTGCCCTAAACCACCACTAAGGTGGCAGAGCAAGCAGCGTGGGAGTCCCACTCGACATCCGCAAGGGGAAGGCCACAGAGGTCACCTGGTCCAGCCCCATAGCTCTCCTCATGAGCAAGGCCCCAGGCATCAACCCACTTTTTTGATTTCCAGCCCAGGGCTCTCTTAAGAGAGAGCTCTTCCGGGGGCTCCTCTCCCCTCCTCACCCGCCCCCACCCCTCCGCCATGGGAGGTCTCTCAGCTTCGGCTGGAGAGGAGAGCTGAGCCCTGATGCGACCCATCCACCCTGGATGGCTGGGCAGGGCCAGGCAGGTCCAGGGTGAGCATGAAGCCAGGTGTGTGGGACAGAGGCCTTGAAGGAAATGACCGATGTCCAAGTAACATTACTGCCATCTCCAGTGATGCCCCTATCACACACTCCACTCCCCACTGCTGCCCTGGGTAAGGGGACTAAGGAAGTCATTGTTGTGCCCATTTGATGGATGGAGAAACTGAGGCCCAGAGAGATGAAGGGATTCACCAAGCCTTGGTGGCATAACTGACTTTGGGGGAGTGCTTTATCCTGGGCTGTGGGTCTCAGAAAACAGAAGTTAAGGGATGCAGGAGAGGTGACTTATGGACTAGGATTGCGGTGCAGTGGTACAGCCCCTCAACACAGAACACAGAACAGGCTCTGCCAAAGGAAGGAGGCAGCGCTTCTGCTGACAGGGCCGGGCTGGTGCAGCATGCCATGATCCCTGCAAGCTCTGGGGGCCTCTCTGACTTTATCGGCTGGAGTGCTGGAACCTGAAATACGGCCAGTGATCACAGAGCTCGCTGGGCCTGCCCCAGACATTGGGAAACCTCAGGGGAAAGGTCTCCTGCCCTTTGGATGCAAGCACTCTCAGAACCGGTGCTGAGTGCACAGTCCTGGGCTGACCTTTGACAGAGGTGGGCGGGAAGCAGACAGTGCCTCCAGAACCGTGCCAGGGGAGCCAGGAGAGAGGGCACAGCAGCATCTGGCCTTGGGATGCACTCGTGTGGTTAAGTCCCAGCCCTGCCTCTTCCTCGGTAACAAGTGACCATAAACATCCTCTCTGAGCTCTCTGAGCTCAGGCTTGTCCTGGGGGAAAAAATCAAGAAGGCATTTAATCCCAGGGGTGTGGTGAAGCACCCGGCAGGACCTGGCCTTGTAAACTCCCCCCAACTTTAGTGCCCACCCCTTCCTTGGCAATCTATGTGCAGACTTCAAGGAGGGCAGAGAACAAAACAGACCCCACTGCTGGGTGCCTGGCACAACCCCTGGAGTTCAGAATGGAGGGATTGGTGCTGCCTAGCGGGGTCAAGGAGGCCCAGCCTGGCAGAGACAGGATGGTACCCAGGCCCTGGGTCATGAGTGGAACTCATCAGGCAGCCGTCCTTAGTGAGGCGAGACTGAGGATGCTAGGGATGGGCCAGACCGGCAGCAGTACCAGGGAGGCTAGGGTGGTGAAGGCAGGAATAAACACTGGAGAGGCTGGGAAGGGGGCCTCTCTCACCGCAGTGCCCAGCAGTGGATGGAGGGCCCTGGCCAGGCTCAGACAGCCAAGAGCCCCTCCTCCCAGGCCACCGCACTATCTTCCAAGACTCCCTGTCCCACCTTTCCTGAGCGCTGATTACACCCTTTCTGCAAAATAAAGAACAGAAGGAAGAAAAGACGCTGAGCCCTCTCCTCTGAGTCCTCCCCCCATCCCGCTCTCCCCGCGTCCCTCCTCCCTCCCCGCCTCCCACCCGCTCCTGCTCTCCGTTGCTAAGTCGATGGTAGGTTTATTTGCGGCTGTCGGTTCCCAGCAGAAAAATTTCGTCTTGGAGAGCCGCCTAGATGGAAATGGCTTCAGTGCCGATTTCATGGAGAAGGTCTGTGCAGTAATTAGTGTTCATGAGGGAGGAATTGGACTGGCAGGCTCCCAAGAAAACTACTCCCCAAAAGTTAGCTCGAGTCCAGAGGGCTACATCAAATCCAATTCCAGAGTGTGCATCTCCGTCGCTATATATAGACCCGAGGACGGAAACAGCCAGCTCCGCGGCTCACGGTTCAGGGGGGAACTGGCCGTGGGAGGCAGAGGTGGCCTTCGTCCCTGTAAGGGGTTCAAGGGGGAACTGGCCATGGGAGGTAGAGGTGGCCTTAGTCCCTGTAAGGTGGCGGGGGGTTGGGGGGGGTGGGGGGGAGTGGATGTGCAAAGTCGAGGCCCCATGCGGCTACCCTGCTTCCTACCCCAGCTTGGCGGGGAGATACCTGGAGATGAAGTGAAGGAAAGAAGGGGAAGGGAGGAGAGAGCAAGGCTGGACTACCCCAATGCGGCCCGACACGGGGTACCACCTCACTTCCAGTGCCTGCTGCCCCGCGGGCCTCACTCAGAGCAAGCTCACTCCTGGCACTAGGGATGGCATGCCCCCTCCTGCCTCACCCCTCCGTCAAGGCCCAAGGGGGCACGCCTGCCTCCATGAGGGCGCCCTGCTCCCCCATGCTGTCCGCAGCAGTCCCTCGGTCACTGGGTGGCATGCCACCTTTCTCAGCTTCCTCCGTGTTCCTCTGTCCCAAGTTGGGTGTTGTCGCTGGGGTCTGTCTGGCATCCCATCTTCCTCTGCTGTCCTTGCCTCCCTCCCGAGGCCAGCCTGGGCTAAGAGCAGGTGGTGCCTGTGGACACTTAGGGAAAAAAATTGAGGGCCACAGGCCCCAGAGGTCTGCCAGGACCTGGGGGCTCAACCATGCTCACCTGGGCCTTCAGGGTGATGGAGGCACAGGGTGAAGCAGGATTAACACCCAGAACTCTGGAGTCGGCCTCCTAACTTCATTCCTAGAAGTTTGTCAGTAGGAATCTGCAGTTCCTCCGGGATCTTACAGGCAGGGAAGCCGGGGTCTCCAGCAGGCTGGCGCCCTTGTCTGGTCTCTGATCCAAGTTCCAGGGCCCACCGAATCCTTACACACTTTGCACAGTGGGGCCTTTGCACCCAGGGTCTCCATCTGCATCCCTGCCCCTGTTTACCCCAGTCATGGACCAGCCTGACCTCTGGGCCACATGATGGCCCTGCTGGGGACCTCTGAGGCCAATTCCCCAGCATGCGTCTCCACCGCTATCTACAGACCCACAGATGAAAAGAGGCAATGCCCACTGGGAGCAGTGATATCAGACCCATTGCACAGCAAAGAAGACTGAGGTCCAGAGAGAGCTGGTGACTTGCTGGAGGCTTGGGTTTACCTATCCAGAGGTTGCTGGTCAGCATTCTGATGCAAAACCAGTGTCCACCCCTCACCGGGTGTGTAACGCAGGGGCAGGATCCCCTGCTCAGTGGCAGAGGGGCCACAACTGCCAAGGGTTGAGGGTTAGGAAGTGAGCAGCCCAGCAGCCATTCCTTTAACCACCCCAAGGCTCCAACTCTCCTTCTGGGCCTCAGCTCCCCAAGCTGGCCTTCCTGACTATGGGGTTCGGACAGCTCAGCCAAGACAAAGCAAAGGCCTAAAGGACATTTCTAGGAAGCCAAGAGAATGGGGAACCCGAAGGTGCAAAGACTGAGGCATGGCAGCTGCTGAGTCAGCCCCGTGATGGAGGTGATAAGGTCAGGCCTCAGGCTGGTCCTACCTGGCATGGCTCATTGAGCCCCGGCCCGGGGTCTTCCCGCGCCCAGGCCCTCCTGAGGGCAGTGAGAACAGAAGGTAGAACCATGCCTGCCCCTAGGACATAGGAGCAGGTCAGGCCCACACCTCCCCTTCCCCCGGCCCTGTCGGCCACCCCCTAGTCTCACAGGTGGGGGCTCGGTGCTGCGTGAAGTCGGTCCCCACCGGCTCACGTGAGTCTTCTCTCCCTGTTCCTTTCCACGTGCTGCCAAGTCCTGGCAACACTCCTGCGTCTGCAGACAGTCTGCTCCCTGCACGTTCTCTCTGGGACCTTTCCCAGCACCCAGCCTAGGCCTGCTCACCCCTCCAGGGCAGCCCTCTCACAGGCTCACCCTCCAGGAGGCCGGGCGGCGGGCCTGAGCTGTTTCCCTCACTAACCAGCTGTGTGCTCTTGGGATGGGCACCTCACCTTGACCTCCAGACATGTCCCTCTCCTCTCCTGTAAAAGAATGGGTACACTGCCCGCTCTCTCACCTCCCCCATTCAGTTCAGTTCAGTTCAGTCGCTCAGTCATGTCCGACTTTGCAACCCCATGGACTGCAGCACTCCAGGCCTCCCTGTCCATCACCAACTCCTTGAGTTTACTCAAACTCATGTCCATTGAGTCAGTGATGCCATCCAACCATCTCATCCTCTGTCGTCCCCTTCTCCTCCTCCCTTCAGTCTTTCCCAGCATCAGGGTCTTTTCCAATGAGTCAGCCCTTTGCATCAGGTGGCCTTTAAAGTATCGGAGTTTCAGCTTCAATATCAATCCTTCCAGTGAATATTCAGGACTGATTTCCTTTAGGATGGACTGGATTCAGGACTGATTCACTTACTGACAAATCCATCACATGCGCCAGAACCCGCTTTGTGCCGGGACTGTGCTAATGCTGGGGACATAGCTCATGGGCAGGGATATCAGACCCATTTCACAGAAAAGCAGACTGAGATCAGAGAGAGCCAGCGACTTGCTGGAGGCCGGGGTCCACCTATCGCAAGATTGTCTTTGGTCAGGATCCTAATATGAACCCAGGGCACTTGGTGCTTCCTGCCACTACACCTGCCGGGAGCAGGGCTCACCAGGGTCCATGGTGGTCAGGTGTGCCCTGCCATCGGAGAGCTCGCAGGGCCCTCAGAGAACTCAGTGAGGAACACGAATGAGAGTGCCCAGCACACACCCATCCTCTCCCCACCAGGGTGGAGGAGTCCATGCCCACCCTCGGGAGTGGGGGTGCCCACTCCTCCCCAGCTGCCGGGTCTTGCACCACTTCTGAGAGAGACACCCCCCACCCCCGACTTCTTCTCCCCAACTCTCCCAGCCCACATTCCCAGGTCTTAACAATTCCTCTCACAAAAGAAACAGTTGACACAGAGGTGCCTCTTCGGGGAAGCATGAAGCCAGCTCTTTGTCACCCAGGTCCCTGCCAGCTCATTACTGCCTCCCTGTCATTAGCATATTAGATCCATGAGGTAAACAAAACACACTCACATCCCAGACTGTCAATGCCAGCCATCAGTCACCCTGCCCCCGGCGAGCTGGCCTGTGCCGGGGCCGGAAGCACACGCGGGGTCCCCAGTCCCTGTGAGTGTCTACGCGGGGGACGCGCAGGTCCCACGCAAAGCCAGCAGACACCAGCAGACAGTATAAATGCCAAAGCTATTTTTCACACCATGGGGAATCTTTAGCATCACATCACAACTGCTGCTCCTGAAAATGGCAGCAATAGTAATCCTCCCCATTAATTGTTTGCCAGGCACTCTGCTGGACACCCACGACCCCGGCAGATAAGCATCATCATCCCCACTTCCCAGGGAGGGGACCTGAGGCCCGGGGGGCTACATGAACTGCCCGATCCCAGGGGGCTTCTAGAACAAGACAGAGGCTACTGTTGGGACCAGATCCTCAGCCCTCTCCCAGGATTCAGACATCCTGCTGATGGAAGCCGTCAGGCCACAGGGGTTAAATGGTTTTCCCAGAGGCAAACCCGGGGGTCAGATGTGACCGCTGTTTTGAGATGGAAAAAAATGGCATATCGTGGAGGAGTCAGGGTGGGAATTGAATAGATGGACAGGAGAGAATAAGGTGTCCCAGTTGGGAGGCCAGAAAAGAAGGGAAGGAAGGAGGGAGGGTGGATGCTGTCAGTGGGGGGAGAGAGGGTGGGGAGAAAGAAGCAAGGAAAGGAAGGAAGGAAGGGAAAAGAAAAGAGAAGAGGAAAGGAAAGGAAGAATGGACAAGGGGGAAAGCCAAGGAAATGTGCTGGGAAGGTGTCTGGAGGAGCTCTGAAGGGGCCTTACCCTCAGAGGCTCTAAAAGCCCTACCCTCCAGTCTTCTAAACAACTCCAGAGGCCCCAGACCCACACCTCTGCCCACACATCTTCACCTTTGCACATGTGTGCTAAGCCGCTTCAGTCGTGTCCGACTCTGCGTGACCCCATGGACTGTGGCCCTCCAGGCTCCTCTCTGCATGGGATTCTCCAGGGAAGCATACTGGAGTGGATTGCCATTTCCTCCTCCAGGGGATCTTCCCGACCCAGGGATCAAACTCATGCCTCTCATGTCTCCTGCATTTGCAGGCGGGTTCTTTACTGCTAATACCACCACACAGAGCTCTTTCCTAGCACATCCTTTCCTGGAGGTCACTCTGGGTTCAAGACGCAGGAGGCCTTGCAGTGTTCCCCTACACGAGGGTCAGAGCCCATGGCTAAGGTCACAGATTCAACAGGTAGCCCGCCCAGCTCACAACCCAGCTCCACCACGGACCTGGCCACAAGACCTTGGGCAAGTCTTTCATCTGTGGGTGCCTCAGTTTCCTCATCTGTAAGATGGGGAGAATTGTGTTACAGTATATAGTTACTGTATTAAATGAGACGGTGCATGTAAAGCACTCAGAACAATGCCCAACATACAACCCCAAATCACCAAGTGTTTGCTGTTATCATTTGTGCCACTTCTGAGCCCTACACAAACCTTGGTCGAGTGGGTATTCTTATTGCAGGCATGCCACCTGGCCTTGCAAGTGTGTTTACCTGGCATGTCCTTTAAAGCAGGAAAGAAAGAGAGAAACAAGGAAGAAAGGGAGGAAGGGAGAAAGGGAAAAGAAAGGAGAAAACGAGGGAAGGGAGTATGTCTTTCATCATTTGGCAAATGATGGTCTATCCATAAATGGTCGTGGACGGAATGAGCTAATGAGGTGTGAAGCAACTTTTGCTCTATCCACAGAGGATAGTATCCCGATCCCAGTCACAGGGTTTGCTGAGTCTTGAGTACCAGTGAACCGATTAGTTAGTTCAATCTTCTTTCTTAGTGGATTCTGTGGGCGTGTGGGGTGGGGGTCATCCCAGCCTTGATGTTCACACACTGAAGCAAGCATCCCCGTCACATTTGCTGACTACTTCCTGGCCACAGCCCTCAGGTTAAACATTGCTAAATGCCTGTGCCTGAGCCTATCTTATTGATGTTGGGTGAGGCCCAAAGCCCAGCTAGAAGAGTGGCTTAAGTGACCAGGATTATGAGGGGAATAGCATCCTCCACCGAGAGCTGGACCATGGCCTGCCTGCACTGGGTGAGATTGTTTTTCTGCTTTTAAAAAGAAAATCACATTTTCCAAACATTGATCGTGTTAATATAGGACTCTTGGCTATTGGTCTTTTCAGAATAGCCTGTCTTGGATGCTGAGGTTGGAATTTCTTGGTTGGTGTGCTTCTATTTTTTTGTTGTTGGTCTTTAAGTGAATTAGGGCCTGTTAGGAAGGAGCCGGAGAGAAGAGGTGAGATTAATTCACCTCACCAGTGGATCCTGGGTGCCCATTTGCTATCAAAGCATGGTGGCGCACCCTCCCCCCCACCACAACTCTGAACAGTTCAGCTGCTCTGGTGAGGCCTGCATCCCAGGGCTTGTCACGGGTACAGTGGGAGAGACACAGCCCCAGGAGCCGCAGTCTAGCTGGGGAGACGGAGTTCCCCCAGATGAGAACAGTGGAAAGCTGTTCAACCTCACTCTTGCTTTCACGCTTCAGACACTTGGACGTGAAAGGGCCCGTTGCAGGGAGGCTGTGGAGGGTTCTGATGGCCGGCGGGTCTGGAAGGGGACCCAAGAGCAGGGAAGGCTGTCCGGGGGTGCGGGGAGGAGCAGGAACAAAGGCCCGGGTTGACACGGTCACCCGCTGTGGGGAGCATGGTCAGGGTGACCCATGAGGGGACCAAGGGGCTCGTCAGCCCCCTGTCTGTCGAGTCTGACAGCCTCTCCTTCAGAGGAGAGAGGAGTCAGAGAGGTTGACCCCGCCCCACAGGACACCATGGGGGTAGAGAGCTGTCTGGGGTGGGTTGGGGGCCTGGGGCTTTGGGGTCATGCCAAGGAGGGATTCCTCTGCATGTGGAAAGGGATCCTATGGAGGAAGTGACCCCCACACACACCCCGCCATTTATCCTATCCAAAAACCAGGTAAAGCTCCAACAAGGGGAGTTCTATGCAGCTCAAAAAGCATTCACCTGGCTCCTCTGCGGGCACAGAACTTGCACATGCCCAGAAAATACTGGGGACGCTGAGGGCTCAGTTCCAGTACCGTGTCATCCCCGCACCCTGGGGAGTCCCATAGGTCAGCAGCATGGCCGAAGTCAGCCATCAAAGCTCTGCGTTTCCGGCCAAACAGGCGAGGAGGGAGAGGCACCCAAAGGCAGGCAGGCGTGGAGAGAGGCAGGCAGAGGACGAGGGGAGGCCAGGCCTGCCTCTCAGGTCAGTCAGATGGAATCGTTTTCGCAAGGGCCCTCCTCCACATGCTTAGCGACTGGTGGGGTCACGGCAATGAGGCCCCCCACCACGTGGGGCTCAGAGAGCAGTGTGGCTTCCCACAGGTCCCACCTGGCTTCTCAGCAGGGCCACCTGAACTGAGAAAATTCAAGAGCGGAAAGATCTAAGCCAGGTTCATTAGAAGTGGGCAGAGTTCAGTTTCTCAGCTCTATCTTGGTGTTTGGGGGAGGAACGGATACCCCACGTGCATCTCAGATCCAGCCTTGATGCTCAGATAGAGCTGTCTGTGGAGGTGCCCACCACCTGACTCTGACATTGGAGACGGCACTCGGTGGGTAGAGGGAGGTCGGGGGTCAGCAGTCCAGGGAACCCCCAGAGAGCACAGCCATCTCTCCCTGGGTCCTTAGAGGAAGAGAAAGACATTATCCCTGAGCCCCTTATCCCAAATCCCAGCCATGGAGGGGAGGACATCTTGCATCAGGGCCCCCAGGGTCCCCACTCACACTTCCTGACACCCTACCCAGGGGCTCAGGAGGGAAAGGCAGGATCTGAGCCTCAAGCCAGGTCTCTGTCCCATCACTGGAGGGGTCACACAGGCTTCCCCCGCTTGTCAGACGCTGATAAAACCCCAGACTGCTCTGAGGTGTAAGAAGCACACGCTCACAGGCATGACAGCAGGGCAGAGAGTTAAAAACTCCCTGCAAGACCAAAGGGGAAATTGGTGCATCCTGGGCCCACCGGGCATTGCCAGCCCAGAGCAGGGGCACAGGGGCAGCCCTTCGACTGTGGGAGCAAAACCCAGAGCACTTTTCATGAAGCAGGTTGGACTTGACTCGAGGGCTGGGCCTTAGAAAGGCTGACGGACATCTTCCCTGGGCCAGTCCCCAACCTCTGAGCCTCGCGGGCCCATCAACTCCAGCCACAGACCGAGAACTCTTTGCTGAGAAAGGGGAGAGGCCATCAATACGTCATGCTCCTTGTCCTTTTTCACAGTGCCATAAAGATGTTGCAGCAGACACCAGACATGCAATTCCCCGGCGCTGAGAGCGTAAACAAGGGTTACTGGCAGGGACAGGCACTTGGCAAAGGCCTTCCCGCTGGGCCTTCATCCTCCAAGGTCCACAGCCAGTTAGGTCCTTGGGTCTGAACTCACTGGGCCTGGCCCAGTGCCCCCAAGAAGAGAGAGAGGGCTGGTCCCATCCCCTGGGGCTCCCCAGTCTAGGTCGGGGGAGGTCCCACAGCCCCATGCTCACATGCACCTTGCGGCCACAGAGGGCAGAAGGGCTGAGACAGTCATGGGGAGCCAGACCCAGTCCCTCACGTCACACCACCCGCTTAGCTCTGAGAAACGCTTGAACTCGGAACTCATCTGAGTTCAAACTCCTCTGCAGTTTCTAGTGTAAAAAGAGTTGATGCAGGAGGGCAGTGCTGAGCCCGGAAGCAGGCTGTGGGCCTTGGGTGGGGTTTCAGTGCTGGAGGGCCCTGCAGAAGGGAGCAGGCTACCCCTGACTCACTGGCTGAGGGCACCATCCATCTCCCCCGCCTGCCGGTCGCCCCATCGTCCCCACCCCCCAGGCCTCCTCGGAGGAAGATGGATGGCTCCTGCCATTGCCAGGGGTGTCCAAGCTAGCGGGTTGGGGGAGAGTCCCATCTAAGACCCGTTCCACACAGTTTCTCCTGCAGTCAGCCATCTCCCCAGTCTCACCCAGCCAGGCCCGCAGTGGGGTTTAGTAACCACGTCATTCAGTGATGTCTGTCACTGCAGGGAGAAGGGGACACTGGAGTCGGCAGCTCCTAGAGCACGCTATTTCCCTATGGACAGACACACATAAATGTGAGAGAGACAAAGATGTGTCTCCTAACTGCCAAATGAGATGGGCCACTGCTAAGGGCTTTAAGAGGTGTTGGTGTAGTCAAGGAAGGCTTCCTGGAGGAGGGGAGGCTTAGTCACTCCTAGAAGGACTAGTGAGCTCCAAAGGAGGGAGGCTTGGAGGAGGCAGCAGGGGTAAGGGTGGGGTTCTAAGGCTCAGGTTTCCCCTGATAGAGGTGGAGAGGCAAGAGTCATGATGTGGGTGGACGGTCATCATCCCTCTCTTATGGAGAGAAGAGAACATCAGAACTCCCCGGGGGAAGGGGGAGGGAGGGAGCAAGGTCCAGAAGGAATGACTTGAGGAAACTGGAATGGACAGGCCAGGTCCTGGGGAGATGGCAGAAGGGGCCAGCCCGTGGCTGGGCACTGGGAAAAAGAGGCAGAGACTGTGGCAGGGTCAGCCCCATGGTTTCTTTCTCTGCCTGTTACCAGGAGCTCACAGACTCTCAAGGCGCCCACAGATTAGAGGGGCAGACGAGGCTCACCCTTGGGGCAAGCCATGAGCAGTGGTCAAGGGTGCAGTCGCAGAGGAATCCACAGAAGGTGGGGCCAGGAGGCGGAGGTAGGCTCTCAGGACACAAGCGGTGGGTCTTGAAGAAGGTGCAGACCTGGGGCAGGACCAGAGCTGGGGGACATTCCCAGGGGCAGAGTGTGTATGTGAGGACTGGCCCTGCAGGTGGCTGTCCCACACGCGCGAAGGGGGCATCTGACCCAGGAGGTACGCGGGAGGCAGTTCTTGCCCACCCAGAGCAGGGGGCGCAGGGACTGGATGGAGGGACAGACCTGCTCCCAGAACGCCAGTAACCCTCTTTCCAGGGAAGCTGGAAGACATTCCCTCTCCCCTCGCTCTATCCACCCCCAGACAGTCTGCCTAGATTTCGTTGCGGGGCGGGGGGCGGGGCACGTCTGTTTTGTGAAAAACGCTGGGAGGAGAATCACCAAGGAAGGATGCTCTGAGGGTGAGGTTTCAGGCACCACGGCAGGTGGATGCGTGGAGATTCCGGGCAGAGAAAAATCACTCCGAACAGGGAGCCCCTCCTTGACCCTTGGGTCTGCCTGGCCCATCCTGGTCCCTGGCCCCTCCCACAGCCAGCTTCCCCTAGCTTCCTCCAGGCCAGCCACGTGCCGGACCTGAGGATCTGATGTTTTATTAAAGTCCAGATCTTCCTATTCCAGGGCCACCTTCCTCTGGCTAATTCTGTAATTCAATTAGTAGGAAGCCAAGGCCCGGCTGGGGTGGGAGGAGGTGCGCCTCGGGAGTGTGCCCTTCCGCAGTGATTACACCCCAGGCAGGCTTCAGCCCTGTTCGGATTTGGGCAGGAAATTGTACTTCCTTCACTTCACAATGACAAGGCCTTTTATCCCCGCACACGGGGGCTTTGTAAATGACTGCCATCTCCGTGCAATTAATTCTGCAGCGCTGTGTTTTTCCCTCACGTGGGAGAGGACCCCCCCACCCTTGCCCAAAGCCCGCCCCCCCCAACCCCGCCCAGCTTCTCAGGAATCAGCTGCGCCCTTGCACCGTCAGCGCCGGCTGCCCCACTGGCGCCAGCGTCTGCCACCCTCCTGAGCCGCCAACGCCCACTCCTCCCCGGGGGCCGCACCCTTCTCCTCCTCCGCTCTCACTGCTTCCTGCTCTCTCTGCAGAGCCCCAAACCCTCAGTCGTGTACCGCCCCCCTTCTCAGTTCTCTTCAGGCTAGAGGCTCAGCATCCCTGTAGAAGAGGCTGTCTCTGCCCATCACGGAGTTGACAGTCTCTTCAAAGATAGGGGACAGGAGGCTGCTAGACAGAAGGACGAGCACGTAAGGACGGTGAGAGAGAAAAGGTCAGAAGGCCGCATGAGGAAATGTGAGGGGGAACCCACGTCCAGCACACACGGGGTAGAACCGGGAGCAGCAGAGGAGAGGCAGGTCTCAGGGGGGCCGGTCGGGTCCTCCTCGTGCAGGGCCAGGCAATCAGCAGCGGATGGCAGCACTGGGCGTGACTTTTCTGCAAGTGTGACATTTGCCTGCCCCCAGGCCCACCCTGATGAATTCCCAAGGCTGCTCCCGCCCCGCTAGGCTGCAGTTCTATTCCGCTCACTCCCATGTTCAGGAGGCGGCGGCTGGAAAGTGCTGATCCTGAAGGGTGGGAGAGTCAGGTGATGAGCTGGAGCTGGGACAAACATCGAACACTGGGGGATGGAGAAGATGGGGGCTGAGGGGTGAGGAGGTCAGACCTCACCCAGAGGTTCTGAGTCACTCCCGCAACTTTTCACCTCAGATCCCGCCATCAGCACCACACATCGGGTTGGGTCTCAGATAAACTGGAAAGCAGGACAGGTATGGGGGGAGGGAGGCCTCTACGTTCTAGCATGGAGTCTGTCCTCACCCCAGCCCCGATACCTTCTGGGACTTGGGGGCCACAGGACCCAAACGCATACCACACACAGCTTGCTGGGCGGAGAGGATCTGCTTTGAGTCCCAGAGCTGAGAGGAGGCTTTGACCCAGGGCCATCGCAGGACTCACCAAAATAATGTCCCTCATGAAGAACCTGCCAGGAGACTAACATCCAGAGAAC
Source organism: Capricornis sumatraensis (assembly GCF_032405125.1). NCBI lineage: Eukaryota > Metazoa > Chordata > Mammalia > Artiodactyla > Bovidae > Capricornis > Capricornis sumatraensis. The sequence continues at coordinate 22,329,679 of NC_091089.1, forward strand.
TTTGTCCATCTCCTCAGAACAGGTCCTGCATCCTGTCTGGCTCACCCATTTCTACCCACCTCCTTTGCACTCCATCTTCCTCTTTAGCAAAGTTTATTTTCTTTAAAGTTAATTATATAAGTGACATTATGAATACATTCTGGGTCTAAATGTGTCAAACAAAACAAAAAACGTTGAAGTCATGAGAGACACCCCGCTACCCGCTTCGTCCCTGTTTTCAGCTTGGCGGGAGTTCTCGCAGGCCTTGTGCTATGGTGTAGGCACAGATTTGGGAGCATGTGGGAGTCGTGGAGATGTCTCTGGTGTACACACATGGCGTCCGCTACTGTGCAACTTGCTTCTCCCATCTGACAACGCGCCTTTCCACACTGGACGTTTAGATCCATTTCGTCTTATTGACTGTTGTAGAGTATTCCATAGTTTAAACATAAAAGCATTATGGCACTGAGAAATCTTTAGACAGTTTTCAATTTTATTGTTTCTCCAAACAACCACAGGGGATCCGTGTTCCCTCTGCTGTGAGCACAAGGATACAGGCAGGGTCAGGCTTGGGAAGGGAAGTGTTGGGCCTGAAGGCAAGGAGAGATGTCTGTGCCACCAGCCCCATCCCCAGTGGGGAACTCTCCATCGTCAGACCTTCTCAGCCTTGAGGTGCAGAGCCTGGTACAAGCCTCACTCTCCCCTCCACCCACCAGTCTTGGATCAGAAGGAGGCTGTTTCCCTGAAAGAACCCCATTTCCCAACTAGACTGAGCATTCCCAAGGGGTCTCACAGGGCATGTCTCTGGGGATACCTTGGATTCTTACAGGAGGCAAGTCTGGGAGATTTAGTGACTCCCCTCACAGCTTGGAGTCCCCTCCTCAATTTCCTGGGAGAAGCGGTGATGAGGACAGGAAGTCACAGTTAGTTCAGCGAATGTCCAGGGGGATGGCTTGGGACTGCCCTCTCCCCCGGCCACCGTGGGCCCCCACTCTGACCCCTACCCAGGCCCACTGCACTCTGCAGCATCCTGCGAAGGCAGACTCCCCTCCTGAAGCCCCATCTCCACCGAGCGGCCGCTCCTGAGGTTCTGCCCCTAACAAGGGAGCCCACGTGGTCCCTTCAAGCAACTGCAGCCAGCAATTAATACCTGCATGTCCATCTCTGAGATTTTTATAGAGCTGTAGTGAGATGGTTCTCCCAAGAGGAGACTATCAGACGTGGCAGCTGGCTGGCCGAAGAGACGGTTTGAGCAGGCCGGGTGGGTGGGCACCAGTTGGCCCCCTGTAAGACTGGTCCGTCCTCATGGAGGTGCGGAGGGCCAGGAGGGACTCTGCCTCTCTGAGTCCCGGCTCCCATCTGCCAGAGTGACTGTGTTGACACCGCACTCTGTGATCAGAGAGCTCTGCAGAGGTTGTTAACGCTCGCTTGTTGTTTAGTAGTTCTGTCCACCAACCTCTGAAGGGAGTCAGAGAGAAGACAACTGGGACTCAAGAGAGAGGAACCAGTAAGTGAGCCCTAGCCGGGCACAGCTTCTGTCTATGCACATCAGCCTTGGCAGGGGATGATCTGCTGGGGATGAGAGCAGGACCATGATGATAACCACGCTGTCAAGGGCCTGAGCAGATGGGCTCAAGGAGGCCTTCGGAACAAAAGTCTTCCTGCCCAGGCCACCCATCAGCTCTCACATGCAACCTCTGTCACCCCCCCCACCCCCGTTATGGAAGTCCATTTTGGCTCTAGGTCTTCAGGGCCTTGATCAGCTCCTGGCACCACTCCCAAGTCCCCCCACCCTCTAACACCCCCAAAGTAGCCAAGGTGTTCAGGATTCAATGCTCTCAACAGACGTGCGCTGAGCTCCTGGCCCCTTTCTGGGAACTGAGAACCAAGCAGGATCAGAACAATCAGGTTCTGACCTCATCTGAGTCGGGGAGACACTAATCAAGGAGCAAACAAACAGTATTAATATTTCGGGGTGAGGGCTGCCAAAGAGAAGCGCCAACAGGACGAGGGGTCAGGAGCAAGTATGTGTCCTGGGGGGTGAGGGGTGCTGCGTTCTGTGAGGCTGTCAGGAGAGACATCCTTGAAGAGGTCACATGTGAGCGAAACCCGAGGGGAAGGAAGGAGACAGCCATCCAGACAGCAGACGGGCTCCTTCTGGGCAGAAGGAACCACTGGTGCAAAGGTCCGGGGGCACAGTGCGCCTGTCAGGGCGGAGAGGCAGGAGAAAGACGGGCGAGTAAGCAGAGGAGAAAGCGGAGAAGGTGAAGTCAGGAGGTGGAGACGACAGGGGAGGTCACGCAGGACCTGAGGGTCCCTCACAGATTCTGTTTCACAACAGAGCAGTGAGCTCTCTCTCTTAAAAAAAAAAAAAAAAACTGTGCAAAAATTCCTGGAAGCTGGACAAAAGCAACAGATTCTTTTTTTCTCTTTTTTCTTTCTGGAAGCCTTTCCTTGTCACCCTGGGCCACACACACAATGTGGCCATTTCCTCTCCTTCCCCCTCCTCCCTTTCCTCTCCTGCCTCCCTCCTCCTCCTCCAAACCTGCCCCTGACCTTGTCCTGAGCTGGCTTGCCGGCTTGCAGCGAGACAGCGGCCGCCTCCCGGCTGCAGGCAGGCACGGGCGGAGGACAAGGCCAGAGAGGGGACAAGAGGAAAGAGGCCCCGGGAGAGGCAGGCAACAGCACGAGGGCCGACGTCACGGGGGCCTCTGACCGCTATTCATTTCAGTCCCCATGTGTCTCCATCAATAACCGTCTGCCGACTGGGAAGGGAACGGGGAGCGGGGAGGAGGGTGATCCAGAGTCTGGGATGAGATGCAGTGGAGAGAGGCTCCGTGGTACTCACAGCTCCTCCCAGCCCCAGACAGACAGGAGGAGGAGGATGGGAAGGCGGAGAGCCCCTGGGAGTGCAGAGATCTGTCTCCCCGCTTTCTTCTCCCCATCTCTGTGTCTCCCTCACACATACAGTTCCTTCCATCTCTTCTCTGAAGCTAGGAGGGAAGGGAGGCAGGACCAGTTTTTGAAATGGAAGAGGAGGATACCCTTGTGTGAAGTCGCTCCGGTTGTGTCCGACTCTTTGTGACCCCATGGACTATAGCCCACCAGGCTCCTCTGTCCATGGGATTTCCCAGGCAAGAATACTGGAGTGGGTTGTCATTTCCTTCTCCAGAAGATCTTCCCGACCCAGGGCTTGAACCCACGTCTCTTGCATCTCCTACATTGGCAGGCGGGTTTTTTACCACTAGCACCACCTGGGAAGTGAGGTTTTTACTGGATGATAGAGAGAAGTCAGGAACTACAGAGGACGCTGGAAACACTTTATGCCCTGAGGCTCCTACAAGCCTCCTACAAGAGAGCCTGGGCTGCTGGACATGCCACAGAAATTGGCACAGGGACACTCAGGAAATAATTGATAAATGGCCATGAGACTGACCACCGTCTTAAGCTGTGGGCAGTTAAGAAGGGAGGCTGACTTAAACTGGACCAGACCAGTCAAGGTGGCTGCCTGGAGGAGGTGGACCTTGACCAGACTCTTGAAAGACGGATGGGATTGGGAGATGTGAAAATGCAGAGAGTGTGAGAAGACTGTGAGCAAAGGAAAGGTGGGGACAGTGGTGAACTCAGATGGTTGGGAGGTCAGATCACGGGGAAGAGAGTGAAGTATGGGAAAGAAAGAAGAGAGTGAAACAGAGACGGTGGCCAGTCTGCAGGATGCCTTCTCTGGGGCCGCGAGCGACTTTGGAAAGTTTGAGGCCTCTGCACCCCCATGAAACTCAAGCCTGCTGTTGGCTGAAGTTGACTTTTTGACCTTCCCTAAGACCCTAGGTGCCCTAAGACACCCTCAGCCACGTCTGCAGGCACAGGAAGAAGCCTTGACACTGAGAAATTTGAGGGAACTCCCCAAAGACTCTCCCATCCACAGGCATTCTCTTTGCCTTGTCGCTGGGCCTGAAGGACCAGCATTAAAAAGTCACCCCTTGAGTAAGGCATGGTGCTCTGTAAAATCTAGATTTCCTGGTAAGGCGCTGTCAGAATCATGCAAGGGGAAAACTCAATGGGACTTTGCAGACCCTTCAGTCAACCCCCTCTGTTCACATGAGGGGAGACTGAGGCAGAGCAGGGCACTGCTGCATTCCCCCAGGGAATTAGAGACAGAGGGGTCTGGTTTCCAAGCCCTCCAGAAGGAGTGTGAAGAGAGCACTGCAGATGCAACAACCGGACGGGGTGGCAGACACATGGACAGCCCCATTCACTTCGTTATGAACAGCCTGGCCTAGGGTCCTCCTTACAGATGGAGCCTTGATTTGAAAGGCCTGGAGGGTCCCTGCCTCATCCCTCCTCAGGGGGCCAAAACAGGAGGAGTTCACGATCAAGAGTGACCAGAGGTGCTGGGGGTGCGGGGTAGAAGCTGCCCCTTTCTGGGAGGTATGGGGCTGGAGCTGAAATAGCAGAGCACCCAGATGGAGGCAGGCAGGCCCCCCCCGGGGCGCTGGGTCCGTAAGAGACCCGCGGGGACAGGGGGCGTGGCAGGGGGGAATGCTGAGTGGGGAGACTTCGCCCAAGGAGCGAAAGAGAAAAGCAGCGAACGAGAGGGACGAAAAGCAGACACAGGGGAAAACGGGGAGGCAAGAAAGCTCGAGTAGAGCGCACGGGAGAGAGAAGAGAGGTGGGGAGAGGGACGGAGAGCGGGGAGGGGCTGGAGACGGGCGGGCGGGCGCGTGGGCGGCCGGGGGCGCCCCCACTGACCCTTCTCGGCGCTTGCTTCCCTCCCCAGGCTGCGCCTTCCTCACCTACTGCGAGCGTGAGTCAGCGCTGAAGGCCCAGAGCGCGCTGCACGAGCAGAAGACTCTGCCCGGGGTAAGTGGCGCCCGGCGAGGCGCGAGCGACGGGCGCGCCGACAGGGGGCGACTTCGGGAGGCCGGGCGGCGGCGCGGCCGGCGCGGGGAGCGAAGGCCTTCGCCCCGGGTCTGGCGCGCCGCCCTGCGGGCCCCCTGCGGCCGCGAGGCGCAGGGCTGCGACACGGGCGCGTGGGCGCCGAGCCCGGACCTCGCCTGGCGGCCCGCGCACCCGGCCGTCCAGGCCCGACGGAACCCCGGGCGGGGGGACGAACTTGGCCGCGGCCGCGAAGCCCGGGCGCGGCTTCTCCCCTGGCGCTCCCGGGCGCCGCCGATCGGGTTTCGGCTCCGCGCGCTGCCGGCGCTGGCGGCCCGGGGTGGTGACGCAGGGTGCCGGGCCCCCTCGGCGGGGCAGCCGGTGGCGGAGCCGCGCGAACACCCGCCGATCTCCGTCGGACACTCGCGGTTCCTGGGGTGGGGGCCGGGCCGGGGCGGGAGGGAGCGCCTACCCGCCCGGGCGCGGCGCCGCGAGTGAGATCACCGCGGTTTATTTAAGGAGCCAGCCCTCGTCTTTGATAAACTATCGCGCCTCAGCCCTGGTTTATAGCTTCTGTGCGGGGGAGAAGAGAATTATTTATGGCCCCCCTAACTGGGTGTGATATCAGCCATGGCTATTATCGAGGCTAGTTCATCACCATAAAATAAGAAGTGTAGACCGGGTCAAGGGTCTGCGCGGTCTCTCCTGTGGGTTCAGAGAGATGGGGGCGGGGGCGGGAGTGGGGGGAGATATACGGCTCGCCGAGTATCTAAAGATAAATGGAAAGATGTGAGCGTTTGTGGGCATAAAGAATTTTAAGATGTACCTTGTTTAAGCTTATACAATGGACACTGCAGGGACGCACGTGTGTTCTATATGTATGCTCACCAATATTTACACATGCATGTTTACATTCTTACCAAGCAAACCGTATGTAAACACACGTTTCCATTTCTGCCCCGCAGCGGGAAAGGTTAACCAGGTAGACAGAGAGAAAGCCCAAAACGGGTCGGGGGCTGGCTTCCTTTGCATCAGTCAGCCTTCTTTACCCTTTTATGGGTGGGGAGGGCCTTCCTTGCATTAAGACAGCCTTTGTACTGTGTTTGTTATTTGTGATTGCAAAGCACGGGGCTGAGTCATCTTAATAACACACCCGCGGATGCAAATATATGGAAATCGTGCACCGCTCAGGTTTTTGTGTGGAGCCCCGCTCTGGCACGGTGGTCGTTCCCCAGTTGGTTTTTTAGTGGCGCGGCTACATGCACATATATTATAGTAATTACTTTCTGGGTGCCCTCTGTAAGATGGCAGAAATATGCTCCACATCGCCCCATGTTATGTGTGAGGCATAAAGCCATATTGTAAGATAATCAAAGGCTTCTGAGAAAGGCTTGTGCTGATTAATAAAGTGTTTATGGTACTTTGTTTTGGGGGAGATTGTGATAGATATTTTAGAGCCACCCAAATGGAATAGAAAATACCACATTGTTATGGGAGGCCCTTCATCAGCTTGAGAGAGATTGCTGGGGAGTTTCGTGATGGCTAAAAGCCTGGAATTAGATGGGGAAACAGAAAGAGAAGCTGGGAGGGGGAGGCTTGGGGTTTTGAAGGGGGAGAGGCTGGGAACTGGGAGAATTTCAGTAGCAAGTGTGGATTGTTCAGGATCTAACATTAACTTGTGGTTGTTTATTTTACATATAATAGAATGGCTAAATGATGGAGTGTATTAGTTCTTTAATAATTTATAGAAATACTTTGATGTTGCAGTAATTACATTAAAGGTCACATATCAAAGGTAATTTGGTTGAGCAGCTGTGATGGTTTCTCAGAAGCAATCAATACCACTGTCCGTGGTGCTGATTTCACCAAGGGGCCTGCCAGATTAAAGAAGGCTTATTACCAGACAGAAAGGCCCAGGGGAAATCAGCAGCACATTGGAGCAACGCGCCTGCCCCCCTTCCACCGATAATTAACACTGTTCCCCATAATCTGTGCTAATCCTTCATACTGGGAGATCCAGTGGCATTTTTCTGAAACCACAAAGAGAAGTTGGGCAAGTTTGGAAGAAAGGGAAAAAAAAAAGTGAATGTATGTTGGGAGGTGGGAGGGGTGAGGAGAGAGGCCAACAATGGAACTAAAACATAGCTCAGAGTCCCCTGGCGGTGCATGGAAGGCTGTCCTTTCTTCAGAGGCCTCACAGGGAGACTGGGAGACGTGAGGCCTCAAAGACTCCATCACAATTCTCAGGGCAGGCACAGCCCACAGCAGGAGGGATGGGAAGAAAAGACAGGATTGCAGCTCAAACTTCCCAGGGCACATTGTCCGTGCACAAACTCACATGGAGATTAATGAAAAACAAAGTGACCAGATTTTAAAGCCGAGTCATTTGGATTCCAGAAAGCAGGACTAGGTGTCATTATTGAGATCAGAGAAAGTAAGCCGCTGGCAAATGCTGGGACAGGACCAAGCAAAGTGCTCCCACCTGACCATATAATGGGTGTTGCCACCAGCTGAGGCAGGCTGACTGGCTGCTTGGTTAGGGAGCGGAGAGAGGCCTCTTCTTGTCTGGGGTCACCACCCGAGGTGCCCTGGTGAGTGCACTCCTTGTCTGATGAAGGAGAAGAAAATTGAAAAAAAAAAAAAAAAGAACCTGAAAACTGGTAACCTCAGCAGTTTAGGCGCTTTTCCAGACTTCAAAATCCATTAAAATCAATCAATTAAAATCAGTCCTCCACTTTCTCACTGGAGAGAGGCAGAGGGGAGGAGATGGGACCGGCAGCCCATTCTGCTTCCCAGCAAGTTGCAGGGCTGGTATCCTGTTGACAGCAGGGAACACCGCCTTGGTTGTCATCTGTGGGCACACACACGCACACCTCCACCACCGAAAACAATAACCAAACCACAGAGACAGAGCTAGAGACACCCCTCCCACGTGTCCTCATGTGGGGACTGGGAAGAAGAGCTGACATTTCTGTTAGGATCAGTGGAAGCTCAGAAACCACGTCACAGTGGCTGTTTGTACAAGTCAGAGGTCAGTATTCCTGGGAACCAGCCTACCCAAGGCCTCTGGGGTGGCTCACAGAGTCAGCCCTGGACCAGTGTTACAAATGGATTATTGTTTCTTAATTTGGCATGCCTTCAGTAAAATGAGATTACTGAGCCACAAAGCCTCATCAGGGTCCCTTCGAGCAGGGTCTTCTGCCAGCATCCAGGAAGTGATTCCGCTTTTCTGAAACTCTCCATCTCTCCCTCACACTCTCAACTTCTCCTGACCCCTTGCCCTCTTCAGCGCACCATCTTCCATCCCCAATGTGTGTTCATCATTTATAGGCTAACCATCAACATGGCTTCTCAAACTATCAACAAGAATTTCCTGTGTGTGTGCCGAGCACTGTGCTAGGCATCCAGGCAGACAGGAGATAAGAAAATTGCATTCCCACCTCTCTTGGAGCTGTCCATCAAGTTGGAGACAGAAGTCACACATACATCAGTGATACAAGACAGCACGCTATCATAAAGTGGGTAGAGTAGAAAATAGCTCAATGATAACAGTTAATACTTATTAAGCATTTACTATCTGACAGGCATGATGCAAGCAGGTTACCTCCATTACCCCCATTTTATCTTCACAGACACCCTGTGGGGAAGATGTCATGAGTATCCCCCATACATGAGCAGACCCCGGACTGGAGAGATTAAGCAGTTTGCCCAAGGTCACACAGTCAATAAATGGCCAAGAAAGTACCATCACTAGCTCTGCTACCAAAACCCAGGATATCTACCTCTCCTTTCTAGGGCCACCAGTTGCGTTAGAGGGGACCTGGAAACCTATAGCGTCAGTGTTAGTCCCTCAGTCATGTCTGATTCTTTGCAACCCCATGGACTATAGCCCACCAGGCTCCTCTGTCTATGGAATTCTCCAAGCCAGAATACTGGAGTGGGTAGCCATTTCCTTCTCCAGGGGATCTTCCAGAGCCACGGCTTAAACCCAAGTCTCCTGCGCTGCAGGCAGATTTTTTACCATCTGAGCCACCAGGGAGGTTATCAGGAGTTGCTCAAAAGTGTGTTCAGGATCTGGGCAGGGTGGGACTAGAAAGTTGGAAGGAAGATGGGGGTGTCAGATGAGAGCAGTGATCTGAGAATCAGCCTAGAAGATAAGGTGCCCACGACAGGCCAGGAGCTGTGAGCTGGGCAGGAGAGGTCCACTTGGAAGGCTCCCTGGGGCCTGAGTAGGCACAGGAGGCCTCTCAGAAGAATTCTGTTCCTTAAAATAGGCCCGTGCTGCTCAATTCCAGCTCCCCCTGCCTTTGGGACTTCGCTGGGAATTGTCTCCCAGGAAGAGTCCATATGTTTCCAAAGGTGGGATTGCAGGCCCTCTGGGAAGAGCCTCTGATCAGGGAACCAGGCTCCATGGGCAGCAGTGACCAGCTCTTTGCTCCACTAGCAGCAGACAAGGGGAAGAGGTGGTCCAGTTAGCAGGAGCCTGGAACAGGGAGAAGAGGGGGCGGGGGCGAGTGGGAGCTGTATCTGCTTGGTAAACATTAAAGTTCCAATTCACTAGTTAAAGATTGGCTTTTGTGCCCTGACTCCAGCAACCTGAGAATACAGAGCAAGCCCGCACACTCCTCGTGGCCATCCCCCACCCACACCCCAGCCCCAGTTCAGCCTGGTCGACAAGCACCATCGCTGCCATCACACCTCCCCATTCGGGTCCCCGCTGCTCAGGACCCGTCGTCTCCATGGACAGTCAATGTGACCTTCTTTGAGTTTACCAGGAGAGATGTTAAAACAGAAAATTAAAAGAGGGAAAGACTCAACTGGATTTCTGGAGCCGCTGACTCGGGGTGTGCTGCTTGCTCCCCCTTCCTCCCGTGTTTGTTTCCTTGAGTCCCATCGTCATCTTTCTCTTTGTGCCTGTTTCCTCCTCTTTTCTGTCCCTTCTGGGCACCTTCCTCCTCTTCTTCCCTCTCACTTCCCCTCCTTTCCCCTTTATCCTTCTCACTGGCCTCTCCTGCACACCATCCCTCTGACTCCTTCTCCCCACTCACCTCTGCCTCGACACCCAGAGGGGGCTCTCATGGGACCTCCACCAGCTCACCTGGGACTTCCCTGGTGAGGCCCGTCTCCCTCCTGACGGCCCCACTGGAAAGGATCCGTCTAATTTTATGTGTAACTGTAAAGATGAATGATAAGTAGAAAGGATGCAGGCAAGAACAAGATGAATAAATTATAAAGGGCAAATGATGACAAGACAGGGGTCCCCAGAGACAGTGATATGATAACAGAAACTAAAGATGAATTTATGATGGATGTAGGTAGCATGTACGGGGCACTTTTACAACTTCTAGTGATTGGCGCAAAGTGTTTCATTTTAGAGATGTGATGTGTTTCCACTTGTCTGTCCTGTAGGCTGTCTCTATGCGGTGAGTTTGGGTCCCAGGAGCATTTGTCTCTGATTTAGATGATGGGGTCACAAGCCAGGTCCCTGCATCTCTCTGCCTCCCTGGTCCAGTGGTCCTTCTTGCTCCTGGTTTGGGGGGCTGTTGTAACCAAGTCCCACAGGCAGGGTGACGTAAAATGACAGAGAGGTATTGTCTCACAGTTCTGGCGCTAGAAGACCAAGATCAAGGTGTTGGCAGGGCTGGTTCCTTCTGAGCGCTGGGAGGAGGACCTGTTCCGCGCCTCCTTCCTCACTTCCAGTGGCCTCGGGCATTCCTGGGCTGGGAGATGGTGTTCATCACGTGAACTTCCTGGTGTGTGTGTCTGTTTCTGTGTCCAAATTCCCCCTTCTGATAAAGACACCAGTTGTATGGGTTGGGGCCCAACCTGATGCCCTCCTCCCAGCTTGATTACATCTGCAAAGACCCTGTTTCATATAAGGTCACATTCACAGGTACCGGGGGTTCGGTCTTCAGCACCTTCTGGGGGGAGGGGAGAAAGCAATTCAACCTATAACACTGAAAAAGGGCATCCCTGTGGCCCTTCCATGGCAGAGAGAGAAAGGTCTTCAACGGCGTTTAAGTCACTGGGTGGGGTCTGGCAGGGAGGATCCCACCTCCCCTTCCTCTGCTTCTCCCCACTGGCCTCATGCTCTTCTTTTTCTCTCTTGGGGAAATGAATGACTTATCTTCTCTTCCCTCATATTCTCTACAGAAAACTCTTCATCTGTCCTTTTAGGGCAGTGGGTCTTAACAGGGAGCACATTTGCCCCCAACAGGACCTACGGACATTGTCTGGAGATGCTGCAGGTATCTGATAAGCAGAGGTCAGGATGCTGCTAAACATCTTACAATGCACAGGAGAGCCCCACAACAAAGAAGCATCTGACCCCAGAATGTCAGTGGTGCCGAGGGCCCTGTGCTGGGACTGAGGGCAGATGGAAAAGGCACAGTGTGGCCCTGGGGGGAGCTTCTGTCTCTCTTACTCTCTGCTTCTCAATCACGTGGGGGACAAGCCCCAGGGTCCTCAGAGTGTTAGAGGTGGGAGGGCTCGTCAAGGGGCACAAGCTCACATGGTGTAAGCACAGAGCGGACAGTGGGCGGCAGAAGAGCACGAAGGCTGCCCTCCAGGCTGAGAGGCGGTTTCTGAGCAGCCGTCCGCACACTCCTCTCTGCAGGATGTCCAGCTTCAGCACCGACAGCTCGCTCAGTTTTCTGATTTTACCCACACGGAATCTGAGATCCGAGTGAGATGAGTTGCAGTCCACTCGTGACAGAGCTGGGGCCAGAATCCAGGCCTCCCTCACCCACCCGTGTTGGGGGGGTCTCCAGCCCCCCACCTTTGGAGGAGTCCCCATCCTGACAGGAAGCAGATCGGGCAGGCACGTCTCCAACCAAGCCACCTCTCCCCTGCCCGCAGACCACACCGCAGGCTGGGGCAGAGCTGAGTACACAGGGTCTCCTCCCCAGGCTCTCCCAGCAGGAGGGAGCACGGGCTTCCAGGAGAGAAGGCAGAAATGCCTGAAATCCGGAGCTACGTCTGCACCTGCAGCCTGCTCAGCTTGCCTGTCCTCTTCACACCGGAGTCCTGGATCCCACCTCCCTCAGCTTCTGTGGGGAGTCTCCCCTCCCCTCCTCCCAGGTCGCGACGCCCTCCTCCCACCAGGGCTGTGCTGTGTGTCCGAGTGCGTTCTTTTCACTTGCCTGGGTGTGGGGGTGTCCCCAGTGTTCAGGTCAGTGACTCTCACACTCGCCCTACGGCCCCCACGACAGAACCCAGGCCTGGCCATGGCCTGTCCTCAGCAAGACTCTCACAGATTTGTCTGAAGGACCCAGCGAGCCTTGTGTCCACAGCCACCATCTCTAAGTTGAAGGGATAAACAAGAGGCCATGTGAGGTGATGGTCAGCACCTGGGCCAGGGTCAGGGAACCTGGGTGCCAGGGCCCACCTGCCTCAAATAAACCAGGTACTTTGGGGCAAAACGCTCAGCTTGAAGCCACTCTGAGCCTCCACCTTCTGGACTGTGGAAGAGGGTAGTGATCCAGAGGGGCCTCTGGAGCCTCTGACATTTTCTACAATTCTGAAACTAATAGACTTGGCATTATTCACCTTGCTGAAGCCAACAGGAAGGGGAGGGGAGGGCGAGGGGGAGGAAGGTGTCTCCTGGCCTCCACAGCCCGATTCCGTCTGTGACAAGTGTAATAAAGCGAGGGTCAGCTCGGTGTCTCCCTGAGGCAGAGCAGCCAGACTGCCCGCCCCCGAGGGCCAGCTCCAGGACAGCTTCAGGGAAGGGCTGCAACCCCCGCCTCCGTGTCCCTCCCTGCCCCTGGGCCCCATGCCTCCCCCGTGCCCTCTGCTCAGCTTTCTTCCTAAGGAAACCAGGCAGAAATTTCTCAGCTTTCTTCAGCACTTGTCCAGGTATCGTTTGGACCATGACTGCAATCAGCCCAGTCATCAGCAGCAGTATGTACAGGTTACCTGCTTGTGCCCATTTCTTTTGAGGGAGGGGGGCATCAGACAAATGAGTAAGACACAGCTGAAGGTTTGGGAGGCATGTGTGAAGACTGCTCATGATCCAGAAAATGGCTTTAGGTGGCAAAAAATGGTAGTGATGGGAAGTGCCCAGGAGTTTAGCAGCAGGAGGCCTTAGGACAAACCAGAGTGTCCTGGAGAAGCCCGCCCCGTCCCACCATGGTGGCCTCCCAGTTCCAGGCTCCTCCCCCTCTGACGTGCTTCCTAGACTGGCCCAGTTGTCATGGTGACATAAAGACTGAGGCTTGCCTGGAAACCCCTCGGGCTGCGGTCACCCAGGGGCCCGGCTGAGCACAGGCTCCCTCACCAGCCACAGGTTGACACAGCTCTCAGCCAAGCACCTCACCTTCTTTCAGCCTCCTCTTTCTGCACAGCCCTTTGCTTCCAGGCTGCTCCGATGTCCAATCCCTGGGTCGAAAAGTTACCCTGAAGGAGGGCATGACCAGCGTTCTTGCCTAGAGAATCCCATGGACAGAGGAGCCTGGCAGGCTACAGGCCGTGGGGTCGCAGAGTCAGACGCAACTGAGCGACTGACACTCACCAGTGTTAACTCTGCCTTTCAGTGCTTGGAGTCCCGCCCCCCAGTGCTTTCTGTGCCTGCCCTCTTGCCCAGAGCTGACTCCGAGCTGGGCGGTGGGCAGGGGCAAGGCACAGCTGCTCTGCCTACCCCTGGACCTCGCAGGCCTCGGCAATGCCGAGAAGCATTCCAGCAGACCCATTCTCAGGGCTCCTCTTCCACCCACGTCACCCCATGCCTCGCAGCCCCCTGGAAAGTTTTCAGCTTAGCTCGGCCTGCGGGGTTACACTTGATAAGACAGGCGTTTCTCTCTTTCGTCATGGGCACCTGGAGGAAACACTGTGTTGAAGGCTCTTTGGCCTGGCCAGTGACAGCTGGCACCCGTGTGTCTGGGCAGCCAGGAGTGACCAGAGTGAAGGGGTTTCCCCACACACGTGGGGTCAGCCGCAGGGGTTGGGGGAGGGGGTCTCAGTGGAGTGCCTAGGTGAGACCATGTGAGGCTGTTTGAGGGTCTGCTGACCTTTCACCAGAGCACAAGGCAGAGAAGCAGGTTATCTGTGTGAACTCCTGCTGCAGGAATGGATGTGTTTTAGGACTGGCAGGGTTTCTTCTAGAGAGTGCGTGCGTGGGCAAGTATAAAGAGCCAGGCGTCTGCTTTATGGGCCTGCATCGTGGCCAGAACGGTGGGCTGCCAAGTCCCGTCAAAGATGGGCAAGCCTGGGTGATGATGTCAGAAGACATTGTGATTGTTTGTTCTTCAGATCTTCCTGAAAATAGTTATGAAGAGAAAAGGGCTGGTGTTCAGGGCCCCAGTTCACTGTGGCCCTAGTGTGTGTTTTGGCGAAGGCATTTGTGGTATGTTCTCAATTGGACCACCAGGGGGCGCCATGCAGGTGGGCTCCTGCTCCGTCGGCTGGGTGGACACAAGGCAGCTTGAGAGACTCTGGTGTCCACTCTGCGCCCAGCAGAACGCTCTGCTCCACCTTCCAGAGCGCTTACAGCTTGTGGGAACGACAGCAAACTGCTGGATGACTTGGGATGAGCCTCATGACCTTCCTGGGCCTGTTTCCTAGTTCCATAGTGAAAATCTTGTGTGTCAGCCCTTCGTATGCTGTGGAGTGCTATAAATCCAGGGATCGCCATGAAGGACAGAACAGTGATGGTGAGTGTGTTTGACCAGGGTCCTCTGGCACAGTAACATCCAGCGGCTCCTAACTCATTCATGAGATAGTTACCGGACAATAAAAATACAGAATGGTCAACGATGTGATTTGGATTCTAAGCTTCATTACATCTCAGAAGAGGGAAGGACTGTGAGTGGAATGACCGTGAAGGACCCCGTGGACAGGGAGACCAGTCCAGGTGTGCGTCAGGGAGAGGAGATCGGAAAGGGAGTCAGGAGGGCCGACTTTGGGGAGCCAGGAAGGTCTGAATTGTCCTCCCAGAACTGGGGGTTCTGGGAGACTGTGAGCGGAAAGGCAGCAGGCCTTTCTCGCATTGCTGTCCTCCAGAATGTCCAGCCCGCACAGCCTGCAGGCCTCAGTCAACTCCAGGCAGTGAGTCCTGGACATCCTGCTCACTCAGGCGTGGTTTGGGTATTAGCAATCCCCAGCCTCCCTCCTCCTTGGGAAGGCCCTGCCTTCCTCTGCCCACCCACCCCAGTCTTCCAGGGCCTCTGGACTTAGCTCCAAGCCCCGCCTTCATCTAGGAATCTCTCCTAGGCTGCTCTGACCCACATCAGTCTCCCTTTAGTCTGAGCAAGGTCAGCAGAGCCGGAGGTCTAAGCCCTGGCTAAGGGTGGACCTGGGCCCAGAGCATCAGCATCACCAGGTGCCTATTAGATGTGCAGAGTCTTCAGCGCCACCTGGGCCAGCTGAGCCAGGTCACTCAGCCTGCACCCTGAGGCATTTTAACAAGATCACCAGGAGAATCATGTGAACAAAAAGTCTGGGGACCACTGGCCTAACTTTAGGTTCTCAAAGACACTTCGTTTAAATATTCCCAGAAGCAGACTTCAGAAAAGCATTTGAATGCAAGTGGGTTTTTTTAGATGGTGACCCCAGAAACACGAATAGGAAGTGACGAAATGCCACAGGGTGACAGCCACCACTCCTTGAGGACTCCCTGAAGGCCTGACGCTTCACAGATATTCTCTCATTTATCTGTCAAAACAGCATCACGTGGGCGCACTCTCGTGTAAGCATTGGCAGCAATGTTCTATGAACCAGGAGACTGAGGGGCAGGGGCTCACTCATCAGGGAGGGGTCTGGTTCCAGGGCCCACTCCTCTTCCACCGCATCCTGTGGGGCCAAGCCTGCGGAAAACCTGAGCATCCCAGGGGCGGGAATGGGGCCACTGTCTTCTGTTTCTGTCACCCCAAAATCAGGACCGGACTGCTCCCTCCCACAGGAGCAGATCCTGGTGTGATTGCTAGACCCCCTGGGGGGCCACGTGAGGCAGGGCAGTGGCCCCACAGCTGTCACCACACACCAAACCTGCCTTTGGGTTGGAGAAGCCTTACTCTGCATGGTGAACAGAGTCAAATTCCAGCCCCAGTTCTGCCTGGCGCCTGACTGTGTGCCCTTGGAGAGCCACTTAACTCCTCTGAACCTCAGTTTCAGTGACTGCCCTGTTAGTTAGAAATGTGTTTAGCTGCAGTGGCTTCAACAAACGGAGCTTTGGATTTTTGCATTAGCACGGAGTCGGGATCTGATGTTGGCTTGGCAGCGTAACGTCAGCATCAGTCTCTTTGCTCATGGTTATAGAATGGCTGCCTCAGCTCCATGCATCATACCCACAGTCCAGCAGAGTAAGTCCAGTTGTGTCTGTCCCTTTTATCACGAATGCAAAAGATTTCCCAAGGCCCCTCCCAGTAGAATTCTGTGTGGGTCTCGTTAGCCAGAACTGTGTGTGCTTGTGGTAAAGAATCTGCCTGCCAAAGCAGGAGACATAAGATCCCTGGATTGAGAAGACTCCCTGGAGAAGGGCATGGCAACCCACTCCAGTATTCTTGCCTGGAGAAGCCCATGGACAGAGGAGCCTGGTGGGCTACAGTCCACAGGGTTGCAGAGTCAAACACAACTAGACAGGAACTCACATGTCCGTGACCACCCTGGCTGCAAAGGAGGCTGAAAAAGGGATATCTTGCAAAGAAAGAGGCATGTATCTGCCATGATCACACCTGCTTTTGTCAGTGAGAGGGGAGAGGGGATGGATAATGGGTAGGAGCCAAGAGAGTCCCCCCTGTTAGCCTCCTAGACGTGGGTGGGGTGACAGAAGGGCAGGCTGGGCAGCGCACAGAGCAGCACCCCACCCCACACACCTGCAGTGTTTGCCTTCAGCTCAGATCCTGACCTGACGCTGGTGTGAGGAGGCCGACTCAGAAAGAGTTGTTCAGAAAGAGGGTGTCCTAAGAACTGCTTCTTCAACACAGCACTGCCGACTCAGCATGTCCATCCAACTACTGACATGGTTTCTAAGTCCATGAAATCCTTCATGCGGGATGAAGATTTCAGTCCCTTAGCTATCATGTTTTTATCTTCTACATCTCTCTTGGACTGGTATCCTTCTGCACCCCTGTATGTGGCTTAAATATTAGAGAGTCAGAAGCCGCCGTGCCACCCCCTAGCTGTCCCCGTGTCACGGGGGTCTTACGGTCAGGTCCCCATGCTCACTTTGTGGCCTGGGGGGACGCACACCTTCTGAAAGAGCCCCGCTGGTTTTCGGGGTGACAACTTGACTTTTCAGAAACGGAAGTAGCCGTGCTTCTGGCCTATTGTCGGGGGTGTGGAGTGAGGTGCGTGTGGTCTGTGCCAGGCTTGCCTGAGGAGGAAGGATGTGCCTGCGTGATTGACTTCCACTGGGCTGCACTGAGAATAGGGAGGCAAGGGGTGAGAGACGCCCCGGCTGGCCTGTGTGGCCCCCGGCTCCTCAGGCCCTCCGTCTGGGCTCAGCCTGCAGAACCAGAAAGGCCCACCCAGCCCTCGCTACTCTCCAGGGTGCAGGCTGTCCCAGGAGGGAGTGAGCCTCCTGCCACAGAAGCATTCAAGCTGGGACTCAGTCCCTGGAGGTGAGGGGTGGGGAGGGGGAGAAGTGGGGGAGACTCAGGATGAGAACAACGCACCCCACACTGGAGGACTCATTTCTGGGAGGTGAGGCAAGACCATGATTTTCTGTGCTCCTGTTGGGTCTCCATCATAAATGGCCCCGCAGCGCACCAGTGCCAACCCAGTCCTCAACCCTAGCTACACCTGTGACTCGCACTGCCAGCCTCCTTCCAAGAGCAGGGCCACCCAGCCCTCCCAATCTCTCCCTTCTCTGAGGACACTCAGGACCCACCACATCTCTGGGAAGGTTCAGGCCCCAAATTCAACCAACCCAGCTCCACCACTCTGAGCTCTGTGACCTTGCACAAACCGCTTCACCTTTCTGTGCTTCGGTTTCCCCCTTTAGACCCTGGGCTGCCGACAGTGCCTCTCCCCAGGGACTGCTGCATGAAGTGATGCCAGCAAAGCGACAAACACCCTGTGTGCACATGGGGACTCTGTAACGGGCTGCCCCCTCTTGCTGCCGTTGCTGTGGCCATCCCCTGCGCCCCCACCCTGCCCAGGAGGGTGGCTCCCTCTGTCCGTCCCCACCCCTCCTGCCCTGGCCTGGCAGACAGCTGGCCCAGGGTGCACAGCCCCATGGCTGACACAGGGCTGGCCACATGGGGGTCCAACATACCTCAGTGAGAGGAAGCCAGGTGTGGGAGTGGTGGGAACATCCCTCAGACCCCTGGTCCTGTCCCGGCTGAGGCCTGGCTGTGCTTGGAGAGGGAGGTTCCTGCCCCTTCCTGCCCCTCAGTCCCCGAGAGGTGTTAGCGAAGTCCGTGCTGAGAGTTTGCATGATGCCGGCATCCACTTGGTTTCGGATGGTCCAGGAGGCCTTTCGAGGCAGGGCGACCCAGGGATCTGACATGAATATGCATTTGGCCTCTCCCAGCAGCTCTGACAGCTGGCATCCGACAGCTGGGACTGTTCAGAGCCTGAGAGAAGCTTTTTCATTCAATTGGTAAGTGTTTCCTGAGCACCCATCAGGAGCCTGGCCCTAGGTTGGTGCTGCTTGGCGGGTGGGCACAAGGAGAGGGCAAGGACCCCTCTGTCCTGGGACTTCCCCTCCTGCAGAGGGGAAATGATGTATATGCCATGCGGTGAGACCCTGGGCTGAAGTGTAGAGCTCTGAGTAGTCAGGGAGCTCTGCAAAGCTGTCTAGAGAGTGCCTTCTGTGAGCCTTGCTGCCCTGAGCACCAGGGCCACTGTCCTGAGAAGGACTGGCAGGATTTGGGTGAATGGAGAGGGGCTGGGCACAGCATTCCAGTGAGGTGATGGCACACATGGAGGAGGAGGGAGGGAGGGAAAGTGCACTCCTGAAGCTCTCAGAAAGAGGTTGAGGGGTCTTAGAGGAGGCTTGGGACCCCCGTAGGGAAGGTCTTGAACATCCCACTGAGCAATTCAGTCTCTTCAGGTACTTGGGAGCTGCCAAAGCTTCCAGAGTAGGAGAGTGAGAGCCTCAGTGGGTCCAGCTGGCATACCTCATGCCTGGGTTGGCAGGGGCTACTCTCTGGGGTTGGGAAGTCCTGCTGGAGGGGGGTTGAGGGGAAATTGGCTTCTTCTGGACCCTGAAGCTGGTGAGGGGAACTTGATTTCCCCACACACAACCATTTGAAGGGCTTGTCCCTTCTTAAGGAGAGTGCTGAAGAGGTCCCCAAACCACCTGGCTGCACATAGAAGTCTCTGAGACATTCAAGTTTGTTACAAGTGCAAGGAATAGAGGTTCAATCTCTCTCTCTCTCTCTCTCTCTCTCACACACACACACACACACACACACACACACACAGAGGCATAAGGTCAGGGTGGGCCTGAAAATCCACATGTTACAAGCGCTTCTGCCATGATCTGAGTGCCCAACCAACTCTGGGAGCCCTGGGCACCCAAACTGTCTGTCTGGCATCGTTGGAAGACCTTCATTCCTCCTCTCAGGCTAGAGGAGTTTGATCCATGAATGAGACGCTTCTCTACCATTATGTTTTCTTTCTGAGAGCCAGAGACCCTCAGAGAAGTAGAAGGGGCAATGCCTTAGCACCATCTTCTCCCCACCATTGTCCATGGGAAACACAGTAGCCCAAAGAGGGTAGATGGCTTGTGAAGGTCCGTGGACATTACAACACAGCCTTCATCACGATTGATGACTCTGGTCATCTGGTCAACCCGGCCCAATTCACCAGCACTAGGGGGATACCCATTCCCATTAGCATCCATATGACAGGGTTGCTCAGTGCAGTTTTATGACTTCTGAGTAGACAATCCAATCGTGCTTCCAAGTTAATGTCCTGCCAAGCCTGCTTTAATGAACAGATACAAAGTGTGTGTAATTAGCACAGCCATGGTGTGACTGTGGAAGCAGTGAGCTGTAAATGCTGTTGTTCTCTTAGGTAGACCACATATTCCTACCGACAGTACTATTGTCTACACTCTTTCGTTGTTGCTTAAAATGTTTTATGCTATAGATTTTGCAAAGACTGACCTCTCCTCAAGTCCAGATTACCTCTTCCATTCTGACTTGGTGGGTTCAAACTTTACAAAGACTTCAACCAACTCCTTAACTGTCGAGCCTCTCACACAGAAGGAACTTTCAGTAGGTGGGTCACTGCCTCTCTAGAAAGCCTCCCCTGATGGAGTGAACCCCATTCTCTATATTCACAGGGTGTCCCTGGGGATTATTCTATTTTGAACCTGCAGAGCAGACTAGATCCCACTGATGACCCTCACGCCTCTCAGACCCCATGGAGCTTTGCTGCAGTTTTGTGTTCTTTTCAGCCCACGCCCCACCTGGGTGGTCTGCAGACATTTCCAACCCTGTTAGATCACTAGGCAAGAACCTGATCAGTCACCCATCAGACAATCCCGCTGTCTGACCACTGTTTGAGCCCCCCTGCCTCCCGCCCATAGGTCCTGAAAGACAATACATGCTGTCTCCCTCCATTCTTATTAAAGGACTTATCTGGGGGAACTTAATATTTTCTTTTAGGATAAACTGAGCTAATGCGATGTGCTTGTTTTAATTTGCGAGGTTAACTGATCTAATTATCTGTGGCGTTTAGTTAAATCCTTGTGCCTGGGCCTGCTGCAGGTGTGGGCTTTGAATTCTGCCAACAGGAAATCTCTTAAAGCGAGCTGATCTAACACAGCGTGGTCTGCTGGTATGAGGGATTTTGTAATAATGCATGAATTTATTAACATCCAAAGATAAATAGAGGGTGTATTTACATTAAACAAATTCACAAGGAACTGTCTGTTTTTTCCCTGCCTGCCTTCTAATGGAAGCACCCCCAACCCCCATCACTGTGTATCCACTCTGTGGAGTCCAGAGCAACCTTGGGGGTCTGTGAGACTACAAATCGATACTCCGCCCTAATGACACTACGTGGGGAGCTGGTGTGGCAGGGGTTAAAGGCTTGGAGCTGTAGCTGACCCCGAGAAGGGGGCCACTGGGGTTGCAGATCCAGATGCCTAAGAGTCGACACCGTCTTGCGAGGTGAATCGGTGCCTCTCTCCAGTGGAGGAAAGTGTTGTTCCCTTGTCCCTGGGCTGGGAAGGGAGTCCTGGAAATCTGGGTTGGGACTGAGAGCTACACCTCCCAGGGGAGAGTGTTGAGGAGGGTGACAAAGGAACGAGAAGGAAACCCTTCCATTGAAACCAGTTGATTGACTGGTGCCAACCAGCCTGAAGGTGAGGGGGAGCCCCCTCCCCACAGGATGTGTCTGGAGTGGCTCCTGACTTCCCAACCCCACCCATGCCTGACCCTCCAGGAGCTGCTCCACTGCCCCGTGTGGGGCTTCAGAGTTATCTCAGAGGCTGGGCTGCAACGCCAACACTGTCCAAAGGGAGTGGAATTCTAACTCCAGAAATTCCACTTTGCTCAAAAATACGGCTGGCCTGTGTTGTCTGGAAACCCAGGTTTGGGATGAAGCCAGGCCACTGTAGCCGCCTCTGAAATGCATTTCCCATGACCTGAGGCCCAGACGGCCTGACAGCCAGAGTCACTCAGCCCTGACCTGTTTCCTTCCCGCGTCCAGCTATCCCTGCTTCCACGTGAGTGCTCCTGGATGAAATCACACTTGCAAAGGCACGTGAAGAATAAGCATTCACGTGCAAACTGTCCATGGGCATGCACAGACGCACACCCACACTCAACATTCAAAGGTGCCCACACACGTACACCGGGGCGCCTGGCGTGTGTGTGTGTGCAGGAAGCTCCATGCACATACGAGATGTGTGTGTATGCAGAAACACACACAGGGAAGCGTGCACACTCTGGCACCCAGGCACACGCCCACGTGTTGGCGCACAAACACACGTGTATGCACGCTCTCCTCTGGCTCCTTTTAGAATTAAAAGGGAAGGTTTCTCTACAGGGACAGCTGAAGATAAACTCTTGACTTCTGATTTCCAGAGTAGTTTGGACAAGGTCCTCTGAAATGCATTAAAATGCTAATCACAGCATCTGTCTGAACCCTGGCAGCTGTGTGACTTGGGGGGAAATCGACGCAGAATGGATTCCGACGCCTGCGACGACTCCTCGACTCTCCTTGCCTCGCTCCCTCCTTTGTCTCCTGCTCCCCGCCCTTGCCTGCACCCCCCCCACCCCCCGCCCCAAGCCTCCACCCAAAACCAGCCTCCCTGCCGTGTCATCCCCAGCCTGGGCCACAAGGAGATCTTGCCTTTGCTGGGCTATGGGTCTCAGAGTGTCGCGGCTCCCCAGGGCTAACAAACAAAGCCTCCACTAGGATAGCCGGAGCCAAGAGCAGTGGCCTCCCTCCACTTGGGCCCACCGCTCCCCTGGGTACCTCCCCATAGCTGCCAGGCTCCAGGCCTCTGCCCTCAGGGGAGAGCAGATAAAGTGCCTGAACCCTCAAGGATGGATGCTGAAAGCGCATTCTGTTTAACCCACGGAAGTGCACTCAGGGTAGACCAGGGAGCGGGGACTGAGTAGACCCTGCAGCCACACTCCCAGTGAACAGGACAGGCCCTCCCCCAGCCACCCCTGACTGTTGGCCCAGCTCCTCCCTGACACCAGGGATACCCCGGGACCCAGGAAGCCCTGACTCTCTGCCTCTTGCACACCATCACACACCATGCTCAGCTCTGTTGCTTCCCTTTGCCTGGTATCCCCCAGTATCCCAAGCCCTAGTCGACACTCCAAACTCAGCCCAGCCATCGGCTTCTCCAGGAAGCCATCCCCAGTCTGGACAATGCTGTATAAGATACCCCCCCTCCAGGATTCCCAGAAGTTCCCGTGCGTTCCTCAGTTGCCATATTGTGACATGATATCATGGCCAGTCCCTCACCCTGGACCACTTGCTCCCAGAGGATACGGGCTACGCCCCGCCCATCCCTGTGGGCACAGCATTGGCACAAGGATTAGCCTGCTAATTTCTCAGAGGCTGGGAAGACGTTGGAATGTGTGGGTGGATCTGCCCCTGAAACCTCAGGACAAGAGCTGCTGCGAGGGACCCCTCCCCGGAGACCCTGGTGGCGTTTCTCTCTCACTGATGGGACCCGGAACGGGCTCCGGTCAGGCCCCTGCAGGCACAGGTCTCACACGGGGTTCATATGCCCACCCCTCACCCCCACCCCATGAAGACCGAAACTCCCAGCATCCCACGGTTCCATTTTTCCTCTTAAGCACCAAACTGTCATTTCACTAAACACCATCTGGAGACTCCTGGCTTCAGCCCCTCACTTCTCCCCAACTCTTATTAATGTGACGGGTGTTTATTCCTTCTTCCTCCCCTTCCACTTCCTCTAGGGCATCGCAGCTCTGGGGCCCGCAGACATTCATCTTATCTTCGGGGAGCTCAGCTCTGCTGGGGAGGCGGTTGCTCAGGCTTGGCTTTAAGCAGCTGACAGTGATAAAGAGCAGACAGAGCAAGAGGGAGCTGTTCCTCCCCGACTTCCTCGCGAGCCCAGTCCCTGGCGGCCTGGGCGGGGGACAGCGGGAGGGTGAAGGCGGGGCAGGAAAGGACCTCGGGTAAACCTGCTCCACAGAGGCTTCAGCTCTGCCATGCTGATCTTCCCAGAGCTCCAGGACCCTCCATGAGTCCCTGGTGCTGCCAAGCACAACCCAGATTCCCGCCCCAGCCCTCAGCACTTGCGTCCTCTGGCCGTTCCCAGCATCGGTGCCAGCCCCTGGGCACCCATCTCTGCTGCCAGCTCACTGCTCCTCCCTCCCTCCCTCCACGCCTGGGCTGGTGTTGTGACTCTCACCTGAACGCACTCACTCTCATTTCTTGCTTGTCTTTGAAGGAGGAGCGCTTGCCTTCGTCCTCTGGGCAGCCTTCCCAGACTCCCCCACCCACATCAGGGAACTTCCCCGGCCCTTGCTACATGATTTCACTCCTGCTCTAACCCATGTCGTACTCATGAATCCTATCTCCCGGAACAAACACCAGACTCCCCGGATGGTGCCCACAGCACCCAGTACAGGACCGGACACACGGGTCAATCCCTGATGACTTGACTCAAAGTGAACCCACAGCAGTGACCCCACTGAGATGAGCCCCAACTCCTTGGGGTGACTGGTTGGCACTGGGGGGCTCGCAGGTGGAGCCCCCGCCCCCAGTGCCCACACGGAGACCCACCCACTGCAGTCGCCACTGTGGCCCAGGCTGGCACTCAGAGGCCACCATGCTTCCCCTGGTAAAGCATTAAGCTAATGCGTGTTGTGTCTCATTAGCAGCGCTCTGTTTGTGCCAGGGCCAGGCAATTTGATGGGTAGTTGATTGGCTATTCTGTTTATTTATGGCAGGAAAAGCATTCTTTATTGAGGACTGGGCAGCACATTTCTGTCCCTATGGCGCTAAGATCCTCTGGCAATCAGGCGATTATAAATTAAGACTAAATAAATAATATATAATAAGCAATAAAGACTGCACGCCTCCGTGTAAAGAGCTCTCCTTGGGCAGGCCCCGTGGTTGGGACCGGAGACCCAGCAGAATCCCAGCCTGAGAGATACTGCCCTCCGAGCTCTCAGCCAGCTTCGCTGTTGCGGTGAAATTGAGCATCCACGTGGCTCAGCCATCACCCCTGGGAGTGGGGAGCGCGGCGGCATCGATCAAAGGCCTGTAATATTCTGCTGCCACTGACCCCACAAAACCTTGAGGAAGCGGGGCGGGGGGGCAGGTACTGTATCAACAACGGACAGGCAGGGAAACTAGGCAGAGCCCATGGATGTGGAGAGACCTGCCTGGGACCACAAGGAGAGGCAGCCGCGCCCCGACCACATTGTCCTGCCCTGGGCTCCCTGACGTCTCATAGGTGGGTCAGGCTGGGGGATGGGAGGAGGAGCCTCTTCCAAGGACACAAGGCTGGGGTTGCCATCCTTCCCAGGGCACACTCAGAGCCCACTCTCAGTTACCTGAGGGTGAGAGAGGAGAGTGGACTTCCGCAGCTCACCTCCAAACTGACCCCTCTTGCCGTCAGCATCATGCTGGGGCCCCCTCCCCCCCCAAACCATCAAGAGGGTGCAATTGAGTGGGTAAGAGGTCACCACCATCACTCTTGTTAGGCCTGGAGGGGCAGGGGTGGGTGAGTGAGGGGCCGGTCCAGCCTGTCAAGCCGTGGCTGGGGATAGGGAACTGTCATGAACCCGTCAGGGTGGCGCTACTGGGAAAGAACCTGCCTGCCAATGCCAGTGCAGGAGACTTTAGAGATGCAGGTTCAATCCATGGGTCGGGAAGATCCCCTGGAGGAGGAAATGGCAACCCACTGCAGTGTTCTTGCCTGGAAAATCCCATGGGCAGAGGAGCCTGGGGAGCTACAGTCCATGGGGTCGCCAAGAGTCGGACACGACTAAAGCTTTCTGGTGTTACTGGTGCATGGGTTCAGGGACGTGCCAGCCTCCTGAAGTATGGGAGCAGAGAGACAGGGGAGAGTGCCTGGCAGGGCCTGGACAGGGTGGCTGGAGGGGTCCTGGGGGCCTCGGGGGGGGGCCACAGAGAGTCTCTGGGGACCTGTTCACCCACTGGGTATGCACGCCAAGCAGGTGGTTATTGCCCCAGTGTATCTGAGGACAGCAAGTCAAGGTTCTCCTCTCAACGGGTCACCCGTGTGGAGTGGGAGGAGCAAGCTGGGTCTGAAAGTCTGGCGATGACGCTGTCACCCTGGCTCCCTGTTCACCAGTCTCAGCGACCTGCAGCCGGGCTTGGATGCTCTCCAGCCGTGAGACGCCTCCCCTTTGGGGGCCGCTGGGATCTGGAGTGCCAGGAGCCCTGGAATGCACATGGGCTCTGAGTCTCCGCCAGCTGCTCTGCAGGGCACACCTCCATGCCCAGAACCCCAGGCCAGCCAGAGTCCTGAGTATTGGGGCAGACGTGGGCAAACACGGCGTCTCCCCTGAGGGCCCATGCATGATCCAGGGCATCTTCGTGCAGTCTTCCCAGCAGTCTGGAAGGGCCCACCCGAGTGTATATTGAAGCCAGAACGTCCTGGAGGGGCAGGGCTGCGCCTTGCTGGGTGGGCTGTAAGAGCCTCAGCTATCTGAATGCATCTGCCTTTCAGTCAATGCACACCCCTGTCCCAACAGCCTGTCCCCGCCCTGCTCCCCTCAATCTATCCCTGCTCTCCTCCACTTCCTCCTCGCAGAAACTAATTGTCTGTCTCACCAGCCAGCGCCCAGCGCTTCCGAGAGGGTTCTGCATGAAACTAATTATGCACCGCTAATTTGGAAGCTCGCAGCTTTCCCAGGAATGTTCATTCGATTTGGGTTGTTCTGCTGAGTGGCATTTCTGTAAATATGCCCCAGGGCTGGGGGGCCTATCAGGGAGGGGTACCTGGAGTCTGGGGTCAGGAGGAGGGACCTGGGGGCCTGGGGTGGCACCGGCGTGGCGTGTCCATGTCGGGGAGGGGACAGGAAGTGCCATTACTACCAACCGGGGTGGGGGGGCCTCCCGAGGGACTCGATGGCCCTGCAGGGAGGGAGGGAGGAACCCCATGATGCCTCTCACTCAGTTGGGATGGGGGGCAGAGGTAAATAAGCACTAGGTTGGCAGGATCGCTCAGGGACCTGGGCACTGAGCAAGGTGGGAGCTGGGACCACCCTGGTCTCAGGGTGAAAGTGCTGGGTGGGTCTGGAGAGGGTGGAGGAAAGCAGAGGCCATTGTCCTTCAAAGCCCCTTCCAAGGAAAAGTCCAAGCCCCAGTGGGTGGTCCCAGTTTGGTCCTGGAGTGTCAGGGAAGGAGCAGGGTGGGCAGAGCTGGGGCACAGCAGAACGGCTCCTTTTCTGACCTGTTCTTCCCCAGCCAGCTTCGTGGGCAGGTGCCCCGTGCTCAGAGGGCCGGCACTCGGTTCCATGCTCTGCTGTCACCAGTTCTAAATTCCTAGTAATTTTGGAACAACAGGTTCCGATTTTTCACTCTGCACCCACAAAGTATGCCCCCACTCCTGTCAAAACCATCAGGGAAGTCCTGGGGGACTTCTATGTGTTCATTGTGCCTCCTAGAGCAGTGGCTCCCTGCAGACAAGGGCTGGGTCTTCTTCCCGCTGTCCGCAGACTGCAGGCAGGGCTCCCCTGAAACGCTCTGCAGAGAACTGTGGGGTTTAGCTGGGTCTTCTACACCGTGTGCCCCAAGTTGGCTGAGATAAGTCACATCGGGCCATCTATTCATGCACGCAGGCTTTTTTTTTTTTTTGCTGCCATCTCCCTGCAGCACACTCCCATCTCTCAGCAAAACGGGTGCCCCAGGTCCCAGCTCAGCAGAGAAGAGTGGATGCTAGCGGCGCCTTGCTGCAGCTTCAGCTCTGGACTCTGGCAGCCGGGAGCTCACCCAGCTGCGCCTTGGAAATTTCAGGGCACATGCACAGTGGGAGGGTTGGCAGAGAAGTCAGGATGCCTGCAGGGCTCATAGATGGCCAGCCTGACAGGAAGTCCTCCAGGGAAGCAAGGAGGAGGGTGGAGAGAAAAGATGTGGCACCAAGGTCAGCAGGGGGATCCCCAGCTTCCTGCTCGAAGGGAAGTGGGACATGGGGGCCACTGGACCCCTCTCGTTTTCCCTCCTGAGAGGACCAGGTAGTGCCAGAGGAGCGCTTGTGATAGGGAAGGCTGGATGGCTACAAGGGCAACACCCAGACCCCTCCCACTTCTGCTGAGCTCTGGGGGCTCCCCGGAATCCAGCAGTCAGTGGTCAGTGTGAAGCTTGTTGTTGGCTCCTACGCTGTTGCACACACACTGTGGACCAAGCATCCGCCACTGACTGGCCACACTCCCCTCTCTGGTGGAAGGAATTTGGCCATGCCAAAAGCTGTTCCAGAAGTACCACTGAGACCACCCCTCACTTACCCCCAACCCTGCCTTGTCCTGAGTGCCTTCACCAACAGACATACATGAAAGCTAATTCTAGCCCAACCGTGTTGCTTAAAAGGTAATTTCTTAAACTGTTCTGACTCCTTTGCTATAAAATTTGCCTCCTTTGGGCTTCCCAGGTAGTGCGAATGGTACAGAAACTGCCTGCCAACGCAGGAGACATAAGAGATGCAGGTTCAATCCCTGGGTCAGAAAGATCCCCCTGGGAAGGAAATGGCAACCCACTCCAGTGTTCTTGCCTGGATAATCCCATGGACAGAGGAGCCTGGCAGGTCCATGGGGCTGCAAAGGGTCAGACATGACTGAAGCGACTTAGCATGCACGCACATGCCTCCTCTGGCAGAACTCTCAAGACAAGGTGGTAATGGCAACCTCTGGCGGAGCAGAGGCTCCCACTGTGTCTCGGTGGCCTTTCTGATGTACGACCACACGGCCTGGCAGGCGTTCTGACCACCTTCCTCCTGCCTCCGCTAAAATCAGTCCCATCCTTGACTCTAAAGCTCAAGCCCCGCCTTCTCCAGGGGACCCCGGTGAATCCCTCCAGGACTCAACAGTGAATCAGCCCCCACCGCCTGTGGGTTAACTGGCTGCTTCTGTGGGTGGCTCTTGTTTCACAAGTCACTTATCAGCCTACATCTCATCCTCCGAGTCTCACACTTCCCCAGCACACAGGAGACAGCCGGGAATGAGCTATCCATAAACGTGCATACCTCTGCATTACCCCTTGGCCTTCCACACGCACTCCACAGTGTATTATATGGTACTTGTCGCTGGCTTTTCCTTCCCCTGATGAGATCGGAGTGTCATTTTCCAGGCTTGTTCCGTTCCCACAGTCAGCCTTGGGAGGCCCACTTCCCATGTGGAAGCAGCGAGAGGCTGTTACTTGGCTGTTACTTGACGTTGACTCAAGGTTCCATTAGTTTCCAAGTCTGTCTAAGAGGCAGGCCTCCCACTGAGCCATACTGACCAGCCGTCTGCAGTAACCAATGCTGAGCAATGGTTCGAATGGTAACCAGCATTAGCGAATAGTTCCTGTGATAATTGCAGCCTAATTTGTGTGTGCGCACATGAATTAGCATGCATCTGTATGCCATTAGCACTCTGAATTATCTCCTGAGCAGCGCTTGCCTCGGGCCTTGTGGACAAAGCCAACAGTGCACCGTATCTAGAGCTCATTTTCTTCTAAGAACAAAGGACAGAAAAGATGGAGCTTTAAAGAAGGCAAAGAGTTTGCTTAAGCCCCATCCGTGGATTGTGGATTCGCTGTATGAGTGGAACCTCTGGCCATCCCAAGGCAGAGAGGCAGAGCTGGTCAGAAGGTCCAGACCTCATCACTGGGGGGCATTGGTCCAGTGAGGTCCTCAGTGGCAGCCTCCTGGGGTCTCTGGGGCAGAACTGAGAGCTGGTCGGGAACCTATCACAGCCTAAGAGATGGATGTGTATAGCTGGGCTATGGAAAGGAGTGTGTTCTGTTTCAAATGGATCCAGGAGTTATTTCATAAATTCCTTATGAGCTTCCCTTGTGGCTCAGATGGTAAAATCATTTGCTTGCCATGTGGGAGACCTGGTTTCGATCCCTGGGCCGGGAAGATCCCCCAGAGAAGGAAATGGCAACCCACTCCTGTATTCTTGCCTGGAAAATTCCATGGATGGAGGAACCTCGTAGGCCATGGGGTCGCAAAGAGTCGGACACAACTCAGCAACTGCACTTTCACTTTATGTAAAAGGAGTGACCACCTTCTGACTTGACTTTTGGTAGCACAGATTTCCTAAGAACAGAAACCCTTGGTGATAAGGTCTCTAGCCGGACCCACTGTGTTCAGCCGTAGCAAGTCCTGGGCAGTGGTAATACTGAGGAAAATCCCTGGAGAAATGCTGGTGACATCGGGGTCAGTTCCTTGTACTCCATCACCCTTGCTCACTGCTGCCTATCCATTTACAATGTGAACTGCTAGGTTTTAGTAAGAAGAAACTGGAAATTGCTATTTGATCTTCCTTCCAGTTTTCTGAAAAGTCCCTCCACATGACAAATCATGCCTCCAAACTCTGTCTTCTGAGGACATATGTGTTTAAAAGACTATGTCCCCAGAAAAAACACTCAGCCCAGGACTTCCCTGGTGGTACGGTGGATAAGAATCTGCCTGCCAATGCAGGGGACATGGGTTCAATGTGTGGTCTGGGAAGATTTCATATGCTGTGGAGCAGCCGATCCTGAGAGGCACGACTACTGAGGCCCGTGCACCCGGAGCCCACGCTCCCCAAGACAAGCCACTGCCGTGAGGAGTCCATACACCACAACTGCAAGTCCCCCCCACTGGCCACAACTGGAGAAAGCTGGCACACAGCAACAAAGACCCAGCACAGCCAAGAACAAATAAACCAACAAAAACACTCAGTTCAGCACAGGGGTCCTAAGTTGGTATGGTTTTACAAATTGAATGTGTCCATGAGTGACCAGGACTGATTGGAGCATGCCAGCTGCAGCCCAACATAGCGTATTAAAAAGCGGAGACATCACTTTGCTTATAAAGGTCCATATAGTCAAAGCTGTGGTTTTTCCAGTCGTCACCTACAGATATGAGAGTTGGACCATAACAAAGGCTGAGCACTGAAGAACTGATGCTTTCGAATTTTGGTGCTGGAGAAGACTCTTGAGAGGCCCTTGGAGAGCAAGGAGATCAAA
This sequence comes from Capricornis sumatraensis, assembly GCF_032405125.1. Taxonomy (NCBI): domain Eukaryota; kingdom Metazoa; phylum Chordata; class Mammalia; order Artiodactyla; family Bovidae; genus Capricornis; species Capricornis sumatraensis. The sequence goes on from NC_091089.1 coordinate 22,360,105, forward strand.
ACAGTCAGTCCTAAAGGAAATCAACCCTGAATATTCATTGGAAGGACTGATGCTGAAGCTGAAACTCCAATACTTTGGCCACCTGATGTGAAGAGCTGACTCACTGGGAAAAAACCCTGATGCTGGGAAAGATTGAAGGCAGAAGGAGAAGGGGGTGGCAGAGGATGAGATGTTTGGATGGCATCGCCGACTCAATGGACATGAGTTTGAGCAAACTCCAGGAGATAGTGGAGGACAAGGAAGCCCGGCGTGCTGCAGTTCAAGGGGTTGCAAAGAGTTGGACTCAGCTTAGCAACTGAACAACAGCCGCTGCAGCCAAGGACAGCCTTGCTTGAGGAGCGCCAACGACCACTCCCCACCCCCAGTCCCAGAGGACAGAGGCCCATAAGGCAGCTCTGATGAACATAATCATGAGTTATCCTTCCAGTTTCTGAGGCCAAATTCACATGGCTTTCCCCCAGGGCCTGGAGTGAACCTCATATGTGACACAGATGCCCTGCTTGTGTCCAGTCCTCTCTGTCATTGCCAGGATGTCACACCCAGGAATCCTTTGTGCGTGTGCTCTGTGCTCAGTCGCTCAGTCATGTCCAACCCTATGTGATCCCATGGACTGTAGCCCATAACGCTTCCCTGTCCATGGAATTTTCCAGGCAAGAATACTGAAGTAGGTTGCCATTGCCATCTCCAGGGGATCTTTCTGACTCAGGGATCAAACCTGCATCTCTTGCCTCTCCTGCACTGGCAGGCGGATTCTTTACCACTGCTGCTGCTGCTGCTAAGTCGCTTCAGTCATGTCCAACTGTGTGCGACTCCATAGATGGCAGCCCACCAGGTTCCCTGGTCCCTGGGATTCTCCAGGCAAGAACACTGGAGTGGGTTGCCATTTCCTTCTCCAGTGCATGAAAGTGAAAAGTGAAAGTGAAGTCGCTCAGTCATGTCCAACTCTTAGCGACCCCATGGACTGCAGCCTACCAGGCTCCTCCATCCATGGGATTTTCCAGGCAAGAGTACTGGAGTAGGGTGCCATTGCCTTCTCCGTCTTTACCACTGCTCCACATGAATTCTATAAACATCTGTGAATACGAAAGCATTAGGTCTTTATGCTAAGGAGAGCTCATAGGCTGAAGGACATCAGATCTTACTGAGCCAATAACGATGAGAACCCAGGCATCTGCCTGCAAGTTCAAGAGCTCTGAGCAAAGATGGAAGAGTTGATCATACAGACTGTTAGCTCTGAGAGGGAGAAAACTCAGAGCATGTTGACTTTAGAGAGGAAACTGAGTCTGGTCACTGAGCCAAGATCATGGGATACATGGAGACCGGAGGGAATGATGTGGGGTCTCTGCATGCCAGGCGTCTTGGAAAGAATCTGAAACACACCAGGTATGTTGGAGAGAATCCGAAACCCACAAGTGCAAGAAAACAGTTCAAAACCTGAGGCTATGGACACTCGTCCTTAAAAATTCACCACAAGGTGGATAATCCCGGCCTAGGAAGTAGAATCAGAACGTGTCCCAAGCTCTATTATCAGTGGTGAACCCTATAAGCGATATCAGACTTGCCAATAACCCCAGGTTCTCTGACCAAGAGAAGCTTTGCAAGCAATGTTGTTTCTGCAAGTAGAGCAAGCTCTGCAGACAGCAGTGAGCTTTGTAGCTCCTGATGAACTCAGCTTACAAAGCCAGCGTCTGCTAAAGACAACAGATCCTAAGGACAGTACCTGGTTCGAAAATGGGTGGAGAATTCTGCTAGCAAGGACTGACTCTGCAGACCACAGGCTCTACAAACTGCTTTCAGTTCTGCAGCTTCTCATGAGCTTTGCAAGCAATATCAGGCTGCACAAACGCCAAGAAACTTTACAAGTGGAAGCCAGCTTTGTGGCTAGTATCAAGCTTGGCCTGTAAGGCCTGGTTCTGCTAACCACAGACTCTACAAACAGCAACGGGCTCTAGAGCCAGCAACGAGACCTTCCAGAAACGGCTGACTCTACAAGCAGCAGTGGGCTGTGCAAATGTCAGTCAGCAGAGCCAAGCTCTGCAAGGAATAACAGAGGTGCTGCACACTGCATCAAGGTCTCCCCTGTCTTGGTCTCCAGAAAATAGCAGGCTGAAGAAAGCTGTATCCATGTTGGGAGAGCTCTGTCCAAACCGAGTCCTGTGGTGCTCCCTTCATGTGAGCCCCCGGGAGATGAGAGGGTCCTCCCTCCAACAACACTTGAGTGGCCAGTCTCCTCCACAGAGAAGTCTTCTCTGCAGGTGCATCCTTTTAAGGGCAAAGAACACTCGCAGATGTGGGAGTGTGAACATGTATTTGGAAAACTCAGAGGTGCTGCCAGGGGTGGGCGTGGAGGTAACCAAAGCAGATGCTTAGATGTTCACATCTGTGGCAAAGAAGCCGCACCCTAATGGGAGGAAGAGCTGCCTGGGATAGTGCAGACATGGCCGCAGGCACGGAAGGAGGCCACCCCTACTCCATGATCTTAGTGGTCGTTAGGAGGAACTCCTGACCAAAAGGATTCTACCGCCTAGCCTTCCCCGTTGCCGAAATCCCACCAGTAGAGCTTACACCATTCAAGTCAAAGCGTGAACTTCGTTTAAATGAAATTACCACCCACGCACTCTCCCAGCACCGTCAGCCCACAGCCTCAGTGTGAATCAGCTCGTCATGTCCTCTCCCTGGTGATAGACGTCCAAGAGCAGCATTGGAAGGTTGTGTGGGTGCCCGCGTGTGCCTGGATCCTTGGAGCATCTATGATGCCCGTGAGGGCTGAGCAGGGTGGGCAGGGAAGGAAGCAGGAAGACAGCTCATGGGTCAAGCCTAAAAGCTGAAGGGTCAAAATTCATAACCCTGCCAGGCCAGAGCCTTGGAAAGCTGAGGTCAGAGGATGGAATGGCCTTCTTGGCATCTCTCAGGTCTGCGAGTGCTGAGTTGGAAGAAAGAAAGAAGGGGGAGGGGAGCTAGGAATGGTCTTCTGGCCGCAGGATGTGAGGTCTGCTCCCCGGCCGAGCTCCCAGACCTTGTCGATAGCAGGAAGCCTTGCTCGGTTAATTAATGAGTTATTCAGGATGACCCTTGATCTCTGGAGCAAATCAAGGGCTTTGTGTGGCTCCTATTAACTCCCTGGATTTGCTCAGCAGCTGCCTGGGAGGTGAGTTGGCGAAGCTTCTTCCCTCTCCCCTCTCCAAGCTCTGATCACACCCAGAGAGCTAACAGGACTCTTGGCCATAGGTCTCAGGGCACCTCTGGTGGAGGCTTCCAGGTGGGGACACCCCTCAGAAGAAGAGGAAGACCGGCAGATTCAACAGTGGTCCAGGGCGCACAGAGGGGCCAAAACGGGCCGTCTGCTGGAGGCAGCACCAAGCAGGCTATAGAGGTGACAGTGGTCACATAGATCCGGCTCCCCCACCCCTCAAGGAAAGCCACAAATACCCAGAGGCCCTCCCAGTCCCCAGGAGACAGCCTGGCTTCTTCAGCATCCAGTAATAGAGCCAGCCTCTCGGCACTCACACTACCTTTGGGGTGGGGGCAGGTCTCAGAAGCTCTCTCAGGAGAGATGCCAATCCAGGAGAGATGCTCCCAGGAAGGGCCAATGACAGAAGGCCTCGGAGAGGGAGCCCTGTGAGCCAGGTTCACTCTGCAGGCCTCTGAGGATGGGTCACATCCAAGGATGAGCAAAGGAGTGGAGAAGTGGGGTGGAGCCTGGCTCCCGAAACATGGAGCCCTGGAATAGGAGGAGAATCCCCAGGCCAGGTCGCAGGCCCTGCCCCTTGCCTGGTGGAAGAGATCGCTGGATGGGCAGCTAAGAGAGAAAGTGTGAGCCTCCACCCCTCACCCAGGCATCACTGTGGTTCATCAGGAATGGGCCCCCGAGTGAGCATCCACAGGAGGGCATGGTCCTGGTTCCGCTCCTCCCAACTGTTTCACCTGACCACCCAGGCCTCAGCTTCCCCACCTGTAAATGGGGTCTAAGAAGAGCCTCCCTCCCCACCTTTGACCCAGGAGGATCCAATCAGAAAAGGGCAGCGGAAGCCCTTTGGCAAGATACAGTCCTGTCTTCATCAAGGAGCCAGGTGGCCCTGAGCCCTTGGAGAAGGTTTCCTAGGCAACCCCGTGTGCTGTCACAGTGCAGAGGTGGCGTTCAGGGCAGGACTAGCAGGATGCTAACCCAGGGCCCTGCATGGAGAGGCCCAGCCTCACCCCTCCTTGGTCCGTCCAGGGAGGGCAGAACCGAGGCTGGAGGAAGCCAGCCCGTGTCTTCAACAAACCAACACCTGCTAGGAGTGTTTGTGGAAGAAGGTGAAGAGGCCTGGGCTAACCTGCCAGGACAACGAGGAGTGAGATGGAGAAGGTGCCGGCCAGAGTGAGTGGAAGTCAGAAACAAGGCCTGAACGGGCCAGGCCCACCCCCATCCAGCCCCCTCCTCGAGTTCTTCCTGAGAACCATGATGGAGGATGAGTGTCAGGATGGAGAGATGGAGACGGGGCCTCAGGAGGGAAGAGGAAGACCAAGGTAGCTGCCTGGAGGAGAACTGAGTCCAGACAAGCCTCGGGGAAGGTGGGCAGCAGAAGGGGACAGTGCTGGCCCCGAAGCAGGCTGGAGGCCCGGGGTCCCCTCTGCCATGAGTGCCAAGGGGAGCTCCAGACACTCCAGAGGCCTTGCGAGCAGAAGCCTCAGGGCTCAGAATCAGCCACAGGACTCTCTCGTTGCAATTCGTGGCGCTGGAGATACAAGAGGAAAGAAGATGCCCAGCCCTCAGGGAGCTTCCAGTCTGGAGGGGGAGACAGACGGAAAGGAAGGAGGAAGCCACAAGAGCCAAGGGTGGAGAACCTTCCAGCTCTCCGCGGGGTCAGGGGAGGCCTCCCCACAGAGCCCTGGGGAGGTGGGCAGCCTTTCCCAGATGAGTTTATGATCAGCCACTTCTCCGAGGAAGACCCATGACCCTGTGACCTGCGATGCCGTGTCTCTCGAGTCGGGGGTCTGCACAAGGATCACTGTCTGTCCTCCGCCTCATTATACAGCTGCCAGTTCTGAGACCCCACCCGCAGACAAGTCATGAGACTGGGGCAGAAGCAGCAGCAGTTCTGGGCTCAGAGCTCCAGCCCTCGTTCCTCAGATTCCAGGGCTTGAAAGGGAAGGGTTCTCAGCCCTTGGGGAGTCCCCACGCAGGCTTGTTACTTCCACCAGGAGAGTGGCACTGAGGAGAGCCTAGTTGTGGCCCCAGCTCCTGGCCGTGTTTTCCCAGGAGGATAAGGAAACACCAGGTTGAACGGCAAGGGGAATCCATGAAAAAGTCTTGGAACCGAGGAGGGGGGCAGGGAGAAGACTGGGTAGCGAAACTTTTAAAAGGGAGAATCTCACTCACCAGCACCCTCATAACAAATTAAATCCTAAGTCTTAAGATGAAAGAAGGGAGGATGCGTTTTTGCCCAGCTTCCGTATCCTGTGCACCAGGTACACTTCATCCTTTGGAGGGTGTGAGCAGGTAGCCTGAGAAATCCACCACCTCCCATCCGCTCCTCCCGCCTCTAAAGGCTTTAAATCCATCAAACTAAATGAAAGCAGCTGCTGTTTTAAGGAAATAAAAGGCTCTCATATTTAAAAGCCCAGAGATTTTGAGTGGAGAGGCAGAGAAATATATACGAATGTAGATATTTTTCTCCCAAAGTACCACTTAGCAATGCAAACCCTGAGCAGCCCTGGAGAAAGCTCTCGCCAACAGGGGTGGGAAGGGACACTGGCCCTGCAGGGACTGACATCAGGTGTGGATGCCCGTGTCCTTCCAGCGTGGCCACAGCAAGGGAGGGTGTCAATGGCTGTGAGTTAACTGATGGCTGCTTTCTGCCTTAAGGTCCTCAGCACATCCAGAGCCTGTTTTGTGAGCCTGGTGAGATGTGACGGGCTCACTGCCCTGAGATAGGTGCTAAGGGTGCAGAAAGGAGAGTTGCAAAGAGCTGCGGTACCTTGTCCAACCAGGAAGGGGTCACTGGGGAGTCAGGTGGTCTGCCTGGGACCATTCGAATAGAGTGAGCCTCCAGGGTCCTGGGGTCCCCTGCAGAACAGAGTCACGCCACCTGCCTCCCAGTGCCGTGTCCAGGTGTGGTCAGCCTTCTGACACCTGCCACCATCTTTCACAATGAGAAGCTGCTTTCCACCCGGTGGGATTTTTTTTTTTTTTTTTGCATCCTAGGGGACAGATCTTTGCAAAGTTGTTTCTACTTTCTGTTTTGTTTTGTGTTGTTTTCGTGTGAATTACAACCATCCCTTTCCTAATGTGATTGGTTTTGTCTGGAGGCAAGCAAATTGGTTTTTGGCTAGAAAGACAGATGAATGGAGAGGAAAGCCTGGGGTGGGGTGGGGGCACGATGCGAGCTCATTGGACAGCAGCCTTCCAAGGTCTCCCGGTGCAACTGCAGGCAAGGCCCAAGGCCAGCCTAACTGAGAGCAGACGGTGACAGAAAGACAGGAGGGGGAGAAAATTGGGCCCTATCTTTGAGTCTGCAATTCCTTCTAGAGAAATGAGCTTCTCTATTTTGCCTTATTTATCATCAGGAGGAAAAGTGAGGCACAGGCTCCTCCAGGCATTTTCTCTGAGCGATCACCCCCATTCCAGGCTGCCGTCCATCCAGTGACAACCAGTGCTTTGGAGCTTTGGTGGTCCTACCCTCAGCCTGGTGGCCACCGAGGCTGGCCGACCTGCTCCCTGTCAATCACCCTACACTGTCCCACCTCCATGCTGTCACCCCAAGGTTCCCTCCACCGGAAATGACCTCTCCCTCCAAATCTTCCCCAGTTCACATGTCAGCTCTTTGTCCTTAGAGTCTGGACAGCACCTCCAGCCCAAGCAAAGGGTTCTGGCAGGGACTGGTTCTCCTCCAGAGAGCAGGGCATACCACCTCCACCTGGAATCCCCTCCTACAGCTCCAAGGGCTGACCAAGGCTTGGTTAGAATCTTAGTGCTGAGTTGAGAGCTAGAGAGGACCCCAGACGTGTGGCCTGTCTTCTCTGGATGCCCCTCGATGTTCATCTGTTCATTCAGCCTATAGCAATAGCACGTGGCATTAAGGTGGTGGATTTAGTAAAACGAATGCGATAGGAGGTACTGGCGACTAAGTGAGACCGAAAAGGAATATTATTTCCATAGTCAGAGCAAAAGAGGAAGGGTGGTCCAGGCAGAGGAAGCCTCGAGGTCAACGGCCAGGTGTAGGGACCATGGTGAGGAAACAGGAGGAGTATTCGACGGGAGGCAGGGGTCCGGTCTCCTCCAGAGGACCTGGACTGACCTGGAGGCAGCATGGTCCTGCAGGCTAGAGGGGACTTGAGCGGACCAGCGATGCCAGCCCTGTCTCAGGCTCACTCAGGCTGTGGGGACCACCAGGGGATGGGAGGCAGTGGGGACCTGGCTTTGGACTGTGTTGGGGTCTCAGCTGCACAGAAAGAGAGGAGATGAATTATGTAGGGGTGAGATAAGGGAAGTTCAGGTTGAGGCCCCAAGTCAAGACAATAAGTACTGGTCTTTCATGCCTTCACTTATTTCGTTGTTGCTGTTGTCCACTCACTAAGTTGTGTCTGACTCTTTGTGACTCCATGGACTGTAGCACGCCAGGCCTCCCTATCCCTCACCACCTCTTGGAGTTTGCTCAAGTTCATGTCCACTGAAGCAGTGAATCCATCCAACCATTTCATCCTTTGTCGCTCTCTTCTCCTCCTGCCTTTAATCTTTCCCAGCATCAGGGTCTTTTTCCAATGAGTAGGCTCTTCACATCAGGTGGCCAAAGTATTGGAGCTTCAGCTTTAGCATCAGTCCTTCCAATGAATATTCAGGGTTAATTTCCTTTAGGACTGATTGGTTTGATGTTCAAGGGACTCTCAAGAGTCTTCTCCAGCACCACAGTTTGAAAGCAAGTATTAATGGAAAACCTAGTGTGGGGTCTGAGAGAGAGAGGATAACCCAAGAGCAACATCCAGTGGATCTGAGGTTAACAGTGGGGCGGGCGCTTGGATGGTGGGGCGTCGTTGACAGAGAATCATGCAGAAAGCCTTCTCGCTGCTTCCAACACACCCCGCATGTTGTCTCACTGCAGGCAGGAGGCGCTGGGCCTAGGAGCCTCCCAGACCCTGGGTAAGCTAGCTCACCAAAGGCTAGGGCGGGACAGATGTCTGTGGGTCCACCTCAGGGTCCCACACGCATGGCCATTGAGAGCGCAGTGGCCTTGGTTAGGCAGGTAACGGGTTTCCCATTTGTGTGACATTCACAGTCCTGGCCTCAAGGACTGGCCATGGTGAGTGAGCAGTTCTACCCACGGTCCCTCGCACGTGGCCACCACTTAATAAGCAGGAGCTGTCGCTACTCCCACTGCTGTGATTACTGTTATTATACCCCCAGCGGGGCTGAGGGTGGAGTGCATTCTGTTGTCACCATCGCTGGAAGAGAGCAGGGCCACCAAAGATGCTCCATGCCGGGGATCTTGGCTTGTATCCCCCTGGGCTCACCCACTGGCTGGCGAGCAGGTCGTACATGCCACCCAGGGAAGGGGCCAGTGGTGTCCAGGCAGAGGCCAGGGCTCTGACACAGACCAGAGGGAGGGGCCTGGCCCTCCTACCTGCCTGGCAAGAGGAGGGCTCAGACAGAAAGTGCTGGGACACCCCCACCTCCACGTTTGCCAAGGGTTCAGAAATCCCACTTTGTTGTAGGTCTCACAAGACTAGAGCTGGGGTTGGTACTCAGAGGGCAGAGTGGTGATGGCAGAGGACCAGGGCCAGTGGCGAGTCTCCCGGGACTGGTCAGAGCCATCCCACTTCGTGTCTGCTGGCTCCTCGGGGTGTGCTGACTGGGGCATTAAGTACGCTGCCCTCCCCGAGACCTCTGTCAGGAGCTGCTGAGCTGTGAACACTTGGATGCCAAGGGAGGGTCCTGTGGAGGGGAGTGTAAACCAGACATGTGGATGAGGCCACACACACATGCACTCACAACATGCATGCACCCAATGTGTGCACATACAGCACGTGTGTACACACAACACACATGCACTCAACATGTGTGCACACACAGCACTCAAGCACACACATGTGCACACACAGCACTCAAACACACAACACGCCTGCACACACACCCCACCACCCTGTATAGGTGGTGGACCGTCGCGCACCTCTTAGGCACCAGAAGGCACATCCTTCTGGGGTGTCCCTCTCCCTCTGAGGTGCCCAGTGTAGGCACCACTCTCCCCCACCCCCGTCTTCCACAGCGGGGCTGGGTCAGCCTGATTCTGCACCTGCCCCTCTGCAGAACCGTGCCACCATAGGAGGGGTCTTTGGGTCCACCCCCCTGCAGTGCCCACCACCCCCATGTGCTGGGGGCTATTCAGATAGGAACTGCAGTGAAAAGGCTGCTTCATGTTGACAACTCCTGTGCTCACCCTGGGTGTGGCTGTGGCAGGTCCACAGGTGGGGGGTGAAGCCCAGAGCACAGCACTCTGACCTGGGTCCCTCCCACCCCTAAAACCAGGGCCTAGGTAGTGACGGGGAACGCTTTGTCCCTGGCCAGGAGCATGTGCATTATTGCTCTGGACCCCAGAATGTCCCTAGGAGTGACCAAGACCAGGGTGGGGGAGGGGGAAGGTGCTCGGGGCCACCTCTCTGCCCTGCCAGGGTGCTGCGTGGGGGCAGCTCCGGGGCCAGGAAGGCTGTGGAGCCCAGAGGCCCCAGCAGGGAGATCGGAGGGCAACATTCCAGCCACGGAGATCATCAGGGATCGCCATGGCAACGGGGGTGCAATTAAGGCCCGTTTCAGCTGGGAGCAGCTGTGTGCACTTTATCTGCCTTGAATAAGGAGCAGAGAAAAAACCTGGGGAGGGAAAGGGGGTGGGGAGGCGGGTGGGAGGGAAATCGCAGTTCTTTTGCAGGCCTCTTCCTGTTCTGAGAGAAAGAGGAGAGAGGGGCGGGAGAAGAGAGGGAGGGAGAGAGGGAGATGGAGACCAAGAGAGACAGAGCCAGCCAGACAGAGAAAGAGGCACCGCAGGGAGACTGAGAGGCTGCAGGCAGCTCGGAGACGGGACAGGAGAGAATCAGAGACAGTGAGAGAGAGAGAGACATCTCACAGACATGCACACAGACTCACAGACTCGCTCAGAGACACAGGCACAGGAGGGAGCGAGAGCTAACAGTCCTAACAGAGAAGGGCATAGGCCCTTCTAGAACATCATAGAACATCACCATCCCTTCCCCTTTCTTACAGGGGAATTGTTTTCCAGCCGCCATGGGGCCTCTTGGCTTCCCCTTGCTCCTGACACACACACAGAGTCATCCATCCCCTAAGCCTTTGCTCCTCTCTTGCCCCAAGCCTGGCCACTCCGAAGGCTTACACTCCTTGGGGCCCTCCTCCGCAAGACTCCCTCCACACTCAGGGACTTCACCTCCCCTTCTGTCCTCCCAGGGGATAGACGCAGAGTCCTGTAGCACATGGAGGAAGGAGCAGTGGGCAGAAGAGCCTCACACTGAGTAAGGGACACACCTTGAGTTCAGAATTCAGTCTTGTTTTTGTTCCCCTTCCTGGCTGTGCCCAGATTCCAAATTCCATCTTTGGATCACCCTTCGACAAAGGTGTCTCAGCTCTCCTGCCTGGGGGAAGGGGAAAGATGGGAGCGTGAAGGCAGGAGGGGCTCTGTTTGAGAAAGCTTGATCTTGGGGTAGTGAGTTGAGACACTCCTATGACATACTTGGTTCCACAGACTGTAGACAGCTCTTCTCCTAGCCGGCCCAGCACACCCCCGCCTCAGGGCCTTTGCACTTGCTCTGCCTGCTGCCTGGAACCCTCTTTTTTCCACCCAATCACTTGGTTCTTTCCCTCATTTCCTCCGGGCATCTTCTCACATGTCCTCTTGCCAGAGAGGCCTTCCCTGGCCATTCAGTGTAAACCAGCTGTGCCCTGGCCCCAGGACCGGCATCCTCTCCCTGTTCGTCTCCTTCACCGTGTCTGTCTCCACCCAACCTGTCCCATCCTGACCTGCATGAACTCTCTCCGTGTGCTTCATGGGAGCAGGAACCTTGTTCTCTCTGCTCTTTCTGGATCCTAGAACAGGGCCTGCCCCACGGTGTCAAGGGGCCACTTCGTAAACCTTGCACAGCCGTGGCTGGTGGCAGAATCTCTTCCACCCGCCTGGAGTCACGCTGGCGGCCTCATATCAGAGATGAGATTGAGTTCCCAGCGCCTTGACATCTCTTTCCCTGGGTTCCACATACTCAGAGCCCACCCTCTCCCTTTCCTTGTCCCTCATGGGTACCCCCGTCCCAGGCCTCATTGTTCCACTCAGTGGTGATCAGAGGTAATCTGTTCATCCCTGTGTCCTGGGACCAAGTCCCACCTCTTCTCGCATGACCTGAACACCAGCTGCCCAGAGGGGTTCAGGTGCCCCATTCTCCCTGGCACCCTGCCCTCTTCCGGCCTCAGAGTGTCACCTTTCCTGCAGATGCCTAGGGCTCCTGACTGGAGGGAGGCACTGTGGTTGGTGGCCAGCTGTGACTGAGCAGGCACCTCATCTCTCTGACTTGGTTTCTGGGCCATGAATCCAAGAGGTACAGCTCCATCAATAAGGGCTGCCACTCAGACAGACCTGCTGGGTGACTGGCCAGGGCGGGGGTGGGGCTGCAGCTTGGTGGCTGAGAGGTGGCTGGGCAGCGTGTGCTGGCCTGTCGAGGGATACGGCTCTGCACATTCTGAACAAGCCAGCACATGGCGGCGTCCCACAGAGCCTTCACCTGTACGTCGGGGCTGGGACGCTCCTTGGGAAGTGCACAGAAAGGCTGGAGAAAGGGCAGGCTGAGGCTGCCAGGCCCACGCGGGCGGCGGTGTGGCCGCATCTATTCCTGGCAGTGCCCTTGAAGGCGGTCAGAGCCATTCGAGGCAGATGCTGGAGCTCGGCTGGGGGCCACGGCCTGTTCCCGGAGCCCACGCGGAAGAGGAGGGGTGTGGGGGCGGCTGCCCCTCCCGACCCCGCCAGTCAGCGAATGCCTGTCAGCGAGACACCCCCCTGAGGGGGCAGAGAGCAGAGTTGGGGAAAGAAGAAAACCCTCCTGAAGAGACAACTGCGGGGGTTGGGGGGGTGGCAGGTGGGCCGAGCCGGGGCCCCAGCGGTGGAGGGGGCTGTCCTGGTCTGAGGCTTCAGGGAGGCGGTGGGGAGTGGGGGGCGCCTCGCCCCATTCTCCACAGACGGGCCTGGGACCTCCCAGAGGATAAATAAAAGGTCCCTGAGACCTGCCCAAGCCTCAGGCTCCCGCTGTCATCACTGCCTCCAGGCCTCTGCGAGAGGACTCTGGTTCGTTCCCCTGAGTCTCAGGCCGTAAGCGGATGCGTGGTGTCGCCGCAGAGCCCGGAAGTTCCCTACGGACCGTTCCAGGTTCTACACAACTGGCCATTCGGCTGCCTCACAGCTCCAGCTGGTTCTAATGTGAGATGCGCTAAGGGCCGCACATGCGGGCCGGGAAGACATGTTCCTGTCAGCAGAATGGGGGCGGGGGGCCCCGGGATCCTGCGGGGACGTGGAGCTGCCTGTGGCAGAGAGTGAGGGGCATACACACCCGGGGTGCTGGCTGTTGAGTGCGCAGTCAGCCTGTACAGAGCGCGTAGACGGGGGTGGGACGAGGGGCTGAGGGCCCGATGAGGCCCCCAGAAAAGACAAGACAGTCAACAAGGTTGGGAGCACTGCTCCAGCCCTCACTTGGGAGCACTGCTCCAGCCCTCACTTGGGGTGGATGCAAATCAGAAGAGAAGGTCAAATGCCAAGGGACAGAGGGTGCAGATACCATCACCCGCCCTCAGGGCCCCTGGGGCCCCCAGGCACTGCAGCTGAGCTTCACAGAGGGTTCTGCTCTTTCCAAGGGCCAAGGATGTAGTGGGGCTGCTCAGGGGCCCCCTGAGGATGGGGCATGAGCTGCCCAGGGAGGTGAATGGAAGCAGTCACCCCCCATCCAGCTCCTGGAGAAGGCCCAGGTGGGGACAGTGGGTCCTAAATGGAGTCCTAGACCCAAGGGAGGCCAGGGTCCCGCCCGGCTCTGACAGTCAGTGCTGGGGACTGTGAGTGAGTTGTGTCGCCACTCCCGCTGCAGTGTCCATAGCAACAGCTGGGGACACTCGGCCCCAACCCGGCTGCCTCCCAGGGCTGTTGAGCAATGCAGTGAAAAAGGCACACAAGGCTTTGCATAACCCTTGACCATGAAGGTGAGGGTGAATCCTCTCGGTGACAACACCAGGTTGTGTAACTCAGGTTCCGTGTGTCTGCTGATTGGCTCCTGAGCCCCTTGGCAGTGGCTGCACAGGTGCCCCCATGATGTGACATTAGCCTCCCAAGAATGGGACCCTCCCTTTATGAGACTGAATCTTTTATTTTACTCCACTTCTCGTGCCAGGGCAGAATTCTACTCTTGTTTCCTCACTCCTGCAACTGATCACACCCTGCTGGATCACTGATGATCGTGAGGGAAAGCTGAGTGGTGAATAAATGAGTGAGTGAGTGAAAGTTACTCATATGCGCACCATGCTCCTCCTATTTGGTAGAAGCTCCTCAAGGGGAAAAGAAAGTCTAACATGCCTGGTGCTGGTCACAGGGCTCTGTCGGGAAACCGCTCAGGAATGTTGAACTGAATTAATTTGGCCCCCTCTTTCCCACCGCCCCGTGGCCTTCCCATGAGCGGCTCCAAGCAGAGAAGAGGCACAGCGCCTGGAGACCCTCTGAAAACAGGCGTGACAGTTTGAGGGAGAGGGGATGGGGCCAAGGAGTAGGGAGAGAGGAGGTGTGAGAGGCCAAAGCAATGGTGCTCGTGATTCAAGGGATGTCAGCAGATACTTGCCGAGTCTTTGCTGTGTGCCAGGGCCGAGCGCATCACATGGACTCTCATCTGATCGTGCACCCCGGAGGCCGGGACCATTTCATAGGTGGTGAAGCTGTCCCACAGAGGTTAAGGACCTTTCACTGAAGGTACACAGCTGCTGAGTGGCAGAGCTGGGACTCAGGCCCGACCCTGTGGATCAGCAGCCCAAGGCTTTCCTGCCCTCTCCCACACAGGGAGCCTGGTGGTAGTAAGACCCACAGCCTCGCTGGGGAGTAGGGACAAGAGGTTTTCTCTTCCCAGTTCTGACTGGCTCCTTGTCCCCATCCTCCCAGGGGAGCACCCCAAGGTGAGGACCCTGGGGGGCTGGCACCAGTAACCCAGACCTGGGGTGACCCCTCCAGGCTGGGGCTGGGCAAGGGAAAGGAGGGGCCAGGAGCAGCCTGGGCCACCATCTCTGCCTGGCCTGGGACGTGGAACAGAAGGCTCACACTGCGATCTATTCAGCGCCTGCATGTGGATGGCGAGAGCTCAGAAGTGAATGGGGCGCTGTGGTATTTGAACTTCCTGGCCCTCTTCTCACACACACATGCCCTCCTGGACAGACCCTCGCAGGCCCAGTTTGGTCTCTTCCTGCTGAGGCAAACCCTCCGTGTTTGGAAACTTGTCTGGAGCAGTGAAGAAGCCTGACGGGAAGATGGTATTAGAAAGTCGCAGGTCAGAGCCCCACTTCCCCTTTCTATAAAGTGGAAGTGTTCATACCGGCCTGGAGGTAGGGATTTAGGAGGATAAAGGCTGGCACGCATGGAGTGCCTGGCGCGGCTCAGACACTCAAAGGGAGGAGGAGGATGGTGACGTGGTGACAGGCCAAGAGGCCCCATATAGCTCCCCGGGCATCCTAGCTGCCACCGTCTCTTCTCCACCATCGTCTCTTCTCCTTCAGCAGATCCTTTTCAGCTTCGGGAGAAGCTCTGTGGGTGACATGAAGTGAATCCGACTCAGCCCTCTCCTTTCTCCCTTCTTTCCGAGTTCTCATCAGTGTGTCTGTCCCCCGCTGCCGGTCTCTCTGTCTCTCTGCCCTGCTCCCTGCCTCTGTCTCCCAGTGTCTGTCACCCCGCCTCTCTTGCCCTGTCCCCTCACTCTCTCCTTGGCTTAACCACCTTAATCATTGTGTCCTTGTAACTCAACCCGGCTATCTGGCGGTAGCAGCTTCCCACGCCGGGACAGCCCCAGAGTTACACACCCGCGCCTGGATGCCAGCTCTGACCACCGGACCCCAGGCCCCTCCTCAGCTGGCCCCAAACATTTCCCAGGGACTCAGACTCCTGATAACCGCTGTTCTGCCCTGCCTGGTTCTATTTCTGTCCCCAGGGGAGGGATGGAGCGGGGCAAGCCCTCGTCATGCTCACTGGGGCTGAGAGCTGCCCAGGGGGCCTCGGTCTCTTTGGGTGTGAGTGGGGGTAGATGGAGGGCTGTGCCACCCTAGTGTTGCTGTGCACCTTAGCGTCTTATCCAGCCTCTCTCAGCCTGGCCTCGGAGGCCACCTGAGTCAGCCTCTCGGGGAGTGGCTAAGGCTTCCGGCCCCACCCTCAGGCTTACTGCATTTTTAGCGAGTGCACCAAAGTTAGACCCGCAGGGCCCCTCCCGCTTCCCGCGGGGCTGGGCCCAGCCCACTGTGTGCCCGCTGCAGGCCCGCCTGGTGCCTCCCACTCCCAGGATGTTCCAACAGCGCCCTCTCCTGGAAGCTCCCTCTCTTGTTTGTAAAGTCAGACCCCACTTGCTCAGGGAAGCCCTGCCTGGTGTGTCTGAGAAACTAGCAGGGGAGACAAGTCAGGGGAGCCTGTGGGCCAGGACACCCCCTCCCCATGGAGCCAGGGTGAGGAAACAGCTGCCCCAACCCCAGCACTTCCCCCTCCTGCTTCCCCCTCAAATACTGCAGGTGTGAATGCGAGTGTGTGTGTGAGAGAGACAGTGTGTTTCTTCTGGAGAAGGGCAGCTTTGTTTATTTGGGCTGTAACCTTGACTTTTGGGTAGAGCAGGGCAGCGGGACTCTTCGGAGCCTGGAGCAAAGAGTTTAATATTCATAAGTGACCTCCCCATAAATGGACTCCAGTGCTACAGAAGGACCCAAAGATGACACCCTCCAGCTTCCCAAGCAGTGGCCTTTCTCAGGGAGCTCGTCAGCGCCTCAAGCAGCAGCTCCTGACTGCCTGCTCGTGGTATTCCCAGATCTGACCCGGACACTGGTCTCCTCCACGCCGCCCGTACAGGGGGTCCGTAGGGCTATGAGGGCCCTGCATGCAGGGTGAACACCACGGGGCCCAGGGCGGTGGGCTCAGCATCTTGCCCAGGCTCTCAGCAGGAACCCAGGAAACGACAGTATAATAGGTCACGTCTAACATTTAATTGGCACAGTGGCTCATTTCACAGATGGGAGTGATGAGGCAGGGAGAAGTTAAGTAATTGGTCCCAGGTCACATCATCATTGGGCTTCCCACATGGCTCTATGGGTAAACAATCTGCCTGCAATGCAGGAGACTCAGGAGACACGGGTTTGATCCCTGGGCTGGGAAGATCCCCTGGAGGAGGGCATGGCAACCCACTCCAGTATTCTTGCCTGGAGAATCCCATGGACAGAGGAGCCCAGCGGGCTACAGTCCACGGGGTCGCAAAGAGTCAGACACGGCTGAAGCAACTGAGCACGCACGCACACACACAGCACCATAAGTGGCAGAGCTGGGATTCAAGGTCAGGTGTTACAGGTCAGAAGGAGAGCCTCACGGACACACGTGACTCTGTCATCGGGCTATATTCAGTTACATAAACCTCTAGATTTTAGCATCTGTTTTAGGCTCTGCTCTCAGAATATGCACACTGAATGTTTGTTGAGCTGACAGCTTGCCGGCATCTTGTGGTGGGCAGTGCATACGTGGTAGATGAAGCCTGGATGAACTGGACCCAAACCGGGCTGAGCTTGTGGGTGTGGGAAGAGACTCGGCCTCCGTGTTGATGACCCCCCGCCTCGGGGAGCAGAGGGTGCAGAGGGCTCGGGTCCTGCTCCCCACTCTCCCAGACTGGGGCAGGAGAGCTAGCTCCTCTTCCTGAGGGTTTTGAGGGACAGAGCTTGGCAGCCTCTCTCCAGCCATTGGGGAATTGACCCCTCGTCTTCCTCTTCCTACCCACTCTGTGTGCTGGCACTGGGGTGGGGTGGGGGCAAGGTAGGGGTGCAGTTGGAAGACTTTGCTGATTAACCCAGAGTCTGCCTTGTGCGTCTACCTTTAAGCAGAAGGATGAGTCCTACCTTATCTTCTTCAACTTTTGTAAGCAAAGGAAGGAGAAGAAAGAAATTCCAGGAGGTGTCCAGGCAGAGACGGGTGAGGATTCACCCCCTGCGTGGCCTCACGGTCTGGCACTAAATCACAGGGGATCCAGCTTCACAATCCACCAGGTCCCACAGGGGTGGTGGGTGCCACAGAGAACTGGGGTTCTCACCACCTGGTTAGTTCACAGCTGTGGGGACAAGAAGAAGCCCAGTGTTGGGCCATGTGTGCCTTAGGGCCGTGTGCTGGGGAGTCAGGGAGGCTTAGGAACCAGGAAGAATTTTGGAGCATGGAGAAGACGGGAAGATAGGTGTAAACCAACCCAGCGCCTCAGGAGACAGAGACAGCTCTGTGGTTGGTAGCGGGCTCTGTGCAGGCGAGGAGGAAAGCTTAATAGAGCAGACAAGAGAGATTACGGAGCCCGGCCCAGAACATTCCAAGTTACCTGCAATCCTGTGCATGTAGCTCCCGCCCCTCCCGCAGCCCGTGCTACTACTGGCTGCCCAGCCACTTCTTAAGGAACTTCCAGAGAAGCACAGCACGATCTGTTTCCTGGCATTTGGAAGTGGGCCCTGTCGACAGAAAGCAGCCTGTCTGGGTTCCTTCTCCCCGAGTCACTGCTGGGCCCTCGCCTGTGGTTTGTGTCCAGCTCGGCTCAGCAGTTTCTGCCCCCGTGAGCCCATCACCCCAGCCAGACCCTTCCGCTTCTCCTGAGATATTGACAGGCCCCCTTCTCCCTTCCAGGAGGGGCTTTTGGCCCACCCAGCCATTAGTTTGCAAAAGGACCATTTTCTGCTTCAAAGGAAAGATGATTTTTTTCCCCCTCTGAGATCTGCAGTTTTTTAATATTCTCAAGTGACTAGCCAGAATCGATCTAAGATCAAGTTTGGTGCATGTTGAGTGTGTATTCTCAATGTCTGTTTTCATTTGTTTACGGCAAGATCCAGTGAGCAGGCAGATGAATGAGGGGCCAGAGGTTTGGGGCCCCACAGAGCCCTTGTTACCTGGATTTTCCAATTTCTTCCTTCAGCTGAGCTGCTGCTGATTACCCCTCTCCTCCTCCCCAACTCCGTCCACTTTCCTAAAGCCCCCCAGGGTAATTCATCCTCCCGTCCCAAGTTTGCGAGCCCAGCAGCATGACTAGCCCTGCGCCAGACACTAATGGGGAACCCATCGCTAGGAGAAGCTTGGACCATTAAGCTGTGTGGTCAAGGGTCTCTGCAGTTCAGACTCGGAGATCCAGGGGGTCTGAAGAGACCACCTGTGAGTTGCGGTAGTCAGGAGGGCTTCCTGAGAGGGGGTGACTGATTGGGCCTTAAAGAATAGAAGGCTCCCTGGGCCAGGCCCACGTGTTCCGTGCTGGCTGGGGAGGTGATCTGGCTGCCGCTCCAGAAACCCTGGACAAGGAGATGTCCGCTTCTATTTCATGTGCGGCTTCCCCAAAGGAGGGTAATTTGTGAAACAGAGGGTAACCGCAGGTAGACGGCCCGACTCAAGAGGATGGCCCCTTGGCTGCCCCCAGAAACCCCCCGGATGGACTGGGCCGCTCCAGCCGAAACCACCCTGCTCACTCGGCGCCTCCTTCCTCATTGCCCCATTACTGTAAATATCTTCCCATCCGAACAATTAGCCTCCTGGTTTTAAAGCTCCCAGTTTTTTTTGTTTTTTTTTTTTTTTTCCCTAGTTCTGAGGCCCTAACGTCGGAAAACAAGCACAACCAGCATCTGTCTGCGGTCTCCCTCTAACCTGCCCGGCCATTAATGCTCTTACAGCCGCGTCCCCGCTTTGCTCCTCCTCCCGTTGCTGGGTTCTGGGACGGGGAGGAGCCAGCTGCCTGTGCAGGGAGGAGGCGGGGCAGCTGAGCTTCCTCCTGGATCTGCCCCGCCCTGCAGGGCTGGGAGGAGATCTTTAAAACAAGTTCCCAAGCCTCCCTTCCGCGGATGTGCAAAGTCACCGGTCCAAGGGAGGGGAGAGTCAGCCGAGATCTCAAGTCAGAAAGGGTTTCGACAGCAGCAGCGTGGTAGTAATGGTAACAGTCGTTAATATACCCACCGTCTGATATCTGTATTCTTTGCACCACCTGCCAGAATCGTCCTCGGATCCATCAGATCCTTTAACAAGCTCAGGAGGAGATCAGGGGAGAATTCTTATCTCCATTTTAGCAGAGAAACTTAGGCCCAGAGAGACTGCACGGTTTACCCAGGATCGGAGGAGAACAAGCAGATGGATGGCTAGTTGGGTGGGTGGGGAGTTAGGTGGATGGGTATCTAGCTGGGTCATGTAGCTGTTTGGGCAGCTGGGTACTTAGGATGACAGGAAGACTAGCTGACTTCAGCCAACAGCCATGTCTCCCCTCCTGGCCACTCAAACAGTAATCACCTGCCCCGTAGGAGGCAGTTAGTTGTATTTTGATTAAGCCAGTGCTATTCACTAATTATTCCCTGCAGGTCTCACGTCCTCCCTGGAAGAGGAAACAGCTTCTCCTCTGTCTGTTCCCTCACCTCCATGTGTGTATTTTTGGAACTAAAACTCAGGACATCTGGTCCAATAAGGAGGATGAGCTCCTAGACGATAGGAGACGCGAAATCAGGGCTGCCCGGGACTGAGAGGTGAGCTGGGCTGCTGCCCCGCTGGGCTGGGGACAAACTGGGCACTCAGCCATAGCCAGCAGGGCCCGCCGGGGCTGAACGGGAGGCAAGGACACGCCTGCCCTTCCTCCGCGGTTCTCCAGGATGTCCTCGGAGCTCCAGGGGGAGCACACAGCCCAGCATCCACACCCCCACCTCTACCTGGTTGTCAGTTCCAGCACGTTCCCCCTCGCCGAGGCCCCCCAGCCAAGGCTGCCTGAAAAACTCCACCGGGAGGATGTACAGGACACCTTGGGTCTAATGTAACATTTAATGGCCAAATCTCTTTAGGCCCCTGCGTTAATACAGAACTATCTCACTGGTTCTTACCAGACTGAGTCATACGGCTAATGGCTCCAGGGCCAAACCTGGGCAAGAAGGAGGGGATGAAGGAGGCACTGATCACAGACACCTTGCAATAGCCGGGAGAGGCGGAGGTGGGCCATCGAGAAGGCCGGAGGTCTGCCCTTGACCTCTAAAGGCCGGGCCCTTTGGCGTTCATCTCCTGCATCCCGGGAGCCTGAGGCTGGGTTGTGCCCACGTCCTTGCACACCAAGGGGCAGAAAGGACTGTACCCTGGCCAGCCAAGTACTCCATGCCCCTCTGCTCTGTCAGGTACCCTCCCTCTGGCACTCTCTCCAGCCGGACCCCCTTCCAGCTCCGCCTCTGACCAGCTGCTCAACCTTGCACGTGTCCCTTTGCTTCTCTGAACCTCAGTTTTCTCGTCTGTAAAATGAAGGACGGCCCGGAGAGTCCCTGAGGCCCTCTGCAGCTCCAGCCTCGGACTGCAGGGCTGCTGGCTCTCAGGTGGAGGCAATTTCCCAGATCACTGAGCCCCACCTGGCCACCATCGTGTGAGGGCCTCCCCTGGGCACCGGCCGTCTGGAAGCACCGCCATCCATCTTTGTGAATATCTGGTTAAAACACTCACCTAATCCTAACCTAATCCTTTCAATTTGGGGAGAGAATTGAAGGAAAAAAAAAAAAAAAAAACGCAAGCAGCCTGAAGCCTGAATGCTAACAGATGGGTAAAAAGTATGTATAAATTACACCCGCTGCTGTCAATTCAAGCTCTCCAGATAAAGTGATATGAAAGGTGTTTCATTTATAGGGGAAATTAATTGCCAGCTGTATGACTGGATGGTGCAAAGAAACCACAGCCACACGATGTGTCCCATATATTTTTCCCGGCTGGATTCAATACCGTCTGTGCCAAGGGCACCTGCCTGATTCCAGACCTTGGGGTGGGGAGCACTAGGGTAAACATAACCCTAAACTGACCCTTCCCAACTTAGGATGCAGCCAGGGGAGCTTCAGACATGGGGGCACATGGCATTGCCTCCCTCCCCTCCACCAGGAGGGCTGATGGAGGTCATATCCATGACCTCGTCAGGGTCCTGCTTTCCTCATCCCTCAGGGATTGAGTTGTGTGTATCCTGTGTGTGAAGAGACACCTTCTACCCTGTCAGTGCTCTGAGCACAGGACCAAATGGCAGTCCTCTTGTGGCCCTACCCAGTCTCGCACCCCCAAGGTGGACACTGACCCCTGTGTTAGTGTGCAGCATGGTGCCTGGAGCACCAGTCACATCTGTTCCATGACCACCCACCCCCTCTGCAGCCGAAGGGCAACACGTGACCTCTCTGGCCTCAGTTTCCACATCTACAAAGAGTGACTGTCTTAGTCAGCTCAGGCTACTGTAATAGAATACCACACACTGAGTGGCTCGAACTGAAGAAACTTGTTTCTCGTGGTGATAGAGGCTGAGAAGTCCACGATCAAGGTCCTGGTGAGAGCCCCCCCACCCTCCCTGTCTTGCAGACGACCACCTTCACACTGTGATCTTACCTGGCAGAGAGGGAAGGAGCTCTGGTCTCTTGCTGTTCTTACAAGGGCACTAATCCCATCATGGGGGCCCCACCCTCACTATCTCATCTAAATCAGCCACTCATCAAAGGCCCTTCCTCCCAATACTATCACCTTGGGGTTTAGGGCTTCAAGGGGAAGACACAATCAGTCCATAACAGACGTGCCTAGTGGAAGGCCCGAAGTTCCTTTCCTGTGCTCCTGTGCTGATCTCAGTGTTAAGGGTCTTGTTATCTCTGTACGTGCTGTGGAGATCAGGTGGCCAAGAGAACATCTCTGCAGGAGGTGGAAGC
This sequence comes from Capricornis sumatraensis, assembly GCF_032405125.1. Taxonomy (NCBI): domain Eukaryota; kingdom Metazoa; phylum Chordata; class Mammalia; order Artiodactyla; family Bovidae; genus Capricornis; species Capricornis sumatraensis. The sequence continues at coordinate 22,382,027 of NC_091089.1, forward strand.
AGCAAGGATGAGCCTGAACTCCTCTTCACCAGAGACTGTTGACAGAGGAGGAAGCGGGCTTCACAGGAATGGGCCCCCTAGGCCTTGCCTGGGTCCCCTGGGGATAGGGCGGGGAGGCAGAGTGTTGGCAAAGCCAGGACAGTTTGCACCCCACACTTCTGGTGTCTGTAGGACCTCCCTCAACACAACCACCTCCACCAACAGCTCTCTCTGGATTGTGGTGATGAAGTGTGTTAGTCACTTAGTTGTGTCTGACTCTTTGTGACCCCATGGACTGTAGCCCATAGGGCTCCTCTGTTCATGGAATTCTCCAGGCAAGAATACTGGAGTGGGTAGCCATTCCCTTCTCGGGGGGGGGGGGGGGTCTTTCGAGCCAAGGATCGAAGCCTTGTCTCCCACATTGCAGGCAGATTCTTGACTATCTGAGCCACCAGGGCACCCCTGGTGAGGAGATCCTCCCTTACCAGAACCATTTCTGAGAAGGGCAGACTGAAGTGCTGAGAGACTTCCCAGCTCTCAAACCACAGTCCCCGCCGCTGATGGACACTCAGAAGCTGTCTTCTGCACTCTCATCCTGCCCCCTCATCCCATCCTGTTCAAACAGCAAGGTGGAGAGCCTCTAGACTGGGAGACTGTGGTTCCTGCATTCCCCGCCTGCCCCTTCTTTCTTTCTTGGGCAGGAGGCCGGGCCTGTGTGGAGAGGGCTCATGTGCTGATCTCAGTGTAGGACACACACAGGACCCTGCATGTGCACAAAGCTGCCTGTGTGCTCCAGGGTCTGGAGCCACGCCCCCCCTACACACACCTGCCTGAGGGGTCTTTCCATTCTGATGGAGGGAGGGAGCAAATGGGAGGATTTCCATCCTGTGCCACCACCACCCCCCAAACGTTTATCAGAACTATTAAGACAAGGAGCTAATATTCTATTCAGATTTAAATAATAAATTAATCTGCATAATACTGAGGAGGCCTGAGAGAGACTTAATTATCTAGTGTACTTTAGGGTGGAAATGGAGAGTGGGGATCGTGCTGGGAATAGACAAACTTACCGGTGATCACACTGAGGCTGAGTTGAGAATGCCGGCCCTTGGACCAAGGTAGGGAAGTGCCGCCTGCTCCATCTGGCCCCAGGAACTCCCTCCAGAGGGGAGGATGCCTGCCTCTCTAACCACCCCGCCAGGGAGCACTGAGGACTCAGGTCCTCACGCCACTCGCCCTCCTATGCAGGAAGCAGGCAGCAGCTGGAAGACTGGAGAGCCTGTGCAGCCTCCAGTGTTTGCTGGGGAAGCACTGGGATCAGAGGGCCCCACTGCTGAAGCCACGTGACCTTGTTCCTCGTGTTGCTGTTGTTCAGTCACTAAGTCAGATCCGACTCCGCAACCCCATGGACTGTAGCCCGCCAGGCTCCACTGTACATGGGATTCTCCAGGCAAGAATGGGAGTGGGTTGCCATTTCCTTCTCCAGGGGATCGTCCCAACTCAGGGATCAAACCCGCATCTCCTGCTTTGGCATGCGGATTCTTTACCACTGAGCCACCAGGGGAGCCTGATATGACCTTAAGCAGGCAAATTAACTTCTCTGAGCCTCAGTTTCCACCTATCAAATGAGGGCACTACCACCTGTGTCCAGAGTGGCTGGAGGTTAGAGCTACCAGATGTGCAGCTTCTAGTTCCCAAGGACAGGAAGCCCTCAGGAAAAAGAGAGGCACAGACAGGGTCCCCGAGAGCTGTGTAGAGTGAGCGTGTACTCCCCCCAGCATCTTAAACAGCGGTAAGCGGGGCGGCAGGGTTGACGCTTGTGTTCCTCAGCTAGGCAAGTCAGCGCCAGACCTGTGGTTAATTTTTCTTTCTAGCTGGTTCCTGCTGCTCCCTGGGAGCCGAGCTTTTCACACCCCGAGCCAGCCTGCCCTAGAGAGGACTATTTTCAGCGCAGCAGCTACAGCAACAAAGATGTGAAGTCACTCCTGCTGCCTTCAGCTCGCTCGCCTGCCCTCCCCAGCTCCTGGGGGAGGTGAGGGGAGGGAGGGGAGGCCAGGCAGGGGTCCAGAGCACTGCCCACCCACCCTCCATGCCCTGCACTCTGTGACACCCTCCCGGGGCCCATTTCCTCACATCCACTAATTTTCTCCTCCCCTCCCTGCAGGTGGCCTCAAGGCTGGGGTGGGGCTCTGACTAGGAGATCAGAGGTCCTGCTGGGCTCTCCCTGGGAAAGACACACTGGGATGGGCTAGCGTGCTGAAGACCAGGGTGTCAATCAAGGTTGAACCCAAGGGAGCGGCTTCCTCTTCTGGGAGTGTCCGGGGAGCTGGGACCTGGGTAGGTGTGTGATGAGGTGGGGGCATGGGGGAGGCACCTGAGTGATGAATCATCGCAGAGGACCCAGGCAAGTGGGTGTTGCTGAGATCCCGAGCTGAGAAGAGCTTGATCATTTGTTAAGTTCAAAACCTGTCAGTTGTCTCATTCAGCTTGGCAAAGAGAACCAAGGATGGGAGACCTTCCACCACAAGGGAGACTAACTTAGTGGCCGAGGGAGCAGAAACCAGCCCAGGGGAGCAGGAGCTGCAGCTGGCTGTGGAGAGGGGAGGCGTGGCAGCCTCGCCCAGGCCCAGACTAGAGCCGCACACGCAGGGCCCTGACGTGTCAGACACGGCGCACGAGCCAGGAGCACCCCCCAAAACCCACAGCCCGTCCAGGTCCAGGGACTGAGGCAGTGGTCACCAGCCAGCCTGCCGAGCCCTGGGCCTCCTGCAAGATATGCAAGCCTCCATGGTTTCTAGACGGTCCTGTTCCTCTCTTGGATAAAATGCCGCTGGAAAAATACCCCCTTGTCTCAGCTCAGCTAGAAAGGAGTTTTGTTCCCAGGCAGCCAGGATACTGAGGATCTAAGCCCTGACACGTGGGATGCTGTGAGAGGCAGCACCCCCAAACCCCCAAAGAGGGGCCAAGGGAAGACCCGACAGGGGCTGGAGGAGATGGGAACCCTTACAAGTGAGGGCGGGGCCCGGTTCTGGCCGCTGGCCACGCCCCCTAGAGTTTCCCCTCCTGTGGACTGGTCATTCTTCCCACCCGGGGTTTCAGAGGGTGGTCCAAAGATCCAGATCCATACCGCCACCGCCAGTGAGCTCCATCCTCCCCCAGGGACAACAAGAAGCAGCGAAAGGAGACGAGCTTGTTTTCCCTGCTCGGGGCTTCAGCTGGGACATGAAGGTGGGGGCTGGGGGCTGGGCGGCGTGTTCAAGGCTGAGCTTATGAGCTGCCTTCCAAACCAAGCATAAGGACACTCGGGCATTGGGTACGGGGAGCAGAGTCCCCTCCCCAACCCCTCCGCTGGGACAGTCTGCTGGCTGTAGGTGTTTGTTGATTGCAGCTGGGTCTCCTGCCATCCACAGACCAGCCTGAGGGAGTCCAGCCTCTCCACTGCTCCTTCAGCCCCCTAGGAAGAGGCACCAGCCTGCCCCCAGGTCCATGCCACATCTTGCTGGTGTAATGAGGCACAGACTTCATGCCCAGAGGTAGGCAGGGCAGGGAAAACAATGGCCAAGCCCCTTGTGTATCACCCTGCTCTGGGGACAGGAGCCACAGAGAGCCACTTGGGTGAAGAGGATGGGTGACGCACCCCTTCCCCAGGAAGCCGCAGGAGTGGCTAGGGGCTTTCCAGCCATCAAGGGGCTCCCATGGATGGTCCCTGGAAGTCAAATCCCTATGGTCAGAACTGCAGTTAACAAACTGAAAATGCCAGAAACCAGCCTTCAGAGCTTTGCACGAGCCCTGCAGCCAGAAGTGGGTGCCCCCTCCTCTTCCGGGTAACCCCAGGCCTTATTGTCTCCGCCCGTCATTGGGTGGTTAATCGTGTATGGCCTTGAAACACAGCTTCTCTCTTTATTCTGAACTCTTCATTATTAATTTGCTTTTATGGTTTATGTTTCAGAGTTTATGGGCAGCTTCTCTTCTCCCCAACAAAACTGTAAGCTCAGTGAAGTCAGACACCGGGCCTGATTTTTCTGTCCTTACCCTTGGCATGTGGAGAAGGAAATGGCAACCCACTCCAGTATTCTTGCCTGGAGAATCCCATGGACAGAGGAGCCTGGTAGGCTACAGTCCATGGTGTCGCAAGAATCAGGCACAGCTTAGCGACTAAACCACCATCACTTCCACCCTTGGCACCTAGGATGCTAGCACCTCCCATGTCCTGGACACTCAATTTACCATTTCTCTATTTAAAGCCTTCTGAACTCTGCCTCTCACTGGCATTTCAAGTCTGAAATGAGCTGGCCAGTCTCAAGGGCTGGTTTCAACACAGCAAGCCATCTTCCAGGGTTCCAGACATGAGTCACCCTACCAACTTCCATCTGTCCCTTCATGCTCAGAGGGGCAGGATCATGAAACCAGGGAGAGAATGAAAGTTCAATATTCTGTGGCCGCTCCCCATGTGCTCTAGGAATCCTTCCCTGGCATCTCTCACCATGTCACCAGTCTTTACCTGCAGCCGCCTTCCTACAGGTTTACTTACTGCCCACTTGCCAGGTGGCCCATTCTGTCGTTGGCCGGTACTTATAGATGTTCCCAGACAAAGATAGTCATGCCCAGGACATGACATTTTAAGATAATTCCCCAAAACAATGGTTTCGATGTTACTATTAGTTGCCTACTGTGTGTTCTGTGCTCTGCGGGACACTCTGGGGACACAGACAGAGTGGAAGATGTGATCCTGGCCTCAAGCAGCATCCAGTCTAGTCAGGGACCAGATAATGGAAAAAGGCTGACCCCACAGAGGAGAAAGCATCACCTGCTACACTGTTTGGACAAGACCAGAGCCTGGCTCTGCAGGCAGGCCACCTCTAACTGCCGGGTGATCTAGATCCTTCCCTGGACGGCCCCTAGTGTCCTTTCCTGCAGAAAGAAGGTATGGGCCCAGAGGGTCTCTAAAGCCCACCTGGTTCTCACATCCCTGGGGGCACAGTCACCTCCCCGGACAGATGAGCGTGGGAGTCATTGATCCTGGAGGTGCAAGGGTGGCACCCCACTAGCACAATTTCCATCACTCCTCACCTCCAATGGCAGTTCATGCAGTCCACTCAATCCATTCGCTGGTTTTATTGAGCATCAGAAATCCATGTACGTGGCAATGGCATTACTATGTTGTGCAGCCCATAATTAGAACAGGAGCCAGATGTTAGAAGGAAACTTGGTGGTACTTACAAGTTCACGTCTAACCAAGAACAAATCAAAAGAGCATAAAATATAAAGAGTATGAAGGTGCCGAGAGGATACAGTAAGAAAAACATCAGAGGCAGGAGGTCGATGTAAGAAAACTTCCTATAAGAAGGTATGTTGAGAAGAGTGTGAAGCAGAAGGGAAGGCCAACCGCAGGTCTAGGGCACCAGAGCCAGTCTCTCCAGGGGGGCCACAGCAGGGTACCCAGGCATGGCTCCTGGGGGCTGTCCTCAGGGGCTTCCAGGAGGAGTCCGGGACCCTGCCTTGAATGATGCCGCTGACCCTAAAGCATTAAGGGTCATTCTCAGTAGGACATGGACACACAGTCTTGGTCAGACACTTATGTCAGACTGTGCGAGTGAGAACAAGTTATATTCCCCCCTGCATTTGCCATCTAGAAATGCTTGTGTGGCCTCTTGCAGCTCATCTCCACCCTCCTGCTGTGGGGATTTGCTTGGCTGGGCCACACTTAGCCTTCATCGCACTGTTTGTTGTTTATAAAGCTGGAGGACAGTACCGCCTGCCCTGTTTTCTCTTATTTGTTGAATCCTTCTTTCTCTAATTTAGTCTTTTCAAATAAGAGATAGGAGCACAGAGGCCCTCTTTCCAGCTTCCCAGCTCCCTCTCTGGGCCCAGGTGGGATGTAGGGGTGGGGATGGGGGGCTCCTGGGGTAGGACCAGTCTGGGTGAACTCTGGAGCCTTCCCCAGCATCCCCAGATGAGGTGCACAGATGCGAGCTGGGGTCCGCTGCAGTCCTGGTTGTGTCAGGCTTCAGCCATTGTGTCAGGGATCCAAAAGGTGGGAACCGAAAGGAAGGACCAGAGAGCAGTCAAGGCTAAGCAGCCAGGTGTCCCAGCCTCCCCGCCCCTGCAGAGACTGCAACGGACAGGCGTCATTTGTGCTTCTCACTCCCTGCCATCAGTGGAAAATTAAAACATTCAAGGCAGGGAGACCTATTTCATGCCTCTACAGCTTTTCCCTAGGATAGCAGCCTAAGACTCAGGAGGCCTAATTATGTGAGCACAGCGAAGCCCCTCGGGACCTCAATTTCCTCATCTGTAGATTGGGCATGATGGTGCCTGCCCCGACAGCCTTGTGGAGGTGTTAGGAAGATGAGAGATTTAATAAGATGGCACTTTGCAAAGTATAAAGTGCTAAGCTCACCTGGCATAGATGTTTAATGCTTTAATCTCATTATAGTGACTGGTTTATGGAGGTTTCAGGTAACTTAAAGGAGAGAGCAGCTATCTAATGGAAGGAGAATGGGATATGAAAATCAGAAAAGGATGATAGCCCCCCAGGAAATAAAGTACTTGTCCTCCACAGAATGACTTTGTAACCAATCAGGTGGCCAGCTCTCACCGGTACCTACTGTATGTCAGGGAGTGACTAGACAGTGGGCAGATGATGAATAAGGAGAGAGCTGTCCCAGGGCAGAGGGGCGTGGAGGGGGCCCCTGGCACACGACTCACCAGGATGCCCAACAGGATTGGGGTCTGGAGACCTTTCTGCCCTTTCTCATCCCCGGACCCAGGCGGGACCCAGTGCCCAGGCCTCCAGCAGCTGGGAACCAGGGCCGAGGGGGAAGCTGGCAGCAGAGGAGGCCTGGGGGAGGCAGCCCCGCCCAGAGACACCTGAAACTATAAAAAGCTCCTGTCCCAGCTTCGGCGCAAGTGAGAGCTGCTAATGTGAGCGCCCGACAAGCTCCCCAGGGTGAGGAGAATCAGCAAACACCTCCTCTGGGGAGCGGGGTGCCCAGAGGAGAGCAGCATGGGCGGGGCATCCTGAAGGGGGGTCATTTTGGCTCACCCCCTGGGAGGGGGGTCTCTGGCAGAGGCCAGGGGGTGATATCTGCTGTGGAGCCAGGAAAACAGGCGCCCCCCCACACCCCGACTCCCTGCTCATCACCCCTCCCATCACTGCACCCCCACCCCTGCCTGCAGAGTCAAGACACATCAACCGCTTCCTGTATCCCTTTGTTTGCCTCAAACCTTCGTTATCTGGGGTCAGTCTCTCTCCGCGCTGGCTTGGGTTTCATGCCTGGCTTCAGGTTTTGTTTCAAGTCCCCGCGGGCTTGAGCTCGGGGGCGGCTGTGCTGTACGCCATCCTGCCCGGCTCCGACCTTCCCCTCCCCAGGTGTGTGCAGGGTGGGGGTGGGGACCACGGCAATGCTATTACAGTATTTGCATTTATATGAGGCACAGACCCCAAGTCTCCGGTCTCTGGATGCTTTTACAACCCTGTGTATACATAATTTATTTTTGTTGCTATTTAATCAGTCTCGGTGTTGAGATGAAAAGTTTCCAAGGGGCCTCAGGTTATTAGGCAACTTTCAATTCCAGCAGCATTGACTCAGTGCGTGGGCCAACTCCCCCCCCAACCAAGCCCCTGCTCAGCTGCAGAGGTGGGGGCAGGGGACTGGGCAGGAGGTCGTGTGGTTCCGGCCCATAGAGCAGGCTCACGGTGCTGCTGGGGTGCTGGGGACAGGGTGCAGAGCCAGGGGTGGACAGAAGAGTGAGCATCCCGACCACAGTCCCCGGGGGTGGGAAAAGATGCTATGGGAGAAGTCTCGGGCAAAGGGCACGATCTTGGGAGGAACCAGCTGGCCTGGAATTTTTCAGAGTCGGCAGGCTGAGGGGCGAGGCAGGCTGCTGGCGGCTAAGTGGGAAGCAGAAACTGCAGGTGGGTGCCTGACTTGGGAGGCAGAGGGAGGGAAGGATGAAGTCAAGGGTGTTGTCGTCAGCAGAGACAAGGTTGTTCTGGATTCCTGTAGTAAGCCTGAGAGGGCAGCCTCTGTTTGAGGCCAGAGGGGAGCCCCAGACTAATCAAGATCTCCACCTCCGACCATTTGTGGAATGTGGTGGGTTATAAATAAATAACCAAGCAAAGCCTCTGTGGTGTGAGCTAAAGTTCTGAAGCCCTGGGAAGGGGGCAGTCCTGTGGGAGATGGCACTGCCCACCTGGAAACTCCAGGACCCTTGTCACACACACACACACACACACACACACACACACTCATACATACACACTCATACATGTAGACACACATAGATATTCAATGACACAGGCAAACATAGGCCGGCATACACACAGATCTGCATATATAAACACAGGTTTAGAGGCACAGGTACACACAGATGTACACACGCACATATCCACACACCTTCCCAACCCTCGGCTTTGCTCTGTAGCAACTCACACCTGGCAGCCAGCGGGTAGGGGGTTCCATGAGGATGGTTGCAGTGTGGGAAGAGGGAAACCTGAATCAAGGTGCTCTCTCTGGAAAAGCATCCAGTCATGAGTCCTCGGTGTCCACCAGCCGGGTAGGCAGTCACCTGTCCAGCAGACTCCCTCTCCCATGTGACCCACTCACAGCAGGTCTTCTTCCTGGGCATGCAGAATTAAAGTTTGTACCAAGCTGAGATTGTAGGGAATTATGTGACCCCGTTCAGGAAAACCCAGGTAGTGAGTCCTTCCAAAGGCCTATGTGTCCCAAGGACTGTTCTGTGGGTGCAGCACAATCCATGGGACAAGAACACAGTCCACGCTCTTTTGTCCCAGTGCCTGTGGGCTGACACCCCAGAGACACCCCTGGGAACAAGCCACAGCCCAGTGGACCCGCTCAGAGGAGAACCTCTCTGCTTAGTTGCTTCCCCCACCCCTCTTTCCCCACGGGCGGAAGTCTGCTAGGGAATGGCCCCGGGACCCCTTTCGTTTTACAGGTGAGAAGGTTGAAACCCAGAGCAGAAGCGTGGCTTCCGCTCCTTTACCCGACCCCTGCCCATCCTTGGTTCCTTGCCCGAGTGAGTACTGGCCAGGTCCAAGCTCCGGACCCAGACCACCCCTCTCTTTCCCCTCACTCCGAGTCGTGAGAACTCAGTCACTGGCCGAAGCTTCTATTTTCCTCTCATCACCCTGATTATTCCCTGTTTAATTAAAATTTGTTTCAGCTAATAGGCCTTAAATTAGTATTTTCAAATATTGACATCTACAGGACCCTCATTCATTATTTCCGAAAGCTCTAGGGCTAATCACTTTATCACCCTCCAATTAATTACTCATCCACCAGACAGGTAGCCGGTGCCCCCAGAACATGGCTGGACACACTCACAGACAGGCGAGGCCATGCACACAACAGTTGTGCACGGAAATGCACAAGCACATACACACCACCACACACCCCACACATACCACTCACACACCACGCCCACACACACACTCACACACACCACACACACTCACACCCACACACACATACCCATACACACCCCATCACACCCCACACACACCCCACACACTCACCCACACACACACCACACACACATACCCACACACTCACACACACCCCACACACACACACACCACACACACCACACATACACACCACACACACACATAGCTACACAAACCCCATTACACTCCCCCCCACACACATCCACACACACACACACCACACACTCCTCACACACCCACCCCACACACACCTCTCACACACCACACCCACACACACACACCACACACACTTACACCCACACACACATACCCACACACATCCCATCACAACCCCACACACCCACACACACACACAATCCATATACACACACACCTCCCACACACACCCCACAAACCTACCCCCACACACACCCCCACACATACACCCCACACACCCCACACACCTACACACACACACCCACATACACACTCACACACACACACACACACACACCACACACACACACCCATCCACACACACCTCAGACATACACACACACACCCCTCCCACACACAAACCCCGCACACACCACTCACACACCACACACACACTCACACACCACACACACACACACCCCATCACACCCCCACATACACACACACACACACCACACACACCCCCACACACATCACACACACACCCCATCACACTCCCCCCACACACTCACACATACACCACACACACACACACCACACACACACACCACACACACACATACCCATGCACATCCCATCACACCCCCACACACTCACACACACAATCCACACACACACCCACACACACACTCCTTACACACACCCACACCTTACACACAAACACGTCCACACACACCCCACAAACACACCCCCCATACACACCCCCACACATACACCCCACACACCTACACACACACACCCCCCCACACACACACCACACACACATCCACACACCCATCCACACACACACACACCCATCCACATACACCCCACACACACACACCCCACATGCACACACACACACCCCAGCACACACACACACACCCTGAACGCGTTCCCCAGTAGAAGTTAAGCCTGGCAGAGAGTGTCTGGGGAGTTTGGAGACAACGAGGAAGTAGAGAGTGGCACAGCAGGTCTCTGGTGGCAGGCCAGCCTCTATCACTTTCTCATTGAGGACTCAGCAGGGCTAAGGCTCTCCAGGTCCCCTCCTCTTTGCGACTGCACGAGGCACTCAGCTCCCCAGAGGGACCCAGCTGGCAACATCGGCAGGTCCACCATGGCCTTGGGCCATCCACAGAGCAGAGGCCAGAGTAGCCCCGGGGGGAGGTGGTTGGGGGAGGTGAACATTGGCCCCCCTCCGAGGGACCTCCTGTGCTCTTTCCCACCTGGGTTGCCGAGACCTTTAGGAAAAACATGAATGTGTTCGGAGAGTCAGCTAGGACCCCCACCTCCCACCCAGGCCAGTGATCTGCACAGTTGCCTTGGGTGGGATCAGGCGAGACCAACATCTAGCTGATGGAAGAAAGAGGACTCAGCAGAACAAGGACCTTCCCCAGACACCTACCAGGGTGGGCTCCAGGCTGCTGGGGCCAGGGGCTTCACCTGCAGGGCCCACCTTCCTAGTCCCTCTGTGTCCCTGCCAAGGCTGAGCCTTGAGGGGCGGGACTGGGAGATGGCGCTCAGCTGCATGTGAGCAGGTTTCTTTTTTTTTTCCTCCTTGTAAACAGTCTGGAGTGATTGGGATTAAAGTCTCTGCAAGTTACTGGTATCGCCTTTCAGAAGAGCCAAGTAATCCACAGGGATTAAAGAAGCAGCCGTGCTCATCTCCCACAAATGAATATCTGTCAGAGGCATTGACCTGTTAAAATAATGAATTTAATGTGCAGCAAACCGCACAGGCGGTGACGCAACACGGCCTGGCCAGTTGTTGTCCACGTGTCCTAATGAGAGTCTCAAGAAAACAGGACCCCCATCAGGCTGCCCTGCCCCCCTCCCTCCACACCCTGTGGCCTCCTTCCTCGCCTCCCTGAGCGGAGACGTTCTGTGGCCTTTCAGATGGAAAAGGAAGGTGGTGCTCTAGAAGCCATCAAGCCCGGCCTTGCTCAGCCTGCTTGGGAAGCTAAGTTGCCCTCTCAATTTTCTGCAGGTTTGCTGTTGTTTTTGTGGGCCATCATGGCTTTCCTCGGAGCTTCCCAGGGAGTGCTAGTGGTAAAGAACCTGCCTACCAATGCAGGGGATGAGACCTAAGAGACACAGGTTCGATCCCTGGGTCAGGAAGGTCCCCTGGAGGAGAGCATGGCAACCCACTCCAGAATTCTTGCCTGGAGAATCCCATGGATGGAGGAGCCTGGCAGACTACAGTTCATGGAGTCGCAAAGAGTCAGACACGACTGAAGTGACTTAGCAGGCAGTTGCCCTCCATGGGCCCTCCCATAGCTCAGCCCCCACTTGGTCACCAGGAGGGTCTTTATGGCCCTGAGTCCCTCTTAAGGCTCTGTCACAGTACAGTCTGTCTTCCTCCAGACCCTGGGCCCGTCCAGCCCCTAACCCACCACCAAAGCCTAGGACCAGGGCTGGGAGATGAAAAGGTGGGAGCCTGGGGCCAGCGCTCTCCTTTTACAGAAGGGGAAACTGAAGCCCAGAGGGGGACCTGGCTTCCCCTCAGTCACCTCGAGTGTCCGTGGCAAGCAGAGGACCAGTCCCCGTAGTCCATCTCCTACCCAGTTCTCTATCCACGTCCGCTCTTCCGGGGCCGTTGAAAATGGCAGTCTGGGCTGCCACCCGAGAGCCCACGTCACAGCACACTCCTGCATCTTGCGGTGGTTGAATCAGGAAGCCGGAGTCAGGAGGGGGAGGAGGGGGCCAGGGAGCCTACTTCTGCCCTTGGCCAGGATCCATGTTTGGGGGCAGATCGGGCTGGGAAGTGAGGTGCCTGTCCCCTGCTATCGAGAGGGGGGCAGCCCACGGACAGAGCAGGGACCACCTTCACTTGAGGGCAGGGGCTGCGTCCGCTAGCAGCCTGCCCTCTGTCCCTCCACCGCTGTCAGTGGCCTCACCTGCATCCTCCCTGAGGGATGGAGGCCCTTCCCCCAGCACCCAACAGAGAATCGACGCACAGACCAAAGCGCCCTCGGTGGGCAGCCCTGTTTGGCGCTCCGGGGCGTGCCCGTCTTCCACCACGTCCCTCCACTGGCGAGGACCTCAGCCCCAGCTTGCTTTCGCCTGGCAACTTTAGCTGTTGCTAATACAAATGGTCTAGCCTGTGCCGGGGGAGCCGGTTCCTGCCCCTAGAGCTCTCCCAGGGAACCCACACTTTTCCTTCTTGAATCTCTATGAGGTTTCTTTCCCCATGGACAAGTGCACAGTGCCTGCTCTAATTAGGTAATTATGAACAACTCCGTGGAAAGGCAATGCACTTTTTTTCCTCTGTCCTTTCTTCTTTTTTTTTTAATCACATGATTATGAATTTTCTAGGTCTCGGGTATTCTAATCTAAGAGGTACCGTTAAAGCCGGGGGGCAATTAAATAAAGTCGGCTGGGAGGTGATGTTGGAGGTAAGGGCTCAGGAGGCAAGCAGGGAGGTGAGGTTGGGGGGGTTCTGGTGGCAAACTGGGAGGTAAGGTGGGGGGGAATCTTCTTGATGTGGCTGTTCTGAGACCCCTTTAGTCATCCTGGCCGAGGCACAAGGAAAGGGTTGGAACCCGGAAGGGCCTTGTCTTTGCTGCAAAGCCGAGATATTAATAGATGTGTACACAGCTTCCGCATTTTAACCCGAGGGATTCTGCCCAAGTCACCAGCCCGCGAGGGACAGGTGACATCATGGTCAGATGATCTGTTTTCCCAGTCACGGGCAAAGCATGTTCAGGTGCCAGCCTTGGCCATGCCAGGATGGGAGGCTCAGATCACTGGAATAAGTTGTCTTTCTCTCCCGGAGTCCCACAGTCACACCTGACAGCTGGGTCCCACGACAGGACAGGGCAAGACCAGGTGTCCAGAAAGGAGCCCAGGCTTTAGGAGACAGGAGTGTCGGCCATGGAGGGCCAGCCATGCGGACCGCAGTGGTCAGAGGTCAGAGGATGCTCCTGGGGAGGACGCGAGGGGACCTGCCCGGGATGAGGGCCAGACGTGGTGGGGAGAGAGGATGCACGTGGGTCTGAAAGAACAGAGGACGCCAGGGAGGTGGCCAGTGACGGCAAGGTCACAGAGCAGGAGAGGAGTCTCTGGGGCCCAGGCCTCGGGAGTGAGTGGGGAGTCTAGACCTCCTCTTCCAGCCAGAATGGAGGGGGCATGAGAAGGGGCAGGGGCGGGAGATAGCGGGGGCTTGGGAGTGAGGGCAGGGCAGACCATCCTAACCGCCAGGCTGGGGGAACTGCAGGGGATGGCAGATGTGACCCGTCATCCATAGCCGTGAGAGACCTGCTCCATGGTGACCACAGGCATGGCTACCAAGCAGCTGGGAAGCCTTTGCAATCCCGTGGACTATAGCCCACCAGGCTCCTCCGGCCAAGGTATTCTCCAGGCAAGAATATTGGAGTGGGTAGTCATTCCTTCTCCAGGAGATCTTCCCGACCCAGGGAAGATCTGGGTCTTGCAGGTGGATTCTTTACCATCTGAGCCATCACTTTCACTTTGGGCTTCCCAGGTGGCTCAGTGGGTAAAGAATCCACCTGCAATGCAGGAGACCTGGGTTTGATCCCTGGGTTGGGAAGATCTTCTGAAGGAGAGCATGGCAATCCACTCCAGTATTCTTACCTGGAGAATCCCAATGGACAGAGGAGCCTGGCGGGCTACCGTCCATAGGGTCACAAAGTGTCAGACACGACTGAAGCAACTCAGCCCACAAACATACAATGTTGCTTGCACACACTCATGAAGCTCAGAGTGCCGCAGGCAAGAGGTGCTGGGTTCTAGAGCCAGGCCAGGACCGTCCAGGGCGAGAGGCAGGGAGGCACATTCCCTCTTCATCTCCCTCTGATGCCAACAAGCCTAGTGCCTGTTCTGAGTTCCCCCTGCACCTCTTCCTCCTTGGCAGACCGGTCCCCTCCATTCCTTCTAGATGTCACCACTCCCCAGAGCCTCCCATAATAACCAACTGCTCCTTGGCACAGCATATGTTGTGCACAGCTGGGTTTTGTCTTAGACCTTGTCACTTTACCGTTTAGGCCTTCTCGGGATAAAGCCAAGAACATATCATTCCTGGGCAGAGAGAACCAGCAAATCAGGGCTTTGCAGGAGCCACAGCCTTAGAGAAGAGGGCTGGAACATCGCAAGTTCATGAAACGGGGAGTTGTCTCAGAAGGCCAGGCACCGTGCGTCCTGACGGGCTTCTCAGAGGAAGAGATTTAGGAGGGTGGAGGAGGGGAACGCTCAGAGAAAAGGAGAAGGTGGCCTGGTATATGAGCAGCCTGGCATCTGACCAAGAGGTGGTCAGGGAAGCATGATGAACCCCAGCAGAAGCTCTGTGACAGTCTCAGCCACGGCCAGTCTCCTGGAAGCCTCCCAAAGCCGTTCTCCTGAAGGGTTTGAGTAGAGACAAGGAGAAAGGAGGACAGGCAGGCTTCCCTGCTCTTTCAGAGGGCCTGGGGATAGCTTCAGGAGACCAAGGCCGATTCTGTTGCCAGCAGTACGGGTACATCCACTAGTCTGATTTCTCACCACAGTTTCACCACGTCTCCCAGCTCAGGGCCTCAAGGAGGACACACGTGCCAGTAACAGGGAGAGAATAGGAAGGCAGGCGCCCATGCTCCGCCAAGGTGAATCCAAGGGTGCCGAATTCAGGCCCCACCTCTGCCAACAAGATCTCTTAACCCCACTGCAGACTCAGCTCCAGCCCCACCTCCAATCCCACCTCCTCCAGGAAGCCTTCCCAACCCAGGTTGGTCCCACAGGGGACTCCCTTCCCTGTGAGAGCCAGTCCTCCCTAGAGTCAGCCCCTACAAGACCTGAGAAGTGCTAGTCAAACCCTTAGTGGCATTTATTTCACCAGGAAAACCCGCACAACTCAATCAGACCTGGATGAGCCAAGGTCGGGACCCACCCATGTCGGCTTCCTTTGCCCGCAGCCCGCCTTCTAAACCTCTCAGCGCTGCCCTGGGGACCTGCATGGGCTTTCCCTAGCTGATGAGCAGCAGGGGGTGTCCACTCTACCTGAATGACCCGCACACTGGGAGCACCGGCTGTTCCTGGATCCCTCCCAGCCCTGTCGAGTATCAGAGACTGTGGCTTGGAAAAAGAAAATAGAGGGTAGGGTACTGCATGTCCTGTGAAAAGCCCAGAAGAGGTCTGCGGGGTGGCTGTGCTCACTGCAGAAGAGAGGAGGGGCAGGGGCACGTGTGGGTCATTTCTGCTGGAGAAGTAAAGCAAGGGAGCCTTTCCTGAGAGAGTCAGGCATGCGGGTGGCTCTGGTCAGTCTCCTTGACAAAACATGGCAGGATACAGGCTTCTCTGTGGCCATGAACATCACCAGGGGGGCTGTAAAAGGCAGCATCCCCTAGTCACTGGACTCTCCCTCACCACCCCTCCCCACGTGCAGGAGCACACGCATCCACACTCGCACACGGTCACTCACATGCACACAGTCACTCACACGCTCCCACGCGCAATAATACACATTCGCTCTCACTTTCTTTGGCTGCAGCTGCCCCCTCCCCCAGGCTTCAGTCTCCACTCCTGGCTTCCCCACTTATTCCTGACACTTGCAGGAGCAGCTTTGGCTTTTGGAGTCAAAGCTACTAGGAGTGCAAGGGTAGGGGCTACTGGGAGCCAGCAGGCTCCTCCTTTCTCCCCGGTAAATATCCCGTTTGTTTCACGGGCGGCCTGGCAGCAGCAGGGAAAAAACAACTCTTTTCTTAATGGGCCACAGGGGTCACCACTGCCCAGCCATCTCCGGGTGAATCAGCCTGCCAGCTGCTCTGCCCTGCACTTGCAGATGGAGGGAGAGGTGCTAAAGAGTCTGGTCCCTGCTTAGGCACCAGCCCCTTCTGTGATCTTGAGGGAATCAACTGCCCCCAGGACTCAGTCTCCCCACCTATCTAACGGGCATAGTAATTTGTTGTCCCCGGCATAGTGGCATCTCTTACAGCAAGAGGGCTTTGAATTAGACACAAAGGACTAGCTTTTGGAAATGAAAGCTCTTAAGGGCAAGGATCCAGGAATATCTCCTCTCCGTGTTTGCTCACACCCTGCTAGGTTCTGAAAAGACACTGACGTGGGTGACCGGGGAATGTGGGGGAGGCGTGAGGATTGCTTTCCATGGAGAGAACCAGGCCACACTCATCCAAACAGACCAAGGGAGGCTTGAATTCACATCGGATGTTTACAGTGCACGTTCCATAGGCTGCACGTGACTGTCCTGGGTTTGCCGGCCCGTTAATTTGCTCCAGGAGCGCACTGTCTACACAGAGACCAAAGGTTGACCTCAATCACCCTCATGCCTGAGTCTCCAATCCATTTATCACTCAGTGGCTACCGCTGAGTCCCCACTGTGCGCTCGGGCCACGGGGCTCTGGAGGAAGGGAACACGTGGCTGCTGCAGCAGGCAGCCAGGTCACTGTCTGGCTGGGGAGACATGACTCACACACATGACACAATCGAGAGCAGGGGTGGCCGTCGATCAGAGTCCGAGGACTCCCAAGGCTGCCTCCTCCTTTGCAGGCGGAGATACATGTGCACTGATGTGGTTAAAGAAAAGCTTTAACCCCGGGGGTAGCAGCAAAGAGGCCCCCTGTATTTCAGAAGGTGGCAGAGACCCACTGGAGTCTGCAGCCGGGTCAGCCAGAGTCCAGGGAGGTAGAGAAGGATGAGCTTTGTCTGGGGAGCTGGCGAGCCGTGTTCTGATCACAGCCCTGCCTGTGGTGCTTCCTCGGAGCTTTTGTTTCTACCTCTGCAAACTGGGGGTACAAGGAGATCCTGCCCCCCACCACGGGCTGAGAGGCAGAATGTGGGCTGGCACACAGCCAGGAGAGCAGGGTTAATCGGGAAGGTCAGGACCGAAGATCCAGCGGATCCTACACTTGGATCAAATGGTGGAAAAGAAAACAAGGAACGAGTGAGTTGGGGGAGGCAGGGACATTGGCCAAGGAGACTGGGAAGACGCCAGACTCTAGCTGGACCAGAACAGGGCAGTAAGACATGGCACAAGGCTCTTACTGGGGAAGGTTGGGCCCTGCAGGCCCTCACAGGCTTCCAGACACTCAGGCTCCATGGAGACCAGGAGACAGGCTGGAAGCTGGGGTCACTGCGGACACGCCTCCTCCTGGTGTTGGGTGCTCCAGGTCTGCAGTTTGTGCTTGGAGAGTTCCCTTCATAAGTTCAAGAAACCGCTGCTCTGCCTGTTGTCTGAAGCACTCATATACCTCTGGGCAGGTCCAGCCTCCCAGGCTCAGCGCACCAGCAGGGACCCTGTTCTCTGCCAGGAGCCAGGCCATCCTGAGGGCGCATACACGGCATGGACCCCTGCCTGGCTGAGCAGAGCATCCTGGCGGGGAACAGAGGGACACAGCGTCCCCACACAGGATTCAGCCCATCCCTCCTCCTCACTGGGCTCAGGCAGTTCCCTGCACGTCCCGCTCTGGCCACTGGAGCAAGTTCCACCTCCTACACACAGCCTTCCCTGAGGATCCCGTCCGTCCACAGGTGGCATCACATTCTCAGCTGCTTCATTCATTCTTCCTCCTTGCAGTCCTCTGAGCTAGGTGCTGTTATTCCTTATGTGTGTGTGTCCGTGTGTGTGTGTTAAGTCGCTTCAGTCATGTCCGACTCTTTGCAACCCTATGCGCTGAGGCCCTCCAATCTCCTCTCTCCGTGGGATTCTCCAGGCAAGAATACTGGAGTGAGTTGCCATTTCCCCTTCCAGGGGATCTTCCTGAGCCAGGGATCGAACCTGCATCTCTTAGGTCTCCTGTATTGGCAGGCAGGTTTTTTACCACTAGTGCCACCCGGGAAGTCCATTATCCCTTATACCAGGTAAGGAAACAGAGGCGCCTAGAAATGAAAGAGCTGCCTGGAGTGACGTGGCTGGTGCAGGGTGGAGTTAGAATTCCCACCCCTACTGGAGCCAGAGGCCACACAGCCTCTCACAGCCTCTGCGGGACGTCGGGCACCAGACGAGAGCAGCCCCTGCAGCTGCTTCCGTTGTTTGGAGGACCTGTGCCCCCTCGCTGCCTGGCCGGCCTCCTTCAGGCAAGATCAGGATTTAAGAAGTCTTCTGCCCACTCCCCACCCCCAAGCCCGCCCGCGGTGTGCCAAGAGTTGGTGGATCAACGTGCTGCTGGACTAGGGGAGACACTGGCTCGTGCAGCTCGAGGCAGCAGCTGCCAGAAGCTGGGAGTGGCCATTCTGTGAGTCCTCTGCAGAGGACTCACACTGCCCTGTGCCACCGCAGGGCTCTGTCCCTCCCCCGACCCTTCTGTGAACTGGCCCTGCCCCGGGGACCATGAGCAGCAGACGGGCCAGGAACCCCACAGGACAGGGGCTCGCTTTGCCCTTAATCCTGCAGGGACCTTCCCAGTGTTGACTGGACCCTGTCATCCCCTGGATCTTATACTGTTGGTACCTGAGGGTTTTCCTGAGGGCCTTCTTGTCTCCAGGGACTCTGACAGGGAGAGGGCGCCCAGCTGACTTCCTGACCAGCAGTCCAGGCAAGAAGGCCACCTCCCACCCCTCCCCACCCTGAGCACAACCTGAGGCAGCTTCTCAGCCTCTCCGCGGTGGGAGCTCCAAGCTCTCTCTCTCTGTCTGACCGCTCCCTTTGGAAAGGTGGGACAGGGTCCGCGCATCCGGCAGTGATGTGAATCTTCGGGCTTGGCCTGCACTTTAGCTCCACCCCACCAGCAGCCCTGAGGCCAGGCCCCTGGGGTCACAGACTGCAGCCCTAGCCCATTCTCCCCAGCCTCTTGTCCTGATTCCCAGAGGGCCTGCGGTCCCCTGAGTGGAACATCCCAGAGAGATGAAGCCCCTCCCCACTACGTCTTTCTTGAGTTACAAGCACAGAGATACTTCTGGAATCATTTTAAAGAAATGCAGTTTCATCACTTAAACATGCGATTCATTTGTTAAGCCCGTGTAATCAAACATAGAAAAGTAAAACCAATATTGATTGGCAATTAGCCTATATGTCCCATCACATTGATTGAGCTCCTCGTGAGTGTGAGGCCCTGCACTAGGCATCGAGGAAAGAAAGAGGGACAGGACACTGCCTGCACTTGAGGACAGAGGGGCCCGGCAGCCCAGGCTCTCATGGCTGCACCCTGAGCTGCGGCCTCATTGTCACAAGGATCCAGCAGTTCCCTTCCATCCACGCCCCTACCCTGCCCAACTCTGTGCACCAGCTCCATGCCAGACACCAGACTAGCGTGCAAATCAGCCGAGACTTCCAGAGGATTGTGAAGCGCAGCTAACCTTGGCCCGGAGGTTAGTCTGGCTCTCAGGGTCTGACCCACGTGCTCCCTGACAGTGAGCGCCCATCCAACGGCTTGAGAAGCTGTGTGCCTTTGGAGATTACTGAGTCCCTCTGGGCATGAGTTTCTCCTCTAAAAAGACTGTTCAGTGGCCTTTCTCCTGCTTGAGAGACGCTTTGCACCATTTTTTTTATTATCCTCACAGTGACCATATGAGGCAGGCTGGGATATGTTTTTATCCCATGTTAAATTTTGAAAATGGGGAAAAGGTCAGTGAGGTGAGGAGGTCAACTTGGGCCACACAGTGGGGGGGAATGGAGGTGAACCCAAACCTTCTGGTTCCTTCTTCACGGCTCCTTCGGGGTAGTGTTAGGTGATCCTGAAAGTCTCTTTACTCTGAAAATCCTATGACTCCAAGGGATTAGGCAACAAGCAGAGCCCAAATCTGAGAAAGCTGGAACAACATTTGGAGGCTCGGAGGAGAGGGTGGTCCTGACAAGAGGGAGCAGAGCCTACAAGAGTGGCCCGCCAGGACAGCCTAAATGCTCAGGGTTTAGGACTCGGAATAAATCAGACCCACCCCTACTTGACCAACGCAATAATTAGATTTTTCGACAGTATTCCTCCCTGGTTTATCTTTTGTTGTTGTTTAGTCACTAAGTCACGTTCGACTCTTTTGCGACTTCCTGGTGCAGCCCGCCAGGCTCCTCTGTTCATGGGATTTCCCGGGCAAGAATATTGGAGTGGGTTGCCAGTTCCTTTTCCAGGGCGTCTTCCTGACCCAGGCATTGAACCCGAGTCTCCTGTATTGGCAGGCAGATTCGTTAGCACTGAGCCACCAGGTAAGCCCCCTTGCTTACTCCCCACCTGGTAATTAGCACCAGTGGAGCGGGGCACTGGGGCTGCTGGCATCCACAGCCACGCACTGACCACTGCTTCCCTGCTCTGTGGAGGGGGCCCAGGAGAGGCCAGGCGGGGACTTGCCTGGGGTCCTCGGTCAAACCACTTTGCCTTGAAGGAGAGGTAAGTTTCCATGATAGCTCTAATTCGTGACCCTTCCAGGAGATCACATGCACCAGGGGTGTGGACAGTTGCCAGCCATTGAACTGAGGGGTTAAGAGGAAGGATTTAGAAACTTGGAACTCAGTTGGCCCCAAAACATCCCGCAGACCATCCTTCAGATAACTTATCACTCGCACAACTCATAATGAGCAGGTGACCTTTCTTAGCTAGGTCCGGGCTCTAAGTGGCCTTTGCAGAGATCCTGGGATGCCCAGAGGGTCTGACAGGACCAAAAGGGGCTGAGATTAGGATCGGACTGGGCTCTCAGGTACCTGTAACCCTGGCATCTGTAACTCTGTCCTCCTGGCTTTATCTCTCTCCTGGTTTCCCTGTGGGCTCTGGGGCAGGGCATTCTCCTGGGAGAGGGACCTCCCTAGGTCACTGCTAACCCCCTGGCCAGCAGCAGGTGTTCACTGGGCTTGCTGTCTTTTGCTGGCAGGGCCCCAGGAAAATATGGGGAGGGACCCTACACCCGGGCAAAGGAGACTCCTTCCCTTGTGGCTCAGCTGGTAAAGAATCCACCTGCAATGAGGGAGACCTGGGTTCGATCCCTGGGTTGGGAAGATCCCCTGGAGAAGGGAAAGGCTACCCACTCCAGTATTCTGGCCTGGAGAATTCCATGGACTGTATAGGGCATGGGGTCACAAAGAGTTGGACAGGACTGAGCGACTTTCACTTCTGCTACTTCCACAGGTCAAGTTAGAGAAACAGGGAGGAGAAGGGGAAAGCAGGGGCTATCCCTGAGCTAGGGGGGGAGCTGGGGGTGGCTCCCCAACTCCACTCAGCCAGAGCCACCCCTGCCGATAAGCTTGTCCACCCCCAGACCCAGCTCCCAGCCTAGCCCCTTCTCCCCTTGAAGCCCAGTTTCTCTGTCCGGAAAGCTACAACTGAGCTGGCTCACCAAGGATTAAGGGCAGCCTCACCTGATGGGGGTGGCTTCTTTATCTTCTCTTTCTTTCTTTCCTTCCATCCTTCCTTGTTTCCTGCCTTTGCTCCCTTCCCCCTTTCCTGTTTTTCTTTACTCTTTCTTCTTCTGTACTTTCCTCCCCACTCCTCTCTTCCCATTCCTTCTCACCCTCCTTTTTATCCACCTTACGTCATCCTCTCTTCCCCTCCCTTCCTCCTCCCCTCTTCCCCAGGGAGACACTGCCGCCCTTAGCATTTCCACCCGCCTTTCTTCTGAGCCTCCCTGATCCAGAACGGTACGCTTCTGCCTCCTCAACAGAGAGCACATGTGTTGCAGCAACAGGGAACGTGCAGAGCGAGGAAGAGCCCCAGCCTGTTAACAAGCCCTGGATGAGCAGAAGTCTATAGCCCCTCGGCTGCCTGAAGGCCCAGCCCTGGGCTTGGTGCCTGAGAAGACAGAGGGGCCTCTCAGGCTGGTCCAGAAGCATGCCCAAGGATCCCCTGGATCCTCTTTTAAAGGGCTGACTCCCAGTCCCCAGCCCCAGAGCTCTGACTCAGTGTGTCTGGGGTGGGGCTCTGGGATCTGCCTTCTTAAAGAACAGACCAGGTGGTATGAAGCAGGTCCCAAGATGCTTTGAGGAATTTTGAGCTAAGGAGTCAAGACAATTCATGTGAAAACTGTATTCAGTCAAGTGTGGATCCACCTCGAGTGAAGGGCTGGAGAATTCTTGGAACAGGAGCTGGAGGTTGATCACTTGAGTTGGGCTCTGACAGTTGGAAGGGTGTGCATGGGCCATCAGAGGAGAGAGGATTACAGAGAAAAATATTTGAGTCAGATACTTCCAATAGCAGGCAATAAATTGGAGGGATGGACAGATGGGTGGGTAGCTGGATGTGTGGATGGATGGATGAGTGGATGGATAGATGGATGGATTGGGTGGGTAGGTGGATGGATGGATAACTGGATGGATAATTGGATGGGTGGAGTGGATGGGTAGGTGGGTGGAAGGATGGATAGGTGGGTGGATGGATGGGTGGATGGATGGATGGATGGATGGGTGGATGGGTGGATGGATGGATGGATGTGTGGATGGGTGGATGGGTGGATGGTTGGATGGATGGGTGGATGGATGGATGGATGGATGGATGGGTGGATGGGTGGATGGATGGATGGATGTGTGGATGGGTGGATGGGTGGATGGATGGATGGATGGGTGGATGGATGGATAGATGGATGTCCTAGTTGGCCCCGACAGACCTCTGGGCTCTGCACTGCTCCATTGTATTGGATGTCTGTTGTTTCAGGACATGGCTCTAAGGGGTGTGAGATGCTCCTAATCAGACTTCTTACTTGCCACCACCCTTAGCTGTCCTTCCACATTCTAGAAGAGTCCAAACTAAGGAATGAAGGTTAAATCTGGCTGGTTCCCCCTCCCTATCCCACCCTGGGCCCAACATTCAGAGAAGAGTTAAGTGACAGAGCCTCGTTCTCCTGTATGAATTAATAATTGATTCGGTAACAAATCACTAATATTGCAGTAGTCGTGGTGAATAAGATAATGAATGTGTTCTGTCCAGGGAGTGTCGTGTTGTGAGGATTCAGCTGAAATTATTCATAAATGTGCTACTTTTCCTCATCTCCAACTGCTGCTAGTTTAGCTCCTCTTTTTAATCTTCCCAACCTGTCACATTCGATGGTGGAAATCGTCAGGCTCCATATACAGCAGAATATTAAGGGGGAGCTGCCAAGGCATTATGTCAAATTTCAATAGGTAATAGAAACAAAGTGCTCACAGACCCTTTCCCACTTCTCTTAAAGTTAAAAAATAAGACTTTTAAAACTTCCTGGATGGGTTCTTTATCTTACCATTGAGGAGACTCCAGGTCATCGGGTCCAGAGACTTGGGTTTGGACCCCACTTGGTCACACACTTGCTGTGTGACTTTGGGCTAGATGCTCAGCCATCCTGGACCAAGTTGCCCATCTCTGAAAGACAGACGATAGTGCCTCTCTGTTTTTGAACTAAGGGTAATGAGAGAACTGCAAGGTGATGGGAAAGACAACCATGGATGGGTAGTGGGGCTGAATTTTCTCCACTGCTGCCCCCTACTTGTCCATGTTCTTACCCAAACATGCTTCCATGCACCCAACCAGAGAAGGCCCCTTCTTTTTTCCTTCCTTCCCCATCTGATCAATCTAGTCTGGGCTCAGTTCCACTCCCACCACCTCCCTCAGGAAATCTCTTCTCACACATGCTCGCTTCCCACTTCTTGCACGTGCTCTCTTCCCCCAGAGCACCCTGGCTCTTTCTTATCTGGCTCTTCCCTACACACCATCCTCACTAGTAGGCTGAAAACATCTCAAGAGGCAAAGCTGCCTTTGAGTATAGTAAGAAGGAAAGAAATGTAAAATGAACCCATAGTAGGTGGATGGATGAATGGATGAAGGAATACGATGCTTGACTACACCTTTGAATACAGTAAGAAGGAAAGAAATGTAAATGAACCCATGGTAGGTGGATGGATGGATGGATGGGTGAAGGAGTAAGATGCTTGAAATTGGCAACGCGCTGTCTTCAGCCAGTGAGCCAGTGTTTGCTGAGCCAGTGTTTGCTTGTTGGTGTCTGCCTCTGCTGTGTCAGCCTGGAAATCAGAAAAAGTGTCAATGACCCAACACTGAGTGTGCTTGGAACAGGGTAACAGTGATCAGACTGGGTTGGAGAGTGGGAATCATACTGTGACAGCTGACAGACCCTAGGATAGGCCTTTCTGAGGTCTTACTGTGGGCCCCTACCCTGCAAAGGCGACCTAGGGTCTCCTTTGTAGGGTGTACAGAGAGTGCAGGCACTTAGCTCAACCACACAGCTGGTGGTACTGAGCCAGATCCTGGGTCTCCTGAGGAATGGGGCTCTGGAAGGTTGCAGGGCCTGAGTGGGAAGGAAGCACTTGTCCCAAGGGGTAGATGCTGATTCTGCCAAGAGATGGAAGGGGCGAAGTGCTCTCTGAGCTCCTTGAACACGTTCCAGTCAAATCAAACCTTTCCAATACACCCTACAACAGCCTCACACAACTGTAACCACACGGTGAGACAACACAGCACTCCAGAGCAAATGCTGACACACACAGACGCTCACCGACACAAGTGAAAACACTACCGACACCCACATACACAAATGCAGAGATGCACCCCATGCAACACACAAGTCCACACACGTGGGGCACACAGACACAAAGAAGCACGCGTGCTCATCCAAGCCTTCGCTCTGAATAAGTTATTAAGAATGTAGACATCGCTGGCTCCTGGGGTCAATATGTTGTTTTTAAATTTAAACATGAATTTCCATTTCATTGAGCCTCCAGGGCTAACAAGATGTGCTGTGACAGGAGCGGCTAGCTGGAAAAGGCATGATTGAGGAGCAAGCCAATAATGTGTGTGCACAGCCTGGGCTGGGAGAGGAGGCACCTTTGCCCAGCCCCCACCCCCTGGGAAGAGCTGGGGGTGGGCAGTGAGTGTCGCTGCTGGCACTGGGCACCAAGTCCTGACCTGGTTGAGCAGTCCATGCTTCCAGAGCTGAGAGATCGGAATGAGATAGAAGCAACATCCACCCATCCATCTTTCCACCCATGCATCCATCCATCCATCCTTTCATAAGCTATGAAAACCCAGACAGATCTGGGATAAGAGCTGTAGCAGTGTTGGCAAGAAGAAAAATGCTATCCTTGCCACCGCCTGGGAAGCTTCCACTCTGATTGGAATTAGGTGTGTGTCTCAGGGACCTCCAGCCTGGAGACCTTTTGTGTGCTCCAACCATCCCCCTACTCCCATATTAGAAATGGCACCAGACATTCCGGTTTATAACCACACACTTAGCAATCTCCAGTAGGTTATAAATTCTGTGGAAGGAGGTACCATATCTGTCTTGTCCAGCGATGGACTCTTAACACCTAACCCCCAGTATGTACACAATGAATGCTTGGTGAACATGTGTGAGATTGAATTGAAGTTCACCCTCTCTCATTCCCCAGTACCTGGCTGGCAGCAGTGCGTACAGCTGATGAGTAGTTACAGGGGTGAGTGGCTTCCTAAGTGGCTCAGAGGTAAGGAATCTGCCTGCCAATGCAAGAGACTCAGAAAGATCCCCTGGAGGAGGAAATGGCTACTTACTCCAGTGTTCTTGGCTGGGAAATCCCATGGACAGAGTAGCCCAGCAGGCTACAGTCTATGGGGCTGCAAAGAGTAGGACATCACTGAGCACTAGCGTAAACACAGGAGTGAGTGAGTGGGAGAAGTCAACACACAGCAAAGAAATGGGAGCTGAGTGGCCAGGACTTGCTTCTTGAAGGAGGCAGACAAGGAGGAGGCGCCCTCACTGCACCGGGCCCTTGGAACATGGAGAAACCGTGGCTGGGAGAGGCGGCATGGGCAGAGCCCCTGGCTGGGAGCAAGGGCCAGTCAACAGCTGAACCCGCCCCCAAGGACAGTGACCTAGGCACGTGGAGAGGCTTGCCAGCCCTCATCCAGCCTGGCCCCAAATCTCGGTGCCCCTCTGGGTACTCCCTAGTGGCTCAGATGGTGTAGAATCTGCCTGCAATGCAGGAGGACCTGGGTTTGATCCCTGGGTTGGGACGATCCCCTGGAAGGGAATGGCTACCCACTCGAGTATTCTTGCCTGGAGAATCCCATGGACAGAGGAGCCTGGTGGGCTATGGTCCACAGGGTCACAAAGAGTTGGACACAACTGAGTGACTAACACTTTCACTTTCTGGAAAAGACTGGGGCAGAGCTCTGCCTCAGTGCTGGCTGTTCTCCCGGGTTTCAGAGACCTTCAATCTGCTGGACCTAACACTGTAGGACTTCACGTATCTCACTTCTGCTACGTGTCAGTCAACTCCCAAAGTTTTTCCCCCACCAGAGGGGTTAGTGTGAAAAATAGAGAGCAGAAGTGACCCCCTACAGACAAGTCGGGCTTCCCTGGTGGCTCAGCTGGTAAAGAATCCACCTGCAATGCAGGAAACATGAGTTTGGTCCCTGAGTTGGGAAGATCCCCTGGAGAAGGGAAAGACTACCCACTCCAGTATTCTGGCCTAGAGAATTCCATGAATTGTATAGTCCATGTGGTCACAAAGAGTCAGACACAACTGAGAGATCTACGCTTTCACTTTCACAGACAAGTTACCCCACAGCCTTGTGTCCTGGATATGGTTTAAGCAAAGCTGACCCTCCCGTCTCCTCCTTCTCCACACACACACACACACACACACAGACACGACCAGGAACCAGTAGCTGTCATGGGATCAGCTTGTAACAAACTCACGCTCTCACATGCACACAGACACACACAGATCTCAAGTCTGGGGACAGTCTTTTGTCCCTTCTAGATTACCTGCTCTCAGAAGAAATCCCAAGACTCTTTCCTTCAAGTGTGGGCAATTTGGTTTCCATCTCTGGGAGCACAGCCCCTCTTGAAGTCTCTGGATGTCATAGGGCCAGAAGTTCAGGAAGAAGGCACTCCTGCCGGTCAGCTCTGCCAGGCTGCGGGGCCAACCCCTGCCAGACCCTCATACGGGGATGTGAACATTCACACACTTTCGTACTCCCTGATTCACACATTCACACCTACACACGTGCGCACAAAAGGCCACTGCCAGGCACACATAGAGCCGTCATGTGCCACATCCGTGTCTCCCCAGCGTGTCCACAGAACTGTGTATGGATCTGTGTGCTGAGACATTGACCACCAGCACACACCATGCAGGGTGCCTACATGTCCCCCAAGCACACGGGTGAGGTCAGGCCCCATCCTTGGGTCATCAGCCTGAGATCACGGCAGCACAGCAAGGGGGTGGGCAGAGGGCAGGGCTGCCCCCCAGCCCGAACACCTCCCTGCAGGCTCAGACCTTTGGGCGCCCTGGCACGAAGGCCCGGGCCTCTGGCCCTTTAAACATCCATTTAAAGTCTCATCTCTCAAATAATTCAGCAGAGGCATCAGCCAAAAGGGCACACTCTCCTTCCCTCGTCTTCAGGAGCAGGAGAAGGAAGGAGACAGAGGAGAGCGGAGATTAATTGGACCTGGAACACGGACCAGGGATTGTGTAAGCCCGGGCTGCCAGGGACGTGGAGGGGGTGGGGGGTGCCCACAGCTCCCTTCTCTTATCTCCTCCTTCTGTCCTTTACTCATCATACTCTCCCAAGGACCTCATGCACATCTTCACAGGGAGGGGCAGCCCCTGGCCAGTCAACACCTGAAAATGTCCCCGAGGCCGCCTCTGCCTCCCACAGCCTTTCTCATCTCCAGGACTAACAGCCAACCACGAAGCGTTTCTCACCTCTGATACTAACAGCCAACCACCGCGACTTTCTCATCTCCAATGCTAACAGCCAACCACCACGACTTTCAGGCCCGGCCTGAGCAGTTTACTCTGCCAGGGTGCATGGCCCTGATGCCCCGCAGATGAAGGGTCACGAAGCAGTGTGTCTCGGTTCCCCAGGGGGAGCCTGGGAGGGATGGTGGTCTGGACAGGCTAGCACAAGGTACATCTGTGAACGGAAGCTCTGTCCCTGTGGTGGGTCTCAGCTGTGGGCCCCCAGTGTCTCTTATGTCTGTCGGCCCCAGCAGATCCTCACTCCCTGTCCCTCCTGCCTATCACCGGCCAGCCGTGAACAGCTCCATTCATGTGTTGGGAATCCAACGGGAGACTGGGAGGGCATCACTGCCCAGGCCCTGTCCCCACACCCCCCGCCCTCTGCTATCCAGCCCCTTCCAGATGTAGCCCCCACCCTAGGCTTTCTGAACCTTGATGGCTGGGTAGGGTGGGGTCTACCTGGCCCTGATCATGGGCTGGGGTGTAGGAGGGAGGAGCGGGCAGAGCTTGCATAGAGCAGGGGTGTCCCACGGCACACAGGTGGCTTCCCGTGCAGGGACCACCTGCCCCAGCCTGGAAGCATCCGCGTGGAGGGCCGTGAAGCCTCCACAATTCCTCCCGACTCTGCATTGCCCGTGGGCCCCAGTTAGCCCCTCAGTGGGAACCAGCATATCCCACCGCCTGCCTCTTATCAGCCAGCAGCCCTGGGTTCTCAGAGGACAGAGGAGCAGAAACTGCTTTGTGAGTTCGGTGCAGTCGTGTCTGAAAGTGGAAAAGTGCTTGTGTGGGAAATCCCTGGGGAGAGACACATTCCTCAGGATATAGGTGTGCAGGTCAGGCTCCGGGTTCCTCCTCATGACCTTGGGAGGAGTCAGCCAGGCCCCCTCCCAAGCCTTCACTGACAGTCAACCTATGTGTCCTGAGCAGGGCAGCCCCATGGCAAGTCCTCAGACCAGGGTGCAGGGGCCCCATGGCGAGTCCTCAGACCAGCATGCAGGGGGGCCCATGGCGAATCCTCAGACCAGGGTGCAGGGGGCCCACGGCGAATCCTCAGACCAGTGTGCAGGGGGCCCACGGTGAATCCTCAGACCAGCATGCAGGGGGGCTCATGGCGAGTCCTCAGACCAGGGTGCAGGGGCCCACGGCGAGTCCTCAGACCAGGGTGCAGGGGCCCACAGCGAGTTCTCAGACCAGGGTGCAGGGGCCCATGGCGAGTCCTCAGACCGTTCCTGTCTGCTGTCCCAAGGGGCCCACTGGGACTAGGTTATGGCTACTGCAGCTGCCACCCGCTCATCTCACCCCCTCAGTTTGTCCCCTGTAGCCAAGAGGCCAGAGGAGGGCATGGCAACCCACTCCAGTATTCTTGCCTGGAGAATCCCACGAACAGAGGGGCCTGGCAGGCTACAGTCCATGGAGTTGCAAAGAGTTGGACCTGACTGCAGCGACTGAACCCACAGCCAAGAGACCAGCTCTGGGGAAGGGGCAGAGACAACCCCACACGCCCCGGAGCCAGAAGCAAGGGACACTGTGTGTCAGGAAGACCACGGGACACCACCAGCCAGCCTGGGGCAGGGGAGAGAGCGCCCCGGCCTGAGTCCAGACCCTCGTGCTTATCAGCAGCTGTGGCTTGTGGACGAGTGACCAGGTATGCTGAGCCCCGGTCTCCTCCGTCCCTTCAGTGGATACTGTGTACACCTGCCTGAAGTTTGTGGAGAAGCACAGTCCTACACCACCTGCACACCCCCTCCCACGTGGCTGGCACTCAACAAATGGGAGTCCAAGCATTCCCAGCCGGGCCGCAGGGGAAGGAGCCTGGAGCCTGGAACCTGGGTCTTCCGAGCTCTGCCTGCATGTCTGGAAAACGGGAAGAACCAAACAGTGTGATGAGGTCTTCAGATCTGCCAGGACTTCTCCTCTCCTATCTGCCTCCTAGAGAAAAAAAAAAAGCCTTCGTTCTTCCACCAAGGACATGCATTTAGTCAGGGCTAATGAGAAGCACCTGGAGATGGGGTGAGGGAATTGGGGCACTGAGTCCCTTGCACAGCCTCTGAAAGGTAGGGTAACCTCAGGGTCTTCCTAAGAGGAAGGCAGTGGCCCCTACTAAACAAAGAAAGCTTCCAGAAGGATGGGTGCCTTACACATAGTTAGAACTTACACATAGTTCTTATCATGCATGGGATAACATTCCAACGAACAGTCCTGCTTTCTAACAAAAACAAAGGAGCCACGTGTCCCCCCTGCCTCCAGCTCCTCAGTCTAAGAGCAGAAGAATCTAGAAAAGAAGAGGAAAGGAGTAAGGTGGCAAAGAGGGAAGGTGGATGGAGCAGGGTCTTTTCCAGACCCCACTTGCTGCACTCCAGCTTCACTCCAGCCCCTTCCCCTCGCCCATGACTCTGCCGGCCAAGTTTCCTACACATGGCGATGTCAGTGTAACCGGGTCTTTTAAAAAATCCTTTTCTTTCAAATCAATGTAAAAATATTCTGCAGTACGGAGCCGATTTGATTAAAAAAGGAAAAGGTTGCCTGAAATATGCCCAAAAAAAAAAATCCAGCTAATGGGAATCTCATTCATTATTTAATCTCCTGCTTATCAGAACAGGACCAAAATGGAATCTAATATGGCATATGCATGGTGTTGTCCTGGAGAGCAGACAGAAGGTAGGAAGCAGAAGGAGGCAAAGACGGATAAAGACTTGCCATTTCACTTAATATATTAAACCAGCCTGCAGGCTTTGAATCAGATTAATAACAGTAGTGGGCCTGAAAATCCCAATAAACCTGTGCACACGTGTATATATAGATAGACACACACATCCATATACATTTATCTGGTATCCATTCTTGTGCGTTACCCTGTGATTCACACACTGCCGCATTACTGGACTTTATTAAATACAAATGAAAGACGCCTCCTCTGGCAGCAGCCCGGGAGACAGTAGGCTGGGGAACGGCTGGGCAGCGCTGGGTCCTGCTCGCTCCTGCTGCACTGGCAAAACCAGCCTGGTTTCCAAGAAGACCTGGAGGGGCCTGGAGCAGACGCCCTGCAGCGCCCTCCCTGAAGTGATGCTGGAGGCAGGGCACCTGCCAAGCCCCTCTGCACCTAGTTTTAGGTTTGTGGGGTAGCTCCTGTGTGTGTGCAAAGTTGCTTCAGTCGTGTCCGACTCGTTGCAACCCCATAAACTGTAGCCCGCCAGGCTCCTCTGTCCATGGGATTCTTCAGGCAAGAAGAGTGGAGTGGGTTGCCATGCCCTCCTCCAGGGAATCTTCCCGACCCAGGGGTTTAACCCACATCTCCTGCAGCTCCTGCATTGCAGGCAGATCCTTTACCGATGAGCCACAGGGGAAGCCCAGGGTAGCTTCACAGGGTCCTCTAATCCCCATAGTAACTCCGAAGACAGTATCATCCTCATTGTGCCAGTGAGGAAACTGAGGCACAAAGATGTAAGCAAAGCGGCCCAGATCCACAGAACACTGAATAGCAGATCTACCCACCCAAAGATCTGTGTCCTTCTCCCTAAGCCAGGCTCCTTCCCTGAGGGGCGTCCACGTGAGGCCGACTCGGCCTGCACAGGTGGACTGGAAGGCAGCTCAGCAGCAGATGTTCATTTTGTTCAGACTGGTCTCGCTCACCACCCCCCAGATACACCCTCCTCCACTCCCTGGCTCACCGCCTTCCCCCTCCCACCCCACGAGACCTATCCCGGCCTCTCTTTCACAGACCCACCTTACACCTCGCCTCCCCAGCCCACTGAGCACCTGCTGAATACGAGGCCTGGAGGGCCCTGCACACAGAGGGCCGCATTCCACAGGCAGCTTTGCTGGGTTCCCTTTCCTTCAACCCTGACCCCCAGGGGAGCACTGGCAGGAATACTCTCTCCTTTCAACCTGCTCTGTGGCCGGGCTAACAAATGGGTCAGCTGCGCTGGGACAACTTCCCAGGAAACAGCTGCCTTCCAAGCTGTCCATCTGTGGATTGTCTGTGATTCAGGTCCTTGGTGGCCCCATGGATTAGGCTCCCCAATATCCCATCCCCCCTCCCTCCCAGTCCCAAAGGGCCCGCAGCACATGATGTCAGTCTTAGCCAGAAGAGAGGGACGTATGTGGGAGGCAAAGGATGCACTTTCCTTGTGGCTCAGACAGTAAAGAATTTGCCTGC
Organism: Capricornis sumatraensis; assembly: GCF_032405125.1. Classification (NCBI taxonomy): domain Eukaryota; kingdom Metazoa; phylum Chordata; class Mammalia; order Artiodactyla; family Bovidae; genus Capricornis; species Capricornis sumatraensis. The sequence goes on from NC_091089.1 coordinate 22,414,373, forward strand.
GAAGTGGGAGATGTAAGAGACACAGGTTTGATCCCTGGGTCAGGAAGAGCCCCTGGAGAAGGAAATGGTTACCCACTCCAATATTCTGGCCTAAAGAATTCCATGGACAGAGGAACCTGGCGGGCTGCAGTAATGGGGTCACAAAAAGGTCAGACACGACTTAGCAACTAACACACACACACACACACACACACACACGAAATGAGTGATTTTCATGACCTGTATCACATGGTGGATCCCACTGACCCAATCTGGAAGTGGTGTGGTGGAAATATGTGTGGGACTCCTAGAGTGAGAAGCGTTGGGTGCCATCAGCCCTGCTGACTTCTTTTCCCTCTTTAATGCCAACCAGAGATATCTCTCCTTTACTCTCGTCTTCTTTGAAATTCAGCTTCAGCTCTAGGGGAGTTGAGGGAAAAAAAACAGAGCAGGGCTCCCAGCCATCTACAAAACAACTCAGCAAGGCAGTTTCTCCAGCAAACCTGCGTCTTATATCTCCTGTGACAAAAAGATTTATAGCAATTTTTTATTAAAAAAGAGAGAGAGAGAGAGCTGCAGATAATCAGATCTGAGACACAGAAATGGGAGCGTGGGGGTGTTTGGCGTGTAAGTTATTTTAAAATATATGTTAGGTGCGTGATGGATTTTTCCACTCTCCACTGGAGAGGGGCCAGCCAGCCCCTTCCCCAACCCCACTCTTGACTAAAATGATGGAAAGGACACATGAAGGGAAGGACAGGGACAGACGGGGGTCCAGAATCAGAAGCCCAGCTCACCGCGCTCTTCATGCAGGCACTCTGCTCTCAGGCTTCACCCCTGCCACAGGCCCCTCCCTCAACAGGTGGGGAGAGGGGGCCTCCAGCAGCTTCTAAGAGGAGAGGGCACAGCCACAGGCTCTGAAAACCAGAAGCAATCGTAGGACCCCCCCAGCCCCACCCACCCAGCCAGTGTTAAGCTCTCCACCTGGTTTCATAGGTGAAGGAAATGATGGTAGTAAAGAGAAAGGCTTGTTCTGCATTTGGGAACACAGAGAGGGGCCTCATTGGCTTTGCCCATAAGAGATACACCCCTCTATCTTCGTTCTCAGGGTCTTCTGGGTCTCCTCACCCCGGGGAAGTGCCCCTACCCTGGGCAGGGTAGACACAAGAACTGGTGTGCATGCCATATGGAAAGGAGGGGGCCTGTCCCAGAGCGGGCAGCTTGGTCCTGAGGCTGCAGACCATTGGGGGACTTGATGGGAAGAACCAACCCATTGGAAAAGACCCTGATGGTAGGGAAGATGGAGGGCAAGGGGAGAAGGGGGCAGCGGAGGATAAAATGGTTGGATGGCATCACTGACTCAATGGACATGAGTTTGAGAAAAGTCCAGGAGATAGTGGAGGACAGGGAAGCCTGGCGTGCTGCTATTCATGAGGTCACAAAGAGTCAGACACGACTTAGCAACTGAACCAATGATAGGGATCGTCTCCATGGAACAGGCCCCCATGTGAGGAAATCTCCCCGCCACCACCACCAGGACACCCAATGCTGTGGGACCTCTAGACAACACTTAAGTGACGAGACACTCAACAGCTAGTCAAAATGACCAGAGAGTAAGGTGAAGGAAGTACCTGGAAAACAAATCCCATGAGGAACAGTTCATGGGATCTAAAGGAAGTGACCTGGGGAGGTATGAGCCCTGCCTTCAGACACTGGCCCAGCCAGCTAAGAGCAGGGAGGAATCCCCATGGGCCAAAGGGCTGGGTGCAGGAGCTGGGGCCAGGACAAGGAGGGTGTGTTCAGTGCGACAACTAGAAAAGATGTTTCCAAGGGTAGAGCAGAATGAATAAAAAGTACTGCAATACCGAAGCAAGAAAAAGCACAGTGCAAGGGATAGGCAGGACTTCCTTGGTGGCCCAGCTGGTGAAGAATCCGCCTGCAATGCAGGAGGCCCTGGTTTGATTTCTGAGTCGGGAAGGTCCACTGGAGAAGGGATAGGTTACCCACTCCAGTAATTTTGGGCTTCCCTGGTGGCCCAGATGGTAAAGAATCCGCCTGCAATGCGGGAGACCTGGGTTCGATCCCTGGGCTGGAAGATCCTCTGGAGGAGGACATGGCAACCCACTGTAGTATTCTTGCCTGGAGAATCCGCACAGACAGAGGAGCCTGGTGGGCTACAGTTCATGGGGCTGGAAAGAGTCAGACACGACTGAGCTACTAAGCACAGCACAGCACACGAGATAGGCAATGTTTAACCCCAGATTAACTGCTGATGGCAGTATCTCTGCCACCAGGGCGGACTCAGGGGAAACGCTGGGAGGCCAGGGGCTTCCCATGTACCTCAGATTTCACCCTTAGCATCTCCTCATTGGCCTTGGCTGCAAGGGACACACCCTCCATCCTAGTCCTCTGAGCCCTCCTGGGACACTGGCAAGTCCTCCATTAACCCAGCTCCCTGAGAACCAGAGCGTAAGGGGTGAGAGGGCTGGGTGATGGGCAGGCACAGCCCAAGTGTGCAAGGACCCTTGGCTGTGTGCACACACTCCAGCGGAGCGAAGCCAGGGTCCCTGCTCTCCAAGTCTCCTACCCTGACTCCTATCCCCAGACCACATCTAGCCTCTTTGTCAGTGAATTAATAACCTAAAAAAGACACACAAAAACTCAACTCCAGAGACACCCTGCTCAAAGGAATCCCAGGTGACTTATTCAGAAAAGGGAGCGTCCTCCTCTCTGGGGTGAGATCCAGAGAGCAGAGAAGGCCCCATCCCATGGCAGGGACCCTCTGCTTCCTGTTGACAGTGAACTGGCCAGGAGCTGGGCAGGAGCACAGTGGGTCTGCTTCACTGTCCCCGAGCATGTGCCGTGGCCTCTCCCAGTTGTCACTGTCTCTCGGTCAGCTGCACCTGTCGCGGGGCTGCCATGGGGGTGAGGAAGATGAGGCCAATAGGCCTGGCCAGGCCCTGGGAGCGGACGATAGAACGAGTGGACGGCGGTCAAGATCCCACTCGAGGAGAAGACGCTGGCTCTGAACCATCCTGGCTTCCTGGACAGATGGCCTCACGGCAGGGGCAAGGCCACAGCAAGGCCAGCCATTGGCACCAGAGCCGAGGTGGGGGAAACAGGAAGGGAAAATTGGGGCCAAATCTGGGGGAGCCTGTAGCCAAAACCAGCTCCAAAGAGGGGGTTATGGCCTGTTTCTTGAGGACAGTCGCAGCCCAGAAGATCTGTGCACTGCTTTCCCTGCTATGATGGCCGTCTGTCTCATACAACGTTCCGTCACACATCGTTTGAATGTGTACTGATGGCAACACTGACACGTGTCACTCACGCTTTGCCCAGTGCCACCCCCTCTGCCAGCCTTAAACACACAGGATAGCATCCTTCCCCCCCAGCCCTGCCTGTGTGGGTCACCTCCCCCGCAGGGTCTCACCCAGTCACAAGCCCCACACCTGGAGGGCTGCACTCACAGGCAGGGCCAGGCCTCCCGGCTCTGCACCATCACACACCCGCCCAGCCACACAGGCCACCCCAGCAGCTCGCGCACGGCCCTGTGGTCCCCACGTCACACCACGTCACGTGCAAGCACCGTTCCCCACCGCTCTGCTCCCGCTGTTTGTCCCCAGCCCCTCTCCTGGGCCTCGCTGGACTGGGGGAGGGGTGTGGAGAGCAGCAGGAGAGGAGGTGGACTCGCCTTCTTGGAGGGTGACTCCTTGCAGTATTTTTAAGCTTTTCGCTCATTTGCTAAATGAGGCTTTCACTCTGGCTCCCTTTCGCCGTGGCTGCTCCTTTCACGGCGGGGGGCGGGGAAGCGGTGGCCTGACAGATGCTTAAGAGATTGTGGGTGAAACTTGCTGACTCAGGCCCGAGTCCCTGGCTGTCCCGGGACTGTGTCTAGTCCAATGAGCGAGGCTGGCTGGCTCGTCCCTCCTCTCTCACCTTCCTCTTCCTTCTCTGGGCTCCCCATTTCTGCCACCCTTTCCCCCTCCCCTCCCTGTCTCTCTCCCCTTGCTCCTTCTCTGCCTGCCTCCTTCCCTTCCTGGTACCCCTCTGGCCCCCTGCCCTCGAGCTGGCAGGCCTGCCCGGTGAGGCGAAATACGCCACGCCACACCAGCCATGGAAAGTGGGGTGGACATCTGGGTGTTCGTGGAAGGCAGAGAGGTCCTGACAAGCCTGGGATGGGGGCTGGAAGAGGGGGTTCTTAATTAGGCCTGGAAAGGACCTTAAACTTGATAAGTGGTGGAAGGGCACACAGCTGCCCAGAGGAGGAGCACATGGCCCCATGCCCAGGGCGGAATGAACTGGGCGGAGAGGATGGTGGCGGGAGTTCTATAGAGGAGGAAAGCAGACCATTTTGAATTTTAGAAGTTCCCTTTGACTTGAACTTCGATTTCTTTCTTATTTATTGTCTCTCCCCCTCACCTTCTCCCCCACCCAGACCCTGGCTCTTTGCTGAAATAAAGGACAAAGAGCTTTTTCCCTCACCCCAGGCCAAACCCACACCCCCCTGCCACTTCTGAGCTGCAAGGATTGGGAAGGGAGCTCCTGCTTAGGCCACAAGGAGAGAACGTCAACCCCGTTGGGACCTCAGGGCAAGAGGGGTCAGGGAGGGGGCAGCAGGATGGGGGGGGACCAAAGGCGGTAGTTGGCTGGAGGTGGGGAGCCAGATGTCCATCCCAAGCAGTTAGAGGGGATGGAGTGCTAAGAAGCAGGAGCAAGCATCCAGGGGCTCAAATGCCTCTTCTCCACGTGGGCAACCTGAAAAGCAATGCTAATCAAACTTGATGCACATTAAAATGGTTCAAATCAAACACTTAAAGACTCACCTTGGCAGCCTCCTTGCTCATTCCCACTAAATCAGGAGACAGGACTGGCCCCCTTTCAAGAGACCCTGCAAATAAAAAGGGAAGGAAGCCCAGAGCCCAGCAGTTCAGATGCCCAAAGCCTGAGGCCTGGAGAGGTGCAAGCATTTGTCCCAGGCCCCCAGCAGCCTGGGAACACTCACAGTGAGGTTTTAAGGCCAGGCCTTGGCCAGGGTGGAGAAGGCAATGGCACCCCACTCCAATGCTCTTGCCTGGAAAATCCCATGGATGGAGGAGCCTGGTAGGCTACAGCCCATGGGGTCTCGAAGAGTCGGACACAACTGAGCAACTTCACTTTCACTTTTCACTTTAATGCATTGGAGAAGGAAATGGCAACCCACTCCAGTGTTCTTGCCTGGGGAATCCCAGAGGAGCCTGGTGGGCTTCCGTCTATGGGGTCGCACAAAGTCGGACACGACTGAAGCGACTTAGCAGCAGCAGCAGCAGCATTGCCAGGGAGTGACATACCTGGACAGGCAGGAAGACCTGGGGCCTGGCTCCACCCCCTCACAGAGCGCCCAAGGCCCTGGTCAAGGCAACTCCAGGCACGAGGTGTGAAGTTCTCGTCTCTTTACAGGGCTGGGGATGCCACAACACCAGGGAGGTGCGAGTCATGGTCGGTGTGAGCATGGGCAGTGGGAACGGTGCTGAGTTGTTTCCTCCTCTATCTCCCCAGTCATCTACAAACACCTTAAAGCTCGGGGCTTTCTGGGCCTTGGCTGGTGCCAGGAAACCCCAGATCCTTGTCACATGGGATCCAGAGCTGGGCTCTGTGGCTCACTGGCTGGGAGGTCTCGGACAAGCACCTGGACTCTTCCTGGCTGCGCTGTCTGTGGAACTGGCTCACAGGGCTGTTCTGAGGGTTAATAAGCTAATGCCTGGACAGCACTCAACCCATGATCAGGGCTGGGTCAACACAAGTTACTATTAGTTCCTAAGATGGCCCAGCTCACACCGAAAGGTGCTTTTCTGAGGTCTTCCCCAATAAATGCAAAGCCCACTCTCTTCCATGATAATACACCCAATAGGAGCCAGGACAAGGCCTTCCCAGTTGATTGCTGAGCCCCTAGACACAGCGCCCACATCAAATGGTTCAATTTTAAAGGAAAGAATGGCCTGATGTCAGAAGGGAAATTGTAACAACCACCATCTCTATTTCCATCACTCTTTTCTGATTGAAGAAGACCCACCTGGGCCCACCTGCTGCACCCCTGTGAAGCTGGAGCATCCCAGTGGCTGGCCAGAGCCCTCATCAGAGCCTCTCCCACAGCCTCTGGGAATCAGTGGAGCCCAGCAGAAACAGCCACGGGAAGGTCTCCACCACCAGTCCCTGCCCAGAGCCAGCTCTGCATCAAGACTGCCCCGGACCTGCTGGGAGCAAGCTGTTCCAACAATGAAACACAAATCAGACACCCTCGGCCCTGCCATTTGCCAGAACCAAATTCATGATCCTCTGATAAATAATTCAGGTTTCTCCATCTGTGGAAAAGTTGGATTTGGCCTAATTTCTCTCATAAACAAAGAACATCATCTGCTCAGAACAGTAAAATAGATACCAGTCAAATAAAAAAAAAAATATATAGCCCAGTGAACCTCATGCATTCAAAGTCTGGGATCATGGAATCCAGGTTGCCTTTAGGAATCTAAGCAGATGGAATGGACCGAGATTCCAAGTCTGGCCTGAGAAACGGGCTGGGTGTGCAGCCTGGTGAGGAAGAGGACATATTTAAGAGCAACCGCAAATGAATCTCCATTACTGAAGTCCTCCTGATTTGTTTCTAAAGATTTGCAGTCCCTTGGACTGCAAGGAGATCAACCCAGTCAATCCTTAAAGGAAATCAACCCTGAGTATTCATTGGAAGGGCCAAAGCTGAAGTTGAAGCTCCAATACTCTGGCCACCTGATGCAAAGAGCTGACTCATTGGAAAAGACCTTGATGTTGGGAAAGACTGAAGGCAGGAGGAGAAAGGGATGACAGAGGATGAGATGGTTGGATGGCATCACCAACTCAATGAACATGCCTTTGAGTGAGCTCCAGGAGATAGTGAAGGACAGAGAAGCCTGGCATGCTGCAGTCCATGGGGTCGCAAAGAGTCAGACACGACTTGGTGACTGAACAACAATTTGCTGAAAGAACGTGAAAGCAAGAAACGCATTTCTCTGAAGGGTTCTTGAGCCCTGGTGTATCAGCAGTGTTCTCTAGAGAACAGAACCAATAGGAAATACACACACATACACACACACACATAATCTACATTGTCGATTACTCTCTAGGTCACGTCCAACTCTTTTTGTGACCCCATGGACTGTAGTCCACCAGGCTCCTCCGTCCATGGGATTTCCCAGGCAAGAATACTGAAATGAGTTGCCATTTCCTTCTCCAGGGGATCTTCCCCACTCAGGGTTTGAACCTGTGTCTCCTGCATTGGCAGGCGGATTCTTTACCACTGAGTCACCATATATATTAATATGTATTAAAAGGTCTATTTCAAGAGATTAGCTCAGGTGGCTGGGAGGGCACTGCTGGGCCTGAAATCCATGAGCAACAGCAGACAGAGGCTCTCAGGTGGGAGCCATCATCGAAGTCTTGCAAGATACTCTTCCTCCTCAAGGAAACCGCCCCCCCCTTGCTTTTAAGGCCTTTCAACTGCTTGGATGAGGCCCACCCACATAATAGAGCATAGTCTCCTTTGCTCTAAATCAATCCATGTGGATGTTACCCACGTCTTCAAAATGTTGTCACTACACCACCTAGATGCGTGTGTGACTGGCTATCTAAGTGCGAGAGCCTCTCCGAGCTGACCTATGAAAGAACCCCCTTTCCAGGTCAGCTTCTGACAGTTGTATTTCCCTTGGCATCTCCGCCCCCAAGTGACTTAAACCAGTGAGGCTCACCTGACTGGGCAGGAAGCAATGAGTCAGGGAACGCTGGAGACCGATCAGACCCCCGGGAGGATGTTACCGGTGAGACTGATGCCAAGAGCTTGAAATTCATCTGCCCGGGATCCCATGGCTACTTAGACAAGCAAGTGTGTTCAGGGGTCAGGATCACAGTGTTCTCACTGGCCACCTGGGCGAAGCTCTCGCACCCGCCTCCAGGTCGTGGATGGGTTTATGTGCTCAGGAAGGCAGGTGAAGCGCCAGGGCTCCAGGTGTACAGCTCTGTGACACACCCAGTGTGGGCCAGTGGACAGGGGCTGGAGGGTCTTGGGCGCCCGGTGTCCCCATTACTTGGAGCCTTCATAGCAGACAGTCGTCCAGTTGTTACTAAAAGCCCCATCTGCATGCCCAGCTTCATGCTGGCAACTGAGTATTTCTGAATGAGAAACGGCTATAAACTGTTGTGCTCATGAATCAGCTCGGACGCTGTCGTCTGGCCAAGCGCCTGGCGCAGAACAAGGGCCTCACAGATGCTGACCCTAAGGAGGGTCTCCTGGAGCCAAGGGAAGGGCAGGCCTACCGTGAGGGAGCCCCACGGGGGGGTGTGGTCCCCGCCTCGCATGGTTGAAGAGCTTGGGGCTGCCTGGCTGACGTGGCAGCGGGCGGACTGCAAGCATAGCGGTGCCCTGCCCACCAAGCCCTCCTCCCCTCGAGTCCCCCAGCCGTGGAGGCGAAGGCCAGGGACGGCACGCAGTTTGTGCAGTGGACTCATTTTTGCCCCTCTCCACCTACCCATCCTCAGGAGGACCCCTGCTGGCCAGGGAGGAGGGGATGGAGGAAACTGACCGCTGCTCTGTAACACAGCTAAACGCCTCCCCCCATGGATCCTGGCCCAGCTTCTACCTCAAGACGGAAACAGGCCCGCTCCACATGGCCCCTCACAGTCCAGAGCCAGGCCATGGAGCAGCCCCAGGTGTGGGGCCACGGCTGGGCGGGGAGGACTCCTTCTCAGCAGAAGTCACCGCCCAGAATAGAACAGCCCTCCTGCTCGAGATGCACCAGCCCCGCCTCCCTTCCTGGTCAATCGTGCCACTTTGGCTAATGTCTCCCAGCCCCACCTTCTGCTGACCTCCAAAGTCCAGAACTATAGAGGAGGAAGCAGTTTTTGGCCAGAGTGTTATTAACAGGGAAGGGGGTGGTGCAGGCCTCCGGGGCCGTAAAAGCGCTCCCTGCCTCCCAGCAGCAGGGCCCACACACTCGTCCTCTCTGACACGCCTGCCCTTCACACTCTAGAGGGGCCCGGGGCCCCTTTACAGCCCTGCTGCCCAGCCCAGGCCTGGCGAGGAGGGACCAGAGGGAGGACACAGCCCATGACCAGGACAGAGGGCCCGAGAAGCCCCTGCTGCAGAGAGCAGAGCGACCTTGTGTCAAAGCAAAGCGCGTCCAAGTTTCCTGCCCCCATCCGGGGTCGGGGCCTAGGGCTCCCAGGAGTTCCCAGGGCAGAGACAGACCTGGGTTCCAGTCCCAGCTCAGTGGCCCCTCCTCGCAGCTGAGACTGCAGTTCTTCCCTGATGAAAAGCCAGCAACACCCGCCTCACCGGTTTCTTCCGCAGACATTATTTATGACCAGACAGTGTCTCCCCACCCTGGGCTCCATTTCCAGACAGCGTGACCCGTGCGTGCAGCTCCGCAGGAAGTGGCCAGAAGTGGCTCAGAGTCCAGACCGTGCCTCTGTGGATGCCCCAGAGCCCCTCGAGACACAGTGTGTAGATCCCAGCCAGTGCCTTCAACCTGCAGGTGAGGAAACTGAAGCCTAAAGAAGACAGGAGACCTTCCCTGAGCTACCCAGTTGGGCCTGCCCCCTTCCAGTTTAGTGGAAACTCCCAGAGTTGGGGCTTTCCTGGGACCATGCTTTGTCCAGCCCAGCATACCACAGCATACCCACAAACTTCCCTGAAGGAGTGAAGTGTCTACCAAGACTCCTTGTGCACGAATGCACCTTGGACTCCTCGAATGAGGCGACGGGCTGCCAGCACTGTGGGAACCCAGAAAGCCAGGGTTACAGCCAGGTGCCCAGCGCTGACAGCCACTCCGCATCGCAGCAGGGAGAGTGGAAGGCCCAGTCAGGTTTGGGAGGGGTGAGGGTTTGCAGGAAGCTAAAGGTGATGGAGCTTCCCTGGTGGCTTAACAGTAAAGAATCTGCTTGAAATGCAGGAGACACTGGCTTGATCCCTGGGGTGGAAAGATCCCCTGGAGAAGGGAATGGCAACCCACTCCAGTACTCTTGCCTGGAGAATCCCATGTCCATAGGGTCGCAAAAAGTCGGACACGACTGAGGGACTGACACACACGCAGAGGTGACGGAGGCAGCAGGGAGACCTGTAGGCTGAGCTGCAGTGGGTCAGGACCCTGGCATGCTTCTCCCCACTGGGTCTCGTGAGCCCCAGCATCCAGCTGCCAACACAGGCGGGCACAACAATGGCACTGCCGAGATAAAGACATCCAGACACGAGGCTGCCCCTTCTGAGACGGAATCCTGGCTCTTGCTACTTTAATTAAGAAAAACAAAAGACGTGAGCCAGGCGAGTGTGCCTGGGAGATGCCGGGGAAGTGAAAAGGATGGGTTCTTGGCTTCCTCCAGGAGGGCTGTCTGCAAGGAGCACTCGGTGGCCCGGCCGTGCCGTCAGTGACGCTGAAGTTGCAGTGCACAACCCACAAGGCCCCGGGAAAAAGAACCCTAATCCGCTGTCCCAGACTGACGCCAGCCATGGCCTCCAAGTGACCCTCACTCTACCCCGCCACCATCCTCAACCCTGCCGCCTCCCAGAAGGGCCACTGCATTCCTTCCACCAGGGCTGGTTAAGTACCTACTAAGCTGAGAGCCACGCAAGCTCCTTGCACGAAGAGCCACTCACTCCCCGCCCTTCGGACGTGACTCATCCTTGTTTATGTTTGTTTCTAGTCCTTTTCAGAGCTTCTCCCCATCCACCATCGTGAGCATGTTCTCAACAGCCAAAATGGACAGATGGGAAAAGGGCAGCACAGCTAGGACAAGAATTTGGGTTCCCGTCTTGTAACTGCACGTTCTTGGAGCCTTGCACCACATTCTTACGGTTGCAGCCATGGGCTGCTCAAGGGAATCTGAGGTCAGGAGTCGGGGCGGGGGGGGGGGGGGGTGAAGGAGAGTGGGGAGAGCAGAGGGGCTTCTAGCCTCATGGGAGACATCCCACGAGGTCACACAAAGGCACCCTGGCTGGGTCCCAGGAAATATGAGAGGTCAGGGGCCTTGTGCTCATGGTCTGAATGGAGAGAAGAAACTAGCCTTCACAGACAAGACAGGTCCATAGCCTGGCCTGGAGGGGTGAACTGCGTTTCCCTAGATAGGCAAGGACAGCTTCCAAGGTGGCACTCATGGTAAAGAACTTTCCTGCCTATGCAGGAGACAAAAGAAACGCGGGTTCAATCTCTGTGTTGGGAAGATCCCCTGGAGGAGGAAATGGCAACCCACTCCAGTATCCTTGCCTTGAGAATCCCACAGACAGAGGAGCCTGGCAGGTTAAAGTCCTTAGCGTCGCAAAGTGTCGGTCACTACTGAAGTGACTTAGCACCGACACAGACAGGCGAGGACAGGGAAAGAGTGAGGAGCAGTGGCTGGGCCAGTGAGGCAGCAGTGCAACAGGAGAGCAGGACGTGGGGTGGGCTGGGGGCCCTGGCTCTGCAGGCTGGCACCGCGGGCTGCAGAGAGCACTGAAGGCAGAGCTCCGCGATGCCCACCACAGGCAGGGGCATCAGAACCGGGTCTGGTACTCGTGTGTGATACCCAAATCCCCTTGCCCTGCCCACCAGGCAGAGCTGGCTTCTGCCAGCCAAGTATGCTTGGGTTAGCCTTCAGCACCTGCAGCAACTGAAGGAGTCTTCCCCCAACCAGTCTGAAAATCCCCAAGGGACACCGTCACACTTGGAGACAGGGACCCTAGTGTTCACTCCTCCCTGATTCGACCTCTCCGGGGGTTAATGTTTTACAAGCGGAGCCCGGAGAGGGGCTCCTAATCCCAAGATGATGAAGCACCAGTGAGAGAAACTGTTCATTCTGTAGACACATCACCAGTGAGCTCCTGGTATCCACCAAGCATGGGGCGCAGTTACAGGAAGGATGCAGAGAAACCACCAGAGTGATACCCATCCACCTCTGTGCTCAGCTCTGCTGAGATGTGTGGACCTGTGTGGGTGTATTTAGACAGAGAAAGAGTGGGCGAGGCCAGGCAGCTGTGATGACCCCCATGGCCAAGGGGCTGGACAGCTACTTTCCATTATGGAAGAATATTCATCGGGACAGACTTGGGGGACTGGAGTTTGGGGATCATCTAAGAGCAGCGGCAGAGGCCCTGCACGTGGTGGTATGGCTCACGGGCTCAGGTCTTGGGAACCGGCAGGGAGGGTGGGAAGGAGTGAGGGGCCCCAGGAGGGGCTCCAGGGGCAACGCTGGGGGCACCCGCACAGCCCAGAAGCTAGGCAGTGGCCCAGCGGGCAGGTCAGCAGCTCCTGGGTGGGGAAATGGTGGTGGTGGTGGTGGTTGGTCGCTAAGCCGTTTCCGACTTTTTGCAACCTCGTGGACGGCATCCTTCACCATCTCCTGGAGTTTGCTCAGGTTCTTGGGTCTCGCACATTTGGGGCCCAGAGGTGGCCACCCAGCTGGGCCGGCACCTCTGGGCAGGAGGGGGGTTGCTGTCTAGTCCCGCCGCCACCCCCTGCACCCTCACCTGTCTGCAGAGGTGTGGAGTAGATGCTGGAGCTGCCCTGGGAGGACACTGGCACAGCGTTATTAAGACATCTGTGTCTCTAATGAAAAGTTACCCGTTGCCGGGCAGGGGAGAGACACGAATCATTATGAATCAATTTAGCTCTGACCAGCCATCTGCCCGGGCCTCAAGTGTGGGGAGCCAGCCCTGCGCAGGGAGGGGCCGGCGCTCTCCCGCCCCAGCCCAGCCTTAGGGACAGAGGGGCGGCCCTGCCCCTCGGCGGGCACGCTGGACCGAAGGCCGCCTGTCGGCGGGGACCTCATCCCACAGCCCGCCTGGGGTGGGCTCCCGCGGTGTCCCCGTGGTTTGCCCGAGGGAGCAGGCCAGGTCAAGGGGCCAGGCGATGGACTGTGAACCGGTAGAGAAAGAGGGGCAATTCTGCCCCCTGGGAGATCGGCGCTGGGCTGCCCGGCTCACGCCCTCCGCCCTGCCCTTCCCGCCGGGTCCCGGGTCGAGGCGGGTAGGGGGCCGCGGTTGAGCAGCGCGCGGGGGCCGCGGTCACGGCTGCCTTGGCATCGCGGCCGGCCGCCAGGTCCCGAGCATCTGCCGCGGGCCCCTCCTGCGGCCCCGGAGCCGATCGCCGCCGGGAGAGCGCGCCAGTTGTCGCGAGCGCCCCGCGGCCTCCGACAAGCTGGCAATTTGTTGTTGTTTGTCGAGTGCTTTTGTCATGCAAATCCCAGAGCCTGCCGCTGGCGCTGGGCGCTGAGGAGGTGCGGTGTTTTTACCTTTTTCTTTTTTTTCCCTTCTCTTGGCCTTTGCTGTGGCAATTGTGTTGTTTCCAAAAAAAAAAAAAAAAGAAAGAAAGAAAAGGCATATAGAGGAATATCATTTATTTAATTTTATTTGCACTCAGCGTGTGTGGCTCCCCAGTGTGCAGCTCACCTTCAAAGCATGCCAGGGCTGGGGTAGGGAGTGATAGTCAGGAGGTGAGGAAATCTAGAAGGGCACCCTATCCCAGAGGCAGACTCAGACCCTTTTTTAGGCACGCAGGCCCAGCTCCAAAAACCCGTCCTCTGGCAGGAAACCTCCGCCTCCCCACCCCCACCCACAGTCCTCTCCTGGTGGGCTTGTGCCCACGACCAGGGTCTCCGTCCTTGAGCACTGTATTATCCTGGGACCCCTAGCAGCCCAAGTCCAGTCTTGCCCACTCTGACCTGGACCTGGGTGCCCAGAGCACTGGTTCCTGCCAACACACCCCCCCATCTCCTTCACGTGGGGCTGGACAGCACCCCCTGATGGTGAGAGTCTGACCCCCAAAGGTCAGTTTGTATCAGATTCCCATGTAAGCAGGGAGACAGCTAATTCTCCAAAGGGATTTTTGGTGAATTCTTGGCCAACCTGACAATCTCTGGAAAGCAAAGACTGTCCCCTTTGCATAACATTCATACCACCTGGGATTGCCATGATTCTGCGTGGTTTTTCTGAGCAAGTCTCCAGAACACCCATCAGGATAGGTCTGGGGTCTGGGGTGGCCTTCTCCTGCTGGCTGCCAGGCTAAGCTGGTCACCCCTTGACCAAGAGGTCATGGGAGAACACAAGGGTCTTCCTGAGAGGACCAGAGCTGTTCTCCATACCTCTGTTCTGGTCCACCAATCCACATGTTCATTCAACACATAGCGCCTGTATCAGTCAGCTCAGACTGTGTAACAAAATACCACAGACCCAGTGGCTGAAACAAAAGAAAGTTATATTCACAGTTTTGAAGTCTGAGAAATCCAAGAACAAGGTGCTGGCAGGGTTAGTTGCCTGTGAGGACTCTCTCCCTGGGTTGCAGACGGCCACCTTCTCACTTTGTTCTCACGTGGCAGAGAGAGACGCAAGCCCTTTGCTGTCTCTTCTTGGGCACTAATCCCATCGTGAGGCCCCCACCCTCATAGTCACATCTAACCCTCATTACCTTCCAAAGGCCCCACCTCCTAATACCATCACAAAGAATGAGGCAGGTGTCAGCGCAGAAAGGGAAGGGGCAGTTTGAGCTGAAGTAGCAGGGAAGTCCCCTCTAAAGTGACTTTGGCTGAGACCTGAACGGCCCCAAACATCCTGATTAGTGCAACAGGTGGCTTCTCTTCTGCCTCCTCCCTCATCCTCACCTCTCTGAACCCTATTGTCTTCTTCAAAGCTCACCTTCTTCAGGAGGGTCTCTCAGATGTACCAAAACAGAGCCCCCAGCTTCCTCTGACTGCAGAAGATGCTGTGTGTGTGTGTGTGTGTGTGTGTGTGTGTGTGTACTTGTCCATGTGTGTGCTACACACATCACTGTAACAGACAAAATGGGTCTGAGTTTGTGCATTGCAGAATGTGTTTTTGCACATTCAGGTCCAGTTCTTTGAGGATCAGGAATTCCTGGGAAATGGCCCCACTGGGAAGAGTTGCCAGATCCCACTGAGCACAAAGGAATTTTCTAAGTGCAGGAAACAGCCTTCTGTTTTCAGGAAGGCAGACCAGGGCTTTGCAGTGGGCTCTGCTCTCTTCGCTCAGCTTAGCTGGGTTCTTAGGGGTCAAGTTCAACAGGATGTGGGTCAGGCTCCCACGATGTCTCTCACAGCCTGTGCACATAAATAAGAGCCTTTCAACAGCATGTTCAGGGGTTGCCTATATGCAATGGATGGCCAAGTGCAAACCCAGGAGTTCAAATGAGGATGGCTGAGGGGTGGTGCTCTAAGCACTTTCTTGTGCCTCCTGAGTGAGACCTGGTGGGTAGGGGGACAACAGGGATCTTGGTCCTGTCGCAGGGATGGAGCTCCCCACCCTTGCATTGAACTCAGCTTCCAGCCTGTTCTCTGGGAAAATCTTTCCCCCACCACAGTGAAGAGCAGATCTGAACACTCACAGCTGAATCATCATCACAGAAGTAATTCTAGTTGAAGGGGAGCAGAGAGGCCCACAGCCCCCGGGGTCCCCCGGATTCGATTCCTGTGACCCAGTTGCAGGCAGCATCACTGAGTCCTCCCTGCTCTCACTAAAAGCCGCCCTGGGACCAGTGGTGCCCTGGATACAGGCGCTCAGGGTGGGATGCAGCAAGCAGAGTGATGCGGCTGGGAAAGGCCTCAACTGCCTGCGTTCTATTTGCCCAGCTCCGTCTCTTCCTCCCTGCCCCACCTCACCTGAGTCCCGTCCTCCCCCGATCCTCACCTGAGATTCAGCCCTGCTCAAGCCTGTACCCTACGCCTGGTGTTGCACAGAGCCCAAGGGGCTCGGGAGAGGAGTGCTCACCCCCGAAGCCCAAGGTGGTTGGGCTGCAGCCGGGTTCTGCCCCTCGTGCTGGGAGTCAGGGCCTCGAGAGGAACAGCCCAGGGAAAGCATGATCTGGTGGGAGAAGTGGATGCGCTAGCAGATCACAGCAATGACAGGAGCGTCCCAGGCCACCGAGACGGGAAGGCAGGACCACTCAAACCCAGAGACTAGCACAGGGGTCCCGTCCTGCGTGACTCGGAGCCTGGAAGGCGCCCCCCTGAGTTCAGAGCAAGCAGGACAGATGCTACTGCGGGGCTTTAGAGGGCAGAGAGGGACACCACTTCCTGCAGGCGTGGGCAGGGGCTGCACCTCTGGGGGGGGGGATTTGCCTGAGGATGTGTTCGTGTGTCCTAATGCTTAAAAGAAGGTCTGGAGTCACTGCCTCTCTGCCCATCTCGGGAAACAAGTGTGAATTAGTGGATCGGGGACTTTTGCCCGACAGCCTCTCTGCCTGCTCCTTAGTGCTTTTGTCTCCAGCCACCTATGGCTGTGTTTGGGGGCCCCCTCCCCAGATCATCCGTTCCCTGCCCCCTCCACCTCGTGTCCCCCTTCTTGTGGCAGCCTATCCAGCCAGACGAGACCAGACATGACGGAGGCGGGCAGCCAGTGCGTTCCGGGCTGCCGTGACAGCTGACAAAGTTACAAGGACGGGGCTGGCAGGGCGGACAGGCGGCCCGCTCCCTCTGGCAGCTGCCCCTCTGCCGCATTCCATTAGGATTGATCAGGCTGGGTCAGGGGTCTGCTGGGCCTGCACCGGTCACCTGCAGCTTTCACAATGACTGATGGCAGTCCCGCGGAGGCGGCCCCCGCCCCCACCCCCTCCCCCAGCCCCCACTTCCACGTTGCTCCTCTCCATTAGTCCATGTCTGGCTCCCTCCCACGTGGTCTGGTTTGAGGGCTCCTTCCTTCCTTCCTTCTTTCCTTCCCTCCTTCCTTACT
The DNA here is from genome assembly GCF_032405125.1 of Capricornis sumatraensis. Lineage (NCBI taxonomy): Eukaryota > Metazoa > Chordata > Mammalia > Artiodactyla > Bovidae > Capricornis > Capricornis sumatraensis. The sequence goes on from NC_091089.1 coordinate 22,431,063, forward strand.
TCTGCCCCATCCCCCTCCCTGCTCACCAGCCACTCTGCCACCCTAACACAGTACAAGTGCCCTCAGTCACCCTGCAGTCACCCTGGTGGGCTTTTCCCAGCCCACCAGCCTTGACTTAACCGGGCCCCATGTGCCCAGCAGAGGAAAAGAGAGAGGAATAATGCACCCCCCGCCCCCGCCCCTGGCAACAGCCTGTGAACAGTTGCCCTCCAGGTGGGGCGAGAAGACCCACCTGCACAAGGTTGTTGGAAAATCAAGCCCGGCCAGGGACGGCCCAGAGATGCTGTGTGCTCATGCCAGCCAGAGCTGTGGGGCGGCCACCAGCCACTCTCGCATTCTCGGGGCTCCAGGGGCATCAGGGTGTCATGAATGAAGAAGAGAAAGAATACGGTGGAGAAACTACCACACTGCCCTGGGCACCACCACCTGCCACACTGCAGGTACCCGCCCGGCCACGCGGCATGGACAAGTGCCCCCAGCTCACCCATAGGGGCAACGGAGGCATCTTATGACATATCCTAGGGCGATGGCTGGACCAGAGCAGCCAGTTCCACCCCCAGCCCACCCCTCACCCAGGGGATAAGGCAGGCTCAAGGCCCCAAGTCCCGTGCAGAAGCAAACTCCGATCCCCAGAACGCTCCACGGGCCTGCCCTCAGGGATCAGGGCAGGCCCGTGGGTGAGGGGCAGGAGGGTGGGTGAGGGCTCTTGACGGGGTCCTGACAGTGTCCTCTGCAAGGCAGCCATGTGAGACTCTCCAGGGATGTGTGTGTGTGTGTTTGTACATGCGTGCACGCCTGTGTGTTTGGGACCAGGGTGGATTCCCTGCACGTGGCCCAGGAGACAGATTGGGCGTGGGCGGGGCCGAGCGTTTTGCTGCTGTACTTGAGGCGATGTCTGTAAATATGTCTGAGCATGTGTGTGAGGGTGAGCGCCTGTGTGCGCGTGGGCGTGGGTGTGACCATGACGGCAGGGTGCGGGCTGACGGGAGGTGACCACACTGGGCGGGGTGGGGAGGAGACATCTGCTCTCTGCTTTCCGCTGCCTTCTGCCTCCCCTGGGCACCCAGAGGTCCAGCCACAGGGAGCAAATCACAGCCCAGCCCCCCACTCCCACACATGCTTTTAATCAATTTGGTGCTTTCTTGTCAAGAAGACAAGCTAGTTGCTTCCTGAGGATCAGATGGTGACGGATGAAATATAGGGAATAATTAAATTAGCAGTGTAATGGTGGTGCAAACCTCAATTAAAAAAATATTTCCATTGTCATAAAGTCTAGCCATAAATTTTAGGAGCCTTGCGTTCCTGTGACCTGCCACGCTCCGCAGCCAGACCGGCCGCCTGTGGGTGTGGGCTCGCCTCAGGCGGCAGGGCTGGGTGGCCTGAGAGAGGTTTGCACACCCCCTTCTCTGCCCCTGTTGCATCTTGGGGGGTGGCTCCAGCCAGGTGCGTCACTAGTTCTCCCTCGTTGACCACCCCCTCCCTCCACCTTTAAACTCCCTCTCACTTTAAACTGGCCATCAAGAGTTCGGGAGGCCAATTCCCACTCTGTTTCATGTGGGGCTGACTCTGCTCCAGGGCGGGGGGAGGGGCGAGGCTGGGCGCATTACCTGGAGCTCAGAAAGGCTAAGGGGGGAGCCAGTGCCCCAGCAGACACCCCAGAAACGCCTGTCCACCAATGAACAAAGGTCACCCTCCAGGGCCCCAGGGATGGATTCCTGGACCAAAGGGGCCAAGATGGAGAGTGCTGAATGCTCTGGGCAGAAGCAGAGGATACGGGGGAGGGAGAGTGGGGGAAGGGGTGGAGATGGAGAGGGGACAAGAGGAGAGGGGCCCTTGGGTGCCTGTGGAGGTCCTGGGAAGCACCCCCACTCCTGCAGAGAGTTCCTCCACTAGCTCCTTGGAAGAAAAGCTATGAGAAACCTAGACAGCGAACTGAAAAGCAGAGACATCACTTTGCTGACAAAGGTCCATTTAGTCAGAGCTATGGTTTCTCCCGCAGTCCTGCGTGGTTGTGAGAGTTGGACTATAAAGAAAGCTGAGCGCCAAAGAATTAATGCTTTCAAACTGTGGTGTTGGGGAAGACTCCTGAGAGTCCCTTGGAGTGCAAGGAGATCAAACCAGTCAATCCTAAAGGAAATCAACCCTGAATATTCATTCGAAGGATGCTGAAGCTCCAATACTTTGGCCACCTGATGCGAAGAGCTGACTCATTGAAAAAGATGCTGGGAAAGATTGAAGGCAGGAGGAGAAGGGGGCAACAGAGGATGAGATGGTTGGATGGCATAATCAACTCAATGGGCATGAGTTTGAGCAAGCTCTGGGAGTTGGTGATGGATATTGCTTTGGCCCTTGCCCCAGGCACAGATTCTAACAGCGCAGGCAGGGAGATAACTCCAAGTATAACAGAGCAGGACCCTATGAGGCCTTCCCTGGGCAGACTCCTGGCAGGGAGTCTGTCAGGCTGCAGTCCATGGGGTCGCAAAGAGTCAGACATGACTGAGCGACTGGACAACAACCTATTGTGTGGCCTGCTATGCTAATGAATTCCAGCAACAGGCCCTAAAGGATATCTGTAGCCGGAGGGGAGGGGCCCCAGCCTCGGACCCAACAGGACTGAGGTCACCTCTGGGGCCCAGGCACTGCTGATACCCTGGGGGAGGGAAAGCAGGAAGAGGGAGGAGAGGGGAGGAGGACGGGGAGCAGGGAGGGCAGAGGAGGCCGAAAAGAAGAGGCTGGTCAGAGGCCAGTGGGCGGCCATTCAGAGTTGTTGTTCACTCACCCAGTCATGTCCGACTCTTTGCAACCCCATGGATTGCGGCACACTCGGCCCTTCTGGCCCTCACCATCTCCCAAAGTTGACCCAAGTTCATGTCCACTGCATCGGTCATGCCATCCATTCAGAGAGAGGGACTGTACTCCCTCCTCGAAACACCTGCTAACGGGCTTCAGCAAAGCATTTCTAAAGGCAAGATGAGGGAAGGGCATCCCAAGTTATGTGATCAGCTTGTGAGCAATTGTCTGGTTCGTTAATGGGGAGATAACTGGATGGTGTTGCAGGGCTTAACGTTACCAATCCTTAGACTCCAGTAGGTCTGGGGGCTATGTGCTCATGGTCATCAAACAGTTAACTTCTTCCATTTGGTGGGGATTTTACTAATAGCATCTCTAAAACAGCTCTGGAAATGTGCGTCAGGTACTTAGGTGCTCAGAGAGGATCTAAAGCTGGGGCGCGGGTGGGCAGGGAGGAGTCTGCCCGGGGAAGGCCTTATAGGGTCCTGCTCTGTTACACTTGGAGTTATCTCCCTGCCTGCACTGTTAGGATCTCTGCTGGGGCGAGGGCCAAAGCAATATCCGGACATCCCCCAGGGAGGTCCCCAAGGGCTCTGAGCCGCGGATGCATCCCCAGGGACCCCATCTCTCTGACGTCACCAGTTAAACTAGGAGCTGAGAGAGCCCCAGAGCCAGTTGAGAGGCACGTTCTTCATTTTTCTCTGCTGGTGGTTTCTCCTTCAGGTCACTGCTAGAGAGTGCAGACTTACCCCATCAGAGGCAATAGCAGCTTTTTATTGCAAAGTGAATTCACAGAACCCAACTCTGTAGCCACCCTGAGGTGCACGAGCAGACTGAAGGGTGAGCCCATAGTCAAGGGTTTTTTCGTGACACCCTAGAGGGGAAACAATTTCAGGAAAACAGGAACTATTTAAGACCATAACAGTTAAAGATTATTGAGAAAGGGACTAAATTGTACCTAGGTGGTTTTTTTGCTTTATAGGCTTGTTTTCTAAGACTTTCCAATCTCCTGTTTAATGGCGCCATGTTCGAGTTAATTTAATCCAATCAAAAGTTCTATTTTGACTTTTGCTGAGGACAATGAGTGGGAAAACGCGTGTTTGCTCCTGGTGAACAGTCGTCATCACCTGCCCTGCCTCCCGAGCAGGACAGCTCAGTGTTGTTCGTGCCGATTCTGCCTCACCCACCCCTCCCTTCCTTTCCCTTCCGCCCCTCCCTCCCATCCCCAGGCTGGCCTCTCTGCATCTCCGCATCACCACCCTCCTTCAGCCCCCAGGACCCTTCAGCTCCAGCTTGGCTTCCAAGCATGGAAGGCCGGCACACTCAGCTTTCACCCACTCTGCCCCAGAACTGCTTTTCTAGCCGTGAAACACTTGCCATCTTCGTGATGGGCTCCACGCTGCCCACACACGAAGAAGGGAAGTTGTGTCAGGCTTGTGGTGGTCCCGCTCAGCAGCTGCTGACGGCCCTCCACTCCTGCTCTTCTTCGGGAACTCTCTCCCAACGGCAACCCCTTCTCATCTCTCCCGTCATCACCTCTGTTTCTTTATACACCTTGACTTCTTCTTGCCGAGAGCTCCTTCCTCTTCGCGGACTCACGCATTCCTGGAAAACTCTGGTTTCCTGCTTACTTGCTTCACCCTGACGTCACCTCCTCTGTGAAGGCTTCTTCTTTGAGCTGAGTATCCCTTTCTCTAAGCTTCTAGATCACAGTTTATTTCAGCACACACCACAAGATACTGTCATCCTCTTTGTCCATTTGTCAGTCTCACATTAGACAGTCTTTTGGGGGTGGGAGTGGATATGCCTGTGGCATACAGGTAAATTAAAACTGTAGAAATGTGAAAAACACAAATACATTAATTCGTAGTCTCCAAAAAACTATGCTCAAAGCAGAAAGGCTGTACCAAATGCACATATCACCACCTGGTGGCCATCCTCAGAATTGCAAGTTTAGTTTACTTTGACAAAATAAGTGAATCCTCTCGGAGAAGACTCTTGAGAGTCCCTTGGACTGCAAGGAGATCCAACCAGTCCATCGTAAAGGAGATCAGTCCTGAATATTTATTGGAAGGACTGATGTTGAAGCTGAAACTCCAATACTTTGGCCACCTGATGCAAAGAGCTGACTCATTTGAAAAGACCCTGATGCTGGGAAAGATTGAAGGCGGGAGGAGAAGGGGACGACAGAGGATGAGATGGCTGGATGGCATCACCGACTCAATGGACATGAGTTTGAGTAAACTCTGGGAGTTGGTGAAGGACAGGGAGGCTGGTGTGCTGTAGTCCATGGGGTCACAAAGAGTCGGACACGACTGAGTGACTGAACTGAACTGATCTGAAGTGAATCCTTTGGCTTCCCGGTGGCTCAGACAGTAAAGAATCTGCCTGCAATGCTGGAGACCTGGGTTCAATCCCTGGGTCAGGAAGATCTCCTTATGAAGAAAATTGACAGCCCGCTCCAGTATTCTTGCCTAGAGAATCCCATGGACAGAGGAGCCCGGTGGGCTATAGTCCACGGGATCACAAAGAGTTGGATGCAGCTGAGCGACTAACACTTTCACTCACTTTCAAGTGAATCCCTAAAGCTAAACTTGTGAAGTAACAATAAATATCAGGCTTGAGCACTGTGAGTTTAGTGTCTGGAAGTAACAGCCTGGCCATTCCACGGGCTTGAGCATAAATGAAAGGTATTAACTGACAAAAATGCTTTGGAAAACTAATAAGTGTATGTTTAACCCAGGGCACATGTCTGATCCCTGCCAGAAACTGCGGAGGAGAGAGCTCCCCATATAGCTAGAGAAACAAGATTCACCCATGAAACAGACAGACATTCAAAACTGCAGGTGGGTGGCGCAAGGTGACACAGAAAGAAACTTTCTGGGCAGGATGTCGACGGGGCTTGATAGCACAGAGCAAGGTTTGGAGAATGAATCCCATCAGAACATAGCCAGTCAGCAGGATGGTGCCTTGTAGGCTGGGGGAGTTGGTAGGAGCAGGGCACTTCAGTTCAGACAGCCACTGGCCTGTCTGATGACCCAGGGATGTGGACCAGCTAAGGTCGGAAGAGGCCACTGCACCCGGCTCCCACTTTTCTCTTGACAGCCCGTCACTGCTGCTACCACCATCGCTGAATCCATTACAAGTGACCATCACTTTCTTAACATAAAAGTCTGACACTCAGCCCGACAAATATAACTGTACTTACAGGGACAAAGGGAGCAGAGGTTTGGGATGCGGTTGACCCAGCAAATTTAGATGAATGGCTCTGCACTCGTGGGCGCAGTATGGGGGCTAGGAGCCCACTGCGGAGGGCAGAGAGAGGAGGCTAGCTCTCTGGGCATGCGGATGGGCCCGGGTCCAGGAAAGAGCACGCCTGAGCCCCTCCTCTGCCCACAAGATGCCCATTTCTGTGAATGGGACCGCGACAGCCCTGTCAGGCCCACATCCTGGGGTGCTCCCCACTAATTCCCCCTACCTTTGCTCTGAGCTGTCTGTCAGCGCCAGCATCCTTTCTGAGCTAAGGCTTCTGCAGCCTCCCTTTCCTCGCATGACTCCTGACACGGCTCTGAGGACTTCAGGCACCAGAGGGGGCCAAAGGCCAGAGCTGGGTCCCACCTTGATCATGGGCTGAACATGCTGAACCAAGGTGCATCCCAGTGCCTCTACAGCAGGCCCCGCTTTGTCAGGACAGGGCACCGGGCCCCCTCCAGCCTGCCCCACCTACTTCCTCCCTCCCCAGGCCCCATTCCCAGCCCCACCCTCTCCCCGCCCCGCCAGAGCAGCGGCCGGCCTGAAGACAGATATTAATGTGCAAATTAGCACAACCCGACTGGGTCCAGATTGCCGCTTGGAATTTGCATATTAATAAATGTTTTTGTGACAGCATTTAGCAGCTCAGAAAGGACAGTCTCCCCTCCCCCACCCCCGTAAGCAAGCCAGCCAGACTTGAGAAGCCAAACTTGTCCCCCCTCCCATCCCCTAACCTGCACAACGTTCTCTCATCAAACCATCTATCATCTCCCTATCTACCTATCCACCTAACTCTCTCTCTCTCTCCGTGTTCCATCCGCCCCACCCTGCGCCCAGCATGGAGCCTTTTTGCCCATCTCACAGTTAGCTAGAGGAGGCAGGACCCTCTCAGAGCCAAAGAAGGGCTGTGCAGAGCTCGTCAGAAGCAGTCAGAGTGGCCAGGGGTCTGGAAAGTCTAGCAGAGACGGGGGGAACCATCTGGGCCCCCAGACAGGACAGGCGTGGTGGGCTGAAGGAGAATTCATTCTCCTGAGGGTCCTGCCTTCCTGGTCAGCAAGGAGAGGGACTCAGGAGGGAGCATAGGCCCTGGAGTGCGAGTCAGGAGCCCTGGCTCCGTGCAGCTCTCAGTCAAGACCTGGGGTGCCTCATATAAGACCTGGGGTCTCTTTGGGCCTCTGTTTTGTCTTCTATAAAATAATAGGTTTCTACCTGACTTCCCACATCACGGGGCTATCATGGGAATCAGACGAGATAACGGATGTGGACGTGCTTTGAAAAGTAAGGAGGGGTTTACAGATGCCACATGGCATTTGGCATGGAAGGAAGAAATCCTGGGGCTGTGTATTACAGACTTCTGTATTATACATGAACCATCTGGAAATTAAGGATTATGTATAATAGAGTTCTCAGCTGGCTGAGGATTGCCGCCTTCAAGCACCCAAACTTTTAAACTTTCATTTTAACTATTAGGAGGGAACATCTTCCTAAAATGCATTCCAGTGCCGTTTTCTTATTCAGTATAAAAACATCACCTGACGTTTTCTCCTGACTCAAGTATGCCTTTTGCAGGGTGCTGTAGTCAAGACTGCCAGAGGCTGTGGCTCGTTCTCTGGGCAGTCAGTGGCCACCGTGTGTTCCGGAGGTTCTTGCTTCTCCTCGCGGTGGTGGCTCTTGGTCCTTCATTAAACCAGTTGCTCATCAGTTTTGGTGATGGAAACCAGAATCACTAGGCTTCACTGAGTTATCCAGAAGTATGAGTGCCAGGTTCCATTCCTGGCATGGGCAATAGTAGTGACTTGATCCTGGTGCTCACCTTTCTGGGGAGGGGAGCAGGGAGCAGCTTGTCAACACTGTTTGTAAACTAGTGGTTAATAGCCCTAGAGTGGGTTTTCCATGAGCAAAGCACACAAGAGTTTTAATACATGGACCGTAAATATTTTACATTTGTCGAATCAATGAAGGGATTAATAAACCTTAGGGCCCCTTATGACCTACTTCCTGGTTCTCTTGTGTTCTCAAGAGTGGAAAGCATGCTTGCTAGTTGCACTGCAGATGAAAAAGGCATTATACATGCATGAGCGTGCACACGTGGTGTGTGTGTGTGTGTGTGTGTGTGTGTAATTTCACTGACTTTTGCACCATTGGAAGAAATCAACAGGACCTCTGGAAACACTGAAACTTCTCCCAAGCCCAGGGTCCAAGGCAGAGGGGAGGGGCCCCAGTCCGTGGTTGCCAGACCTGAGATGGAGATTGCTTGGGTTATGGACCAGCTGTGGGTGTGGGGAGACCCCGAACCTCCATGGATCCATGTTTCCCATTTTCAACAAATGACTTCTACCAACTCTTTGTGATCCCATGGACTGTAGCCCTCCCGGCTCCTCTGTCCATGGAATTTTCCAGGCAAGAGTACTGGAGTGGGTTGCCATTTCCTTCTCCAGGGTACTTCCCCACCCAGGGATTGAACCCGGGTCTCCTGAGTGCAGGCAGATTCTTTACCAACTGAGCTACTAGGGACGTACACGACTTCTACCAGGAGAGATGAAACAGAAGGGTGGGTAAATGTTCACCCCAGCTTGACTGCTGATGCCAGCTCTGTGGGCCTGGACAAGCTGTCTCTTCTTTCTGTGTCTCAGTTTTCCCATCTTTGAAATGGGACAGCAACAGTCCTCATCTCATCATTACCAGGCTGTCCTCTGATAACTGATGCTGAGCACTCAGAAGTCAGTGTCGGCACATCATGAGCTCTCAGTAAATATTTCTGCTTTTTTTTCCACTTGAACATCCTTAGCAGGTCATTTTAAAAGGCCACAAGATTTAATGTAAAGAGTGGTCTTTCAGTGCTGGGTATGACTCTGGGCCACCTCTCAAGCCCAAGTCTCCTCCTCCCAGGTCTTGGAGCAGGTGGAGGCCTCCTTCACAAGCCCCTGGGTTGTCTCTGCCCTCCTGCTTCTTGATGGGCCCATCAATAAGTATCCAGTCAGTGTTGATGAGTGGTAAAGAGCTCGGGCTGAGACTGGGGCAGGACAGGATCTTGCTGTAAATTCTTTGGGTGTAAGAAGTGGGTCAAGCAGGAGGGAAGGTTTGGGGACCAACAGGAATCTGAGTCTTAATCCAGATGGCAGCTGAGGGTCAACAATCAGTCACAGGATATCTTGTGAGCTCATTTAAAAACAACTCGAGCATCTGAGTCCTGGCCTGGGCAGTGGGAAGAGATGTGGAGGAATAAAGGGCATCACCCTGGCATCAGGAAGATCCTATTCAAATGGCAGAGACAAGGCTTTTCTTTCCCTCCTGTTAAGAGGCTGCTAGTATAATGGAGGGGTCCATCCTTACTTAAGGGCACTGGCAAGGCTCCCCCACCTAAGGGAGCCCACCGGCCTTCTGAATCTCCCATGTGGTGTGATACAGCCTTCAGCATTTGCTTGGAGCCTGGAGCCTGGGGTCCTGAGCTGAGGCTAGACAGAGGGTGAGTTGTCCTTTAAAGCACCTCTTCTCCAGAAGCCTTCCCTGACTTTACGACATAATCGCTAGTAGATTATCTACATTGTTTACTCTAACATGGTCTCCTGAAGACTGGGACTAGACCTACCCCAGTACCAGGGCAGGGCCCAGCATTATGTATGGCCTCAAAACTGGTTGTTGGATGAGTAGATAGATGGATGTGGATGGATGAATGATGGATGAAGCATGCTTAGGTGCACAGACACATGAATGGGTGGATGGATGGATGAAGGCTGCCTGGCTGGCTGGATGGGTGGATGGGTGGATGGGTGGGAGGGTGGGGGTGTGGATGGATGGTTAGATGAATGGATGGATGGGTGGATGGGTGGATGGATGGATGGATGGATGGGTGGATGGATGGATGGATGGATGGATGGATGGATGGATGGATGGATGGATGGATGGATGGATGAGTGGGTGGGTGGATGGATGGATGGACAGATGGATGGACAGGTGGATGGATGGGTGGGTGGATGGATGGATGGGTGGGTGCATGGATGGATGGGTGGATGGGTGGATGGATGGATGGATGGATGCATGGATGGATGAGTGGATGAATGGGTAGGTAGATGGATGGGTGGATGAGTGTGTGGGTGGGTGGATGGATGGATGGATGAATGGGTGGATGGATGAGTGGATGAATGGGTAGGTAGATGGATGGATGGATGAGTGTGTGGGTGGGTGGATAGATGGATGGATGGATGAACAGATGGATGGATGGGTAGGTGGTTGGATGGATGGGTGGGTGCATGGGTGGATGGACGGATGGGTGGGTGGGTGGATGGATGGGTGGGTGGGTGGATGGATGGGTGGGTGGGTGGATGGATGGGTGGATAGGTGGGTGGATAGATGCATGAGTGGATGAATGGGTAGGTAGATGGATGGGTGGATGGGTGGGTAGGTGGATGGATGGATGGATGGGTGCATGGATGGATGGGTGGATGAGTGGGTGGGTGGGTGGATGAATAGATGGATGTATGGGTAGGTGGATGGATGGATGGGTGGGTGCATGGGTGGATGAGTGGGTATGTGGATGGATGGATGGATGGGTGGGTGCATGGATGGATGGATGGATGGGTGGATGGATGGATGGGTTGGTGGATGGATGGATGGGTTGGTGGATGGGTGGATAGGTGGGTGGATGGATGGATGGGTGGGTGCATGGATGGATGGGTGGGTGCGTGGATGGATGGACGGGTGGGTGGATGGGTGGACGGATGGGTGGGTGGGTGGATGGGTGGGTGGGTGGACAGATGGATGGGTGGGTGGATGGGTGGGTGGGTGGGTGGATGGGTGGGTGGGTGGATGGATGGGTGGGTGGGTGCACAGATAGGTGGGTGGATGGGTGGATGGGTGGGTGCGTGGATGGATGGGTGGGTGAATAGGTGCATGGATGGATGGGTGGCAGATGGAGGAATGAAGGAAAATGTCCTTGCAGAAGAGAGTCATAAACAGCCAGGTAGAGAGAAGGATGTGGGTGTGGCGGTGGGAGAGCACACAGGTGTCAGCTTGGTGGGAATAGTGGGGAGAGGGAGGCTGCACACAGACCTGTAACCCAAGGCCCAGGAGCAGAGACCTCAGCACCACACGACACTGGGGAAAATGGAAATTTCCCCAGAGAGTCAGTAGCAGGCTAAGTGGGGAGAGGACAATGGTGGTTGACAGGCTGGAAGAACAAGGGCAGCTGGTCTAAGGAGGAGGTGAGGTCAGGAGAGTTTCTCTGTGCATCTCTGAAATCACACCAGTTTGGGGAGGGTCCACTTGTCACCAATGGCTCACCCTCAGATTCAGATCCCAAAATTTGTCCAGGGTGTGGAGATACTGAAGGACTTTTCTGGCTTCAGTGGGGCCCCAGATCTTGCCAGCTCATTCAGGAGCAACGAGCTGTGTTTTTTTTTTTTTCTCATGGCCTCTTATTTGTGATGCCAGAGCTGGCCATTATGGAGGTGATTAAATTTAAAGACACTGCAGTAAACTCCAGCCTACGAAAGGCAAAAGGCAGCCAGCATCATTAACACGTAATTGAAAGCTAAGCTTAATGAGGTACGAGAGGAAAAAACAACCCCCAGTCCTTTTTTGGATGACCACTGTACCTCCACTTCCACTGCCCTGCCTCAGCAGTGCCGGCTACGGAAGTCAGGACAGCAGGTGCTGAAGAGAAACGTGGCATGGTCAGACACAAAAACAGGAAGAGAGAGCAAGGGGGCTGAGAAAGAAGAGTGGGCCGTTAGTTAGGGGGAACTCTCTGGAGAAGACACATCAGCCTTGAAGGGTATAAAGGACGAGTTTATGCCATGAAATCAGGAGGTGTTGGCTGCCCGGGGCCGTCCGGCCTTCCCAGACCCCCATGTTGCCCCCTGTGTTGACACGGGGGCTGTAGACCCGCCTACTCCTCTCCTGGATGCCGCCTCACTGTACCCTGGAAGATCTGCTCGCCCAGCATCTGTGGGTTTTCACAAGACTCTAAAATCTAAAAGCAGGGCTTACCCCCAAGTGCTATTTCCCTTTAATTTGGGGTTTATAATCTATGTGTGTTTATTTCATGGCAATGAATGCTTCCAAGGGACTTGCTCATTGCAAGCGTCGTCTGATTTATTTCCTCTCAACGTTCCAAGAAGGATGTGGTTGTTAATAACAATAATGCCGCCCATCTTACAGCACTCTCAGCTTTTCGGGGCATTTTAAAATCCATTATCCTATTTAATAGAATTGTAGACTCTCAGGGAAATTGTAAAGTCGGAGGAGTTTGTCCTTGGCCACCCCTATGGCCAGCCAGTGCCCACCTCCCTCCCAGGGCTGCCCGCTTGCCCTGTCTGTCTGCCCTACTGTGACGGAACCTTGATGAGGTGAGGCCAGACCCCGCATCTTGGGACCCAAGCCAGGGCTGGCCAAGAATGCCTCCCTCTCCCTGTCTGCCCTCCCTCCGTCCCCCACCCTGCCCTCGTGAATGAGTGCTCCTTCCTCAGACAGGGGAGGACGGGAGAGGGCGGTCCATCTCTAACCCCAGAAGCATTTGGCTTGAATGACTTGAACCATTAGCACACCTGCCTTTTCCCGACAGCCCAGTCCCAGGACTCGGGTTATCAGCCCATTCGTGTCCATTGGTTTCATTTTCTCCATTTCCTCTCTCATGGCTGTTTCCTTGGTGCCTCCCTCTCACTTTGAAGACCTTCAAAAATGAGTCTTCAGCCAGCACCCCGCCCCACCCAGCCCTGCACGTGAGAGGCGCCCTAGGAGCCGAAAAACACCAGAGGCCAGGGGCCCCGAGGCCTCCATGGAATTGTCCCGCACCCATCGCTGGACCCTTGGAAGCCTTGAAGGCCAGAAAAGGATGGTGCTTTGGCCAGAAGGGTGGGAGCAGGCAGGGGCCCAGCCGTGCAGGGCAGGGTGCAGGAGACAGCCAGAGGAACAGGGTGGTGTGTCTGCAGAGGTACACAGGCTGGGCTGCAGCGGGGATGCAGCCGATGGCCAGGCCAGGAAGGGACCTGGGGCTGAGCACAGAGGAACGAGGACTCAGCTGATCACACTGGGTCAGGGAGCTGTGAAAGCTCCTAAGAAGTAGATGGCCAAAAGAGGTGATGTGGTCTGAGCAATGGGAGGTTGCCAGGTCAGGAAAGGGCTGGATGGGGTCGGGGGGTGGGGGGAGGGGCTGCTGTCCTGGTAGGAAGGGGTGAGGGCCAATGGGGAGGTGGGCGGTGGACGCAGCTGTGGGTGCGCTGCTGAGCCCGCTGGACGCTTCGGGTGCCCTCCTGGTTAAGAACCCCCTCTCTGCTCCTGACTAACCTGCCCCCGAGTCTGGGCTCAGTAAAGGAAATTGATTACTTTCCATTGCAATTAACATCTGGTCCCAGGTCACATCGTTAGGATAATTTGTTACAGGAAAAGCGAAGGAACTAGCTCCCAGGTAATAAAGTTCTTGTGGACCCAGTTAGAGAGGCTTTCTCCAGCCCATGGGCAGGGGCTTGCATGGGACGGGGGCTGGGAGAGTCGGGGGGCGGGGGGAGGTGGTCATCAGAAGCAGATGTTTAAGGGTGAAAGAGCAAGGGAGCTTACTCCAGCCCCGGATCCTCGCCCACACCCAGGCCTCCAGCTCCAGCCAGGCCATGGGCAGCAGGCAGTACCTGCTGGTGGGAGCTAGGTCCAACCTCACACACCCCTGGATTTGCGTCCTGGCTCCCCAACCCAGGGAAGCCACTTCCCTCTGTGGTCCTCAGCCTCCTCCATCTCACGGGATGTGGAGGACTCAATGAGCATTTTGTTCAGACAGGACAGGCAGTCAGGGATGGCTGGTTCTGGTCAGATGATTTGGGCGTCCACCCCATGATGCCAGCACAGTTCAGTCTGGCGGTGGGGGCGGGGTGCTCCACCTCCACAGGCTGGGAGTCCGTCCCTCCTCACTGAGGACACCAGCCCTGAGGGACTCCGCTGCCTGCCCTGGGACTGGACCTCATGGCTTCATCACCCTAATTCTCCCTTCATTCTTCAACCACATCCCTGCTGAGCACTTTTGTAAAGACTCCTAAAGTTACGTTTGCAATTCATTTGTTTGCCAGGCGGGCAGATTTATGGCAGGTATCTGTATAAATATTTATACTCTGCGGCAAGGAGGTTTTGGAGGTCACACACACACACACACACACACGGGTCTTCGTGACCCCCCCCCCACCCCACTCTGGCTGGCTGCAGCTAATGGATGAGTGGCCGCCACCCCGTACATTTGCTCGGCCTGTAAACACGCCCAGAGCCGGCCAGGCCACACCACAGTCACACCCGCTTGCACAGCTTTGTCCAGCGGGCCAGCCCTGTGCCACCAGCTTATAATCAGCCACCAACTCACTCTGTCTCTGTTCCACAGAGGATCCGCAGCTCAGGGAGACAGGGCTGGGCCCAGAGCTGCAGGCCCAGTAAGAAGCAGGGCCAAGGCCTGGGGTCAGTGCTGGGCAGTCAGCGCTAGCCTGTGCCTGCCTCGCATTGGGGGTTGCGCTCTGCTGGGGGGCAGGAAGGGACATGCTGGCCTTCCTGAGGTTTGTCCACCAGCATTAATTCAAAACAACCCCTGCCCGAGACTGTGGGAGTACCCCTGTGCACCCCAGGGCAAGACCAGGGAGACCCCAGTTCCGCACACTAGCCTGTCGTGGGCAGCTCTCCAATCTGGGGGCAGGCAGGGAGCCTGGTGGTAGCCAGAGAGCATGGAGATCAGAGACCAGGCCTCCTGCAGGGGAGGGTTGGGATGAGTTGTGCTCAGCCTTGTCTGACTCTTTGCAACCCCATGGACTGCACCCACCAGGCCCCTCTGTCCTCAGGATTCTCCAGGCAAGAATACTGGAGTGGGTTCCCATTTCCTCATCCAGGGGATCTTCCCGACCCAGGGATCAAACCCGTGTCCCTTGAGTCTCCTGCCTTGCCAGGCAGATTCTTTACCTGGGAAGCCCTTAAGATGAGTTAAGATGGTCAATTTTATGTTTACCTGTTTCACCACATTTTCTTAATTTTAAAAATAGAAAGCCTGCCATTGGGGAACTTAAAACGATGATTTTTAAAAAGAAAAAGAAAGAAATGTAGTCTAGTCAAGCCTGCGAGAGGCTGGGCTAAGGGCAGGGGGCAGGGTGTGGGTTCGGGGCTGCCGGGACGGCTGGGCCGATCTGTGGTTGGGAGCTGACGGCTTGGCAGTGGGAACGGCTGTCTCTCTAGCATGTAAATTGCTGTAGATTTGGGTAAAACGCACACTCCCCATCCATCGCTCGCCTCCCACGTTCTCTCCTGGAATTTTTCATTTGGCGAGAGCCGCTGCACAGTGGCTCAGCACTCCCCAGTATTATTGTTCGATTAAAGCAGGCCTTTCACCCGGCAGCTGTAGATCATCAGCCGTCAGGGAGCCCACGGGCAGCTCGCCCGAGGCTGTGGTGTGGGGAGGGGCCGCCCACCTGGGCCTCTCGTGTCCACTAGCAGCCTGACAGGGCCACTTATGCCTGGGCACCCCACCCCCTGGCTCCCAGCTGGCTCAATGCCCCAGCTGGACGGCCTGCCCAGCTCCTCTCCGGCTTGCCAGCGCCTACCCATCCTGATGTTTCGGCCTCCTCCCCTGACGCCCCCGTCCCTTGGAGGTAGGGAGGTGCTGGGACACAGTGGGCTCTGGGGCTAGGTGTCCTTGGGTAGGCCAGTGAACCTGCCTGCACCTCAGTTTCCTCATCTGTAAAGTGCTGATGCTAAGTGCCGCTCTCCTGGTGATAATCAAAGGAGTAAATAGTCAGATCTGCTGATCGTCGGTAACGGATCATCACTGTTACTATGACAACATTCCTTCTTCCCACCAACATCCTCCAGGAGCAAGAGGCTCTGCATCGTGGGTGTGTGTTTCTGTCACGTGGCTCTCCAGTGTCTGGATTCGGTCCAGAGCCGTTGCCCTCTCCGGTCAGTGGGTGGGCGGGGTGTGCAAGGCACACCACTTACCAGATGGGGTTCAATCCAGCTTTGGTCTCTCAGGATCACCTAGTCATCCTCGCCTGTAAACGGGATCCTCTTTTCCCCGTCTTCCCAGCTTGTTGTGAGATGGAGGGAGACCAGCGACACGTCTCAAAGTATCCCGTGAAGGGAGCGTAAAGGATGTCTTGTTGGTGGCGTCTCCTCAGCTGAAACCTTCTGATACTTGGCGTTCTCACTCAGCCCTGGCACATCCCCCCTTCCAGCTGTCAACAGGCTGCACCAGTCACTTGCTCCAGCAGGACCCTGCCCCCAAGAGAACGCTTCTAAGACTATTTTTTTACCCTGGTGGCTCAGATGGTAAAGAATCCGCCTGCAGTGCAGGAGACCCGGGTTTGATCCCTGGGTTGAGAAGGTTCCCTGGAAAAGGGTATATCAACCCACTCCAGTATTCTTGCCTGGAGAATCCCCATGGACAGAGGAGCCTGGTAGGCTAGAGTCCATGGGGTTGCAAAGAGTCAGACATGACTGAGCAACTATCACTTTCACTTCATTTACCCAATTCCAACTGCACACTGGAAAAAAGCACATGGTTCCTAGGGTTCGAACAGTGTCTGGCCCTAGGCCAGTCATGTGACCTCCCTGACCCCAAGTCTTGCTCTCTCTGGGCTCCAGAATCGGGTGGATGTCTGTCACCCTGGGTGCCACCCCCAGGGCCTGGCACTCCCTGAGAACTGCCCTGGGGATAACGGAGGGCCTTGGTTGCCCCCTCCCAGCTTCCAAGATCCCAGGTCCTGGTAGCAAGACCAGGTCTCTCCCCCTCCAACACCACCCCCTCCACCCCTATCCAGTCAATCCAGTGACAAAGCAAGAAAGCCCATACTAGGATCCTGGCACTGCTCAGGGGGTTTTCTACACTCAGATCATGCGAGGTCTCCAGCTGATCAGCATGAGGGCCACATGGGAGGAGGGAGTCTTTCCATCAAGAGAGGCATAGCCACAGACTTTAGAGCAAAGGGGACATTGGATGAGCTGTCCACAGAAAGCCCACCCCAGGAGGGGCCTTGTGCATCCTCAGAGGCCAGGATCGAGGGCTTCTGGTCAGGCCCCAAAGGACCCGCTGAGCACCCCAGGGCCTTGGTACCACCCAGGCCTGGCACCGTGGACTTGGGGGCTTAATACCGCCTATTCCTAGCAAGGGTGGTAAGTATTTGTTGACTGAATTCTTGGTTAATGATCTCTGGGGAATAATGGCAGGTGGAAAAGATGCTGTGAGATCAGGCAAGACATGTGTAAGTCTGATTTCCACCAAAGAGAAGGGTGGTTCCTCAAACAACACACCAGTGCGTACATAATGTGCCAGCCCCCAACAAGATTCTAGAAGAAATGGCATGTGAATGCTTAGAGAAAGAATTAGTAAACCTCAGAGCCTCCCAAACACAACCCAAGAAGCTGGGCCAGACAATTTGTCTCTCTTGTGGACAGGTCAATTTGAGCTGGGGGACCCTCTGCCAATTTTCTCCTAAGGCTCTTGTGGGCAACTGACAAAGTATAGTCTGGAATCGTTGAAGACCTGTCCCTAGGGCATAGTGGCAATTAGGAGGGCCACAACCCAGGGAGATGCCTCCAAGATAAAGCAGCTGCCTCTGGCCCCCATCCTGGCCTGAACCGTGTTGTAATCAGTGACTTGGCTGCCGAGGTGTTGGTCAGGTGGCTTAAAACCGAGAGGAAAGATGGCAGAATAAGAATGCAAAAATACCTCAGCAGATAAAAGTGATGGGCAGATTCCAGCAAAATCAACAGGGAGAAATTCAGGACCTTTCACTCGGGGCTGACGTTCTAACTGCAGACACATGGAAAGAAGAAGGTGCCGCTCCTTCCAGGGCATCCCAGGTGGCACTAGTGGTAAAATATTAATGCAGGAGACCCAGGTTAGATCCCTGGGTCATGAAGAGCCCCTGGAGGAGGGCATAGCAGCCCACTCCAGTATTCTTGCCTGGAGAATTCCACGGACAGAGGAGCCTGGCGGGCTACAGGCCATGGGGTCTCAAAGAGTTGGACATGACTGAAGTGACTTAGCACGCATGCATGCACGCAGCTTCCAGAAGCTTTGTTAACTCAGTGGGATTCTCCCACTCAGTCTAACTCTGCTGCCCTGGAATCCAGGAGCACCTGAGGCTGTGCTAAGACAAGCAAAGTATCTGGAAGGAAGACGTATTGGTTCCACTCTACTCTGTGCTGTTGAACCAGGTCTGGGCCCCAGGGAGAGGCAGGTAAACACTGGGTAGGCACGAGATAGGACATGGAAGAATGTACAAGCATGACCCACGACATTTACACACATGGCGCCCTTGAAGGACCATTTTCTTTCCCATGAGTGAGCCCATGGAAAAAGTTTGTTTCCTGTGCCTCCAAAGGATGAAATTAGGACCCCTTATGGACTGCAAGGAGATCCAACCAGTCCATTCTGAAGGAGATCAGCCCTGGGATTTCTTTGGAAGGAATGATGCTAAAGCTGAAACTCCAGTACTTTGGCCACCTCATGCAAAGAGTTGACTCACTGGAAAAGACTCTGATGCTGGGAGGGATTGGGGGCAGGAGGAGAAGGGGACGGCAGAGGATGAGATAGCTGTATGGCATCACTGACTTGATGGACATGAGTCTGAGTGAACTCCGGGAGTTGGTGATGGACAGGGAGGCCTGGTGTGCTGTGATTCATGGGGTCGCAAAGAGTCGGACACGACTGAGCGACTGAACTGAACTGAACTGATGGAAACTCTTGGGTCAAATTTAGGGTAAGGACTGAAAGCATGACAGCTTTCATTGCTGTACAAGGGATGCGTGGCCACTGTGGTGGTGGTTACTGTGCGTGGATGAATTGGACACTTCAGAGTAGGGGTCATTTAGTGAGGACCTAACGGTTAGCACATGGAGAGGCCAGATGGCCTCATAGTGCGCCTGGGTTCCTCAGTCTCTCCTGCATGCGGAGAAACCTTAGGGACATCTCCACCCTGACATACGGGCCTCCCAGGTGGCGCTAGTAGTAAAGAATCCACCTGCCAACGTAGAAGACATAAGAGACGTGGTTTCAGTCCCTGGGTCGGGAAGATTCCCTGGAGGAGATGGCAACCCACTCCAATATTCTTGCCTGGAGAACCCCACGGACAGAGGAGCCTGGTGGGCTACAGTGCATGGGGTCACAAAGGGTCAGACACGACTGAAGCAGCATAGCACGCTTGCATGCACGCACCCTGAGGTGCACCTTCTAAGAATAATTGTTCCAGTAACATCCATGGGGCTGGAGGGAAGAGTGGAACCCCCACCCCTGCTTCAGAGCAGCAGAACAAGTCCATTAGCATATAATTCTGGGAAGGTGGCCCCACCCTGGACGGAGCAAGGCAGCCATCCTCTCCTGCTTCTCCTTGGGCTCAGGCCAGGAGCCAGGAAGCTTCGTGGGCCCTCAGCTTGTAGGCTCTAGGAGTCGAGGCCTGGGCTCTCCCAGGTCTCAGGCAAAAGGCACTCTCTGCTTTAGAGGAACACCTGACGGGATCGGGCAGCTCTGCAGAGAGCAAAATGGGGTAGTGGAGCTGAGGCTTCCTGCAGTCTGCACAGCCCAAGGCTGCAGGGCGCCGAACAAGGGCCTCAGGCAGGGGGCACAGAGCGCTGGTGCACTCCCTGGGCAGCGTCTCAGGATATGCTGTGGCCTGCGATGGCTGGGCCCCCGAGAGCCTCAGGTCATGGCCTTTCCTGGCTGGAGCAGAAGGCGTGAACAGGGTTAGAGGAAGCAGTGATCCTGGGCGAGTCACTGGGACCAGACCACAGAGGGACCAGGAACGCCGGCCTGGAGAATTCAGGGCTGATCCTCCAGCAAAGCGGAGCCCACGTCTCTTTGAGTGGTGCAATCAGGCAGAGGTAGCGGGCAGAAAGGAGAGGACCTTGGGCAGCGATGGTGAGACTGGAGAGGAAGGGGTAATTCCAGCAAGGAGAGAGGGGGTCATCAGGGGGCCACCCTGAGACTTCAGAAAGCCCAGGGGAAACACACACTCACTGTCAGAAGGGGTCATTCCTGCGTCTCTCTCTCCCTCCCGGGTAGAGTCCCCAGGCCACTCATAGATGCTTCCAGAAACCCAGAGAGTCAGTCCTCCGAGAGATCAGGGTGGGAAGAGTAAGCATGAGCTGCTGGGTGAGAGTTTCAGTCGCTCCCAGCCCTGGGACCCAGCCCAGCCCTCTTCTGTCCCTCGCCCCACGACATCCTGCAGAGTTACATCTTCGCACCTCTGGGTGCTGGGGACCTGTGTGTGTTGGGGTGTTGCTGCAGGCCAAGGCAGAGCTCAGCAGCAGAAAGGGCCTGGTGGGGCAGGAGCTTACATCTCCCTATGGCAGCATCTCTAAGGGAGCCTCCTCCCGGCCCTCCCCCCTCTCTTCTTAGCGCTGCTCAAACAAGCATAGGGCCCCCACCCCCCGCCAGAGGCAGGTGCCCCTGAGGTTTGCTCAGGCTCCTGTGAGCAGACCTGGGCACTGCAGGGACCACATGTCCGCCCACACAGGAGCATCCCAGGGCTCACCCGGGTCCTCCCAGCCCCATACCTGCTCACGCACAGATGGCGCTGGCCCACCTGCACCACACAAAGCACCAACAACACAGGTGTGTGCATGCATCGCCATGCAAGGGCCCTGCAGACGGGCAGCCCTGAGCTCACGCACTGGGGCGGGGCGGGAGGCAGGGGGTGGGCATAGCAGCTTGCTCCCTCTGCGGCCAAGGTGGCCCCAAACCCTGGGGTCAGCCTGGAAAAATGACTTTGCTGGCTGAAAGTGACGGAGGCTGGCCGCCGACCCAGAGGGAGAGGAAGTTTTATGGCAGAAAATTGGATTTGAAATCAAACCAGGTCCCTGGGCAGAGGGCCAGTCTGAGGCCACAGCCGTCAGGACAGGCAGTGGCTGGAGAGGCCAGCCGGGGGCAAGGGTGGAGGGGAGAGAGTGCCCTCCCCACCCATCCCCAGCCCCCCTCCCCGGGGAGCCAGACCCTGCTGTCTCCCTCCTGGGGGGAAGGATCAAGACCCCAGGACTGAACAGGCAGAAAGGGCTGAAACAGACATTTGTGCAAGATGAGTACCAGGGCGAGGGGTCAAGAGGAGGGAACCTGGCAGGGAAGGGAGAAGGGGGAGCACGAGGGCTCCTCCGGCTTCGCAGGCGGGGAGGGGGTTATGGGCGGGGAGTGAGGGGGAGGTTGTGTTCTCACCTAACAGGTCGATGAGTAAATGAATGAAATCTGTATCCTGGGACATATCTCGTGTCACCACATCCAGGTCACAGACGGAGACTCTGAGACCCACATGACCCACAGACTGTTAAGTGGGGGGGAGGGAGGGGTGGGGAGGGGGCTGGAACCTGCCTCTGAGAATCCCAGGGCTGGCATCCCTCCCACATCACCCAGCCCGCGTCTCCGGTTCCAAGGACCCGCCCCAGTGGCCCACCTCTTCACCAAGCCCACCCTCCCCTGACCCTGCAGGAAGGCTGACGCACGTGTGTGTGTGTGTGTGTGTGTGTGTGTGTGTGTGTGTGTGTGTCGGGGGTGGGGTGTTAACGCGGCCAAACAATTAGCTGGAACTGCACGAGGGGGAGGGAGGGAGCCACAGTTGGCGGAGGGAGAGATGGATGAACTTTCCCACTTCACCGGCGCCACGGAGCTGACAGTAAATATCAGAGGTAATGATATTGACTTTAAGGTATTATGGCTCCAAATGTCACTTGTACTCTCGTTCTCTTTCTCTCTCTTAAGGAAAAAAAAAAGGTCTCCCTGACTTGATTTACATTTTTCCTTCCTCCACTTCCCTGTTTCTAGAGAAGGGAGGATGGAAGCACTCGAGGATTTTGCACCCGGTGGATGGTGGGCACCCAACCCCAGGGCCCTTAGGAGAAAGTCAGACGTGGCTCCCTGTTCCTTTTGTCCCAAGTGTCTCCTGCAGGACAAAAGAGACATCTTCAGAGCATCTTTACCCTCTCCCTCCCAGCCTGACCGGGTTCCCAGCCAGGGAACCCTATGCCAGAACCCTGTGCCGTCCCCCAAGACTGGGAGAAGGAAGCTCAAGAGGCCGAGAGAGGCCCAGCCCCCAACTCTTTGCAGTGTCGGGGCACTGGGCACCCCCTTCCCCTCCCCATGGTTGTTTCCAGTCAGGCCCCATCACTCCCACCCCCTTGACTTGGATGCTTCCTTCCAGTCCACTTCCCCCAGCCTCTCCAGCTCTCAGGTCACACCTCCTCCAGGAAGCCCACCACCACTATTACCCAAGCCCCCTCTTCCTCCCTTCCTCCAGCAAACAGCCTGGGACGCCCTCTCCTCCAGCGACACTGGCCCACAGCCTCCCGGGTTTGCTCCCCCAGACCTCATCTCTGAGTCACCTCAGGGCTTCTGAGAGTCCAGTATCCTAGCTCCGCTACTTCCAGATCCTACAGAGCGTAGCATTTTCACTGAGGTTTTCGGTAAACCTCTCTTAAATGGGAGACCAGTAAGGAGCCACTCCAGACACCCCAGAGGAATGAGCAGATGGGTGCAAGCAGAAGAAAAAAGAAGGGAAGCATGGGGGTGGGGCACCACATCCATTCCAGACAGAGAAGCTCTGGGTGCAGCTGAAGCTTGTGAGGTGGGCGGAACCCCAAGGATGCTGTTCCCTTCTCCAAGTTCAGCCTCCTGGTCTTCCATTGGGAATATCCTTTCCCCCTCTACTGGCTCCATTTCCATGGGAGCCGAGCTTCAGGTCCCATGGAGCCAGGAGAGAGCCAAGCAGGGGCTCCAGGCAGGAGCGTGGGGAAGATGGGATGGGGCAAACAGCAGCCCCCTCCACCTCCATCTGCACATGAGCTCACAGCTCTGAGACTCAGTTTGACTGTTTTCCAGAAAGCAATAAGGATCTATCCTGGGACACTTGGGTGGGGTTTTGAACTAGCAGGTAGAAGTCAAGAGCACAGGGCCCGGGACACAGCAGAGCTGACATCTGGGCGTGACTTGGGTGTCATTGCAGACGTACTTCATAACCAGGATAATAAAAAGCCCTGGCCAGGGGGTACTTTGTCCTGCATGCGTGCTGTCGCTTCAGTCGTGTCCAACTCTTTGAGAGGCTATGGACTGTAGCCCGCCAGTTTCCTCTGTCCACAAGATTCTCCAGGCAGGAGTACTAGAGTGGGTCGCCATGCCCTCCTCCTGGAGATCTTTCCGACCCAGGAATCGAGACTGAGTCTCCTATGTCTCCTGCATCAGCAGGAGTGGTTCTTCACGACCACAGCCACCTGGGAAGCCCTACGGCCCTCTGCCCTAGACCCAGTTTTCTGGGCCCAGCCTACCGCCGTCCCAGTTCAAGCCTTGTTCAGATGGGCACCTCAAGGTCTGGTTTGGGGAGAACAGAGACCATGCCCCTTGGCAGGCTCTTCACAGGACTTAGAACTAGAAAACACAATGATAGTTTTTGCCCCACCTGAGACCTTTCCTGCACAAACATTCCCAGTGATCAGAAGCACATGGCCTTTTCAAGATGTTCTGTTCCACGGTCAGACAGTTTTGAGGGTTAGAAAGTTCCTCCTTAGGCTGAGCGAAAGCCTGCCGCCCTCTGAATTCTGACTGCACCCGGTCATTGTGCTCACACAGGTCACGGTCTGGAGAGCCCTCATTCTCGATTCCTAGACCCAAGGGGGATTTTACTGCTGTCCCCATGAAGGGCCATTTCTCAAGAGGGAATCCGGTATCCTGCTGTCGACTTAGTTTTCAAGGTGTCCTGTCTGCCTTCAGGGAAAGTGAAGGAATCGCCTCTGCTCTGTTTCAAGACCCCTCCCCAGTCCTTGGCTCCCAACCTCAGTCAGAGGGTGGAGGGCATGCCACTCGTGATGAGGGTTGACTGTCCTGCATACCCACGGATGGGGGGCCACGCGGAGGAGCGCAGAGAATGGGGAGCTGCTGAGCACAGGGCCGCTGCCCTAGGCAGGTCAGCCAAGTGCCCAGCAGTGGGAGGGGTCTGCTCACCATGCAGGGGATGTTTCCAGAGACAGCATTAGGGCCCCAAACCCCGCCATCTAGAAGCCTCTGTGAGAGACCTAACTTTGAATCACCCAAGATAGTCCGAATCACTCCCTGTAAGGTGGTTGGCAGCTGCCAAGTTTCCACTTCTACCAGCTTCCTCTCTCGTCACACCTGCAGCCCCTGTAAGTCTTAATTCCAGGCTCTTGTATGCTGAGAGCTCTTGTACGTTACGATTCTGCCTGAAGTAAGAGTTATAAAGCTTTAAGAGAAGGCCTGAGAAAATCTATGATATGAAAAATGCTTTGTACCTAAAAAAAAACCTGTAACTTATTTTCTTTATGTTGATTTTGGATACCTGGAAAAATGTTTCCTCCTTTCCTATTTCTTGTCTGTGTCCTGGTAGGTGATAAATTTCTGTACATGGAAATATTGCCTGAGTGAGAAGTTCCCTTCCTTTGTTGCACGGCTCCTAATGACTTTTTCAAGGCACAAAAGCAATGCTCAGCATCTCCCAACCTCACCCAGCTGGGCATCTTCTCCCCACAAGCTCACACCTGCCCCACCATGACCCTGCGCAGGCTGGTCCAGGGCCCCAAAAGCCCAGCAGTGTTTGTGCCCATGGGCATCTCTGCTCTTGTGGCCTCCAGCCAGCCACTGGAGAGGTGGGATTCCACCCTATATAGACTTGAAGAGAAAGGATAGAGTTTCAGAGGGAACTGGAGGAGAAAATGGAGGGAGAAACCAACGGAGTCTAGAGAGGCCCCTACTGGGCACCAGGCTCACCGTCTTCTCAGGGGCCCTGAGCACCAGGCTCCAGGTTCACCATCTTCATCATCCAGACAGGGGGCTCCCCAGACCAGCTGCTGAGCCCTGAGCCAGTGGGTGCCAATGCCCAGAGGTTTGGCAGAATGAGAGAGGAGGGCCAGAGAGGCAGGGAAGCAGAGAGCCTGTTGGACTCTGGCGGTGGACAAGATGTGGAGGGGAAGGCCATGGGAGACACAGGACAGAGGGGGCTGGTCAGAGAACTGGGGGAGGGACCATGAGGAAAGCAGGGTCCAAGGGGCCCTATGGGTCCCCCAGAGAAGTCCAGGGTAAGTTTGCTCCAGGCCGGGCAGCCCCAAGGTCCTCCCTGTGTCCTGGCAGCAGGGTGCCCAGCAAGGCGGTCTGCACCTGCCCCATGACCCCACCCATCCAAGCCCTGCCCCTTCCTAAGAGCCCAGAGTCTGGCCAGCCCCAGGTCCCAGGGTGAAGGACCCCAGGAATTGCCAAGCCCAGCTCAGGCAGGGCCGCCTCTCAGGCTCAGTCTTGACCTTCGGCTGCCGGCTGCGTGGCAGCACCCTGACTTGATTAACATTTAAATGCCATTTGGTGTGAGGAGGAGGAGGAGGAGGAGGGCTGCAGGGCTGGAACAAACAAACCTCGGAGCTGGAACCGAGAGGGGCGGCATCTGGCCCAAAGAGCCTGCTCAGCAGATTTGCAAGTGAAGACCTTTCCTGGTCCTGGGGGTCCTGGGGGTCCCGGGGGCGAGGAGGGCCAAGCCTCTGTCTCTCGTCGGAGCTCTTCACGCCTTTCAGCAGGACTGAGGGGCACTGCCCTTCAGGCCCACCTGACAGTCTTCGCTGTCCTTTGTTGGACCACGAGTCCAGGTGGGGTCTGACCGCGGGGCTTCTCTGACCCTCTGGCTTCTGTTCCCGTGGCATCACAGCCTGGCCCGACCTTCGTGCCCCTGGGCATCAGGGTGCCCACAGCCCACTCTCTGAAGCTCCACTTGGGTCTCCCCTGGCCTCTCTCTGCCCAGCGGGTATCTCAGAGGCCAAGGGAAGGAGTCCTCCCGGCCCCTCTCCAGCCCTCCTGCAGGGCCTGCTGTTAGAGCAGCTCTAATGGGCCAGGTTGCTCCCCGGCTGGGCATCTCCAGGGGTAGCCTGAACGGGGAGACGTGAACCGAGGCTTTAAAAGCCACTTAAAATGTCCTTGATGAGCAGGAGTGACCCCTCAGGAAGGAAAAAGGCCAGAAGAGAGCGCAGAGCTGCGGGGAGCCGCGGGGCCGCCCACCCTCCCACTCACCGCACCGGGCTACCTGCCTGGGTGAGGCCCAGCCTCTGCTCTGGCTCCAGCTCCTGGTCACACCTCTGAGCCAGCGGAAGCCCAGCAGGCTAATTCTGCAAGCCCTCAGGGCTTGATTTGCATATCCAGGAGGTGGTCCTCAGAAGTCATTAACACAGCAGTCTAAGTAACGTCACTAATGGTCAGCCTGCGTTTGCCAGACCACAGAGCTCCGCCTGTCCCCCGCCTGTCCCCCTGGTTGAGCCTGAGCCACTTGGGCAGCTGCAATAATGAGGTGAGGGGGTCAAGTTCCCAAATCCCCATTTAGCAATTTCAGGTCTGGCCCATCCCTTAACCCAAGAGTCCCTGGCGAGTTCTTGGTGGAACTCTGCCCTTCGCATAAATGAGTTTGCTCAGCCTGAACCAGGACAGGAATGCCACACTTTCAAAGATCAACACCCCTGTGCAATAGACAGTCCTGTACGAATGTCGCCTTCTCAAGCCGCGTGTTTTAAGGCCTAATCTGGGCCCTGAAGGTTTAGTGGTAAAGAATCTGCCTGTCACTGCAGAAGACACAAGAGACAAGAGTTTGATACCTGGATCCTCTCTGTCATCCCTGGAGAAGGAAGTGGCAACCCACTCCAGTATTCTTGCTTGGAGAATTCCGTGGACAGAGGAGCCTGGTGGGCTCCTCTGGGGGGCTCCTCAGATCCATGGGGTTGTGAAAGAGTCGGACACGACTTAGCGACTGAACAACAAATCTGTGCCCTGCATTGCTGGGGCCACTGTGAGGGCTGCTAGTAATAGCTGGAATTGAATGAGCCCCTGAAAAGGTGGGCCAGCCTGCAATAGGCCCTGTTTTATAGCACGTGTCCTCATGGACCCTCAGCTCACGGCAAGGAAGGCAGCAACATTCTCACCTGTGATGACCCATGGAGACCCACGGACTGGAGCTGAGTCAACTCCAGGCTGTCTGGGTGCAAAGTCCAGGCAGTTCCCACGGGCTCCCCCTGATGCTCCCCCAGAACTTAGCCTCAGAGCCTGATGCCTGGCCAGAACCCAGACATCAAGCCAGCAGGGGCCTTTCCCTCCTCCAGAAGACATCGTGATCACTAAGAGCATGTGCTGGAGCAGGGCCACCACCTCCAGACAGCTGCTTAGCTTTAGGTGTGTGATGTCTGCTCTCTGAACTTCAGTTTCCTTATCTGTCCAATGGGCATGGTATCAGTAGCCCCAGTCTTGAGTGGGGCTTGGTTCACAGTGTTATTAACAAGAGACCACACGGGGATTTCTCCACTAGAAGAGCTCCACAAAAGGACAGCTGGGACTCTGCTCAGTGAGGGCTGGTTGCTGTGCAGGTGGTGGCAATTGTGTAAGGGGTGAGGTCCCTGGCTCAGCAGTGAAGACACGGTGCTAACCTGGAGTCCTCAGCTCTCTGCTGCCCCTGAGGCTCTTGAAACCCTGTGCCTCTCACTGGGATTTGAACCCACGGTCTTTTCATTGGAATCACTCACCTGGGGTCTGGGCTTACTGAGGCTCGGGTTCTTTGTGTCTTAGCGCAGAAGGAATTCAGTGAGAGGCAATATGATAGGCAAGAAGTAGATTTATTAACATAGGACATTTGTGAGAGTTGCCAGCAAACAGACGAGGGGGCTCTGCCCAGAGGATCAAGAGAGCTACATTTTTATAATCAAAGGAAAGTGAGGGAGTGGGGGAAAGACACCTTATTCCTCATTCTTCCAGTAGACATCAGGCTTTCATCACTAGCTCCTCCTTTGCATCTGGCAGGAGAATGTCTCACCCTATTAAATCAAACTAGGACTGTCATAGCACTTATTCAAATCAGCGTAAGGGTGGTAACATTTTTTCTTTCACATGACCTGGGGCATATCTCATGCTTTTACAGTTAAGCCAACCTGCTTGGTCCGATAGCTTTCTTCAGCGATCATTAACTTACAGTGGTCTCCCAAAGTTCCCTAGGTTTCCCTCCCTATCTATAATCTCCTACTGGAAGATACCAAGGGAACATTTCATGCAAAGATGGGCTCAATAAAGGACAGAAATGGTATGGACCTAACAGAAGCAAAAGATATTAAGAAGAGGTGGCAAGAATACACAGAAGAACTGTACAAAAAAGATCTTCACGACCCAGATAATCATGATGATGTGATCACTAATCCAGAGCCAGACATCTTGGAATGTGAAGTCAAGTGGGCCTTAGAAAGCATCACCATGAACAAAGCTAGTGGAGGTGATGGAATTCCAGTTGAGCTGTTTCAAATCCTGAAAGATGATGCTGTGAAAGTGCTGCACTCAATATGCCAGCAAATTTGGAAAACTCAGCAGTGGCCACAGGACTGGAAAAGGTCAGTTTTCATTCCAGTCCCAAAGAAAGGCAATGCCAAAGAATGCTCAAACTCCACACAATTGCACTCATCTCACATGCTAGTAAAGTAAAGCTCAAAATTCTCCAAGCCAGGCTTCAGCAATACATGAACCATGAACTCCCTGATGTTCAAGCTGGTTTTAGAAAAGGCAGAGGAACCAGAGATCAAATTGCTAACATCTGCTGGATCATGGAAAAAGCAAGAGAGTTCCAGAAAAACATCTATTTCCGCTTTATTAACTATGCCAAAGCCTTTGACTGTGTGGATCACAATAAACTGTGGAAAGTTCTGAAAGAGATGGGAATACCAGACCATCTAACCTGCCTCTTGAGAAATCTGTATGCAGGTCAGGAAGCAACAGTTAGAACTGGACATGGAACAACAGACTGGTTCCAAATAGGAAAAGGAGTACGCCAAGGCTGTATATTGTCACCCTGCTTATTTAACTTCTATACAGAGTACATCATGAGAAACGCTGGACTGGAAGAAACACAAACTGGAATCAAGATTGCTGGGAGAAATATCAATAACTTCAGATATGCAGATGACACCACCCTTATGGCAGAAAGTGAAGAGGAGTTAAAAAGCCTCTTGATGAAAGTGAAAGAGGAGAGTGAAAAAGTTGGTTTAAAGCTCAACATTCAGAAAACGAAGATCATGGCATCTGGTCCCATCACTTCATGGGAAATAGATGGGAAAACAGTGGAAACAGTGTCAGACTTTATTTTTTTGGGCTCCAAAATCACTGCAGATGCTGACTGCAGCCATGAAATTAAAAGACGCTTACTCCTTGGAAGAAAAGTTATGACCAATCTAGAAAGTATATTCAGAAGCAGAGACATTACTTTGCCAACAAAGGTCCGTCTAGTCAAGGCTATGGTTTTTCCTGTAGTCATGTATGGATGTGAGAATTGGACTGTGAAGAAGGCTGAGCGCTGAAGAATTGATGCTTTTGAACTGTGGTGTTGGAGAAGACTCTTGACAGTCCCTTGGACTGCAAGGAGATCCAACCAGTCCATTCTGAAGGAGATCAACCCTGGGATTTCTCTGGAAGGAATGATGCTAAAGCTGAAACTCCGGTACTTTGGCCACCTCATGCAAAGAGTTGACTCATTGGAAAAGACTCTGATGCTGGGAGGGATTGGGGTCAGGAGGAGAAGGGGACGACTGAGGATGAGATGGCTGGATGGCATCACGGACTCGATGGATGTGAGTCTGAGTGAACTCCGGGAGATGGTGATGGACAGGGAGGCCTGGCGTGCTGCGATTCATGGGGTCACAAAGAGTCGGACACGACTGAGCAACTGAACTGAACTGAACTGAACTGAACTGGGACATCTACAACTATCTGTATTCTATCTACAACCATTCTATTCTATTCCTATCGGCTCCATCCCTGGGTCAGGCCCAGATAGTGGTGGCTGGAGATTGGAAAGGGGCAGTGGGCAAACCTGAGCAAGTGTAGCAGAAACGTGCAACCTTGAAGGCAACAACTGATGGCTGCTCTGGGGTCTAGACAGCCCAGGGCTTTCAGCTCCAGGCTGGGAGAAACCACTGACCAGCTCTTTCCAGGGTACCTGGCCTTCAATCCTCCTCCTTGAGGCTCACCATCCCTTCACTCACTCAGCAGGTCTTTACCTAGCTCCTACTGTGTGTCAGGCAAAAGTGAACAAGTCAGGCACACTGTGTGCTCACCTGGCCCTGCAGTTCATCAGGCAAGTGGGAGCTGACTGGGCACAGCTGGCAAGCATGTGGGTCAGCCCTGGGGAGAACACCTGCCGCCCTCCCGCCGCCCACCTGTGCAGGACCACTGCGCCTGTGTCTGGCCAATTCAAAGCCAGATGCAATGCATACCCAGACAAAGGAGAGAACAGACAAGGATAATTTTGGGGAGGGGGGTCTGCCTCCCTCCCAGGCTCCCCTGCCCCACCTCTGCCCTCGCCCATCCTGCTCCAGCCTTCACCGTCCTCACCTTTGCACTGGTTATTCCCTCACCTGGATGCCTTTCAGCGGACTGCAGGCCCCAAGTTCAGACCTCAGCTCCTCTGTAAGCCTCCCCCAACACCCTCAAGCCCTCCCATAAGGCTCTCGCTGGGTCTTGCACAAATCTCCATGGTCCCCGTGGGTATTTCAGGCCACAGAGACATCAGATCACAAAAGCACATGGTATGCCCCAGGGGGACCAGTGACTGGAGGACAGGGCAAGTCGGAGAACAGACGGGGCTGGAGGCAGCCGAGGTGGGGGTCCAGCGAGAGGAGCATGGAGGCCAGCAGGAGGGGGCAGAGAGAGGTCAGAGGACCTATGAGGAGGCTGCTGTAGCCACTCAAATGAGCTGTATGGATGGGCCGAGGCCCTGGGGTGCAGAGCAGAGGTGTGGAGTGTGGACACCCGTGCAGAGAGCCTGGCACGGGCCCAGGTGCCAGCCGGCAGAGAATCGAGGGTCAGGGTCACCAGGAGCAAGGTCGGAAGGTGGCTTAGCTGCAGACCTGAGCGAGTCACCAGAACTCCATTCCTGCACACTTCTCGCCTAGAATGATGCCTTTCAGGATCTTGGAGAGGTTTCCGCCAGAGCAGGCACGACACCCACAGCCTCTGCTGGGCCTCAGGGGCCCTCCTGGGTGGGGCCCTTCCAGACACGGGGGTCCCCATGTGCTGGGGTCTGGGCTCTGTCTCCTCCACTCCCTTTTCTCTCTGCACCTCTGTCCTGCCCCTGCCTCCTTCCACGTCCATCTGTCTGTCTGTCGGGTCCTCTCCTCCGGCCCCTGCTCCACACACCTCTTTTCTCTTCGCTGCCTCCCTACCCTCTTGTCACTCTCCTTTCAACCCAGAGTAGAAGAATATTTTATTATTTGGTGTCTTTATTAAATCAAGTTTTATGTCCCCTGTTTTTCATTTCTAAAGTGGATGAGTGCCACACTATATTTTCCCATTAAAAAGCAAAAGCTGAACAGAGTGGTCAGGATGGCCCCAAGGTGGTTTCACCCACAGGTCGGTGCTCCTTGAGAAGGTGGGGGGTGTTCTCCTGGGCCACGGGGATGCTGCCTGAATCAGAAAACCCGGAGTCTCAGCACAGCTGTGGCAACAGTTCCAGAGAGGCCTGGGAGGAGGCCCTGTGCTGAGCTGGGCACCTGTGGCCAATGGAGTCAGACCGCAGCACAGGGGGAAGGCCTGGGCGGGCCCCCTTCACCCTGGAGCCCCGGCCTGGGACCTCCACCACCACCACAAGCCTCAGGGTGCACAGTCGGGGATTCAGAAGCCAAATGATTCCTTGCAGCCTCCAACCTCAGCACCTGGCCCAAAAAGGCCCAGGGGTTTGCTGAGAAAATAGGTACATTTTTACCTACTCACGGGGACCAGGATGTTTTCTGGTTTACATGGTATGTTGCCACTCACAGGCCCATGGAAGAAACATCCTCATGGAGGGGTCTCGAAGTTCCCCCAGATGTGGGCGGAAATGTCCAGGTCCACTGCACCCCACGCAGCCCGATCACACACCCCTCAGTCTGCAGTGACGCATCTCCCCCACTGTGAACGCCAAGCCAGGCTGCATCCCGTGAGACCAGGCTTGTTTTCTCTACTCCTCAAGACCTTCAGAGGCTAATCATCAGACTCAGTTTGACTGTCTGTAAAATGGGGCAAGAACACCATGCCTCCTACAGTTATTGGGAGGGGAATTGAGCGCTTGCTTGGTGTACTGCCTGGAATGCAGGAGGTGCTCAGCAAAGCTTGGGTCCTCCCCTAAGAGTTTGTCTTAAAAAAAATTTCCAAACCCACATCCCATATTCCAATCACCATCCTAAGGAAGGCCCATTCTCCACCACCCTCCTGGTCCATTTGACATCCGCACCTTAAATCTTAGCAAAGGTGAACTCGAGCTCATCACCTCCCCCTCCTCCCTAATCCTCAGCATCCACCCTCCTGATACCCTATTACTGTCAATGACATCACAGCCATCAAGCCTTTCAGTTCCCTTAGATGACTCCTGGTCCCTCCTGCTGGTGACCCATCCCCAGTGGTCCTTCCCCCGCCCACCTCATTGCCGTCAGCCAGCTCCAGGCCCTTTCAGTTCTCCCAGGACTACACGCCATCATGTCAGACCCTTCCCAGGAGCCAACCTGACTGCCCCACCGCTGTCCCCTGGGATTGCTCAATCAGCCCTGTAGGAATTGTACTCTATCTGTAAAACCATATGCCCAATCAAGTTTACCCTGGCCCCTTAGCCCCTTGAGAAAGGGTCCTTCCTGATACATCTTGTCACCCCTGCCCCTGGCACAGAATCACACCAAGGGCAACACCCTTTCCAGCCCTGCCTCTGCGCCATAGCTTCTGTCTTTCCCTGAGTTCCCAGATGCCTCCCCTCAGTTGGCTGAGTCCCACACCTCCTCCCAGAAGTCTTTCCTACCTGAGGCTCCCATCACCTGAGTGATGAGCTGAGTGGCAGCTCCTATCGCCTG
This sequence comes from Capricornis sumatraensis, assembly GCF_032405125.1. NCBI lineage: Eukaryota > Metazoa > Chordata > Mammalia > Artiodactyla > Bovidae > Capricornis > Capricornis sumatraensis. The sequence continues at coordinate 22,463,919 of NC_091089.1, forward strand.
AGCCACTTCCCCACCCTCCGCCACCTCTGATCCAACTCCCAGACTCTAACCTGAATTGAGCAGCTGAGAAGGGCGACAAAGGGCTCACCAGCATTGGAGCCAGGCTGCCTGGGCTCCACGTTCCTTTTCTGCAGAACGAGCAGGAGGTGTGTTGGGAGACTGAAGGAGTGGAATGTGTAAGCTCTGAAGACGGTCCTGGAATGAGATGAACACTCAGAACTGGCAGCTGTCATGGCCCCTCTGTCTGGTGGCTTGCGTTGGTGTTCTGCCCTGGCCTTGCCCAGATACAACCCCACCTGCAGAGCCCTGGCCTGGCCCTTGCAGCCACCAGGACCCTGATGTGGAACCCAGGATCACAGTCCACAGCTGGACATTTGAGCAGGAAGGAAGAGGGCTGCTGGCAGCTTCAGATAGCACACACTGCTTGTTCAGACTGCACCGCCGGCCGAGCCTTTAGAATCTTGCTTTGTTGTTTTCGCTATTCTGACTTCATCTGGGGACCACTCCTTTGGCCACCTGGAGCTTTCCCCGAGGCAGTGAAAGTTCTTCTTGAAAGTACTTTTTCTAGACAACGGCTCAGTCTCAGGGTAAAAACAATCCCTTTGAATCACGTTTCGGCAACTGGTCAATGGCAGTTGAGGACGCAGGAGACACTTTGGAGACCTGGGCGGAGGTTTGGGGCAGGGGGAGCCGAACGCGGGGGTCTACTGGGCCGGGGGCACAGGCAGGAGGAAAGAGGGGAGGTGCCGCTTCTTGGAGAGGAACCGCATGTACATAATGTGTATAAATGTATATAATAATCATTAGCAGCGATTCAGCTGTCTGCTGCTGGTTTGCAAGATAAATTGCATTAATCAACACGATGCCTTCAGAACTTTTGGCGAGCCGTTTCTTATGCTAATTGGGCCACTTAAAGTAGACTTTCATTGCACCGGGATCTCCGGCTGTCAAGACAATTACTGGCATATGCAAGCCCCACCCTCCCAACCTCCTCTCTCCCCCACCGTCACCTTTTCTTTTTTAAATATAATATTAATGAGAAGAGCTATGCTAATTACCTGGCCAAAAATAAAATCTTGAAAGAAGAAGGGGGGAAATGGGTAAGGATGTGACCGACGGGAAGACTCAGGTCACCTTGAAGGCAGTAGGGAGGAGCCCTCTGGGTGGGGGCTCCCTGGAGGAGGTGGTTAAGATCAAAGATCAGGCCTGCAGCCCTGCTGGAGTAGAATCTTGACCCATTCTCCTACCCCTGGGTGACCCTCAGGACTCGGGTCAGACACAGCATAACTCTGGAAATGGGGATCCCAGAATCCTAGCATCTCAAATGAGAATTGTTACAATCCCAGAACCAGACATTCCAAATATTCTGGACTCCGAGATGGCAAACAATCCTTGAAAACCATGTGATTTCAGCCTGTCTCCCTAAAAGACTAGCAGAATAACCCACTGATCAAGCAAAGCCAGGTCCACTGCCCATCATCCTCATGGCCTTAATGCTGTCTCACAAGGGGGAGGCATTTATAAGGTCAGGGGTTGGTTGAAGGTGGATCTTGCAATATGGAAACCCGATTGGGATTGAGAAGGGCTGTCAAAATAAAACTAGAGCTGGACAGTGCTTAAAGCAGTAAAAACAGATTTTATTTCCAGGACTGTTGCAATAGGAGACAAAAGACTTCAGTTTAGAACTGGGCTCAGATCCAAAGATAGCACGGGCAAGCGGGGGTTTACTGCCAAGGAGCAGGGTCAGGGGATGGGGACAGTGGACGGAAAATTCCCAAGGAGACAAAGGAGTGAGGGGGATTCTGACTTGACAGGATTCTTTTTTTTTTTTCCTCTTTTTCTAAAATGTATTTATTTATTTTTAATTGGAGGTAATTGCCTTACAATATCATGTTGATTTCTGCCATACAGCAACTTGAATCAGCCATAAGTATAAGTGTACATGTGTCCCTTCCGTCTTGAACCTCCCTTCCACCTTCTACCCCATCTCACCTCTCTAGGTTGTCACAGAGCCTCAGGTTTAAGCTCCCTGCATCATACAGCGAATTCCCACTGGCTATCTGTTTTACATACATTAATACGTATGTTTCCACGCTACTCTCTCAGTTCATCCCACCCTCTCCTTCCCCCACTGAGTCCACGTCTGTTCTCTACGTCTGCATCTCCATTCCTGCCCTGCAAATAGGTTCAGCAGTACCATCTTTCTAGATTCCGTGTGTGTGTTAGTCGCTCAGTCATGTCAGACTCTTTGCGACCCCATGGACTAAAGCCCACCAGGCTCCTCTGTCCATGGAATTCTCCAGACAAGGATACAGGAATGGGTAGCCATTCCCTTCTCCAGAGGATCATCCTGACCCAGGGACTGAACCCAGTCTCCTGCGTTGCAGGCAAATTCATTACCTTCTGAGCCACCAGGGAAGGCCCTCTAGATTCCACATATATGCATTAATATGTATGTGTGGGTGTGCGAGCTGGACTGTGAAGAAGGCTGAGCACCGAAGAACTGATGCTTTTGAACTGTGGTGTTGGAGAAGACTCTTGACAGTCCCTTGGACTGCAAGGAGATCCAACCAGTCCATTCTGAAGGAGATCAGCCCTGGGATTGCTTTGGAAGGAATGATGCTAAAGCTGAAACTCCGGTACTTTGGCCACCTCATGCGAAGAGTTGACTCATTGGAAAAGACTCTGATGCTGGGAGGGATTGGGGGCAGGAGGAGAAGGGGACGACCGAGGATGAGATGGCTGGATGGCATCACTGACTCGATGGACGTGAGTCTGAGTGAACTCTGGGAGATGGTGATGGACAGGGAGGCCTGGCGAGCTGCGATTCATGGGGTCACAAAGAGTTGGACATGACTGAGCGACTGAACTGAACTGATATGGTATTTGGATTTGCTTTTGTTTTTCTTTCTGACTGACTTCTCTCTGTGTAACAGGCTCTAGGTTCATTCACCTCATTAGAACGGGCTCAAAAATGGGAAGAATTTCTTTTTAAAGCTGAGTAATATTCCACTGCATAAATCATATGCACCATAATTTCTTGATCCATCCATCCGCTGATGGACATCTGGGTTGCTTCCACGTCCTAGCCACTGTAGTGCCGCAGTGAACACTGGGGCACATGTGTCTTTTCAGTTATGGTTTCCTCGGTAGTGCCCAGTCGTGGGATTGCTGGGTCACATGGTAGTTTTATAGCTAGTTGTTCTTTGTAAGGAATTTCCATACTACTCTCCACAGTGGCTGTATCAATTCACATTCCCACCAGCAGTGCAAGAGGACTCCCTTCTCTCCAAACTTTCTCCAGCACTTATTGTTCGGACATGACAGGACTCTTAATAAAGGCAGACTAGAACAATCCGCGGTGGCTAGTGGTAAGGAACCCGCCTGCCAGTGCAGGAGACATGAGAGACCTGGGTTCAACCCCTGGGTCAGGAAGGTCCCCTGGAGGAAGGCATGACAACCCACTCCAGTATTCTTGCCTGGAGAATCCCATGGGGAGAGGAGTCCATGGGGTCCATGGGGTCGCAGAGTCAGACATGACTGAAATGACTTAGCAGGCATCCTTGATTCAGATTCAGGGAAGGAGAACAGAAGTCATCTTAGGAAATGGAATAACACAGACGTCCCCCACCCACCCGCTCTGTCTTGGCCTTCCCTGGTGTGGATTCCATGAAGTGAGGTCCCCTCTGCCTGCGTGTAGCCTTTCTCTCCTACCCATCACCCACTGGGGCACAGAACGTTCCCCCCGCCCCCGGGCACTCTTCACAGGCACAGACACACCTTCATACCTGGTTACTGCTGGGGCTCTGGGCAGCAGGGAGCGCCGTGGGGGCTGGGGGCTGTCAGCCTCTGCTCCCCACCCCCACCCTCTCTCCTTGGGGGCAGCAGCTCTTGTAGGGCTGCCCTGGGTGGCTGCCCTCCTGTCTTCCTGGAGCAGAGGGTGGGCTCACGCCCCACCTTGGTGTGGGGGATAGTAAAGCTTCTTTGAAGAAGATAAAGGAAGCAGGGGGTGAAAGGGATGAAGGGAGCTGGGGACTGACTGGTTCTGGTCCTGGACTGTTTGGGATGCTGAGCGAATCCACAGAGGAATTCCGCCCCAGACTTTCAAAGGCCCTGGTCCTGTACCCTGAGCTCTAGGTCCAGGCAGATGGAAAGGGGGAGGGAGACCCACCCTGGTGCCCCCGGACCCCGGGGGCCTTCGTGCTGGGGAGCATGGGGGCTGTAGAGTGAGATGGGCCTGCTGTGGGAGTGGACAGGACTGAGGGGAGCCAGTCAGGACGACGAACCCTAGTGGGAGGGATGACGACTCTGGACAACTTTCAGAAGGCTCATGTGTGTCTCATCCGAGTTTCGTGTCCTGTTCCCAGGACCCACCCCCCACCCGCAACCTACTCTAGAGTCAGACCCTGTGCACCCTCGCACCCCAGATCCTCCACGGCACTGGTCTGCTTGGCTCCTCCTGCTTCCTGTTGAGACTCCTCTCCCAGGAGGGCCAGGGAGGTCTGGCAGATATGGGGTGGCATAGGGCAGCTGTGGGCAGGTGTAAGACAGATATGGGCAGGTGTGTACAGGTGTAGGGCAGATGTGGGCAGGGGTAGAATAGGTGTGGACAGATGTGGGCGGGGTAGGATAAGCGTGGGCAGGTGTGGGCAGGGATAGGATAGGTGTGGGCAGGTGTGGACAGAGGTAGGATAGGTGTGGGCAGAAGTGGGCAGGTGTAAGATAAGTGTGGGCAGGTGTGGGCATGTGTAGGATAAGTGTGGGCAGGTGTAGATAAGTGTGGGCAGGTGTGGGCAGGTGTGGGTGGGTGTAGGATAAGTGTGGGCTGGTGTAGGTTAAGTGTGGGCAGGTGTGGGCAGGCATGGGCAGGGGTAGGATAGGAGTGGGCAGGCATGGGCAGGGGTAGGACAGGTGTGGGCAGATGTGGGCAGGGGTAGGATTAGGTGTGGGCAGGTGTGGGCAGCGGTAGGGCTGGCTCTGAAGCTCCCAGGTGGAAATGAGTGGGGCGGGGCCAGGAGGAGCCGCCAGCAGAGCGTGTGCAGCTGCTCTGGCCCTCTCTCTGGCTGAGGAGGGCCTGCCCAGTCAGAGAGGGCAGACCCACCATCTCCAGGACACTTCCCATGATAAGAGCAGATTCTCAGGCACAGAGAATCTGGTGCAGGGGCAGGGAGGCTCCTGAAACTCCTTATTGGTAAATAAATAATTGGCATCGCAGTCCCCTGATTGATGAGCGTAGCAGTGTGTCAGCATTTCCTGTGTGAGGCCACGGATGAAGCTTCGCTGCGTAGCCGCTGTTACCAACCCACGTGGCCAGCGGGGTGGAGACTGCCAGTGCACCCCGAGTGCTCTGGGCTCCCCTCCTCTTCCATCAGTGCCTCAGAGACTGCAGGTCTCTCTGCAGCCCCCACCATCCGGCATCCTGGCAAGTCCCTGAGGTCTCCTCTGAAGGCGAGGGCTGAGGATAGGAACTGCTTCCTCAGGCAGTAACCCCTCCATCAGCAGGTCCTAGAGACCCATCTCCAGGTCACCTCCACCCCTTTCACTTCCCCCCTCCCCTCCACTGCATCCTCCGCAGCTCAGGTCAGGTGCCCCCCTACACACCCCCGACAGGGACTCCCCAACAGGGACTCCCCACTGGGGAACCCCAGTGCTGCTGAGTAAGGACTCGCTGGGATGGCATCCCAGGGCCCCACTGACCTCCCCAGCCCAGCCCAAGCCTGCTGTCCCCCCAGAGTGGCCCCAGTCCTCCTGAAGCTCCTCAGGCCTGCCCCCACCCCACCCCTCCCTTTGCACAAGCAGCTCTCGGTTCCCCACGATCCCTCCCCACCTCCCCCTGCCCCCTCACTCTCAGTATCACCACGGAGATGCCTTCTCCAACTGCCCGATCTAAACTGCCCCTCAACACTTTTCTCTGCCCCGCAGCCCTTTCACAGTTCACCAGCATCATCTGTACACAGTTCACTTTCATGCACAAGGTCCACCTCCTCTCCTGGGGGAGACAGGACGGTCCATAAGGGCTGGGCCCTCCATACCTGGCCCACAGAAGGTACCCGCCACACTGAGGTCATAAGACGACTAAAGCAAGTCAATTCCAGGAGGATGGTTAGGAAACTGACAACTGTCACACCCGTTCCCCGCCCCTAGGGGCCGCTAGGGAGGAGCCCAGCTCCTGCCCCCTCCCTAGGGGTCCCGAGTCCTGTCTCCCCTGGGCTCCCCGGGAGGCACCTTCCTTCTGATGCACCAGTTCTGAGCGCATCTCCTTGCTTGGGGGTGTGCGCTCAGAAGAGGACTCGAAGAAGGGGACTTGTGACTCATCGGGTAGGTGACGCTCGACTGGTGTGACGTCAGGCGGCCAGCGGGCCAGGCAGAGGAGGTGGGCACTGTTCTGCGCTGGAGGGGAACCCCCCTCCCTTACCTGGAGAGGAGGTGACGGTGGGACCTCCCTGCCCCACGCCCCAGGGAGGGCGTTCACGGTGGGCCCGGAGGACAGGCGCTGCACGCCTCTCCCCGGGAAGGCGCCATTTGGAGTAATCAGTTTTTTAATTACTAGTAATTAAATGTGTGTAACCTGCCCAGCTGCCACTCCAGGAACTAGGACAGAACTCCTGGGGGGCAGCGGGTCAGGCACACGCTGGGAGGGGCTTCGCGGTCTTCAGCCCGGGCGCAGAGGAGGCTGGGGGCCTGATACGGAATAAGCGTGACTCCCCGGGGGTCTCAGGTTGGGGTGGGGGTGGGTGGGGGCAGCTGGAGAGACCTCAGCCTCTGGGCGGGCTTCCTGCGTTTCTGTCTTGGGATCCCCAGCCTTCTTGGGTCCTCTTTCCAACTTCCCTTCACCCAAGAGCAGCAGGAGGTGCCTGCCCGAGTACTCCGAAAAGGCAGGTGCTCGCAGCAGGGTAGGGGGGCGCGCCCACCCCGTGATTTCCTCCGCTTCGAGCTTCCCAGGAGCCCAGCCCCTCCCCAAGGAGTCCTCCCTGGGATTCCCCAGGCACCACTCCACGGAGCAGAAAGCCGGCCGCATCCCCTCACAGAAGCACTGGGTGAATTTAAACATCTGCTAGGCAGCCTCCACCGCCCCAAGCGCCACCCCTCAGGGGAGCCCCCCACCCGGTTTAGACCCAGCCGGCGGAGGCCACGCCCTCCTCTCAGGCTCGGCCCCTTGCTCTGCCCTCGCCCGCCGGCATCTCTGCCTCACTTTCTCCAGCGCATCCCTCTGTCTCATCTTCCTGTCTCCCGCTCCCCGACTCAGTCTCCCACTTAGCGTCTTTTGCAGAACAATTAAGATACAAAGAAAGGCAATCTCTTTGCTTTCCTGCAGTCCCCTTTGTTGTGGTCGGGGGGTTGGGGGGGGAGGGTAGCGAATGGGTGAAGGGGCCCCTACCAGCAGGGAGCCGTGAAGCAGCTCCATGTGCCTGCAGCCCTGGGACTCCAGTCCCTTTGGAGACGAGCGGTCCATCTTCCTAGGGGCTCACACTTCACAGCCCCTCTGCCACCCCCTTGCGTCAGTTCTCCCCTCCTCACCACATCCTCCACCCCTGGGCTGTGTAGACTCCGATGGAACAAGAAGAGGGCTCCAGCAGGTAGAACAGAATGTGGGGCGCTGAGCACCGCCGGGGTGGGGAAACACACCCTCCCCTCTCAGAGCCTTCAAAACGGGGAGTTGTGGGGGGAGGACCCCTGGGTGCCAGCCCCCGGGGATGTCGTCAGGAGGCTGCAAGGCCACTCATAGGCAAGCACACCCCCACCCCACCAGCCACAGGCCTCTCTTGCCGGAACGGAGACAGCACCTGTCTTCAGGTTCATGAGTGGCCGAGAGCCTCTGCAAACCCTTTGCCAAAGTGTGACGCGGGGTCAGCGCACGGAGAGAAAACACAGCAAAAACTACAGTGTCGCGATGGCAACACGGCCCCTGTGAGTTCCCAGGGCCCACTCCCGAGCCTCTGCTGGGCTTGGCGAGGACACATTCTCCAGAGTCTAACAGTCTTGCTGCAGCTAAGGAACACTGCCCCCTTCCCTCCCGGCGGATGGCCCACCTCTCGGTCTTAAGGAGCCCCAGGAGCCAGCTACTCCATCGGACCACTTTCCCCTCTCTCCCTCAGCACCCCAGGGTTCAGCCTCAGCCGAAGTCACTGGTCCTTGTGTCCCAGGAGCTGCTCAAGAGGGTCTTCCCACAGTCAGTCCTTGGCATCAGCTCCCTGGGACCCTGTGGGGCAGGCAGGTGGGGGAAGTGTGCCCCTAGATGATCTGGCTTTTTACCTGGCTCTTCCTCTGGGTGCCTGGATCTGGACTGCACACCACCCTGCCCTTGCAGGGCTCAGCCTCTGGGGAGAGTCAGGAACGAACCCTCTCGAGCGGGCAGCTGGGCCCAACACACCATTGGGGCAGTGGGCGTCGGGAGCCAGGAGTTCAGCTGGGGAGACCGGCTGAGCTTCCTGGAGAAGGGGCGCTAAGGCAGAAGTCTCTGGAGCACAGGTCGAGGTGGAGGCAGACAGACCCTTCTTGGCAAGACGAACATTTTTGGGCCTGGGTAAAGGAAAAAAAGAGTTGGCTCATTGGAAAAGACTCTGATGCTGGGAGGGATTGGGGGCAGGAGGAGAAGGGGACGACCGAGGATGAGATGGCTGGATGGCATCACTGACTCAATGGACGTGAGTCTGAGTGAACTCCGGGAGTTGGTGATGGACAGGGAGGCCTGGCGTGCTGCGATTCATGGGGTCGCAAAGAGTCGGACACGACTGAGTAACTGAACTGAACTGAACTGAAAGGAAAAAGGGACATGGTGGGGGCAGCCTAGCAGGAGTAAGAGGTGAGGAGGAAGCCGGGAAGCTGGAGGCTGGATGGAGTCAGCTTGACACACCTGCAGCCACCAGCTCGACACTGTGCAGACTAGCCACTCCGTGTGCACGCACAGGTGCCAGGCCTGCAATCAGGCGGTCCCCTCGTGTACACACACACACACAGACACCACACACACCACACACATACACACCACACACACACACACCACACACACACACCATACACATGTACACACCACACACACACCACACACATACACACACACCACACACATGTACACACCACACACACACCACACACACACACCCCACACACACCACACACACACACACACACCCTGCATACACCACACCCCGCACACACCACACCCCACACACACACACCTAACACACACCCCACACACACACATCACACACACACACCACACACATGTACACACCACACATACACCACACACACACACCCCACACATACCACACACACACACACACCCTGCATACACCACACCCCACACACACACCACACCACAAACACACACCACACACACCACACACGCCACACACACACCACACACACCACACACACACACCACACGTACACACCACACACACACCACATACCCCACACACATGCACCACACACACGCAACACACACCCACACACACACACACCCTGCACACACCACACCCCACACACACACACCCAACACACACCCCACACACACACATCACACACACACACACCACACATATACACCACACACACACCACACACACACACCACACATATACACCACACACACACACCACACATACACACCACACACACACACCACACACACACACCACACACACCACACACATGTACACACCACACACACACCACACACATGTACACACCACACACACATCACACACCCCACACACATGCACCACACACACGCAACACACACACACCCCACACACACTCACACACACACACACACACACACACACACATACCAGCTCCCCATCCCTGCGGGCGGGGACCGGCACAGACGCTGAACACAAAGCCCAGCCTGGCCCAAACCCTCAGAGCTGAACCCTTAGACTGCACCCGGGCGCCATCTGGTGGTTTTTTTTTGGAACACTGCACCTTCTGAGGTTTCAGGCTCCTGGGAGCCTCGAGGATGTCACAGGGAGAAGGGACACCCCTGGTCCTCACACACACAGAATCATTGCTGGCCAGTCCTGACACCATAGCCAAACTCAGCTGCACACAATGCCTCACAATAAAACTCCAGAAGACACATATGGACACAGAGGCAGTCATTTGCTTTCACACTTCTTTATACCTCTTCTCACCAAAGAAAATTTTTAGGAAATAAGGACAGAAAACACTATTCATAGCTCAGCACAAACATAATCACAGCGAATGCCTTCTGTGCGCTTCCACTCGGCCTTGGTGGGCTCTCAGCACACCATTCATTCTCTCCTGTGGTCCCTGCGCCTGGGTTCAAGCTCACACGTCTAGATGTGTTCACGTGGTTCCAGGACTCCCTCCTTTGATGTGAGCCCCAGGACAGCACCACAGGCGGCCTCCACCAGTGTGCATGCTCACACAGACACACACAGCCTGGGGACCACTCGAGGCACAGGACACTGGGGGCCTCTCCCGTAATCCACCCCGTGCTTCAACCCAAGGGGCCTCCTCTCGCTAATAGGAATGGTAAAATTAAACTCACTCTCTTGCATTGGTTTTGTCCCAGGAGACTCACAACACATCTTTACATACACTAGCTCAAACACTAGCTTTTATCTACCCTACCCCCATTATTTCCCAGATGAAGGCATGGAGGTTCAGAGAGTTTAACTCGCCCAGGGCGACAAGACCAGGAGCTGGCCAACTCTAGCCTTTTCCCCCCCAGAAGGGCAGGTCTCCTGGGACAGGTCCGGTGCAAGGAGGGTGGGCGGAGCGCTACTGCAGAGCCCGTGGCAGGGAAGGGTGCTGGCTCCTCACTGCTCCCCTGCACTGCCTCCCAGAGGCTTCCCAGATCCTGTGAGGCAGGGACCCTTCCCCACCTGGGCCGCCACACCCGGGCCGCCACACCAGAAAAGAGAAGTGATGTCATTCTGTGAGAGGGAAGGCTGCCCCTGAGCCAGCAGGGCCCAACCGAGCTGAAGCTACTCAGAGAAGGTTGCTGTCACTGAAGGCCCCCAGGGACTGCTGGCAGGGGACAGGAGGACCTAGAAGAAGGTAGAGAGCCTGCCACATGCCTCTGTGTGTGTGTGTGTGTGTGTGTTTGTGTGTGTGTGCACGGGAACACTATTATTTTCCCCTAGTCTAAATTCCTGTATGTGGCCATACACAACCCTCTCAGGACAGAATAATCAGGCTCTCGGAGGCTGGGCAGAGTGGGATTAAGGAGGAAAGAAGCTGGAGGTGGCACCTAGGGTGAGCTGCAATGTTCTTCCATCCTCTGAGACAGGGACACACACACACGCACATACGCCCCAGCCCCCAAAGACAAAGAGAGGGTGCAAATCTCAGCAGAGAGACACAGATTGCCCCAGAGGGGTGGGATTAATCAGGGCAGACTTCCTGGAGGAGGAGGATCTTGAGCCTAGTGGCCTCAGGAATCCATCAGAGAGTTAAGTAACTGCTCTGAGACAAGCGTTGTTAGCAGCTTCATATGAATATCTTATTTACTACTCACAGCAACATTTACCTGTAGGAATCCTCATTTTCCTTTGGACGGATGAGGAAACTGAGGGTTAGCAGTCAAGTAAGCCATTTAAGGTCACACAGTCAGTAAGTGACAGAGCTGTGATGGAAACTTTAGCCTCTTTGGCTCCTGGGAGCAACTTTCTTTCATCATCATCATACAACCTAGTGTCGGAAGGAAGGGAAGTGGCTGCTGGGCCCAAATGAACATGTGCGCAGACACAGCCAGGATCTCCTGGAGCCCTCCCATGGGACAGGTGGCAGTGCCCTGGCTGCCAGGTGGCTGGCCCCTTGTTGGAGCAGGATGCTCCTGCCACATCCTGACACCTTCCAGGCACCACTTTCCAGCCCTTTGGAGAGAGTGTGATGCCCCTACCCCTGCCCCCAACCATCCTCACGTAAGTTGCTTCCAGACAATGTGTGTTCAAACGGGTGGTCTTGGCCCCTGAGCACCCCGCATAATTCCACCGGAATGTCTGTACCCTGTGGCCCAGACTTCCCCTCCTGTGGGCAGCAGTTAGAGCCCTAAGCTGGTGGCCTGAGTGGATGCTATCCCTCTGCTCCTCTGGGATCGATAGGGCCACTGGTTTCCAGGGAAAGCCCAGCCTGCCAGACACACAGCCTCACCACAGAGCTGGTCGTTCACACACAGGTGTTTCCTGTAGGATACAATCCCATCTGCTGACACCTGGCCTCCTAGCCCACCACATCCCACTGAGACCCCGCCCCAGGGCGTCCCAGAGGCTGGTGCTGCTCCCTAGCCACCGAGGTGGTTCTCACCATCACCTCTACTTTGATGAGTGGTCATTAAGAAGAGAAATTAGGCATTTCCTGTATGAAAGCAGGGGGTGCAAAGGAGGGGAAGCTGCAAGTGGCTCAGGCTTTGGCTTGACATCCATGAAAACATGTTTAGTAGAGACATCAGACTCACAGGTGGAGTGAGCACCCCATCATAGGAAGCATCCAAGCTGGGACGGCCTGAGGCCTGGAGGGTGCTGTGAGATTGCTGTCAGTATCTCATGGGTGGTCAGATTAGACGCCCATCATCTTCTGAGTTGGTGATTCACAGTCACCATCATCTCCATCAGCAGGGGCACCTTCTTCAAGAACCAGATGTGTTTAGCACAGCCATCTAAGAAAACTTGCCAATTCCCCACCCAGGGATCTCAGTCCAGCGGACCATAGTGCAGACAATGAAGAGGGTGCTGAGGTCCCCTCTGGCCTGTGGGGCTGGTGGACAGGAGAGGGCACTTGGCTTGGGAACACTCATTAAATGGGTGAGTAAGCGAGTGAATGAACAGGCAGCCGCAAGACCACATCTCTGCTGAGTCCTCCTCCAGCTCCAAGGCCAGCCCCCACTGCAGAGAACCCATAGGGTTTCCCGGGACTGTCCCCCCACGGGGCACACCCCAAAGCCTCTTGAGAAATGCCCTGATGCTGCACCCAGGACCTGGTATCTTTGTCTCTCTCCTGAGGGGCCCACAGTTCAGTCAGAGCTGAGCCCAGCCCAACTGGCAGAGGCAGAAGCCCCAAAACTCAAGAGAGCCATATTACCAGCTTTGTCCTACAAACAGATGTGGCATTTCTGGGTCAGAAAGGATACCCTAGCCAGGAGTTGACTGCACTTCCTGAGCCACGGCTTTGTAGAGAAATGTGTGCTGAAACCCTCCTCGCCAGCCCAGATGTCAGCAGGAGGACTGATGTGAAGTGCATTGTACAGGGAAAACCACGGGACCCGCAGAATCCCAAGTCACTGGGATCCCTGAGACTAGGGCGGCTGCACCTTGGGAAGCTCAGCACAGACCTCCCCACAGCCTTCCCTCCCTACTGCCTCCTGCCAGGTGTCACTGGCCAGAGCATCACCACGTGTCCACATGAAATATGCCAGAGAAGAAAACTTCCAAATCTTTGCACATATGTGTCCACGTGTCAAGGTGCAAGGACCTTCACATTCAAGCTTAGGCGAGTTCCCTCCCAAAGCCCAGCAGGAGTCCCTGAGGTCCATAAAGGGATCCATCTGGGGAAGGTAAACTTTCCCCTCCCTGCCCCCCACAGAGGGAGTGGCTTGGCTGCAGGGTAAAATTTATCATCATTATCCTAATATCATCTCCAAGTTTGACAGTGGCAGCCGCTAAAGAAAATACCAAGGCTTAACTTGGGGCATGCAGGAGAGCGAGGCAGAAGATAGGAAATATGATTTATGATGGAAATCAATGCAATCATAATACTCTGTGCTTGTGAAATTGGGCTGCACCACCCGCGCCCACAGGCCCACTCCAGCCCTGCCTGTCACAGGGTGTGAAGGACCCTGGAGGCAGGACCCAAGTTGGGTGGAGGGGCCCAAATGACTGGGACCCTGCCCAGCTCCTTTCCCTGTCTTCTGTGGGGAGAAGTGGAGGTGTAGGGCATTGTCTAAAGATGGAAAGAAGCCAATTAACCTAGGTCAGGCCATGTCTTGGGCACGTATTTGTTCTGCTCACCACATATCCTGTGAAGGTAGAGGAGTCTATCCTGCATCTTCTAGACCATGAAACTGGAGCACAGAGAGGTTAAGTGACTGAGTTAAGGTCACACAGCTAGTCATAGCAGAGCCAGTCGCATTGTGCATGACATCACATGAACAAAAAGGTGTCAAGGGCTATCCATGCCACGTGGTGTGAGGGGCCCCAAGAAAGCTCCACCTCCCCCCAAATGTCCCCTTGCCTGTCCCAGCATCCAGAATTCCACCAGTAGCAATATCCCTTGGAATTAAGCCATATCCTATTCGTATTTATAAAATGTGGTGTTGGTGGCGATGGTGACGACCGTGGCAGGCGGTGATGGTGACAGTGATGGTTTTCAGACATGTTTGTCACAAACATAGGGCAGGGGGTCAGCATAAAATACGGTCAGGCATTGCAGGGGACAATCATTTCTGCTTCACAACTTCTCTAGAAGAACCGGACCAAGAATTCCACACTGTAGCCAGGGAGACCCAGAAACGTGTGGTGCCATCTTTCTTCCTGGCAGATTTGGACATGGGCCGCCTTCTGTCACTGAGGGGGAAATCCCAAGCCACTTGTGCTACAGATGTGGTGGGGGGTGGAGGGGGAGGGAAAAATGACTTCCAAGAATTCCCCAACTCAGGTCCTGCCGTCCAGCCGGGGGAGCACCAGTGACTGAGGGCGTGTCCTAAGAGGGGCACTTTCTCCCTAGGTCCTCTGAGAGCAAAGTGAAAGTGAAAATGTTGGTAACTCAGTCATGTCCAACTTGTCGCGACCCCATGGACTGTAGCCTGCCACGCCCTTCTGTCCATGGGATTCTTCGGGCAAGATCACTGGAGCGGGTTGCCATGCCCTTCTCCCAAGGCAGGGTTTAAATCAGAGGTGCGAATGAATGAATGAATGCTGTCAGGAGCCGCTTCCTCCTGGTGCACTGGTTGAGTTCAGAGGCAGGGAAGGAAATTGGAGCCGGTCAAGGATGGCCTCAAGGGAGCCAGGTCTCTGGGGAAACAGGCTGGAGAGGGGCTCTGTGAGAAGCAGGTGGAGTCCAGCCCCCAGGAAGCTCAGAGGCCAGGAGATCTCAAGAGGGAGCCTTTCTTAAATCAGGCTCTGATGAAGGTGGGGAGAATCCTGAGGAGGGGGTGTGGGGCTCAGGTGGTCTCCCCATGTCTCCACTGCACCCTCCTCTCTAGACACCAGGGCCCAGGCCTGCTCTGCCCACACCCTCATCAGCTTTCTGTCCACCAGACTGCGGTGGGGGGCCACTGCACGCTCCTTTCAAACCAGCCCTCGAGCCACCGGGGAGGAAACAGAGACGGAGGCGATGTTGCCGCCTGAGTGCAAAGGGATGCAGGGAGAAGGAAGCTATTCCAAGGGTCCAGGGACACCGCCAGGCCAGCGACGGGAGGAGGGTAGGCGGTGATGCAGCAGGGGCCAGGGAGACACAATAAGATGGAGAGAAATGAAGCGGGACCCCACCCGAAGCCAGGGGTCGCGGGGCAGGTCTAGAGGGTCGGCCGGGGAGGGGCGGGTGGGGGGGGGGGTCGGGGGGTGACAGCTCTGGCATTTCGAAGGGCACCTGGGGGCCAGCGCCTGCCTTGATGAGACCTCGGGAGCTCTATAGACTTTCCAAACCTAATTAGTGTTTAATGGTCTGGAGAGACGCCACATCCGCCATCACCGGCCGCACCACGCTGGCCGGCTTCAGATTCTTAATTAACCTTTAAGGAGATGATCCGCTGTGGCCGCCTGGGGAGGCCACGTCCATCCCCATTGGCGCGTGCGCCCGGGGCGCACGGCTCTCTGCGCAGAGCGAAGCGCCCCGCGCGAGAGGCTGAGGGTGACCACAGCCTCCTGCTCTGAACCAGGTTTTCTTTTGAGAAGGCTCTGGAGCATTCATCCCACTGAGGCTACCGGCTCAGAATCACTGCAGGCTGGGGAGGCAGCCCTCCCCGTGCTAAGTTGCTTCGGTTGTGTCCGACTCTTTGGACCCTGTGAACACTTAGGATCAGGGAGAGGGTAGTTGCAGCCATCAGCCACAGTCAACAGGGGCCGCCATCTGGCAGGAGGCTACCCAGGGAACAAGGCAGGCCTGTGATGTCGAGGCCGAGAGAGAGGCAGACCATCTGCCCAAAGGGGACCTCGTCTCCTTGTGAGGAGGTGGGCTTTAGTCCTTGGGCAGGGAGTCTGAGGGGTTCCCAGCAGCTCCTGGTTCAGAATCATCCTACTTCCTGCAAGGAACGTGGGGCAAGACAGAGTGAGGGGACCGTCCAAGTGGAGGTCAGCAATGCCTCCAAGAGTGTTGGGTTCCAATCTGCTGGTGCAGAAGCTATTGGAGGCTGTGAGCCTGGCCCTGGGCAGAGGCAGTGGTGGTCCTGGAGCCAGAAAACCCAGGGAGTCAGCTTTGGGCTGGAGGTCGTGCGTACCTTGGGGACAGCCAAGGGCCAGAAACCACGAGAACCCAGCATGCAAGGGGAAAGAGGGTGGTGATAGCAAGAGGGATTCTAGGGCTGCCTCCATGGGGTGCAAGTTGAAGAGAAGGGGCTGGGCAAAGTCTCTGGGGGTGAGCAGGAGAGGGGAGAGGGGCCAGTGACTCTCAGGAGAACCCTACCATCAGGGGACAGGGGTAGGCAAGCAGAGGGGCACAGAGCCGGCAAGGGGGGCGGGCAGTAGAGTGGAGAGTGAACCCATGTACTTAGCACCCCATGCCCATAACAGACACTGACAAACACACACACACACACCCCCACACCCACACCACAAGCACCATCCCCTCTGCCACCCATGCCCTCCAAACATCTGCAGTCTTGCATACACACTCAAGTGTTCACCCCCACCAGGTGCCCCAGCGCCCACGCACACGTGATCACACTCACACCTAAGCCTGACACACTCATGGGCAGTGCCCGTGACCCAGAGACCCTGGTGTGTTCCAGGAGGAGGGCCATGATCGATGCTTATTAATGAAGCTGCCCCGGAGATGGCTAATTGATGGCGGTGTGCGGCTGTTGTCTGGAATTTAACCTGATTCATCATTTAGCCTGTTGGAGGCTGGAGCGCTGTGTTAATTAATGCCAGGAAAACAGACTTGGATGAGCTGGCGGTGCAGGCTCGTATTAGCAAACGGAGAGCAAGGGGCAGAGGCAGGCAGTGGGGGGGAGGGGGAGAGAGAAAGAAGGAATGATTAAATCTAAAGCCCAGAGACAAAACAAATTCCAAATAGCCAATGTCGGCGCTGTTTCTAGGATGACTCAGGTTTGCGCTTGGCTGGCATCGTCAGACTGGTGTGGGACTAAGAGCAATTTCCTCTAGATTTGTCATTTTTGTGGTGTGGGCTTTGTTTTTTTCCTTTATCTTGCTTAGGGACTGTCCCTCCAGGCCTGAGACTGAGCCCCGTGAGACAGGGAGGAGGGGTCCCGGTTTGGGGGAGAGCGATGCGGAAAGCGCCCTTTCCAGGGTGGATGCTCACGGGGGTGGATGCTGAACCTGGCGGCAGGGTCCAGAGTCCAGGGCGGCCTGGTGGGGCAGGTGGTAGAGGAGGACTCAGCGCATCGGACTCAGGGCCGGGCTGCAGGGAGATGGGGGAAGCAGCAGGGAAGGTGGGCCACGGGCCTCCATCCAGCCCCCAGGGCCAGGCTGCCCACTCCCCTTCTCATTCCTGCCCACACAGAGGAGGCCAGGTCCAACTCAGGAAGGCAGTGGTTCCACAT
The DNA here is from genome assembly GCF_032405125.1 of Capricornis sumatraensis. Taxonomy (NCBI): domain Eukaryota; kingdom Metazoa; phylum Chordata; class Mammalia; order Artiodactyla; family Bovidae; genus Capricornis; species Capricornis sumatraensis. The sequence continues at coordinate 22,481,608 of NC_091089.1, forward strand.
GGGCTGGGAAAGGTCAGACCCAGCTGGACAGAGCCGCATGCGGAAGGCCCAGAGCCCCCGAGCCCCCTGGTGAGGTGCGTGCATGCTCAGGGTTGGTCCGCACAGCTGAGGGAAGCCTTGGGTGCTGGGCTCGCTTTGCCTTGTGGAGCTCTGCTACCTGGGCTGATGAGAGTACAGGAGGGGATGGCAGGCTGGGAACACTTCCTCTCTGGTCACTAGAGCTGGCCAGGGCAGAACTGCAAGAAGAGCATGCCCCTCCGCTGTGATGTGGGAGCAGGAACCGAAACGCCCCCCCCTCCCCCCTCCCGAGCGGAGCAGAAGAAGGGACTTCCAGGTGGTGGGTCCCGGCCAAGTGCGGGTCTAAGGGGCTGAGGCCGGAGGCACCCTGCGTGGCTGCGGCCCAGGAAGGGTGGGCTTGAAGGCCTTTCAGCAAAGCCCCTGTGCAGACTGGGCCGTGAGCTCCCCGGGGAAGGTTTGCTGTGCCTGCTTGTGCAGGGATCAGGGCAGAGCCGGCCGGTGGAGAGGCTCTGGGGGCTGAGGAGTTGGGGGAGCGAAGCGGGTGCTATAGTGTGATTGCTGAGCACCTGCTAGGCGCCGGGCACTGTGCTAAGAGCCTCACAACTGCGAGGTTCTCCACACTCCGGGGCTGAGACCCTAAGAGGTCAAGTGACGGTCCCACCTCATGGCACAAGTAGGTGGCAGAGCTAGGACCGACATCCAGGCCTCCCAAAGAAGTCAGGGCTCGTTTCATCCAGAATATCCATCTATCCACTGCTGGTTTTTTTGTTGTTGTTGTTGTTTTTAATCACACCCCCCACCCCCACACTGAAGAGGGTTAGCGACCCAGCCTGGCCCTGCAGGCTAATGAGCTTCGTTTCCACGGCAGCGGACGGTAATTAGGACCACAAGGGTCCTCCCACCCTTGCCAGGGCAGCTCCGGCGCCTTGGTGGGAGCGGGTGAGACGGACGCGGGGCTTGGAGACAAAGAGACAGGCTGCCCTTGGCTGTGTGGGCCTGGGAAGCCCTGGCCGCTGGGTAGGGGCTGAGTCCAGCCGCACCACGGCGTCTCTGGGATCTCTCACTGCGCCCCCTCCCCCAGCCTCACCTGCCACAGCCCCGAGAAGCACCCACCCACGCAGGGGGGACCTAACCCGCACCCCACGGGCAGTGGTCGGGGGTGGGGGGGACAAGGAAAACTAAGAAGCTTATGGGGACCCCTCCCTTTGGAAACCAGCTGGAGAGACCTTAGACCAACCCAGCGGAGGGGGCACCTCCTTTGTTTGTACCCAGTGGGTGAGGGGAAAGCATTCTGTAAACTTAGATTCCAGAGAGCGGAGAGGGCGGAGGCTGGGAGAGAGGCGGGGGAGAGAAAGAAAAAAGCAGAGGGGAGGGGAGGGGGCCGCCCCAGGCAGTCCCACCAATAGGCTCCTTCAGCGCCGCCGCTGTTCGCTGGACACTGCGGAGCAGAGCAGCCTGTTGCTATGCAACTGCCGGGGGCCTGCTTGTGGGGCTGGACCACGGAGGATGTGCCGGTTGTACAGACTCCCGCGTCCTGCCCCACCCCCTCACTGCGGGCATGAGCTCTCCCCCCGCCCTCCACCTGTCCACAGATGGGGAGGAGACCCAATGCCGAGACAGCGCTGGCCGTTCCTGATCTAAACGTCCCCCCCGCCCCGATCGGGCGCCACTGCCCCGTGCCCGCGCTGCGCCCTTGCTCTTTCCCAGCGCGGCCCTGGTGGAATGCTGTTACTGCCAAAACCTGACGGGGTCGGGAGTTGGGGGGGGGGGGGGCGGACACCGCTGCCCGCAGCACAGGCTCAGACCCTCCTGCGTCCACCTGACCTGTCTGCACATCGCAGGCCCTGCTGCGTGGCACCCGGCTGGCTCTTCTCCGAACTCCACCCGCGTGGTCCGCAGTCGTTCCTGCCCTGAACCCCTCCCCTCCCCCCCATCCTCCCCACCCCATCAGTTTTGTTCCCCTGGCTCATCTGGTGTCCCAGAGGATGGAGGGAGGTAAGCCTAGGCGAGTGGTCAGCCCCGGGTCTGGAGTTGAGGAGGACTTGAGGAGTGTCACCCGCCAGGGTCACGCACGCCTCCCATCCAGGCACATGGAGCCCACACAGGCACACTCCTGTCCTGACGGTCATTAAGGCACTCGGGCCCCTGTGCTGCTTCTCCGTCGCTCTCCTCCATCCCCTCAAAGGCCGCTTTGGACGGCAGCAGACCGCACTGAGTCCAGAGACCGCGACTGGCAGAGTGAGAGGTGTGCCTGGGGGGAGCCGCGCCGCAGTCCCCCTGGCAGAGGGCGCAAGGGCTTGGGACTCTTTCTCAGATAGGTGAGGATGAAGGTGAAGAATGGGAAGGATGAGGGTTCGATGTCCCTACAGTTGACCCGGAGGTGACCTCCTGTGTTGTGTCAAGGGACAGGCCAGGGGCCTCTGCTGGCAGGCGCCCCCGCCCTCGACCACCACCACTTGAGGGGCAGCCGTGAGCTGGACCATCTAAACGAGGAGAGGGGTGAAGAGCTGACAGGGCCTACATGCCTGACCCAACAAGCATCAGATGGCCTCCTGAAAGCGGGGAGTGGGAGCAGAACCAGATTTATTAAAAATCTTATCTGGAGGGTTTGCATTTCAATGGGCTGTGGATTTGCATATTTTAACAATAACCTCCGGGTTCTTCTGTCTGGTCTGCGCTCACTGGCTGTCTCTCTAAACCACGATCACTGCTTCAGTAAACCCTTCTTAATCCAAAGGTACAACATCGCCACTTTGCTGGAGGAGGAAGGATTAAAGGCCTTTCTCTCTGGACCAGAAATAGGGCTGTTCGGCAGGTGACCACTTCTGGCCTCTGGACCCTCCTGCTGCCAGGGCGTGGCTGAGGCAGGAGGGAGCAATGCGGGTAACAGGCGCATTAGAGGGTTCAGTCATCCATCTGCTGGTGGCTTGGATGGTAAAGAATCTGCCTGCAATGCAAGAGGCCCGGGTTCGATCCCTGGGTCGGGAGGATTCCCTGGAGAAGGGAATGTCCACCCATTCCAGTATTCTTGCCTGGAGAATTCCATGAACAGAGGAGCCTGGTGGGCGAGTCCACGGGATGGCAAAGCGTCGAACACGATTGAGCAATTAACACTTTGATTTTTCATCCATTTGCTCGGCGAGCCTCTGAACACATACTGCGTGCCAGGTGCTGTGGGAACAGAACTGTGTGGGCCTTCCCTCATAAAGAGGAGACAGACGTTAAACAAATAAATCTACAAATTGAGAACCGTACTGGTTCATAACTGTCCTAGGTTGTGGCAAGGCAGTGAAAAGAGGGGAGCTTGAAGGGACCCTTCAAGGTGGGGGTTGGGGAGCTGAGACCTGAGGTATTGGGGGGGTGGCCGGGCAGCAAGCGCCCTGCACCCACAGGCGGGCCTGTGACCTGTCCTCATGCCCTGGGAACGGTGCCACCCTCTGGCCTGGCCAGAAGTCCCCTCAGAGTCTGGTCTATGAGCAGGGGCTTCAGCAAAGGAGCGTGTCACTTATGCAATCACTGCAGGGTGTCCTTGAGTCAAAACTTTATGATGACAGCCAACAGGATCCCTTGACTCTCTCCCCCTCTCTATGGAGCAAACCGTATGCGATTTATTAAGGAGGTAATTAAAACAGTGTATTTACAACAAGCTGCAAATAGTGTGTGCCACTTCTGCCAGGCCCCTTCCATGTCTCGAGGGGACTTCAGGAGCCCCGGGGCAAGGGATTCATCCTTTCCTTCCAAGGCTACTGCGGGCCTACTCTGCACAGCCCTGGGAATCCAGGAGCCTGGGATTCAATATCTGCCCTCTGGGGCTTTAAACAAACAACTCCTCCATTCATTAATTTGTTCATTACGAATTGCTAAGTGCGGCAAAGGCAAAATCCAGGTGGAGGGCAGGGTCGCTAAAGAGCAGCCCACCTGTGGTGCCCACGGTCCCATTCAGGGGCTCTCTTCTGTATCTGTACTGGATGATTGCCTCCTCATTTATACCAGAGGCTAGAAATTCTCAGTCCATCCTCCACAAATTACCCAGAGGTCATCTTTAAGAGATAAATCTTTTGAGTAACACTGTTTCTGGAGCTTGTGCACAGTTCCACCTGAAAACACGTGATGGTCAAGGAAATGTCTGATGCCTGGAGATAAGCTTGCAAGGTGATGGGGACGCAGAAAGGCACTGTGTTCAGGGCGGCCTCACGGGCAGCCCCCGCCCCTTGCTGTCACCCAGGCCTCCACCCTCAGAAGGGTCCCATCCTTGGGGTTTAGTCCTCTGCAGTTGCCACCTTGAAATTCTTATAACGTCATCTTTGAACTTGGGTTTTGTAAGTGTCGTCCATGGCGTGAAGGAGCCCGTGTAGGGGGGCTGGGGGACTCTGCTTATGATCGATTCTGCCTCCCCCTGCCTGATCCACATACATCCTGGTCCCCACGTGCAATCACTCTGCTTTCTAAGCCAGCCAGCAATGGCTTGGGTGGAGTTTAGCGAGGTCGGGTCAGGCCCACTCTTCCTGTGGCCCCCCCCACGGGCTTGCAGCACTGACATGTCTGTCTGGTCAACAGAGCCCTTGTCATAGCAGGTGACTAATGCATGTCTAAAACAGACTTTAAAATACCCTTGAGGGCCACCTGCCCATGTGGGTTAAGGCAGAGGGGCCATGGGCAGAAGTGAAGTCTGGCCTGAGTTCCCAGGGCTCACCTTGGGCTTGGTTGTACCAGGTTGGTCTGGACTCAGTGGAAAGGGGAATCCAGTCCACCCCCAGGATACAGCACGGGTCTGGGTTCCTCTGAGGGTCTCCATGCCTGAGGGGACCTTCTCTTTCTTCTTAACCTTCCTGAGTCTAGCTTACATTTCTCTCCTCAAGGCACCCTCCAGGCATTAGCCACAAAAACGAAATTGTATAATTTTGGTGATTCTGCACAGGAGTTAAATGTTCTGATGTTTGCATTTAAAACTGGCCTCACACAAAATAAAGATGAATGGTAGAATCCATGCTAATACTTTAAATTTTATATTTTTCTTTACTTAAAATGACATCAAATAGCTGAGTTAAAAAAAAAAATACCATGACAAGTCGAGAAAGATAGACACTGTGAAAGAAAGGGAAAGCTTTATGTTTTAGTGCCCTAATGATGCCTTTTCCCTTGCTTTTTGAATAAGTGAAAGTGTTAGTCGCTCAGTCGTGTCCGACTCTCTGCAACGCCATGGACTGTAACCCACCAGGCTCCTCTGTCCATGTGATTCTCCAGGCAAGAACACTGTAGTGGGTTGCCATTCCCTTCTCCAAGGGATATTCCCAACCCAGAGATCTGACGCAGGGATAGAAGCTGGGTCTCCAGCACTGCAGGCAGATTCTTCACCATTTGAGCCCTGCAAATTGTCTCTTCCCAGAGCAGCGATGCCACTGGGGTTGGGGCACAGATGTCCAAACAAGCCCAGAACGCACGGTCTGCTTCTTCACCGTCTCCGTGGCCATCGTGTGTGCTAGGGTGGGGGACAGACAGCATAGAAGCTGAGGTCTCTGGGAGGATGAGAGCAGATGGGGACAGAGGAAGAGTAGGGGCCAGGTTTGGGGAGTGGGTGGGCGCACACAGAGCTAAGAGCTGCCTCCAGTGCAGGCTGCGGGTTTGGACAAGAAGAAGAGTCAGTATTACTGGAGGACTTCCCAGTTTGGGGAGATGTGAGCCCTTTGGATGAGCAGGGAACAGCATACCACCAGGTACCCACACACCCCGAAAAGAGCCAGAAAGGACCCTTGGCTTTGAGGCTTGGACACCCACCCTGAAAGTACATCCAGGGGCTCAGCTGCCACTGGAGAGCACGCTGGCCATCTCCATAGGCCACCACAGTGACCCTGCCACCCCCACCCCCAGCCTCACGCAGGGCACTGGCCCAGCCTTTCCTGGCTCACAGATCGGCAAACAACGTGGAAGCTGACGTCTTTGGGGCCACTGCACTAGTCTTCTCCCTCATTCAATTCCATCCCCAGCCTGAAGGAATTCCTTCATGAGGTCTGTGATGTCACACAAGTACTACCCAAGCATGGGTGTGGGTGCACGTGTATACACACACACACACACACACACACACACACACACACTCACACTCACACTCCAGGAGACGAGTCCTGAGTTAGGGTCTGAGAGTCTGTGAGTAGGAAATCAGGTCCCTGCTGTTGTTTGAGAAACATGTGACTCCCCAGTCTGTCACACATGCGCACACACACACACACACACACACACACACTTATACACACACACGAGAGAGAGAGAGAGAGAGAGAGAGAGAGAGAGTAGCATAGGCCACGTGTGGCCAGGGGGCTGAGAGCTAACCAGTGAAGTCTTATCGGAAGGACAGGAGGTCTTGTCGAGGAGAAGGAGGGTGTGGGTGGCCATTCCCTGGTGGCTCGGATGGTAAAGAATCCACCTGCAGTGCAGGAGACTTAGGTTCAGTCTCTGGGTGAGGAAGATCCCCTGGAGGATGGAATGGCAGCCCACTCCACTATTCTTACTGAGAGAATTCCATGGACAGAGGAGCCTAGAGGGCTATAATCCATGGGGTCACAAGGAGTTGGACATGACCGAGCTATTGACACTTTCACTTCACTTTTTAATTTTTTTGGATGAGTGACAGGGAGCTTTCCAGGCTCTTTTTTATTTCTGAGACAGCTCTCGGTCAGCTCACTGGGGCCTGGTGTGAAGCAGGGGGCTCGGGATCCTGAGAAGACAGGTGGAGGGGGACACAGCTCAGGGGCAGGGGGCCCAACGGATGCTGCGGGCAGTCACGGCTGTCCCAGTGAAGCAGGGCGAGTTCTGAATGACCCCAAGGCCCTTGCCAGCACTGTCTTAGGCAAACGCAGGACAGTAAGGGACATGGGGGTGGGGGTGGGCTCAGCTCTCCCCCCAAAACCCCCATGCCAGCCCTCAGGAAAGTGATCATAGCAAAAGCAAAGCGGGGTGAAGATAGCCCCTCTCTAGTCTGGTGGCTGAACACCTGGGGCACTCAGGGGCCCGTGATCCAGGCTGGCCCTGCTCCGGTGTGGTCTCATCCCAGCCTCGCGGAGCCCCTTGCAAGCCCAGGGAGAAGAGACACAGAGACAGGGGCGTGGCTGCCACGCAGGAACAAGCCCAGAAGCACAGCTGGAGTTGTACCAGGAAGGCAAGGGAAAGGGTAACTGGAGCCACAGTGGTTAATCAGGGCCGGCTTCCCAGGTGCAGAGGGAAGGCCCAGCACCCTGGCCCACAGGGGGCAGCAGAGAGCCGCAGAGGTCGGTGGGAGGACCACGCGGGCCCCCGAGCAGAGATGAGTGGGGTGTGAGAGAGCTAGAGGGTGTTAGGAAAGATCTGGCTGGCCTGTCCATCAGTCTTTTTGTCTGCCCACTGGCCACAGTCCTCTCCTTCCATGGGGACCCACGCTGGACAGACAGGTGAAGCCTTTGGACTAGCTCAATCATCATATTTATTCTAATTGTATCGTAATCGTCCCCAAGGAGCCCGGTTCAAATGAGCTTGACATTATTAAAATTTTAATGCCCAGTTTTCATAGCTGAATGAATATTTAAAGGGTATGTCCCAGCTTAAGTTATGATGATGAAGAAATTAATGGAATGTCTTGTTTAATGCATGGATATGTGTTGACGCAAAAAGTGGCAGAGATGGGGAGGGGGAAGGGAGACCCAGCCAGAGCAGAAGGGGCCTGGGAGGGAAGGAGCCCTGCCGCCCACCCTTGGGCGGGACAGGGAGGGCCCCAGTCCTGGGCCAGGACCACTCGCTCCCCCTGAGGGTGCCCCCTGGGCTGGAAGCAGGAACGCAGTCGATGACAACGAAAGTTAGCGATGTCCCCAGGAGGGTTGACCCTGGAAGCATGAGGGCGGTTTCATGCTTGACCTGTCCTGCAGGCAGCCCAGCTCAGGTATCAGGAGACCCAACCTGGGCTGAAGGCCACAGGGGGCATGGGGTGATGACCTCCAGGCTGATGACCCTGCCTCCAGCCCCAGGCCCACCCAGAAGGACAATATCATGGCTGAGAGGGACGCCTGGACAGAGCAGCAAGGGATGGGTTAAAGGAAAGACACAGAGACTTAGGCTCCAGCATCCTCGACATTCACTTACAAGGGACGCCCTGGGGCTCATGTGGCTGAGAGGTCCAGAGGCCATGGTCAAAGTCAGAAGGGCAAAGAAGTGGCCACCGCCCCTCTGCCTTCCTCCCAGAATTCTTTCTCCCCCTCCACACCGGTCATGCCTCGCAAAGCCATCTCTGCAGCGTGGTCTGACCTCTCCTCCCCAGGACAGAGGAAGGCTGAGACAGGGCCTGAGTCTGGAACAGGGAAGAGAGACTGGCCAGAGAAGGGAGGTCTCCCTTCAGGCTGGAGGCGTTGGTACAGAGCCTGCTAAGAAATCTTCCCGACTGATCCTGACACTTTATTTCTGCTGAGAATTAAGAAAGCACAGGCCATATTTTCTCTCTCCATCTAGCCAGGCACTCCCTGACATCCCCGTGAAGGCTGTGTGGATGCTGACCATCCCTAGATCGTAATGGGATATGAAATATGACCCCAGGAGTCACAGGTCCACGGTAGCCAAGTCAATTCTGCTCCACCACCACGGGTGCCTGGCCCACAGCCGAGGGCAGGTGGGAGGCTGGACAAGCCCCTGGGTCCTTGCTGCCAGGATTCCAGTGATGAAGGGTGTCTGGAATCACCGTCCGGAGCTGGCCGGCTCAGGGAGGGCTAGTGGGGGGCGGGGGGCTGAAGGGAACCAAGCCTGAGTCCATGACCTGGGGCACAGCATTCACAAGCGCCCAGGTACCAAGGACAGTGGCCGGTGGCTGCTGCCTGAGGGTGGGGCGCCCCCGCGGGGGGAAGGCTCCAGGCACAGGCAGATTCCATCTACCTTGTTTACTTTACCCTGGAAAATGGGTCCCCTCAGAACAGAAACAGTTCCCCCCGCCCCAGCCCTTGTCAATCCACAGGACTCACCCCCTCTGCTCGCGCAAAGAGAAGGCTTGCCGCGGGGCTTCATGCAAAGTCCCCACCTTCAGAAACAAGATGGCAGGGAAGGCGCCCTCCTGGGTCCCCTGACCTAAGCTTTTGGGGTTGGCCTGGGCCCGCTCTGGCCCCAGGGATGAAGTCTCCTCTGTGGGCTCCTCCCTCCCTCATCTCCACAGCTGCAGAGCTCGGCTGACTCTGGCGCACACACCTCTGCCTGCCTCTGCTCACCCCCAGTCCTCACTGGAGAAGCCTGAATCACCCCACCGCCCTTCCCACCTGCTCCCTGCTCTTCTGCTTTGAATTTTCCCAGACCTTCCCCAAGCCTGTTAGGCCTGGTTTCCAGCATCTTTGAACACACAGGCCAGTGTCCAGAGTCCTGGGTTCATCTTGATTACCACTGACCACCTGTGTGACCTCAGGCGAGTTTCTTAACCTCTCCAAAACTCCGTTTCCTTGGCTAAAGTTTCCCTATTTGCATACACCCTAGGGGAAGTGATATTAGTCCGACAATATAATTTTGGAGCAGCTGTTTGTGTTCCTGTAGGTGTAACAGGGCAGTAGCCCCCATGCAATTCAATGCCCAAACTTGACTGTACCGTCTAAATGGAAAAGGGAGAATTCCTGCAGGGCCTTTCCCCCTGGAGTACCAGAAAGACTTCAGGGTCAAGGGCAAAAAGCTGGTGGGGCTGTGAGAGAGACACTTTCAGGCCAAAGGAACACACAGGGGGAAAAAAAGAGCTGGGCCATGAGGAATGGAATGATACAAGAGATGGTGGGAGCCAGATTTGTGGGGCTAGGCTGAGGAAGCTGTAGTCAATATGATGGCCCACTTGCCCCTTGCCAGAAGGACATCCTCCCTTCGTCCTCTCCTTCCAGAGCAACAGTGCAGTGTATGCTCACCCAGTCGTGTCCAATTCTTTGTGACCTATGGACTGTAGCCTTCCAGGCTCCTCTGTCCATGGGATTTTCCAAGCAAGAATACTGGAGTGGGTTGCCTTTCCTACTCCAGGGAATATTCTCAACCCAGGGATCAAACCCATGTCTCTTGCATCTCCTGCATTGGGAAGTGGATTCTTTACCACTGCACCACCTGGGAAGCCCCCCTTCCAGAGCAGCTTGGGGTCAAATGAGATGAAATATACCAAGACCAACTCACCCTCGTCGTGTTAGCTCCATGCCTACCAACCCTGGCTGCATCCCAGACCTCCCACTCCCGGGGCTTAGCTTTTCATTGGAAAAAGACAGAATAATACCTTCCTCAGAGAATTATAAAAATTACATAAGCAAGAAAGCCATAGAAATTCACCCAGGAGAGAACAATGGCCAGAACTGGGTCCAGGTCAGCCGTGGGGCCTTTCTGGAGTAAGAGACCATTGCAGCTCTGGGGGGTGTGAACCGGGGGAAGGGGTGTTCCAGAAGTGGAGAGAGCCTCGGAAAGGGCTGGGTGTGGAGCCTCCGAAGGCATAGAATGGAAACCGGGGGGAGAGCCCTTCTCCCACAGTCAGATTCCTGCTTGGCCTCCTGGATCCTTTTCTCAAGGACTGGAAAGGAGGTGGTTTATGGAGGAGCCAGGGCCCCTGAAAGGAAGCTGGAAATTTCCTTATGGCCCTCTTTCTTCTCCCTGTGACTGGAGGTCCCTGTACCACACACTTAACTCTGCTGGCAGAGCTTGCATACCCAGCACCTTCCTTTCCCTCAGCTCCACAGGGGGCACCAAGTGGGGACCTCTGAGCAAACAGTGGCACCCAGCCCTCTCAGTGCACCGGCCTCCCAGCATCCTCTCTTGCCCCCTGGCAACCTGGCTTCCTGGTCCTCTACTCTGTGCCCTGCCTCCCGCCTATGTCTTTCCGCGAGCGACTCTGCCCTTCCCCAGCTTCCTCTTCACCTTGCTGAGTCATGGGCCCCCACGCTCCCCCACCCAGTCGTCTTGACGCAGCCAAAACTTGCTCAGAATCCTAGACCAGGAGGAAGCTTGCCACGGGCTAGTCCAGCCTCCTCCGGACACGAGGGGAAGTGGCAATGAAAAGTCACCTGGTACAGAACAAAAGGCCCTCAGATAGCCCTGGCAGGCCCGGGTTCCCAGGCACATCCTGGCACGTGGCGCCCCGCCTCAGCTTCTGCATCTATCAAATGGGGCGTTTAGTACCTAACTGCCTATCGGGGTGCGTTTGGGAGAGAAATGTAGGTAAAATGAGGGATCAGGGAGATAGGTGACACGCAGAAGCACGGGCAGAGACACAAAGTTCTACTCCATTTGCGCGATTCCTCCCGTTTTTATTGTCTGAAATATCTTGGGACCTCAGGGCCTCCTAGCCCATCCTATGCCTCCGGCAGCAGGATTAAAAACAGGCTGCGGAGCCTTGGATCCTTGGAGTTGCGAGCCCCCTAGTGGCCTGAACGAGGCATTGCATGGATCCTCCCGAGAGGCCGGCAGCTGGAAGATGGGGAGGCAGGCGGTTCCCTGGTGTCCTCCTGGCACCCGGACGTCACAGGAGACGAGTAGCTGCCCATCCCGCACATACCGCCCCCACCCCACCGAGGGGACAGCCTGGCTGCAGTCTGGAACCCCAACCCTGAGCTCTGCTCCAACCGGGAGCTGCAAGGCCCGGAGCCTCGGGCACCCCTGGGACCAACCGCCGGCGTCTGGGGGATGGCACAGGGGTGGGGTGCCACTCGCTGCCGGGCCCCAAGCTAGGAAGGAGTCAGTTGCGGCCAGAGACCAGCTCGGCAAAGCCAGCTGTGTCCTGGGTGGACCGACATCGCAGTTAGCAAGAGCCGCTCACGGCTGGCAACACCGCAGGGTCTTCAGTCCTGAGACACCCTCCTGAAATCAGGGGGGTCCTAGGGACCGCGCTGGGGAGGGGAGGGGGCGGGGCTTTAGTGGAGACCCTCACGCGCGGGTGCCGGGGGCGTGGGTGTCCGCGTCCGAGGAGTGGGCAGTGTGCCGTGTCCCTTGAACACTCGCGCACCTCGGGGTGCAGGCGCGCCTGCTCTAATGCTGCCCACCCTGTGCTCTGTTACAGATGAACCGGCCGATCCAGGTGAAACCGGCGGACAGCGAGAGCCGAGGAGGTAGTAGCTGCCTGCGCCAGCCCCCTTCACGTGAGGGCCCACTTGTCTCTGCCCCTCCCTTCTCTCCGGCCCCGTCTTCTCCCCTCCTGCCTCCCGCTTCACCCGAGGGCCCACTTGTCTCAGCCCTTCCTTTGCCTTCATTCCGGCCCCCATCCCCACCACGGGAGGGGGTTGCAGCGACTCCCTGCCGCCGCCTCCAGCCCCCTGAGGACCTCGTGGCTGGGGCTTGGGACGGGGCTTTGGAGCCCTGTGTGGCTGGTGTGGGGGCCGACTGAAGAGGAGGAGAATGGATTGGGGTCTGCATTTTGCTGGGGTTCCTTCCTCTCTGTGAGTCAATGGGCAGGATGTCCTGGGTGCTCCGCTGCCCCCTTTAAGACAATCAGAAGGGCAGGCCCGCCTCCGTGTCAGGAAGAAAAACCCCACTGTGATGGGACGGGACTGGCTGAAAGGACACCAGGATGAGAGGGAGGAAATGTGCTCCAGTCCTTCCCCGGCCATCCCAGGTGATGCCAGTGGTAAAGAGCCTGCCAGCCAGTGTGGGAGATGGAAGAGAGGCAGGTTCGATCCCTGGGTGGGCAAGACTCCCTGGAGGAGGGCACGGCAACCCGCTCTGATATTCTTGCCTGGAGAATCCCATGGACAGAGGAGCCTGGTGGGCTACAGTCCATAGGGTCACAAAGAGTTGGACACGACTGAAGTGACTTAGCACACATCTGTGGTGGGAAGCTCAGGCCAGATTGGGCAAGTCTGAGGAGGGCTGCCCTTGGGGTGTGGGGCCGCTCCGGCCAATATGCTGGACCTAGATACAGGCAGACAGACCGATGTCTGGAAGGGGCCAGAGCAGAAGGACACACACAGCCTCACCCACAGACGCAGGCCCCAGCTCCCCAAGGAGACGCTCTGTCCTCTCCACCAGCGTGGCCTCACCCCCACTGTACACAGAGGGTGGACCAGGCCAGGCTCCAGCTTCCTCTGTCAAGCACCCACCATCCCGGGTTCTGACCGGGCACTGTGCCCACTCCATGCCCACGCCAGCACCCTCTGCCCCTGGGCCCTCCCTGACTGGGCCTGGACAGTCATTCTCAGCTCAGCTGAGCACTGAGGAACTTCTCTCTCCCTCCCCCTCCCTCCCCCCAAATTTTCCAGGAAATTAAGAGCCCGAAGTCAAATAGACAAAAGCTACTTGCAAGATTCAGAGTCGAGCTCCGTGTCCTGTAGTGTGGCCACAGGTCACCTGCCCACCTCGGGGGATGTCTAGGGTCCCTCCAGCACAGGTCGCTGCCCTCAGGGGGCCCAGCAGGGCTCCCACCTGGGTACAAGGCTTCTGTGGCCCTCCGGACTCAGGCCTCAACTCACGCCCAACAGGCCAACCGGTGTCCTGGTGCCACCCAAAGGAGCCCCATGCCCCAGGGCACAGGCCCGTGTCCCTGTGGCCCCCTGAGACTGTCCCGTCCTGGGGAGCCCCATCGTGGAGGTGGAGACAGGTCAGCTGGAGAGCAGAAACGGTGCAGATGTGAAGGGCTTGCGTTGCAGAGACCAACTGATTCACTCTGGCTCCTGCCCCCTCCTGACAGCCCAGTTATTCGCCTTTCTCTGCACACAGAGGCTCCTCAAACACCCAGGGCCAGGCCTCCAGCAATGCCCTTGCCATGCGGCGGGGTCTCACAGAGGCAGCGAAGACCCCAGCCCTTTGGGGGAGAGCCATCAAGTAAGGGAGAGAGCTCGGACGGCACCCACACCCCCAGAGGAGGGGTCCCCAAGGTGGGGGCAGCCAGAGGCCTCAGAGGAGGTGGCACCTGAGTTGATTGAAGGAAGGTACATTCCACACCTGGGGAGGTGGAGTGGCCGGAAGAAGGCTCAGTGTGGGGAGGGCCTTCCACCACCACCACCAGCTCAGAGCCCCGCGGGTTTACACCAGGCTCACAGCCCGTGCTGCGAGGCCCGCGTGCTGAGCTCCAACACAAACCATTTCTCCCTCACTTGCCTTGGAGGCAGCCACCCTCCGACTCCAAGTTGCTAACCTCATCTCCTTTCTCCCATATATCTCCCGCGTTAACACTTGCCCCAAACCAGATTAATCAGCTTTTTTATCCTTCCTGCGACAGCAAGGGGCTGGGGGTGGGGGCAGGGGAAAGAGAGCCAAACCTAAACATCTATCTATTAATTGCATATTCAATATTAGACAGTGAGATGATCCTGAGTCAGCATCATCACCAAGCTCTTTGGAAAAAAAAGGAAGTTTAAAATAATTTAATATCCATTAAATACTTCTTCTGTGGAGGGAAGGGAATGGGGGAGAGGTGGGCATTAACAAAGATGAAAGAAATGGGAATCGGAGACGGAGACGGAGGCAGGGGTGGGGGGGGAGGGGAGGAGAAATCGAACAGGAAAGGAAGAGCCCAGAAAGGAGAAGAGGAAGGGGCAGAAGGGGGAGAGAGGCCTGGGCGAAAGCAGGAAGGAGGGAAGAAGCCCGGGAGCCAGGGAGACTTGGGGGCACAGGTGTGGGGGCGAGAGGAAGGGGCCCTGCAGGGAGAGGTGGGTTTACCCCACCCTGGCTCTCCGCATTCTGGGTTCCGCAGGCTAGGTGCTTGGCTGGGGCTCCCCAGGAAGAGTACAGGATGGCAGTTCTTGTTCTGGTCCTGGGTTCTAGCCCCACCTTTGTGCAAAACGAACTCTGGCCTGGACACCACTTCTCTGGGCCTCCATGTCTTCACCCAAGGACAAGAGAGCTCACTTCCCAGGGAAGCTGGTGTTTACAGAGCACCCACTGAGGGCTGGCATTTATTTTATTTTATTTATTTTTCTTTGGGGGGCACCATGCGGCTTGTGGGATCTTAGTTCCCTGGCCAGGGATTGAACCCACACCCTTGGCAGTGAGAGCAGAGAGTCTTAACCACTGGACTGCCAGGGAACTCCCAAAGGCTGGGATTTTAAACACACACATTTAACCCATACAACAACTTTGGGAGGTGGAAGTTTGGCCCCGCTTAAAGGTACAAACGAAGGCCCAGAGAGGCCACGTAACTTGCTTCAGATCACACAGCTATGTGGTGGCCGAGCCAAAATTCAAAGCCCTGCCTGTCAGTCACCAGCACCCAGATGCTCTGCGGTCCTCAGACTCCTAGGATAGTCTTTGGGACTCCGGGGACAATAGGATGGTGCCACAGCCATTTGTCGTACCTCTGGGTTCACTCTCAAGGTAAATAAGGGGCAAGGAGCAGGGTCCCAGGTGAGGGAGGCAGGTCCCAGCTGGACAAGGAGTTTCTAGACCTACCCATAAGACACGGGAGACCAGGATGGCAGGGGTCAGAGAAGAGAGAGCGCATTGAGCAGCGAGCAGGGGGGGCTTCCCAGCGGTGGAAACTGGACCAAGAGATGTAGACGCGGCAGGAGACAGGGAGGGCACGAAGTGAAAATGGAGCCCCGAGCTCAGGGCCAAGGGGGTGCGTGTCTCGGTCAGAAGCAGGAGCCACTGACCCTGTGTGGGGACCCGGCAGAGAGAGGGCATCAGAGCTCAAATACCCCTGGGCAGGAGAAGAGGAGACAGCCCCAATACCACCAAGAGCCAGCATTCCAGCTGTGAAAGAGAACCAAAGGAGAAGGAGCCACCCCGACTGCAAGGAAGATCCTGTCAACCCCACAGAGCTTCCTGGAGCAAAGTGTATTCAGCTCAGATTCACCCCCAGCCCCGCGGAAGCAGGCCCTTTCATTCACCAGGGGAGTGAGCCAGGCTGGGGACAGCGAAACACATGGTGGGCCCCCCGCCACCGCCCCCCTACTCCCTACCCCCCCTACCCACACCCCCCCACTCCCCCGCCAGTACCTGCCCTGACATCTCAGAGGGCAGGATGCTTCCTTGCGCATGCCTGGTGATGTCCCGTGTCTCCCAGCAGACCGATGTACCCGCCCTGAGAGCTGCTTCACAGTCAGTGTCTCTGCGGCTTCAGGGGCCCTCCGGCCTCTCCGCGTCACTGTTTTGGGGGTGATGCCCGCAGGGTGCTGCCCACAGCGCTGACCCCTCCCATCCATCCTGCTTTCAGTCCAGGGTGGGCCTTATGGCCAAGGACAGGTCAGGGCCCCCGCCCCCCCCGCCCCAAGCCAGGCCCCTGTGGACAGGCTATGGGGGCTCCTTTCAGAAAAGAAGGCTCTAGGCAGCCTGGCCTCAGGCAGCAAAACTGCTTGGGGACTCCCTGGACTGAACTGGAGAAGGCTGGGGCTGGGGTCCACCCCTCCCCCCCACCACAAAGGGCTCTCAAGAGTCAGCAGGCAAGTAGGACCCCTCGACGAGGGAAGGAGTGGCTGAGACCTGAGCCAGCAGAGTAGACACTGGCCTGACCCCACCCCACCCCCGTCACTCCTAGCCACACCCCAGCAGACGTGAGCTGTCCTCTAGGAGCCTCACCCCTGCCATGCTTGGCTCCATCACCAGAAACCACCCCCACCTCTTCCCCTAACTGGCTACATGTCAGGAGGTTCAGCTAAGGGGAGCCTCATCCAGGCTGTGTATGGAGAAGCCCCTAGCGGGGTGCACTCACACACCTTCCCCCCATCCTGCAGCACACCCACACCAACAAAGGGACCCCCACACACCCAGCTCCACACCTGCTCCCAGTGAGGCGGGAACTGAGCGCCCCCCACCCCATCCCGGGAAGTGACTGGGGGCGGGGCCCAGACGGGCTCGTCATCAGTTTTAGCTCATCAACATGAAATGACGGGAAGAAAAAAAATTAAAGAAACAGCGAGATGTCAGGCTGAAGAGCTGGAGAAGTTAGAGACCAAGAAGGCTTGGGAGGGAGACCTGGGGAAGAGGTGACTCGGGGACCCAGGGGGCCGCCCCCTCAGAGCAAGCAGAGAGGCACCAAGGGGCCCTTGTGGAGGGGGGGACGGAAGCAACGGTGAGAGCCGCCTTGAGGGATGGCCGCCATGCTCTCACCCGTCCAGGACCTAAACTGGAAACCACAGGGGCACATTCCAGCCTCCAGTGTGAGGCCCGAGCTGGGGGCATGGTCATGCCCCTGTGGGGACCGCCAGGGGGCTCCCCCAGCCCCTCCCTGGTCCATCGGGCGTGTTTTCCGGAGGGGCCCTTCATCAGCTTAGACTGATCCTGAGAGGGGAGGCTGGATGGGGGCCTGCGATCACGGAAGGGAGGGTACCGGCGACGCAGCAGGAGGGCTGAGCTCCTGTGTCTCCCGCCATCTTCAGGGCCTGGGGGAGGCTCCGGAGAGGAAAAAGAAGTGGTCCTGCACCCCAGCCATGAACCCCCCACATAGGGAAACCTGGAGCCTGGGAGCCCACGTCTGGTCTCTCCACCAGCCCGGTTGGGGGCAAGTGTGACAGCCCGTCCGTGAGACGTTCATTTCCACTCCGTGCAGAGCAGGTGCAGGCCAGTCACTTAGCCACGCGACTCGTTGAGCTTCTCGCTGCTCCCTGTCCGTTTACCAGCATCTTCAGGGCCCCTCACCACGGCCAGCGCTTGCGTGGCAGTGGAGTCCCGCTGGGCCAGCTAATGAGGTTGGACCTGATGCGTGGATGTGGCTCCGAGACCCTCCCCGAGGCCACACTCCCTGCCACAAAACCGGGGCTGACTCGGTCCTCCACCATCTGTAGCCCCATCAGTTCCTGCCGCTTTTAAAATTCTATTAAGTTCCTCATTTCTCCTCGGAGCATTCTTTTATTTCTAAACAGACCCAGACCACGTGCAATTGGGAGGCCTTGGAGGGTCCACTGGGGGACCAGCTGAGGGGTGTGGGTCTCACCTTCAGGTCCTGGCACCCTAGAGAGCCAGAGCCACCTGCTGACCCCCTGACGCTGGGTTTCTCACCTCCAGACTTTGACTTTTCTAGCTATTTAGTCCCATACGCTAGTTAGGCAGTTTCGCAAGTGGCAGGTGAAATGGCCCCGCTTTCAGAAAGTTCAATATACAGAAGTTTCCATTTTCCAGTCTCGAGAGGCAACAAATGACTCCCTCGACCAAAGCCTCCAGGGAGACAGAGGCCCCTCGGGGTTCTGCCATGCTCCAGGCGGGAGGGGGTACACGAAACATGAGACCAGAGGGCCAGGGTCACAGCATTTCGAGGATTCATCAGAATGATGCCAAAACGGTAGGAAACAAGGTTTTGAAAAATGCCGTTACTCTAGATGACCTGACCCAAGGTGCAGCTTCCGGGGCGGTGGCGGGGGGAGGTGTCAGAAAAGGCTTGGAGGCAGGTGTGAACCCTTGCAGAAGGTCCTGGGTGAGGTTCCCCTGCGGGTGGGGGTGGGCTGAGCAGAGACCCCAACCCCAAGAACCGCCTCATTTCTGCCACAGCCAAGCTACTGTCTGGAAGTTGAGTCCCACAGCTAAGGCACCACCCACCCTGTGCCCAGTCTCTCCCCTTTGGGGCATCAGGAGTGTCCGTCCAGGTTCAGCACCTCCTGACCTCTACTCTGGGGCTCCTGGCTGGTACCCCGCCAGAGAGATCTCAAAATGAGTGGAGCCCACCTCACCTCCGCCAGAGGATGCGTCACTGAGCTGAGCAGGGGTCCGGTGACTGAGGCCCCAGGCAGCCACCTAAAGGAGAGGGGTCTACAGCTCAGAGCAGAAGACACCTCCCGCCCCCCCCCCCCCGCACCTTTCTGTGGCCCCACAGAAGCCCCTGGGAGCAGGCAGGGTGTGTGTTCTGCTGAAGGCTGCTGGCCGTGTGTGTGATGGGGGTGCACCGGGGTGCCTTTCCTTACCACAGCCCCCAGACCCTGCAGACCCCCACATCTTCAGCTCCTCAGTCATTAGGTTCAACATCATGCTCCCTTCTCACAGCTGTGTCTGCCTCCAAGGGCCTGGAGCGAGGGGTCAAGGTGAACGTTTGGCTGGGAGATAGCTAACTGCCCGGGGCGGCCAGGCCTGGACTAGCGCCTGGTGCCCTGGAGGGGCCTCAGGGGCCATTGTGTCCAGCCGCATCCCCTTTGGTCCCCCAGCACCCCAATCCACTTCTCACACTGCCCTCCCACTTTTAAAAACCACGCAGAAGGAAAGCAACTCCTGGCCTCTCTCAGCCTCCTTCAGAGCTTGGAAATCCTGTTTTGTCAGCCTGTCCTGCCCTATTCCCCCTGGAATCTCTTGAGCTGTAGATTGTAATGTTCTCCCTTGAACACCAGCCCGAGTTGATATCCCAGCAGATCTCTCGTGTACTCGCGTCCCTGATTTATTTTGGACTGATGTTTAAAGAAAAGGCATTACAATGTTCAGCTCAGGAAATTCGTGTCAGATCTAAGACAGCACGTCCCCACTTCCCAGACAGTGGTGGTGCTCAAGGAGCAGCCTGGGGCAGGGGCCCTATGCCTTTGGGGAGGACTGAAGATCAGACATCTCATCACCAGGCCAAGTGGCCCACCCAGGGCTTGGTTTCTTTGGTGGACAGGAAGTTTTACCACACATCTGACCGTAATCTTGCCTACTTTTGTTTAGGAATTTCCAAGCTGTTTAGTCGCTCAGTAGTGTCTGACTCTTCGTGACCCCATGAACTGCAGCACACCAGGCTTCCCTGTCCTTCACCAACTCCTGGGGATTGCTCAAATTCATGTCCATCGAGTCGGTGATGCCATCCGACAAACATCTCGTCCTCTGTCTTCCCCTTCTCCTGCCCTCAATCTTTGCTGGTGTAAGGTTCCTCTGTTCTGGGGTTTTATTCTCCATAATGCTTGCTCCTTCTGACTTAAAAGGATCTTTGCCTGCTTTCTCTCCCAGGCTGCTTTTAAAAAGAAAATTTTAAACTCCAGAAAGGTCCTCTTGTTTACACAACTGAACCCAACAGCAGCTGCATGAAGACAGGTCTTTGTGGCTGAAGAAGGAAGAGCGGCTGTTGGGAAAAAGGGTCCCTAGAGAGGGCCCCCGTGGGGCAGACGCACATTATAAATACCTCGGTAACTCCTGCCATAGGTGCGAAATTATAATTAACTGCAAACCTGCTGAGCTTAAATGGACTTTAGGTTTGCAGCTGGGGGAAGGGGTGTTGATTGATCTGCATTTTGTTGTTAAAGTTCTTTTAATCCATTCGGCAAGTTAAGTGGAGACTCGTGGCTCCTCACCAAATTCCCTCTGGCCCCCGGCTAATTTAGCAAAGGACTGTTTCAGGGGAAATGGGATATTAATCATTGCAAATAGGCTCCTGGATGATATTTAAAAGCTGCCTCGCGTGTGCCCAGGCTGAAGGGACTGACAACAGGAACAGGGATGACAGAGCGAGGGCACCACGGACCCTGTCTCCCGCGCTGTCCCACGGGGTGCTTTTGCAGGCACTGTGTGCACGATGTAGAAGGTGGATGCACACTGCCCCAGGAGGCAGGCAGGATATGAGAGAGGATGTCATAGGCAGTCCTCAGCGCAGCCTCCAGCGAACCCCGATGCAGGCAAGACCCATCCAGTGCCCTCCTGGCCCCCGACACACCCCACTCAAAACAGCCTGATAGCACCAACGTGGCAGCGGTGAGGCTGTGCAGGGGGAGGTGGGGGGTGAGAGGCAGGGAGAGACATTGAGGACCAGAGAGATGAGAAAGGGTAACCCCTGCTTGACCTTCACGGGGAGAGGACTTGCACAAGGAAAGGCAGAGTTTCCCAGGTGGGAAGATGGCCCGAGCCGAGGACAGCTTGGAGGATCCCAAGAGGCGGGAATGAGGGAGGGCAGGAATGAGGGAGGGCAGGATATGGGAGCAGTGATTTCCAGAAGGTGCTCTAAACTGACACATTTAGGTGAAGGGAAGCCGTCTAAGGCTTTGGGGCAGAGGGTGACAGTGTGTGTGTGTGTGTGTGTGTGTGTGTGTGTATATATATATATATATATATATATATATATATATATATATATATGTCATGCTTTCCAAACAGTAGGTTAGGAAGACTCAGCCAGATGTGGGGAGGGAGCCGGAGCAGAGAGCCGGGCAGAGATGGTGCTGGTCATCCCACAACAATCTCTCACCAGCTCCTATTGCAAAGGGGATGGTGACACTCCCTCGGAGCTGCCATAGGTGGAACGCAGTTGGTTAGCTGTGGAATATTCCCTGATGACAGCTGCTGTGGTTATTCTATTCTTACAGTCAAGTCCACCGGCCGTGAGAGGTGATGGAGGTGAGGACCGTTTACAAGGTGTGATCAACAAAGTGCCAACAGAAATCATACTTCCCAGGGCCAGAGCTGTACTGTGCGTGTGAATGTACCAAAACAGAGTGAGCCAAGGAAGGCTTCCTGGAGGAGGTGATAATTGGGATGACAGGTTTACCAAGAGGTAGCACCTGGACTGTGCCACAGTCAAAAACATGAAAACAGGCAAACGAGGCAAATACGTGGCATCTTAGATCTTTTAAAAAATAAAGTAGAGTTGGTTTGGATGGAGAGGAGGGTTCACTCCCTGCAGCAAGATGACCAGATGTGGTGCACTGTGGGTCTCCCTGCTCCTCGTATTCCAGGGCACAGAAGTCCTGGGTGTGGTGCATGGGCAGTCTGAATCTGGGGCCAACCTGTCTCTTTTCAAACTTCAGTCCCAGCTCACCAGGCCCATCCCAGGGCTTGTTTCTCTACCATAAGCCGCTGCCCAGTTTTCCTGA
This sequence comes from Capricornis sumatraensis, assembly GCF_032405125.1. Lineage (NCBI taxonomy): Eukaryota > Metazoa > Chordata > Mammalia > Artiodactyla > Bovidae > Capricornis > Capricornis sumatraensis. The sequence goes on from NC_091089.1 coordinate 22,503,258, forward strand.
TCAGATGTGCCTGTCTGCTGTTAGAGAGGCTTGCTCCTTCCCCACCCAGTTCAGGACGATACACAGGGGATCTAGGCAATGCCTGCAGCAGCTGCTGCTAAAGCCATGCCAGGACACTGGAAGGAAGATTGAGAGCCAGTAGGGACCTCAGGTCTCCCATTAGGCCACCCAGAGCCTCCAGTAAGAGCGTACCAGTCTTGGCCCTGCAGGGTGGGCCAAGCAGCACCCCTGTTCTCTTAGAAAGGAGAGGTGACTTGCCCAAGATCACACAGTCAGTAATCAGTCTTCACACTCAGCCCTTCAGCCAGGACCTTGCTGCCTTCTCTCAGGCCTGGCTGTGGTGCCAAGACCCAGAGAACATTCTCCCAGCATCCACGCCCCCTCTCAGAGGCACAAAGGATGCAGTTGGACCACAGCCTTCAGGATGAGCTTTCCAGCTCCTCACTCCCCTCCCTGATGCCCTTTGGGAATGGGCGTGGGTGTAGGGGAATTTGGGGAGGGTCCGAAGCTGAACTTTCCAAGGTGCAAAGGTAGCAACAAGATGAGCCTGTCTGTGGTCCTTCTTAGCACCGAGGGTTAGCTGGGGGGTGGGCAGGTGGAGACACTCCACGTCTGCTGGCAGAGAAGAGCCAGCCTGGGCACTCAGGGTCTTGTCTGCTGGGCCTGGAGAGGAGGAAGGCTTGGCAGAGGCTGGAGGGCAGCAGGGACAAGCCAGCATAGATTTTCTTTTCGATCACATCGGAGACAAGCCCATGATGCTGACTCATGGATGTCTTGTCCCAGATGCCACATCCAAACTGGGTAACAGGCCCAGGTGACTTAGGAGGCTTAAGGTTTGGACATGAATGCCTGACTGCAAGTGACTCAGAAATGCAGAGAGATGATCCCCGCCCCTGGAGAGCTGACCAGGAAAGACAAATGTGTAGGGGATTCCAGAATTTTTTAATCCAGATTCTTTAAGTCTTTGCTGAGCTTTGGGTCCTAGAGAAGCTCAATCTGGTGAGGAGATCAGCTTAGATGTCAAGGGCACCAGAAGAATCGTGGAGACAGCAGGCACCATGGCTGGCAGAGGGGAGAGCTGTACAGGGGGAAGCAGTCAGGGAAGGCTTCCTGGAGGAGGCTCCCTACTGGAGGGAATTCAGGCTGAGAAACCAGTGACACCAGGACACAGGCCCTGTGGCATAAACCCTGTCCAGGAAAAATGAGGAAACTGCGTGACTCAAGGAGAGGGCTCCAGGGAATGCCCCACTAAAGAGCCGGGGGTCTTCTGGAAGATGAAGGGAACTGGTCACTGGTGAAAGCTGGATATGGGAAGGCTGGTCACCTGCAGCGGGGCCAGACAAGGTGTGAAGGAGAGGCTCTTCCGATCTCCAGCTGTGAGGGGAGAGGGCAGGGGGGATGAGAATTAAACTCTTAAGTTCAAGAGCCCTTTTGTCACCATGAAATACAAGCCCCAAAGCCACCCCGGCCCTGCCCAGTACCTGCTGCATTCAGACCTCCAGGTACATGCCCACCTTCAGGCACGTGGCCACCCTCAGACAGCCTACTCTGACCCTTCCAGATGCCCAGCTCTGCATGGGCCCTCGTCAGGGCCCATGCTGCGGGAATGCTGTCTCCAGCAGTTCCTCTCTGGTCTTTCCAGCTCAGAACGCCTCTCCCGCTCTCTGTCTGAGCCATGAAGTCAGGCAGTGGGTGTTAGTGTCTCATCAGAGCAAGTCTGCCGGCCCGGCCTCACAGGCCAGACTCCCATTCGGCTCTCTAAACAGGAACTTTCTCTACCTCTCAGCTCTCTGCTGGCCGAAAAAGCAGCCCTCTCTTTCATCTCCCCCACCCCAGGCCCTCCAAAGCCTGGCCCTCAGGCAGGGGGCAGCCGTGGGCAGCGGGGCGGGTGCTGCTGACATTGGCATTCTCCTTGCAGTGCGTCTTAATAATTTAATGGCTATTAGGAGGGCCGTGGTGGTAGAGGGGGAGGGGGTGCAGGGGGAAGATTTATAGAGAGAATTCACTCCAGGTTGGGGTTTTGTCTTCCTCTGTTTTCCTGGCATTTATCATGCATGTTTTAATTTGGATCGGAGAGTTGCTACCATCTGGCCATTATCGCAAAGAAATATTCATTTTCACTGAGTGACACGGGCTCCATTCATCACAGAGCACGCTGATTGCCCCGCGAGTGTGGGGCTGCGCTTTCTCCTTCGCTTGAAATGAACCCTGAGCTGTTAGCAGGTCCAGTTTTCAGGGAACAGAGACACAGGGCCCACGGCTACCCGTGAGCTCCCGGCCAGGTGGGCAGGGGCCACTTTGGGAGATGGCCAGGGTTGGGGTGGAGAGGAGCAAGCCCCCTCCTGCCATCACAGTCTTGCCTCCCCTCATCTCCCCTGGGGTGTTGGGGGGAAGGGCTCTAGGTGGCCCCCCGCACTCTCCCCCAGGCTCCTGACAGCCAATCCCCCACCCAGCCTGCTGTCCGGGGCAGCCCCCAGCCCAGACCAGAAATGGCTGGGGAAGGCCCCCTGCTTGGGCACCAGCATCTGCTAAATGCAGGGACGCTGTCCTGCCAAGGACATCTCTCCCTCACTCACATCGCTCTAGTGGTGTCATTTCAGGTCAGGGCTGTGTGAGGGACAGAAGGGCCTCTTCGCTTTCTTCTCATCACGCTGTAGTGGTACCATCGGGGTGGGGCCTGTGGGAAGAGACGTGTCTGCCTCCAATTGGGACATTTCTGGAGCGTCACCCTCGTCTCCACACACCGTTCACCACACCATCAGGGGCCGCTGGAGGCCTCTCGTCAGCAAGGGGAACCCAAGCACAACGCTGGACACCCAAGGGGGGCGTTCCAGAGCATCTCGATCGGGCTGAGCTCCACTTTATCCCACTCTGTAAGCAGACCTCCAGATCTGCCAGACTGAGAAAAATCCCTTTTCATCCATTTTAAATAGTGAGTTCAGAGCACCTAGACCTTGCCCGGCCCACCTTCTGTGTTCCCTGCCGATGGGTCTTCAGACTCTTCACCTCACCCCCGACCCCCAGCATCCAACACTCTGGGAGAAGAGCCAATGAGAGGCAGAAATGGCTTCATGGGGAAGGTGTGTGCTTTGCCAGAAAGGCAAAATTAGGCAGGAGCGTTTTCATCTACCAGAGTTCTGCACCCCTGGGGCCACCAACTTTCCTGGTTTGTGTCCTGGAAACTTCGGCCAGACCCTGAGCCTGAGGCCCTGACCACCTACTAGGATCCAGGTACTAGTATCCACCTACCAAGACCCAGGGGAGAGTGCTACATGAAGCCCAAGGGGAGGACTGTGCGAGCTTCCCTGCCCCTTTCCCATCAGAGTAGAAAGGCCCGGAAGTCCTACCCCTACAGTAACCCCCACACAGCTCTGTTCTGTAAGCTCTGATTGAGCATCCATTGTATGCCTTCCACACCCCAGACAAATGAGCCCCACCAACGCAATTCTTGGCTGAAAGTGAGACTCGCTCGGTCGTGTCCAACTCCTTGCGGCCCCATAGACTATACAGTCCATGGAATTCTCCAGGCCAGAATACTGGAGTGGGTAGCCTTTCGCTTCTCCAGGGGACCTTCCCAACCCAGGGATCAAACCCAGGTCTCCCATATTGCAGGTAATTCTTTACCATCTGAGCCACCAGAAAAGCCCAAGAATACTGTAGTGGGTAGCCTTTCCCTTCTTCAGGGGATCTGAAGCAAGGTCTCCCACATTGTAGGTGGATTCTTGGATGGGACTGGTGTAGAAACAGTGAGACCATTAGGAAACTGGACAAGACCTCTAATACACTAAGTTGACCTCAAGTGAAGGCCGTCAGGTGCAGTGCAGGAATCGCACAGGCCTGAACCCCTCCCTCTCTGCCATGGGCCAGGTCCTTCCTGTGGGTGACTTGTGTTTCCCCTTCTCCCAACTCCGCGGCTTAGGTAATACTGGGCATTGGACAGAAGAGGACACTGAAGCCCAGGGAATTACTTGCTGGGGTCACCAGCTGGTGGTTAGTGCACCTGGAAGGAGCCTACTGCTAAGTCACTTCAGTCATGTCCGACTCTGTGCAACCCCATAGATGGCAGCCCACCAGGCTCCCCCATCCCTGGGATTCTCCAGGCAAGAACACTGGAATGGGTTCCCATTTCCTTCTCCAATGCATGAAAGTGAAAAGTGAAAGTGAAGTCGCTCAGTCGTGTCCAACTCCTAGCGACCCCATGGACTGCAGCCCACCAGGCTCCTCTGCCCATGGGATCCTCCAGGCAAGAGTACTGGAGTGGGATGCCACTGCCTTGGACCCTCTGATTCCCAGCACCAAGCAGTGAGTGTGGAAAAACCTAGGACAGCTTCGAGCAGGAGGTGGCATTTCAGCTGGATACGGTGGAGAAGCGACATTCTAGGCAGGGAGCGCTGCTTGCCTGCCCTCTGCCCCTGGTTTTCTATCCTGGTACTTGTTGAGCTAAATTAGCTGTCCCCCACCCCGCGGGGTCCTCCCTCCCGCTTCCGGCAGCCCGGGGAGAGGGCCCTGCCGCCTAGGAAGGCGGGGAATGTTGCTGCGCGCGGCTGAGGACCCCTCCCCGCCCCTCTTCCCAGCTCGGCACCGCCCCCTCCCCCCCTTGGAGCTCATTCCGTGACACCAGCAGCTCTGAAACATCTGCTCCTCTATCCGGGACCTGCAATTTGAATAAATTACCCCGACGTGGCAGCAGCCTGTTATTAATGGCTTGAGTTTTATAAGATGCTTTAGTTTAATAACACTGTAGCCCAGCGCCGCACTTCTCGCGGATATTTTTATATTTCGCCTCCTCCTGCCTCCCTCCATCCTCCGCGCAGCCAACAGGGCTCTGGTCTGAGAGCCAGGACCCCATCAACCCCCTCCCCGCCACCCTCCGGCTCCTGCCTGGGAACCAGGGGACCACCGGCCCCCACCTGCGTGCCACAGCCTCGAGGAAGAGGAAGGCGGGGCGATGCTCGGAGAACGTGGTCCAAGGCAGGTTCTGTGCCCCTAACCCGAGAGCCAGGGCTCTCCTGCCTTTGGGGATCCGCAGAAGCCTGGTGAGCGAACCTGCCTCTCCCCAGTTGGGCCGGCAGTGTCCGCAGCTAGCTAGGGAGCGGAGGCCACCATTTCTTTATCACTGCCCTTGGCTCTTCATTATTTTGCTGCTTTGCCCATGTCCTCATGGGCACCTCACACCTCCTGCAGGAAGCCCTCTTGGATTACTTCCAGCAGCCCTTTCTGCTCTTCCTACAAGCCCAGACACCCCCCCTCCCTCCCTTCTCCACTGGCCTCCTTCCTTGTCTCTTCTCCCCACAGCCTGCCTGCCAGTCTTCTTCAGGAACCCCCTGGGGCCAGGCCAACCCTTTTAGAATTAACAATAGGCACTCAAACATGTGTGTGGCTTCAACACGCTTGTGCGTCTGTGTGGGTGAGGCTTCCTGCAGAGAATGGGTGCAGCCTCAGAGAGGGAGAAAAATGGGCCGAGGGGTGGGCGGGCTGTTCGTTGGGGATGTAGGATAGAGAGCGTTGAGGCTTAAATAGGTAGCCAGTGTAGTCATGTCCTCAATCGGTTCCCCAAAATGTAGACTGCAGCCGTGGTCTAGGAGGGTGGAGACTGGGCTCCTTGCAGATCCCTCCAGCTCCGGGAGTGGAAGCCATGGGTTCATCTTACCAACAGGCCAGGGCGGATGGCCCCAGGGTGGGCTGGGGAGCCTGTCAACAGGAGGCCCCCAGAGCCTGGAAGCAGAAGGAAAGGCTGTCCCTTGTGTGTGGGGGACAGGTAAGACATAATGGGGCCCAGACCCCCCAGGGTCTGCCACCATGAGTGTTCTGGGAGCCCAGAAGCCCAGAGGGTGTCCTCCAGGGAAGGGCTCAGAGGACCCCTCCATGCCAGGGCCACATTTAACTGTGTAGTCCCCTGTTCCTGGGGACCCCGTGGTGATCCTTGCACTGACTCTAAAAGGGAGGGTGCCGTGCCCCCGTCTGTCCCCCCACCCTGTTCTGAGGGCTGGGATGGGGGGCTCTCGCCGCTTCCCGGTTAGACTCTTAACTCCTGTGGGACTCTGCCTTTTGCTAAGAGCCCCACCATTATAACATAATTACTGCTGAAAATGACCTTTAAAATATATTTTAAATTCAAAATGTCTTTAAACCCTTCACTGAGCACCATTTTTCAATTTCAACGACTGTTTTCCTTTTTGGAGGGGGAAGTGAAGGGTAGGGAGTGAAAGAAGGAGTCCTCCAAAGGATTTTGAATGTTAACCTCTCGTAGGTATGGGGAAGATGGGGACGGCTGGGCACAGTCTGGAGGGGCGGGGAGGGGGGGTTGGCTCGGGGTGGGCAGGAGGAGAGGATGAAGCAGTCTCGTCTTGATGCTCTGCCCTGCCCGCCCCTGCCCTCTGCCTCCAGCCTGACTGGCTCTAGAGCACGCACCCCCCGGGCGCATGCATAAGAAACTTAAGCAAAGGGCTGAGAACCCTGGGGTGGTTGCAGCCAGCTCCTGACAGCCCCCTCCACCAGCTTTCTTTCTCCTCTGTTCTCCTTCCAGAGGCCATCCGCATACAATGCTCTGATGTTCCGTTCTCTGCCTGCTCAACCCCTTCCTGCAGGATGGCACCCCCTCCCCACTCTGCACCCGCCCCCCCACACCTCCATTTCATGCCCACTTGGCCCTGACCTGGCTAGTACATCCGGTCCTCAGACAGCTGTGCTCCTGGCTACCTGGTGCCAAGGCCTCCTGGGAGGAGAAGGGATGAGGAAGCCCAGCCAGGAGAGGAGGGCTCTTTGCAGCCCCCAACCCCACTTTCTCGAAGGCTCCCAGAGGCAGGTCTAGGAGAAGGATCTAGCCGGCTGGCCCCACCACACTCCTGCATCTCCACACCTGCAGCCCCCAGGAAGCTGTGCTGTGCCCCCTTCCCCAGAGTCCCCATGCTTCTGTCTCACTAGTCCTGTCCCTCTCTCTCCCCTCTCTCCCCCACACCACCTCCGGGAACCCTGGGCGGGGGGTCCTATGCTGGCGGTTGTCACCTCAGCCCCTTCCGACGCGGTCCCTGACTTGCGTCCTCCCCTCTAGGCCGTCTGCCAATTGCTCAGCCTGCTTCCTCATCCGAACTTGACATGCGCGCTGATGGAGGGGCTGCCTGCCGAGGTGACGGTGATGGGGGTGATGGAGGCAGTGTGAGGCTCTGACCCCCTACATGGAGGCTCGAGTCCTGTGCAAACTTGACAGAGCCCCATGCTCCCCTTCCACTTCCAGTGGCAGGAGAGGGTGGACGCAGGGGTGAGGGAGAAGGCTCTGATGTGGTGGGGTGTGATGCGGGTAACTCCATGCAGGAGACCCTGGTTCGATTCCTGGGTCGGGAAGATCCCCTGGAGAAGGGATAGGCTACCCACTCCAGTACTCTCAGACTTCCCTGGTGGCTCAGCTGGTAAAGAATCTGCCTGCAATGTGGGAGACCTGGGTTGGGAAGATCACTGGGTTGGGAAGATCCCCTGGAGAAGGGAAAGTCCACACACTCCAGTATTTTGGCCTGGAGAATTCCATGGACTGTATAGTCCATGGGGGTCGCAAAGAGTCAGACACCACTGAGCGACCTTCACTTTCACTTTCCATGAAGCTTCCCCAGAAGGAGCAGCCAGTAGGCATCAGACAGTTCTTCCAGTGTATTCTTAAGACTGTTTCTAGAACGGCCAAATTCTCATAGCATCCAACACGCTCGGTATGAAAGTCGGCATACGTTTCAAAGCCCAAGCAAAATAATGTGCACACTGTCCAACTCTGGATCACCCGACTCTTTAGATTGTCTGTACCTTTGAATGACTTCGGCCCTCAGCCATGGAAACTAGACCCTCGAAGCTGAGAGCTCATTTCACCTGCTGGCCCTCCTGGAAGGGTGGCAGTTCCTTGACCTCCCACAAAGATGCTCAGGGAGCTAAGAGAGGTGAGAAGGGCTCTCAGAGGTCAGAAGATGGGGCTTGTGGGGTGGATGCAATGGGATGGTGTCTATGACTAACTTTGAGCCCGAGTCCAGTTCTTGGAACCCTGGCTACTGCTGGAGAGGGTCTCTAGAAAGGTGGATGGAGGCAGGCAGGCTTGAGACTAGTGTGAAATGATGAGGCTGCTACAGAGGGTGGGGCATGGGGTGGAACACCAGCAACCAACCTGGCCGGGCATCTCCACCTCCAGCTCCTCCCACAATAATACCCTACAATTGAGGCATTTATGGTTCCAAAGGACTAAATTACTTGCCTGCAGCCACCCCAAAAATTAAATGGTAAGGACTAGATTGAAATCCTCAAGTGCATGACTCTACGCACCTCCCACAGATCAAAATTCCTCAAACTAACCTGATACTCTGTACCCAAACTCAAGAATCCACTGGGTTGGCCAAAAGTTTCATTTGGTTTTTCCATAAGAGGTTAACAAACTTTCTGGCCAACCCAATAGAATGTTTCCCTATTTCCTATCCCCTTGGGCTGACCTTCAAGAGCCCCCTCAATCTGGCCCCAGCTGTTCATCCCCTCCAGGGAGTACAGGGTGGGCATGGAGGGACTTAGGAAGAGCCAGAATGAAGAGCTCTATTGCAATTCACCTTGCTGTGTGGCCATTCTAAGAAGCATGCTGCTGCTGCTGCTAAGTTGCTTCAGTCGTGTCCAACTTTGCGCGACCCCATAGACGGCAGCCCACCAGGCTCCCCCGTCCCTGGGATTCTCCAGGCAAGAACACTGGAGTGGGTTGCCATTTCCTTCTCCAATGCATGAAAGTGAAAAGTGAAAGTGAAGTCGCTCAGTCGTGTCCGACTCTTCGCGACCCCGTGGACTGCAGCCTACCAGGCTCCTCTGTCCACGGGATTTTCCAGGCAAGAGTACTGGAGTGGGTTGCCATTGCCTTCTCCGTCTAAGAAGCATAGTGTCCAGAATAAAGAAGGTGATGGTTCCACTTTAATGATAAGACCACAGGCCAATCTTACAAATGAGACAGGCATTTACAGTTCTGAAGTTACTTGCCCATGCATGCATGCTAGGTCGCTTCAGTCATGTCCAACTCATTGTGACCCTATGGATTGTAGCCCACCATGCTTCTCTGTCCATGGGATTCTCCAGGCAAGAATACTGGAGTGGGTTGCCATTTCTTCCTCCAGGAGATCTTCCCAACCCAGGGATGGAACCCACATCTCTTAGGTCTCCTGCATTGGCAGGTGGTTTCTTTACCACTAATGCCACCTGGGAAGCCCATAGCCACACAAACATTAAATGGTAAGGACTGGGCTGGAATCCAGATGTGTGACTCCAAAGTCTTGGCTCTCAGCCCTTGTCTCTCCATTCTTTCTCCAAATCCTACCCAGACACAAAGTCCAGCTCAGAGCCTCCCTCCTCCAGGAAGCCTTCCCAGCTTGCACCCACTCTCCCCGGCCTCCTCAAGCCTCTGTATAATCCTTTCTGTGTGTGCTGTGTGTAGGTATGTGTTTGTTCCTCAAGAAGGTCGTAAGTTCCTGAGGGTCAGAGAGTAGCCTCAGCCCACACACCTTCCCAAGCCAGGCCCGGGGGAAGAGCCAGGGCAGGTCCACCTTCGCACACAGACAGCCAGCCTTTTCCTTTGCCGGCCTGGGCCCCGAGCAGGCAGGAGGTCTGCACGGTGGTGGCGAGGACAGCGGAGCCGGGAGAGGGCCGGTGGTGGAAGGCTTGCATGTCAGAGAGACATCCATGCCCCGTCACGTACAGTGACCATGAACACATTGCTTCCCAATATCACATTTATAACGTCAATTAAATGCCTGTGACTTAAATCATCTTTAATAGAGATATGGCCACTCAATGAACCATTAGCAGAGTCAGCATCTTCTAGCTCCCAGCAGGGTCCGACACAGAGCGACGGTTCAGACTGGGCTCAGGCTGCCGGTACCTCCCAAGACAGGCCCCCGGGGCTCCTGGAAATGGAGGAGGGGCCGCTCAGAACAGGAGAGTCAGGCAAGCGCACGGTCAGGCAAGGCTGAGCTAGGAGAGACCATCTGGTCCAAGCCCCTGCTGCCTGAAGCGGCTGCGAGTGCAATGAGATGGAGGGGGCACGCCTGTCCTCCGGGCTCTCCTGGAGCCCTCTGCCCTGGGTGAGCGCCGAGTCTGGGCTGTGGAGAAGCGACGGCCTTTCCCTCTGGGAGTGCTGTCCTGGGTGCCCCGTTGCGTCCTCAGGTCTGGTGGAGGACAAGAACGAGGAATCAGGCAGGGACAGGAGTGCCTGAGGACACCAGCGCGGTGGAAGCCCTGGGGTGGCCCTTCATTCTAGCTGCGGCCCTCTCCCCCCACCCCCTGCCCGAGGTGAGCCTCCCCTTGCCTGATAGCTTCTTTCCACCTCCTCGCCTCCACCTCGGCCCCTGCAGCCCACTCTCCACACAGTGGTCCCATCAGAGCCCGTTTCCCCACTGCGCATCTCTCCAGAGGCTTCCGCTCGTCTCACTTAGGCAAGAGTCCAAGGCCCTCACTGTCCCTGGTCCAGTCATCCTGCAGCCTCCGTGACTCCGCATCCAGCCACCCCTTCCCTCAATCCCTGGCGCTAGCTCCCTTGGCCTCCTGGCTCTTCAGACATCCTTGCTCTGGCCTTTGCAGCAGCTGTTCCCTCTCCCCCATGATCACTTTTCATCATGTCTCGGCTTACGCATCCATCTCATCCAGGCCTGCCTGACTTGCCAACTGAGATCGCCCCAGCTGCCTCTGCTGCCACCTTGTTTTATTTTATCCCTGGCGCAGACCACTGCCTTGATCTTTTCTCATCCACTGTCCTCCTCTCCCCACTCAAAGGCGAGCTCTGAGCCGGCAGGGGCTCTATTTGCTCTTCTCTGTACTTTGGCATCTAGCCCTGTGCCTGGCCCAGAGCAGGGGCTTGGTCATGGGTGTCTGGAGGTAGAGGACAGGGACCACACAGATGATGCTGTGAAAGTGTGCAGATGGGGGATCCTGCCTGGGGGGCAGTCAGTGACCCTCTACAACACAGGGGTTACATTTACCAGGCCCAGGGCTCAGAGGTGAAGGGGGAAGGCCCCTCCTTCCGGGAACCTCAAGGAGCTCAGGGGTAGCCCCCAGGTTCAGGTCTCTCCAGGTGGGGAGGGGAGCAAGCTCTGGTTCAAGCTCAGGTCCTGAGAAACCTGACAGCAGCTGGGAGAGGAAGGGCCCCAGGAGGATTTATCTAGAAGGTGAGACTGGCGGGCAAGGGAGCGGGAGGCAGTGTGGAGGAATCTGGAGGGGGAGGGTCAGGCACAGAAGCACGGGGCTGGAAATGCAACTCCCTGGCCTGGCCGGCTTCCAGAAAAACTGTGCAATCAACCAGAGAAGCATATTTGAGAAAACGGAATTGTGAGAGTAACTTGGAAGCCTCAGTTGCTATGGGAACATATCTGTAAATACTTAACTGCAAACATTAAGTGACACGCGGGAGGGAGCGAGGGAGCTGGAGTCCAGCGGGGGCCTCAGGAGCCGGCCAAGTCCACCATCTCAGTCCTCAGCCAACCTGCCTCCCCTGCCTCCCACGAGCTCAGTCCCGGGACCCGAACCCTGGCTCCTCCTGCCTCCATGAGCCACACACTCCAAGGGGAAGGATTCCAAGGGGTTCCCGAGACTCCCGGGTCTTCTGCCTGGTTCCTGATCCCCACTTCAGACCCCAGGTCATTTGCTCTCAGGAATTTCCTAATCTGGACATGCCCAGGCCCCCCACCCATGCCCTCAGCACCCCTCTTCATCCACTCCACTTCTACAAGTGGGGACAGGAAAGTGAAGTGAAAGTCACTCAGTCGTGTCTGACTCTCTGTCCCCATGGACTATACAGTCCATGGAATTCTCCAGGCCAGAATACTGGAGTGGGTGGTATTCCCTTCTCCGGGGGATCTTTCCAACCCAGGAATCGAACCCAGGTCTCGTGCATTGCAGGCGGATTCTTTACCAGCTCAGCCACCGGGGAAGCCCAAGAATACAGGAGTGGGTAGCCCATCCCTTCTCAAGTGGATCTTCCTGACCCAGGAATCAAACTGGGGTCTCCTGCATTGCAGGCGGATTCTTTACCAGCTGAGCCACAGGGGAAGCCCCCTGGGGACAGGAAACCAACGTTCGTCAAGGAAGTCTTCACAGCAAGTGCGTTTAAGAGCCCCAGAGGTTTTGCCTCCAGGAGCCCTTGGCCTTCCGTGCTGATAAGGCCAGACCCCCTTTCCGCTCCACTGTGCCACCTCTGTCTGCCTAGCCGGGCCTGTCCCCCCAGCCTCTCTGCCCCACCACGGGGCACCCTCCATCCTTGGACTGGCACTGACTGGGCTGCTCTGATCCTGCCTAGAGGCTCTTAACCTTCATGGGTCACGGAGCCCTTTGGAAAAGCGAGGGAAGCCTTTCATTCATCCGCTCGGTGCGTCACAGCGTTTAGGGAGCATCGCCCGGCCCTCTGCTAAGAGCTGGGCTGCCGTCCCAGGACTCACGGCCGGGGGCGGGCAGACAGTAACAAGAACCCCAACCAGAGGCATGGCTGCCGCTTGTCAGCCGGTGTTCCAGGTCAGGCTGGGCCGGGCCTGGCTGCAGCGGGACGACTGAGGACACAGGAGTGGGTGCGGAGGATGGGAACAGAGCCTACGCAGTCTCCAGCAGACCGTTTAAAAGGCTTCAGATGTTACTCAGAGCGGAACAGCGAGCCCTGGGTGGCTGTGAGCAGAGGAGGGCCGGGTTCAGCCGGTGCTGGCTGCTGTGGTGCAGACAGGCAATAAATGAGGGGCAAGCGGGAGACAGCTCGGAGGTCCCAGGTGACAAAGGAGAGATGGGTGGGGCTCGAACGTAGGTGGCGGGCAACACGGTAAGAGACGCTACAGTCGGTCTCCCTGGAAGAGGGACCATTTTAGCTATTTTGTGCCCCCTCTCAACACGCTTCCAGAGCTCCGTTCTCACCCACAGTCCCCCTAAGGTCCTGTGGCCCTGGGTTCAGAGCCCACCCTCCCAGACCTCTCATCCTAACGGCACTGGACACCTCTAACCCTTTGCCCATCTGTGGAGCTAAGGTGAGCCACGTGTCAGCCAGGGTCCCCTTTCCGGCTCCCCCAGAACCGTTCACCATCTCTGGCAGTCTGGAGAGGGCAGGGGAGGCGTGGAAGGGTCTCCCAGACATTACGCTGAGTGCAAGGAGCAGAGCCGCATCGGCACACTATGAATACAGTTCTAGAACAGTTCGCCCCCACTGTGGTGAAAAAAGTCAGGATACTGGGTGTCTTTGAGGAGGTAAGGCTGCTGAAAGGGTCATGAGGGAAGCCTCTGGGGAGATGGGGATGGTCTGTATATTGATAGGAGTGTGGGGCACATCGGGGTTTGTATATGTCGAAGCATATTAAATTAGGACTTCTCTGGAGATTCAGTGGTTAAAGACTCCACACTTTCACTGCAGGGGGCACAGGTTCGACCCCTAGTCAGGGAAGTTCCACATGCTGCATGGTGAAGTAAAAAAAAAAATTTTTTTTTTAATTATTACACTTAAGATATGTATACATTTCCCTGTGGGTAAAATTTATCTTAAAAAAAAAAATCTAAGAAGAATGCTGTGTTCCAGAAAGAACCAGGAAGGGTCAGCTGCCTAAAAGGATGCCTGTCTCGAGGGAACATACCCCCCTTCCCTCATCGTCAAGTGCTCTGAGGCAGCTGCAGGCAAGGGGAGCGCCATCTGATAAAGGCGTGTGTGTTGAAGTGTTAGAGGCTGACTCCAGGGGATGAGGGACTTTGCGTTCTAGAAGAGAGTCCTGAAGACAGCAATGCTTACCCCAATGAGATAAACCTAATGGTGGGATCCAAGACCTCTTGGCCAGCAGTGGGTGGGGGTTCCCAGTGCCCTCAGCCACATGTTACGCCTTGCAGACCATCTGCCCTGTGAATATGATGGGCAAAAAGGAGAGAGAGGAATTTATAAGCATCTCTCTCCTTCCTGCTGACTTTCCACTGGCCTCCGGCCCCCTGGCTGTCAGCCTTTGATTTCCCCTGCTCCCTTCTTATCTTCCCCTTGCTGTCGATATTGCCTTAATTGATTTCTGGTCCAGGTCAGAGCTCTTGTGTCTGGTTTCTGTCTGGTGTGTTTCTCCCCGCCATTCACACAAGGTCTGTGGGAAGAGCCTGGAGGGGAGATTGTGCTCTTGATTTAGCCCTTGGTTGGGGCGGATGGGGGAGGGTCCCATACATCGCTGGCTTACAGATCCCGGAGCCTCCACCCTGCCCAGTCTGAAAGGAGAAAAGAAAATGATGCTGCACCTTGAGTGGAACCTGAGCCAGGGGCTGTCCCCTGGGTGGGTCACTGGTGTGGACTGGAGCAGTCAAGGAGGGCTTTCAGGGAGGGGTGTTACACAGGCTTTCAAGATGAGGAGTGCAGAGATCAGTGGGGGGAGGGAAATAGCATGAAACTAGGGCGCCCAGCGGTCCCAGTGCACCAGAACAGGTCCAGAGTTGTTGATTCTCTTGTACTAATTGTGAATAGTATCCCCTTTCAACCTAACAAGAGTCCCAGTTTGAGCAATAAATTATAGAGTCACTCAATATGTTAAAAACCAACAAACAAAACAGATAATTGAATGGCAAAACCCAGAGGCAAGTTTGCCAAGTGGCTGGAAGGAAGGGTCTTGTAGGAGGTAAAGAGTGAGCAGGGAGGAACAGAGACAGGGGCTGGGGGTGTTCCTGGTGCCCTGAGTGCCCTGAGGCTTCAGAGCGCCTCACAGGGCCCCTCCCCAAGTCAGTGGGTCCCAGCAGTCCCACACGCCTCTTTCCAAGAGAAGACAGAGACCCAGAGAAGTGACTGCACCGGACTCAGGCCACACAGCTCCAGCTCGTTGGCGATGGATGAGGGTGGAACTCAAGACTCCTCTCCCACACCCCAGCACCCCATCCTTTCCACCTGGGGACAGAATGAGAGCTGGGTGTCCCCCTACTGCCACTGGGGCTGGAAGACTCCCCAGGCCCTACCTCGGTGTGGGTACGGATCCTAAAGTCCTACTTCTTCCTAACTGTGCAGCTGTGGGTGAGCCTCTTAATCTCTTTACGTGCCTTTGTCTCCTCATCTGCAGAGCAACCACCACCATAGTAATGTCATTTCTGATGACTGGCATGTTGCAGGAACTCCAAAAATAGGCGACGTCCTTTCCCTAAACCTCCAAGAGAGCGTCCTTTCCCTCTGGACTTTCTGGGCCCTCTCTGAATTCAGTGTTCCCTGACCCATGCCAATATGTTTAGCTTCATCACAGCCCTCCATGGGGCCCTGCCTGAATGCATGTTAAGTTGCTCAGCTATGTCCAACTCTTTGCAACCCCATGGACTGTGTAGCCCGCCAGGCTCCGCTGTCCATGGGATTCTCCAGACAGGAATATTGGAGTGGGTTGCCATGCACTCCTCCAGGGGAATCTTCCTGACCCAGGAATGGAACCTGTGTCTCTTGCAGCTCCTGCACTGCAGGCAGATTCTTTACCACTGAGCCACCATGGAAGCCTCCGTGGGGCCACTGTCACTGAATTCATGGAGTGCGCCTCATTTACCCCCAAAGTAGTCCTTTTAGCTTGTGATTCACTCACTTTGTCCCACACTGGATTGCACTTCCTTCTTGAAAAGTTTTAAGTCTGGGCTTCTTAGGTACCAGTGACCACTGGGCAATGTCCTTGAGGAAACAGGAGGTGGAAAGCTGGGTCAGTGAGTCCTTCTCAAGCAGTGCCTCTGGGACAGACATAGGAATGGGCCGAGCCATCATCCAGAGGAGACACTTGTAAAGAAGGGGGGCACAGCGTGAAGAAATGCCTCCCGCTGCCATCAAACTGGAAATGGAGCCCCAGAGATGGAAAGAGGACTGGCATTCGCCCATATACCCACATGGCACAGGAAGATGGGCACCGACAGGGCTACAGTGGTGCCTCTGGCAGCGGGGGTTAGGGGATGTGGGCCGTGGCCCTCCTGCCTGAGACGCACCTATTATATCTGCTTGGAAATCAAACTGTAAACTGATGTCTAAGAGCAAACAAGAGTTTAGCTTCTGCATCTCTCCTATCTTCTCCAGCAAAGAGCTTGGCCTTCAGGATGAGAAATGTAGATAAACACTGTAAAAAGAGAATTAACACCCACACAAGGCAAGGCCAGCAAACCTAGCCCCGTAAATTAGACTGAATCTCAGGTCGGAGCCAACTGTAAGCTGCGGCCCTGGGAAGACAGATGAAACAGGCAGACAGGCTCTTGGAACAGCCAGGGGTCGTCTCTGAGGCATCATAGAGCTTGGAAATGAACAAGGCTCAAGTTTTCAAAGGGTGAAGAGGCTGGATCCCAGAAATTGGCAGCTTATCAATCTTGAAGAGAACCTTTGGCAACATTCTAGAATGAATTTGTCAAACTAGGGGAAAGTGATGGTGAGTTAGGAACCCAGAATGAGCTGGGTTGAGGGGTGGGCACCTGTCTTAAGTGAGTGCTGCTGGGCCTAACCTAGCATCGTGTCACCCAGTGGGGCATTATAGAGCCTGAAAATGAACAAGGTTCAAGTTTTCAAAAGGTGAAGAGTCTGGATTCCAAAAATCAGCAGCTCATCAGTCTTAAAGACAACCTTTGGTGAGGTTGCCTAGGGTGACTCAGAGCTGGGTGGATGGAGAGGAAGGTCCCTGGAGATTTTGATGGCCTTCATCTTTGTGTCCTTTTGTTGAACATTTTAATCTAAGACCTGGTTGGGAGGGGAAGTCATAGAAGCTGAATTTTAAGTGAACTCATGACCCACAGCTGGTCTGGAAGATGAGATGCTAAACTGTACATTCACAACCCAAAGACGCCTCCCCAGCCAAGGTCTCTTTCCAGATACAGTGTTCCGTGCGCCGCTGTGTCTTCCCCGGCCTCTGCCATCATATTGATGATAGTACCGGGGTTCCGACAGCTTCCTTCCTGAATCTCCAGAACCTACACCGTAGACGGTGTGTATTTGTCGGTTCTTTGTCAGCTGGTTGGTTGATTCGTTTCTCTGATCCCTCCCTCCCTGACCCCTACATACTTTGCATGGTAATGAGACAAGAATCCACTGGGTCCTCTGAGAATCTGATGGAAGCTATGAACCCTCTCTCCAGCAGAAATACTCATAGATATGAAATGGTGCTGACCACTTCAGGGGGTCCACAGACCCCCTTTAGCTTGCCAGAAAACCCCCTAGGAAACCATGAATTTTCAATAGCCAGCCCCTGCTTCATCTGGCAGGTTCAGCCCCTCAGCCTGACTCAGTCTATCCCCTCCTTCCCCAGGAAGGAGGGGCAATGAGTGCAAAAGGCCCTGGTGCCTGTTGCGGGTTAAATAGTGTCCCTCCAAAGTTCATGTCAACCAGGAACCTCAAATGTGACTTTATTTGAAAACAGTATAATCAATATAATCAAGGGCAGATGAGGTCATGTTGGATTAGGCTGGACCCTAGATCAACTTTGCTGACAAAGGTCAATCTAGTCAAAGCTATGGCTTTGCCAGTGGTCATGTTGGACTAGATGGACCTTTGACAGCAAAGTTGATCTAGGGTCCTTCCTAATCCAACATGATTGGACCATAAGGAAGGCTGAGTGCCAAAAAATTGATGCTTGTGAATTGTGGTGATGGAAAAGACTCTTGAGAGGCCCTTGGACAGCAAGGAGATCAAACTAGTCAATCCTAAAGGAAATCAACCCTGAATATTCACTGTAAAGACTGACTGAAGCTGAAGCTCCAATACTTTGGCCACCTGATGCAAAGAGCTGACTCATTGGAAGAGACCCAGATGCTGGGAAAGACTGAAGGCAGAAGGAGAAGGGGGTGACAGAGGATGCAATGGTTGGAAGGCATCACCGACTCAATGGACATGAGTCTGAGCAAACGCTGGGAGACGGTGAAAGTCCAGGAGGCCTTGGAGTCACAAAGAGCTGGACACGGCTGAGTGATTGAACAACAGCAGCCTGGAGCCAGTAGGACTGGTGTCCCTGGAGGAAGGAGGAAATTCAAGCACAGAGACATGGGACACAGAGCGAGAGCATCACGTGTGAAGGAGGCAGAGCCTGGTGTGACAGTCCTGCCGGCTCAGGAAAGCCAATGGTTGCTGCTGATACACACCAGAAGCTGGGGAGAGGCCAGGAAGCATGCCTACAGCCTGTAGAGGAGTCACAGCCCTGCCGATGCCTAGCCCCCAGAACCGTGAGAGAGTAGGCTTCTGGTTGCTTTAGGATGCCCAGCTTGTGTGCTCTGCCGTGGCCGCCCTAGGAAACTAACAGAGTGCCTGAGATAGCTGGGACTTCCCTCCCTACGACATCATGGGTTTCTGTGGGTCCAGACTGTCCATCCAAACCACTGCCACTAGGCAGGCCCCAGGTTTGCCCAAGAGAGGTTTACAGACCACTTGAAGAGAAGTTAGCAATCCGAGCACATCCATCTTAATAAGTTTTATTATAGCCTGCCGGTTTAGACTAATGACTAATTTATTGTATAAAATACCAGCAGTATACTTTTTAAATTTTGTTAATTAATTATCTCAAACAAAGGTGAAATTTATAAAAGTGTTCAGAATCGGTGCACATTAGAAACTCGCCTTGCAGCAGGAGATGAAATTATTACTAATATGGGATCAAATTATTACTGTATTGACTTAGTTACTTTATGACTTTGTAATGGATTTCTTCATTATTTTCTCAGGATTGTGGCATTCATGATTGCATTAAAGTCTGTTAATCTATGCAAATATCATTAGGCACCGCTAATAACCAGGCAACTTTCCTCCATTTCAAGGGCTGTACTAAGTACTTGGCCTTCGTGGGTCACTTCTGGGCGGCAGGGAGCAGGCACCTCTCTGGGAAACCCTTTCCAAGCACAGCCCCACCCAACACAGAACCGATGGGCACTTCCAAAGGGTGGTTTGAGGATCTTAAGAAGGCCACCTTGTCCTAAACCATCACACATCTTCCCCTGCTGTCAGAGGTCCTGACTTGTCACTGTAGACCTCCATTCCTTTGGTTAAGGCTTTGGAGGGTCTTGACAAAATGCTTCTATCCTAGAAAGAAAGCCTCTTCCTCTCAGGGTCCACCATTAGCGCTCTAGAAGCTGCTGGTTCAAGGGGAGCACAGGGCCTTGCCGTGCTGGGACAAGAGACTGGGGACAGCTTTTTACAAAGGTTAGAAAGAGGGCTCGGTGCTCCCCAAGTTGAGCTGACTGAAAAGGACGCTCTCAGGAACACCTTCGGACCCTGGAGACCTGGAAGGGATGTGCCAAGTGTGGTGGGGTAGGCGTGGGAGGGGGCAGAGGAGCACAGGAAACTACCCTCTGAGCAGCTTGATATTCCAAGGGATTCTTCTTCTTATTATTATTATTGGAGTATAGTTGCTTTACAATGTCGTGTTAGTTTCTGCTGTACAGCAAAGTGAGTCAGTTATACACAAATCCACTCCTTTTAAGGTTCTTTTCCCATAAGCCTTTACAGAGTATTGAGTAGGGTTCCCCATGCTGGCCAGCAGGTTCTTACTGGTTGTCTGTGTTATGTAGTAGTGTGTGCGTGTCAGTCCTAGTCTCCCAGTTAATTGCTCCCACTCCTCCTTCCCATTCACCCCTGTAAACATAAGTTTGTTTTCTACGTCTGTCACTCTATTCGTGTCTTTGTAAATAAGTTTATTTGTATCCTTCTTTTAGATCAGGAGGAGTCTAAATCCCCAATGACCACTGTCAGCGCACCACTGCAGGCCCAGTTACCCCATAGCCCAGGAGAGGCGAGGAGACCAGGCTGAGCCCCGCCCCAGTCAGAGCTGATCCCAGACGTGCATGTGTACGTGCGAAGTGGCTTCAGTTGTGCCCAACTGTTTGTGGCCCCATGGACCGTAGCCCGCCAGGCTCCTCTGTCTGTGGGATTCTCTAGGCAAGGATAGTGGAGGGGGTTGCCATGTCCTCCTCCAGGGGATCTTCCCAACCCAGGGATCAAACCCGTGTCTCTTAGTCTCCTGCATTGGCAGGTGTGTTCTTTACCACTAGCGCCAGCTAGGAATTTCCAAATTCCCAGCCGGTAGGAACAAAATCCAGGCCTCCAGCCACTAAAACCAACGTGGGTTCTCATTTTATCTTCGCTGAAAGTAGCCCCTGGTCATGCTGGGTGTGGAAGGGAAAGAGACGTGTCTGTGTGCGCTCAGACTACGCCTCCTCATGAATACGTGGGTCACTGTCATTCATTCCGACAACATTTATCAAGTGAGCGTGTGCGGCTGGGGCACTAAGCTAGGAACTCCCTGCAGCGAGAAGACAGCAAGCTCCCTCCTGGCGTCGACAGAGTTAAACTCCATCCACTCCCAGTTTTTAACTGGAAGCTGCTGTGGGTCTCCACCATTCTGGCTCTTCTGGACGCATCAAAGGATGAGCTTGAGTTTTCCTAACTGCAGGTGCAGCGTGCTCCCCGCATCCAGCATGCTCCCTGCATCCACCGTGCTCCCCCTTCCTGGGCCGACAGCACTGCTTTTGTGAATGAGCGCCACAGGGGTGGGATTCGGCTCCTTGAGCTCCTGCTGCCCTCCCTGGATCAGCATGCCCAGACTTTTCAAGGTTAAGAGCCATTTTTAACATCAAAAATTCATCAGCACCCCTCCTTGACAGATGTTTTACTTTGGGTATCCATTGTTTGAGAGAATGCAAAATGGCAATAAGCTACCTTGAAGCCGGCAGTGCTTTTAAATGAATTGCTACTTCTTAAATCACAACAGCATCTACACGCATTTGAAAAATAGTCACAGCTACCCAGAGCTGAAGTATTTTTGATGCAGTCAACAGACAAAGCTTGAGGTGCCTGGGACCCCAAGGTCAGCGGGCAGCACTGCCCTACACCATCTGGCTGCTGGGAGCTGGGAGGAGAGAAAGGGGGCAGGGACATGGGGCTGGTGCAGACCCCTCCCTGTGACCACTGAGGCCGCACCTAGGCTGAGAGTCCTTGTCTTTCCCTGCTTCTCCTCCTTCTCTTCAGCCTTTCCAGCCTCCTCTTTCTCACCTCAAGCCCAGGGTTGGCGGTGAGGGGCCCCTTTCTTGGGCTGCGGCAGAACACACACCTGTCCCCAAGGCACATCCTGCCACATCACCTGCCCCTCTCCTCCCAACCTGCCCACCCTTGGAGGCCTCCCCAGCTCAGCACCAGCATCACCCTTCTCGCAGCCACCAGCCACCCCTCCCCTGACCCCTCTGGCCCTTCCCCAGCCCTGTGCCTCCATGCCTCTCCTTTTCCACTCTCAGGCCTAAATGCTTATTGGGCCCCTTTGATCATAGGGGACAGTTTCTAGTAAAAACAGTCCTGTTGAGGTGACATAAGCAACTACATTTCAGAGACCTCCCCGAAGAAGGCAATGCTGAGTCCACCAGCCACAAACCCAAAGGACAGAGTTCCAGCCCTAGGGCAGGAGGGAGGGAGTCATATTCCATCCTGCGCCCCAGAGCTGGCAGAGGCACGTGGCTCTGGTCCCACGTCTATCACATACTGCTCCAGGGAGCTGAAGCCTGTTCCTCAGCCTCTCTGAGCCTCAGTGGACTGACCTGTCAAATGGGGCTAGGAGCATGTTTTGACACAGCACAGCAGTGAGAAGTGGGCAGAATGCCAGAAGTGCCCAGCCTGCGCCAGCCCTTGCAGAAGAGTCTGGCTGTGGCCGAATGAGGAGGACTGGGAGCTGTCTAGGGGGCTGCTCCAGCCAGCAAGCCAGGGTCTTCGCCCTCCTCCGCTTCTGGACAGGCCTGAATGAGCCCACAGTGCTGGTACTTCCAGCCACAGCCCCTCCCAGACCTGTCAGTGGGAGGTTTGTGGCTGGCTTTTCAAAGCACAGTTCTGCAGCACACAGGCCTTGGAGTTGAATCAAACTCTTTGCATCCTCTCCTCTGTGCTCCCGTCCTGGGTTTCCTCCCTTTTCCTCACCCGCCCACCCAACATTTCCCGGAGAACAGAGGAGGGCAGCCTGTTCTCATTGCCCGTGGCCTCAGTGGTCATGATGACCCACCTCGGCAAAGTCTTCATGCTCTGCGGTGCAGCTCCCCCTCTGTCAGCCCCCGGCCTGCCCTGCCTACCGCCCGTAGGCCAGTCCAGCCCCGATTTGGAAACTCTCTTGCCCAAGGGTCAGATCGAC
Organism: Capricornis sumatraensis; assembly: GCF_032405125.1. Lineage (NCBI taxonomy): Eukaryota > Metazoa > Chordata > Mammalia > Artiodactyla > Bovidae > Capricornis > Capricornis sumatraensis. Next base: position 22,525,328 of record NC_091089.1, read on the forward strand.
TCCTTATGTCTCCCAGCATGGTACCTTGCACATGGTTTGTTGACTGACGGCATGACTGACGAGAGGATAATAGAAGGGGTCCAGGGTTGTCACCCACCTGGCTTTCTGCAAACTGAAACTCACGTTCCCCAAGTCCTACCAAGCTCAGAGGGCCCCTCTGAGTGACAAGAGCAGGGTCCTCTGAAGTTAGCAGTGCCAGCCACACACCACTGGTTAATATGTTGCCACCCTTTAAAATAATTTGTTCTCTCGAGGAAACTGACACTCCCCTCCCAATCTCATTACTCATTAGAAATAATGACATCTTGCAAATCAGGCAGCTCTTCCCAGTTCCCAGAGCCATGTTCCGTCCTGAGCCCAGAAGAGCCTTGCAACTCCCGGGGCACCAGGGGTGCCTTCCGCATGGCAGATGAAAGCTTGGGAGCCAGACGACCTGAGTTCAAATCCAAGCCCTGCAGTTAATGGCTCTGGGACCTCCAGAAAGTTGCCAAACCTCTCTGTGCTTCAGTTTCCTCATCTGAAAAATGGGGGTGACTGTGGTACCCACCCCATAAAATTAAAGTGCCGGGAGCAGTGCTTGGCTTGCAGTGACTGCTTCGCATGAGTCAGCCCTCATTGTCCTCTCTGAGGGCATGAGTCCTGACGGAGGGAGTGAATGGATGAATCTGCGAGTGCCATATGGGCTGACACCTGCCATCTGACTGCAGGGGCCAACTCAGCCTGCCCCACTCCAAAAACCAACCTGCTCTGAGGGCGTGGCCTTGGCCTTCGAGGAGCATGCATCCGGGGGAAACAGACAGGGAGGGAGATCCTGCTGAGGTCACTCGGGGGCTCAGGAGGCAAAGCATCAAAGCTTCAGGTATCCCCAGGAAACCAGCCCCACCGTAACCTACGCTAACATCAAACCCATCAGACAAGCAGAGGTTCAGAGAAGTTGGTTTAAGACAGGTCTTGAGCAGAACAGGGTTCCTTGCTCCTCTGAGAGTTCATACCCCAACAGGTGTGAATGACCATGAGTAGTTTTCTCACCTTTTACATTTCAACCCCATTATCTGAAGTCCTCAGAAACATCTCAGCCATCCATCCATCCATATTTACCTATCACTATTTATGTACCATCGATCATAAATCTATCTGCTTTCTGCAATCATTTTTCTCTCTGTGTATCTATCTATCATCCAACATTTAATCTGGGTATCTAGCATCTATTAATCATGTCTGCCATCCATCCATCTTTGTCTATCTGCAGTCCATTATCAGCCATGAGTTAATACAGTGAGTAGTCCTGTACTTAAGCCTGGACCATCCTGTTCCAAGGGGAAGGGGGTGGGAACAGTGTTGATTCCAGGAGGGCTCGGTGGTGAGAACAAAGATGGATAGGAAAGAAACTGCAGGGTTGATGAAAGAGGTGCCTGGGACATTCCTCTCACAGCTGGGCTGGCCTGATGGATGGAGGGGAGAGGGGCACAAGAGAGGAGAGGAGGAGGGAGGGGAGCCTCCTAAACCTGCTAATCCCTCCTCATCCTACCTTCCTGTGCGTGCGTGTTAAGTCACTTGAGTCACGTCTGACTCTTTGCAACCCTGTGGACTGTAGCCCGCTAGGCTCCTCTGTCCATGGGATTCTCCAGGCAAGAATGCTGGAGTGGGTCACCATGCTTTCCTCCCAGCCCAGGGGATCTTCCCAACCCAGGGATCAAACCCACATCTCTTACGTCTCCTGCATTGGCAGGCGGGTTCTTTACCACCAGTGCCACCTGGGAACCTTCCCAGATTAGAACAGTGTCTTTTCAGGATAATCTCATGAGGTTCAGGTGTCAGGGCAGAGAAGGTGGGTGCTACCCTCCCCCAGCACCAGCACACACAGAACCCTTTATTCTGAAGTGCCGAGCTCCTGCAGGCAGGCTGAGAGCAGAGATGGGGTGCCAGAGGAGAGATGACCAGGGGCAGTCTGGAGAAGACCCATCCCAGCCCTTCCCAACCCTGAGGTTTGTGCTGGTATCACTTGAATAGCTTTTGAAAAACACTGAAACAAAAATACAGATGTCTGGACCAATCTCTGTCTCAGGGGCTGGCTGGGCACATCTGTGTTTTGAAACCCCCCAGGTAAATTTTATAGCAGCCAGAGCTGAGAACCAGCATCTTGCAAGATCCAAGACTCCTGCCGTTACCCTTGGAAGGCTGTGCTTTAAGCAGTTCTTCAGGGGCAGGACTTGGGCTCTGTCTGGGCAGGGTCTCCAAGGAGCAAAAGAGGGAATTTTCTTCCAGGCTGCCTTCCGAGCCTGACATGGAGGGTCAGAGGGTGGGGTCTTCTGCCAGGGTATTCAAGCAGCATCATCCCCACCCAGAGTCACTACATTTCACAGTGCCCAGGAGTGGGGGCTGGGTTTGGGGGCTGCGGCCTCTGGGTTCAGGTGTGACCCTGCTGTATTAGACTAGTGAGGTTGACCCTGAGCTGAGTGCACCTCCCTGGGAGGACAGGTAGCTCTTCCCATGTCCCAAGAGAAGTTAAGCGCCACCCTCAGTGTTAGAAGTGCCATGAGTCAGAGAAGCGGGAGGTTTGCTGGGCAGTGCACACTGCATTCTGTCCCTAGCAGCAGCAGGGTGTAGGGGATGAGCGTGGACCCATGAGCTCCACTCTTTCCGTGAGGCTGTGGGAAGATCTGTGGGCAATGTGAGGGGCAGCCTGCAGCCAGGCTCAGAGGCTGTGGCCTGCTTGTCCGCAGGCAGTGGACCACTGCGCAGTCCTCCCACTCAGCAGACAGGCGCCCCCTCCACAGTTAACAGAGTGAGCTCTCCAAGTGCGAGCGTTACTTCTTCCCCACCATCTGCAGCTGCGTCTGATGCTCTGCCCCTCAACAAGATGTTCCTTGGTCTCTCCTCCTCTTGTCCCCACTCCCCTGTGGACCACCCGGCCCCTGCCCACCCCCTGCAGAAACCTCCCCCCTTTGCTGGAATAAAGCCTGGCTTTGTCTGTCTCCTTGAGAGCTGAGGACAAACTGGCCATAATTTATGCTCCCTCATGATATAAAGGAAAAAAGGCGCCATTATGCTATAAATTATCCTGTGATGGGTGAAATGCTGGAGAGCGTGCCAGACGCCAGCGGAAACCCCACCAGACAACAGGGTTCGGCTGCAGAAGTCCCCGCAGAATGCGGGGCCGTCTGTCGTGCGCCGCGCCTGGGGAGGATAAGGTAGCAGATCAAATGTATAATCAGCTACCTGGAGAGCTGGCTACGCTGCCGCCCCTGTGAAAGGTGACTTCTACTCAGCACCACCCCGGGCCCCAGGCTCCTGCTGGAAGGACCTGGCGCAGACTCACAGATCCGGGTGTCAAGGGCGGAGGCCCAGAGAAGGAGGCAGCGAGGGATGTGGGTATGGCCTCCAGACCTTCCACCCATCCCCTCGCAGAGGGCAAAAGAAGAGGGTGCAGGGGCCATTTGTGCCCCCTAGGATGGAGAAGGCAATGGCAACCCACTCCAGTACTCTTGCCTGGAAAATCCCATGGACAGAGGAGCCTGGTAGGTTGCAGTCCATGGGGTCGCTAGAGTCGGACACGACTGAACGACTTCACTTTCACTTTTCACTTTCATGCATTGGAGAAGGAAATGGCAACCCACTCCAGTGTTCTTGCCTGGAGAATCCCAGGGACGGGGGAGCCTGGTGGGCTGCCGTCTATGGGGTTGTACAGACTCGGACACGACTGAAGCGACTTAGCAGCAGCAGGATGGTGACAGCCCCCACATTCCACAGTTCTGCCTCCTCAGATATACTGCAAACCCCCAAGGGCACAGAGCCACCCCTTTGTCCTGGGCAGGCACCAGGGCCTGGAGGGGCGTGGACTGCAGGCCGAGGGGATCTTTTCAGCAGGTCTGATTCTCTATGTGATGAGGGAAGAGGACCTTGTGGCCTAGATCCCGGGCAGAGGAAGGCCCGAGGACTCATCAGGACAGAGCTGACTTCTTTTGTCATCCGGGAGACTTCCAGAGGGCCTTATTCTAGGCGGAGGGGTGAGGGGAGCTGGGGAGGGGCTGTGAGTCACGTCTAAGGGTCTCTGGGCAGTTAGGACTCACCAGAACCTGCTCCATCTGAGCTAAGCATCGGCCTCTGAGGGCCCCACCCCACCCCACTTCCATGCTCCGATCAGAAGCCCTTATCCACGTAGAGCAATGGGATTATTAGGCCTTTGCCCATTATCTGGGCAGACCCGGAGGTGTGGAGAGTAAAGAGAGACAGAGACCTCCAGGTAGCACTTCCTGGTCTTCTACCAAGAAGGAGGGTGATCTGAGAGCGTGGCTCTGTTCAGACCATCTGAGTCCTGGCTTCCCCCAGTGACGATCTGTGTGTTCTTGGGAAAGATATTTAACTTTCCTGAGCCTCAGTTTCTTCATCTACACAGTGGAAATAATAAAATATTCATTATACCTGCAAAGGGCTTATTTCCGTGCTGGAGGTACAGTCAACGGGCTTCCCAGGGGGCGCTAGTGGTAAAGAACCTGCCTAACGCAGGAGACCTAAGAGATGTGGGTTTGATCCCTGGGCCGGGAAGAGCCCCTGGAGAAGGAATGGCTACCCAGTCCAGTATTCGTGCCTGGATAACCCCCATGGATAGAGGGGCCTGGCGGGCTACAGTCCTTGTGGTCGCAGAGTTGGACACAACTGAAGTAACTGAGCACACACACACAGTAAATGCTTGATAAACGAGAACCTTTCTGTGAGTACTGTGGCTCGTATAACCACCTCCTGGACTGAGTGAGGCAGAGCTGTGGCCTCCCTCGGACAGGGGCACCGAGGAGCCCTGAGAGGGAGCGGTGTTGTCGGGGGGCAGCAGAGGCTCTGGTAGAGGGATTTGGGGCCACTGGCTCTTGTCATGAAGACACTGGGGTAACCATCGAGGTGGGTGGCCCTCAGTGTCCAGCAGGACCACAGAAGAACCCCTGGTGCTACGACTTAGGAGCTAGGCTGAGCCAAGGGAGGACGTGGCGGGCAGTGAGGGAGGACGCGGATGAGGAGGAGCCTGTGTGCAGAGTCTAGGCGTCCTGCGGTCAGCGGTCAGGGTCCAGGCTGGGGTCTCGGGGGAAGTGTTGAGAATGCGGTGGGCGGGGAAGAGGAAGGAGGGAGGGTGTGTGTGTGTCGCCCCGGCTCTTCAGCCTGTGCCTGTCACACTCCTTACCTCTGCACATGCCTTTTCCATGCTGCAAGCCCTGTGTGTGAATCCTCCAGTGCCTGGCTCAAGCCTTGTAAACCCCTTCCCACTGCCATGCCCACAGAGCTCCTCACGACAGGCTCGATGCCCGCACCATGGCCGCTGCCCACTCATCCCCGCTTTCGGAGGATTCCTGGAGTTCAGTGTCCTGCAGATGCCGAGCACACGATCTTGGGGACAAGAGGAGGAGAAGCAGTGTCAATATCCTGGGGCAGGGCATGCAAGGAGCATCCCTGAGACTTCACGAGACCTGTGTGTGTCTGAGCAGAGGGATGGAGGGATTGGGGAAGTCGGAGTGCGGGGTGCCCCTGCGACCCCTCACAAGCCTTGTTCTCGGTGAGACGGGAGCCCCTGCAGGCTTTGAGCAGGAGACAGACAGGACCTGCCCTGGATTGTAACTGACTCCCGTGGGGCTGTGCAGAGAGCAGCTGACAGGGGCTGGGTGCATGTCAGGAGACAGTGAGGAAGGGACTCCCGTGGCCCCGGCGCCATCCCGAAGCATTTGGAAGGCAGACTCCGCTGAAGGAATGCGAGTGGGGGAGACTGGCTGAGTTCTTCCTCCTCCCGCCCCGACATCAGAGGTATGTGTCTGCAGGGAGCTTGGCAGATCAAGGCCCCACGCCGCCTCCCCTGGGGTCTGGAGCAGCTGAGGGTCCTCATTTGCATCCCCGTGGAGAGGGAGCCCCGTCTCGCCCCATCCCTGGCAGCCTTTGATCTGGTTTGATGTCTCCTTCAGCCTTCTTCCCAGGCAGGAACACTTTTATCCTCCGCTGCTGCGCCGGGCTCTGGCTCCGACACTGTGTGTTGTGGGAATGAAGGAGGGCTTGCTTCACGTGCGGAGCTCGCTGAGGCCTGGCCTGTGAGCTGGTGAAGGGACTGGCTCTTGGGGGGCAGGTGATCCGATCGCAAGGCTGCAGAGAGACCCAAATCCAGGCCCTTAACCCCCGTATGGACAGCGATGCTGCAAACTCCCGGTCCCCCACAGGAAAGCAGGCAGCCACGGGCCCCCCACGCAGGAGACGAAGGGTGTGCAGACCCCAGCCCTGCCTGCTGCTCCCCTCTTTGAAAGGCAGGTGTGAGGCTGCATGCTGCCCACCTCAGGGCTGGCCAGAAGGGGCCAGGGGAGGCTTCCAGACTTAGGGTGGGATCAGCAGCTTTGAAAATGACACAGATTTCAATTCAGATGTCTGGTTTGATGCTTCTTTCTCCCTTAGGAGCCAGGGTGCTCGATGGGTCAGGGCAGTGGAAAGGGCCCAGAGCAGGGCTGGATGTAACTTCAAGGAAATGACTCTTGTTGTGAATGAGTCTAGGCTGGGGCCTGGAGGATGCTGGGGAGCATCTCAGAGATTCCCCCAAAACACTGCTGTTTAGTGGGGGGGGATACCCGGCTTCTCAGGCTGGCCCTCAGGCAGGTGTCTGATCAGTGTCCCTGGGGTCTCCACGCCCCAGGGGTGGGGTGGGCCTCTCCAGCCCACCAGAAGCCACCCCTGTGGGTGAGCAGCCGCCTGGCTGAAACCAGCATAGAACTGCGCCTATTCTACTTGTGCCGGGCCTGGGCTAAAAATCTCAGGTGCCTCAACTCATCTCATCCCAACAGCCCTACGAGGCGGGTGCGATTACTCTCCCCTTTTACAGATGAGGGAATGGAGGCCCAGGGAGGGTGCAGGACTTGCGTAAGGGGGCCCAGTCAACCAGGATCTGACAAACAGCTTCAGTTACTCCCTGGAAGATGCCCCACCCCGCTGCTTCCTTCCCCTCACCTTCCTTCCCCCATTCCCCCGCCCTCCCCCTCCCCACCAGTCCCCACCCTTCCCCCGCCCCATCAAGTCTATGTGCTTTCTAATCAAGTCCTCCCTGATTCACGGGTGAATTCAGGGAGAAGGAAGCTGTCTTTCCCCCTGTGGGACCTCAGGCACAAGATCACTCCCTAGGGACAGCAGATGGTCCTGGGATCCAAGAGGCGCTCCAGGAAGTCCCCTGGTCCCACAGTGAACAGCCGCAGGAATGCCAAGGGCCCCACATGGCCTCTGCCAGCAGCCAAGGGGCAGGTGCATGGGCACCTGGGGCTCTGAGCTCTGGGCTCTGGCCCAGTCCTGCCCACCCCCAGGGCCAAAGGCGCAAGAGCGGAGAGAGGCCTCTGGCTCAGTCACTGTGAATATCTGGACGCTTCTTCTCACTCCCCAGACTGCTGCCCTTGGGCCTCCTACAAGACCCACCCAGCCAGGCTCTCTTGGTCTCCTCGCAGCCCCCTGCCCACCCCACTAGCCACAGAACTCAAAACCGATTTTTCCCCACCCTGGCCCTGGGCCCCGTGGTTCTCTCCAGCTCAGGTCCCCCCACAAACCCTCCCTCGGCAGCTGCAGGGAAGAGAACAGTAAAAGTCTATTGCAGCCATAAAAGGCATTAGCCATCTGAGCACTCGTCCATGGTGCCCCGGCAGCCATCTATCCTTAAGCAGGAAATATTGTTTAATGCCGATGGTAATGAGCGAATCAAATTTTGAAAATTAAGCCGGAATTTGAGCATTAGAGCCAGGGTACTGGCATTTGGCAAGTCAAGTGTTGCGGCTGCCACCCGCCTCCGCCCTGCTCGGAGCCCTTCATCCTGCACAGCCAGCAAGATGCTTCCTTGCACGTCTGGGGCCCTGAGGCACCACCCTGAAACATGCCCCATAGGAGCCTGTCCTCATCTTGCCATCAGAGTCTTGCTTCTCGGTTTTCTGGGCTCTCCTTTTCAAATGCAAATCCTTCCAGCCAGAGCCCCATTCTGCCTGCATATTGTGAGTGAATGAGACAGGAGTCTGTCTTCCTCCTGGAGGGACTGGAGCAAGCATGTCGTTTTGTTTTTTCAGTCACTAAGTTGTGTCCAGTTTTTTGCTACTCCATGTCCTGCAGCGCTTCAGGCTTCCCTGTCCTTTACTATCTCCTGGAGTTTGCTCAAACTCATGTCCGTTTGAGTCGGTGATGCCATCCGACCATCTCAGCCTCTGTCGTTCCCGTCTCCTCCTGTCCTCAATCTTTTCAAGCATCAGGGTCTTTTCCAAGCATGAGATCCTGGCAACTAGACTCCTCTGCCTTTTCACTGGCACTTAAGTCTTCCTGGAGGTGTCCCCCAGTGCTAGCAGGCTGGGAAACCGAAACTCAGAATTAGATTGAGGTTCTGGGAAAGGAAGAAGACTCCTGAGACCAGAGGACTGGGAGACGTGTGTGTTGGGGGCAGGGTGGGTACAGGGTAGGCCAGAGGCACCTGGGAAGGCAAAGCCCAAACTTCCCCACCGCTCCCCTGGACCCTCAGACAGGAAGCAAATGAAAAGAAGGGCCCTCTCATCTTTCAGTCTCTGCTCATATTCTGTTGTGGGCCTGGCGCTCCTACTCCTGAGCCTTGGACATCATAACTCCAGGCCACCTCCTCTAGGAAGCCTTCAGGGTGTTGCCACTGCCCCTTCCCTCACTAGCCCCTACAGACCTGCCGGAAGTTGGAAGGTGAGCTTAACACAGCCACCTACGAGGCTAGAGACCAGCCTCCTGCATCCCCGGGGGTGACCACTCCCACGCTGTCTCAACAACTTCACACTCAGGGACATCTTCAGTCCATTTACACCCCGGCCCTGAGGTCTTTCCTGGCTTTACCTTCCGTGAAGGTGGCCTTTGTGGCCCAGTCCCAGCAGCACCTGCCTGAACATCTCCTCAGAGAAGCAACCACAGCTTCACACCGCAAAATGGGCTCAGGCTGAGGGTTAGCCCCACCGTCAACCAGGGGACCCTGTGTCCTTCAGGCAGGAGGGCTCTGGGAAGGGACTCTTCAGCTTGGCCCGGGAAACAGGAGTCTGTGTCGATGGTGGAGCAGGTAGGGCAGTGGCCGAGGAAATGCAGTCACCCTCTGAGACTCTCGCTAGGTTGGCATAAGGTCCAAGACACTACATTGGTGGTCACCTGACACAGTTTGGGGACCGCACCTCGGGGAAGTGGCCGGGGAGGTGGGGACAGGGGGAGAGCGGTCCATCCCAGCTGGGCAGCCACGGCCCGGGTCTGTTCCAGTCTGTCACTTCCAGTGCTCCTCCCCAGAGGGGAGCCTCTGGTCTCCCCTCCTATCCCCGCACCGTGACCTCATTTCCTCTTCCTCTTGGATAGAGAACCCCAGGTCAGGGTCATCGCCGTTCTCCTACTGCTGGTTGCTTCATTCTGCAGCACGTCCTGGGAGTCTACCATCCACGTGAGGAGGGCCTAGTTTTTCCCATTTTTGACACCAAGGTGGGTGAGGAAGTGTGCAGTCGAAGGCAGCAGGGCGTGAGGGTGAGCCAGTGGGCCTGGGGCAGAGGAGATCGACCCTCAGAATCAGAGTCTTTTCACTCCCTGGTCTGAAAGACAAGCCTTAGAATCATTCACCCAGCGCCAAAGCCAACTGGAGATATAGAGGATCCCAGAAACAAATAAACCTGTGCGTTGGGTGGGGTCAATCCAAGATCACCCAGAAGTGAGCCTATAGCCAGGTTTCTTTGGTTCTTGGCGGCCCTCCAGAAAGGGAGATTTGAACAGGCAGGAAGAGGGGGAGCCTAGCCCCTCCACCTTGAGAAAGTTCTCAAACAAGAAGGACTCAGGCTTAGGATGGAGAACCGAGAATTGGCAGTAAGGGATGACTTCAGGGAGGGAAAGAAGGAATTAGGAAAAAAAAAAAAAAAAACCTCGCAAAAGGGAAGTGGCTGGCTAGAAAGGCATGTGGGGATTTTAATGAATTTTAATGCAACCAGAAAGCTGTCATAATGAAACCGGAGGAACACATTCAGAAGTCAGGAAAGGAGATGCAGTCCCAGCATCTGAGTCTGGCTCCAGGGAGGCTGGGCCTTCTCTTCCCTCCCAGGTCCTTCCTGGGAGGCAGTGTCTGAGCTGGAGGGTCGGGCATGAGGGGAGGGCAGGTTGCCACTTCTTTGTCTTCCCAGCAATCCCATTAACTCAGAGCCTTTAAAAGGTGCTGGGAGAGGGGGAAGAGCGGGATGGCCTGGGAGCAGAGTTTCAAGGCTCCACTGAAGGCTTCAAAACTCAGTTCACTTCCTGTAAAATGTCGCTTTGCTTCTGGGAGCTAAACCTAAGTCCCTCTCCCTCCCACTTCTGCCTCTGCTGTTTCCTTCTGTCCATCTCCTCTCTCAGCTCTTTATTTCTAATTCTTTTTCCTCTGTCTCTGCCACTTCTGTCCCTCCCTTTTCTGTATGAATCCATTGCCTTCCGTCCCTCCTCAGTTTCACCCCTTCCACTCCCTCTCAGGCCCCCAGTCTCTGCTTCCCCCCGACCAGAGCTTGGAGTTGGTGAGGGCTGGAGATGGGGCAGGGGTATGCCCAGCCCTGCCAGGGCCTGAGCATCTGAGTGGAGTACCCAGACTGGAGCAGGGGCTGGGGATCCAAGCCAACAGCTTTAGGTGGAGCACCCCCACCCTGATGGTGGAGATCCAAGCCAGTGTGTGCTGACCCATCCCTGGTCGCAGGAACTGGCAATGGTACCCTGTGGGCTTGGGGGGAGCACCTCATCAGGGAGAGCTTGCCCAGTGCTGAGTGCTCCAGGCTGGGGGGTACCAGTAGAGCAGCAGTCGGCCTTCCTGAAGAGGAGGACTCTAGGGTGGCTTGTGAAGCCGGGTAGGACCTGGAGGTTTCCTCTGTTCCAGAGCCCAGTCAGCCCCCATCTCTATGTGAACTCTGCTGGCAGTGTGGGTGATGGGAGTGCTTTGGGGCAGGAGGTACCAACCACCCTGGATCCAGAAGGACATGGTCCTGGAGTGCCCTTGTGTTCTGTGGAACATGAACACATGGCTGTCTGCAGTTTTGGAGTGTGCATTTCTGCAGCCTTGGCTGTGCATGTCAGTCACTGAAGAGTCAACAAACATCAAGTGGGTGTCTGCCACCATGAGGACCACGTTCCAGCAAACTATGGCTACTTAACAATTCAGCCCCAAATGGAGTAGTGTAAAACAACCATTTACTACACTCATGGATTCTGCGGGTCAGGAAATCAGGCTGGGCACAGCTTGGAAGGCCTGTCTCTCCTCCTGGCTGTCTGGGCCTCGGCTGGAAGACTCACGGGCTGGGGCCTGGAATCATCTCAGGACTCATTCACTCCATGTCTGGTGGCTGATGCTGGCTGTCAGCTGGAGGCCTGGGATCCTTTCCGTGTGGACTCCTGGTGTGGTCCAGTTAGGGGCTTTTCCCAGCATGGTGACTGGTTTCCACAGAGCAACCATCCCTGAAAGAGAGAGCAGAGAGTGGAAGCTGATCCTTTTTATGACCCAGCCTTGCAAGGCATCTGGGGTTATTGCTTCCATTCCTTATGAGTTAGAATAGTCACAGCCCAGCCCAGATTCAAGGGGAGGAAACATAGACCCCCACCTCCCTGGGAGAAGTGAAAGTCACAGGGCAATAGGAGCTTGTGGGATTGGAAACATTTTTGTAGTAACAAGCTACTACATATCCACACAGCCTAATAAATCCCTGTCACCTTAAGCTCACATCTGAGGGTTGTCAACAAACCATTTGGTACTCAACACAATTGTGTGTGTGTGTATATGTGGGGGGGGGGGGGGGTTGTCTGCTGAGAGAGCCCAGTCTTCAGAAACTGGGTCCTCCAAAGTGCCCAGGACTGAATTTTGTAGAATGAATAGGAAGGGGCAAGAAGAGGGAGCACCAGATGGAGGTAAGAACATGTGAGGCAGAAACGAGGTTGCCCCTGGGAATGGCATGGGGCATGCATTCATTCATTCCATAGTTCAGTCCTGTGGGCCTACTAGGTACCTCTACCACCGCTCCAGCAGAGGCCTAGCCTCTTCGCTAGGGGAGCCTACTTTGAGGGATGGGGAGCTAGACCGAAAGTCACTACTCAGGCAAAGCAGTAAATAATTGTCCTTTGCATTTTGCACCAGGAGACGGGTTGAGACAGAGAATGAAGAAGCAGAAAGAGGGGTTTTGATGAGAAAGCCATATTTAAGGGGAGACCTAGCATTAAAGGATTCAGCTTTGTGATGTGGAGGATACTTCAGGCAGAGAGAACAGCGTGTACATGGGCCCTGTGGCCCACCTGCCAGCTGTGAATTAATTTTGGCATCTGGGGGTGAAAGTGGTTGAGGAAGATAAGTGTGTGTCTATGAGGAGGGAGGAAGAGGATGCAGGGCTGTCCAAAGGACCTGCGGACCACAGGTGAGCAGCCAGCCCATTGGCCCGGCCCTCAGGCCAGAAGGGGCAGAGTCGCTGCAATCCCGTCCCCCGCTCAGACGCAACCCCTCCCGCCTACCCTCCCCCTCTGGCTCTGCCCCCCGACCCCGCTTCGTCCATCCCCTCACCCGGTGTCCATCCCCTCACCCGGTGTCCATCCCCTCACCCGGTGTCCATCCCCTCACCCGGTGTTCCTCCCCACCGCCTCCCTCTCGCTGTTATCCCTCCGCTCCGGCTGTGAGCCCCCTCCTGCCCCCTACCAGCTCCTACCCTTCCCCTCCGTAACCCTTCCTCCTTCCGCGGGCCCACCCCGCGCCTCCGGGCCCTTGGCCCAGGTAAGCATCTCCTAATTTTGTTCCAGAAGATAGAAAACTCTTCGTGGGTATGCTCAACAAGCAGCAGTCTGAGGACGATGTGCGCCGCCTCTTCGAGGCCTTCGGGAACATCGAAGAGTGCACCATTCTGCGCGGACCCGACGGCAACAGCAAGGGTGCGTCGGGGCGGGGCGAGAGGGCGGATGGGGCGGAGCTAGAGATGGGTGGGGCGGCACGGCGAGAGGGGGCGGGGCGAGAGGGCGGACGGGGCGGGGCAAGAGGGTGGATAGGGCGGGGCCGCGGGTCTCCGCCCAGCCTGCCAGCAGAGTCCAGAGCCCGCTGGAGACGGCCGGGTCTGGCTAGCAGGGAAAGGCTGCTTGGAAGGTGCGAGGCTGTCAGGCCTGGGAGGAAGGAAAGGCCGTGATCTGAGTCCAGACTTGGACGGGGCCAGTTAAGGGTCCTTTGACATCCTTGGCGGGCCCAAGTCTTTCTCTGCCTCCTTGTGTAACTCTGTGTTTGTCGGTGTCTCTCAGTGTTTCTGGGTCTCACTCTGCTTTCCTCTGGGAGGCGCCCTCTCCCCTCGACCCCTCCCATGCCGCGCCTTTCAGTCCCCGCGCCTCTCTGACCTTTCTCTGGGTCCGGTTGCCTTGGCTCAGCCTCTCCCGTCCCCCCAGGGTGCGCCTTTGTGAAGTATTCCTCCCACGCTGAGGCACAAGCCGCCATCAATGCTCTGCACGGCAGCCAGACCATGCCGGTGAGTGCGGCTGACCCTGGGGAGTGCGAGATGGGGGAATGAGGGACCCAGACATCTCTGCCATCCCACACACCCTCAAGGCCCTACCTGTCCTGGCGCCCGCTGGGCCACACGGTGCCAAACGCGTGCCCGCATACCACGCTCGCAGCCTCCCCAGGAGAAGGCATTGCCAACAACCCCATTTCTCAAACAAGGACACTGAGGCCCAGAGATGCTAAGGAAGTAGCCCAAGGTCACCTAGGTACCAAAAGCCTGCGGGGAGATTAAGCTCCAGACTCCTGGGCGAGGGTTGGTGCTTGTTACCCTGTCCCCTTCCCCTCCCCCGCCCCCATAGCACCCCGTGGAGAGGATCTGGTGGGCCCAGGCCAGGGAGCCAAGGCGGATGGGGCAGGGCTGGTGGGCCTCACGCGCAGTCCCGGCTGCAGGGAGCCTCATCCAGTCTGGTGGTCAAGTTCGCCGACACCGACAAGGAACGCACAATGCGGCGAATGCAGCAGATGGCTGGCCAGATGGGCATGTTCAACCCCATGGCCATTCCCTTCGGGGCCTACGGCGCCTACGCACAGGCAGTAAGTGGGGGCCCAGCCGGGCGGGGCGGGGTCGGCAGTTCTCGGCAAGCCTAAGAAGCGCTGATTGGAACGGGGAGAGAGGTTCGAGGTCCTGCTAACTGCACCCGACCCCTGCCACCACTCAGGGGAAGAGTGTCCTTCCACTTTCTGGTTACTCCTAGCAGGGATCTTGTGAGGTGCCTCAAAGTGCCCCTCACCCACACTTCCCCTGAGGTCCTCTCAGGCCCATTCTCCCACATTGGGGCGGGCTCTGCCAGCATCACCCTTCAGCTGCCTCCTGGACTTGTGATCACAACCCCCACATGGGTAGCACTAAGGTAGGCCAGGGCTCTGGTTCTAAAACTGCAAGCTCACCTTGCTTCTTCAGCAGTGTCTGAACGGCCAGTGTCGACAACCTTCCCAGTCCCTGCTCACCTCTGGGTTTCATTTAGGATGCTCCTGTAGCCTCTACCCTGCAGACTCCAAGTTAGGACCATTCTGAACAGAAACCCTTGCCAACTTAGGTCTACAGCCGCTCATCCATATGTCTCTAGAGCCTTGGATGTCACACCTCCATGAACCGCGGGACTGGCTGGCACCCTTGGAGCCAGTCCCCTTCCCCCACCTTCTGCAACTTTGGAGTCCCAAAGACTCTACTTTTGAACACAGCTTTCTCTTGGGGGGCGGTCTCTAATAGCCACTGAGAACTAGGGCAGGTGTGGGGAAGGCTCAGGGCTCTCAGAGAGGGGAGGAGAGACATGCATCTGAGCTCCCTGGGGTTGATGGCCTGGGAGCTGGTCTCTGGGAGCAGGAGCTGAATGACCCCTTGGTGGGGAGGGCCACCCTCCTGGAAGCGCATGATATTGTTTCCACTCCCTCTGCCCCAGCTAATGCAGCAGCAAGCGGCCCTCATGGCGTCGGTCGCGCAGGGTGGCTACCTGAACCCCATGGCTGCCTTCGCTGCCGCCCAGATGCAGCAGATGGCGGCCCTCAACATGAACGGCCTGGCAGCCGCACCCATGACTCCAACCTCAGGTGAGTGGGCAGCTACCAACACGGGGCCTGGCAGGAAAGCTGCTGAACCCAGTTTGGTACCTTGCTTTGGTGAATTTCGGCTACCAACAGACCATCCTGTGTCAAGAGCACCTGGTGTCTGGGCCCAGTGCCAGCCTCCTCCTTGAGCAGTTTGTCTCAAAAATGTTCTAATCCCTGAGGACCCATGGGAAGATGGGATGTGGCCCCCCTGCTAGCCAAGATATGATTTCAGAGTGGCAACAGTTTCACTCGACTTGTTAAGCCATGTCAAGAAGCAGTTCGTGTTGATCTGTAGTATAGAGATCTGGAAAGAAATTGACATGAACACATCTCCCTTTGAGGTCTGAGGGAGAAGAACCCTGCCCATTTTGTGGCCCTGTTTGGTCCCTGGCCCAACCACACAAGGAGCCCCATTTTTCATTTTCCTTTAACCCAACCTAGATTCACTGATTTTTTCCAAGACAACTACAGAACAAGCAAGAGAGATCTGCAAGAGTTGCTAAAGGACAGAGGGGTGGAAAACAGCTCTACTTACAAAGCATGTTTTTAATTGGATCTTGGCTGTTATCCAGTTCAATGATTCTCAACCTGGGCAGTGTTGCCCCTCGCCCCCAAATATCTGGCAGTGTCCTGAGACATTGTTGGCTGTCACAACTGAAGGAGGGAAAGTGCTACTGTAATCTGATAGACAGAGACCAGGGATGCTGCTAAACATCCTGTGATGCACAGGATAGCTCCCTTCAAAGAAACGTGTGGCCATAAATGCCAATAGTTTCAAAGTTAAGCATCCCTGTCTAGCTCCAAGGGCGAGGCTCTCATTCATCAAATTTCCTTGGCTCTCTGCTTTCAGGCCATAGTAGCAGTATTCCCAACATCCAGGAGCTGTTTCTTTCCCAGCTAAAAACTATAAAAGACTGTGCCATCTCTAGCCTCAACTTGAGCACCACCCCACGGCTCTGATCCCCAACCTGGAGACACTCCTGATGACCTCAGGTCCTTAGCCATAGAGAGACCCTCCTTGCTTCCTACCTGAAGAAGAAGGCCCTTCCCAGCCTTTGGGGCCTCAGTACAATAAAGACGCTATCCACACCTTGGTTTCCACCCACCTGGTGTAGGGAGGGCAGTGTGTTGTCATCTAACCCCAACTTTACCCTCACCATAGTGAGCATCACCATTGACTTAACTGGAGGTGGCCAGGGTGTCTAATTTGTGTATGAAAAGGGCTAAATCTGGACTCTACAAAGGCCTTTCTCCCTCAATGCAAAAAAATACCACAGTTAAGACTCCCTCCACCTGAGTATCAAGACTCCCTCGTGGGAAGGCAGATCAGCCCATCAGTGATCCAGTCAAGATAGCAGAGAGCAGAGCCACAGCTTAGAATCCCCTTGGTGGCCAAACAAGGACCAGTCCACCCTGACTTAGCTGGGGTAAGCATGAACTATCGAAAAAGGCGGAAAGAAGACCAAAGTCATGAACACTTAGAGGTCTATGTGCTGCAGCCCCAAGGTCAAGCAGTCAGTGCTCAGGGAAGTCTTAGTAGGGAAAGTGGGATTTGGACTCCAGTTTGAAGTATAGATACAGTTGGGATGAGTAGAGTCGTTACACGTAGGGAGATAACCCAAGGCTTGATTCACAGATAAGACTGAGTTGGTGTGTGAGGTCCAAGTCTGTGCCCAGGCCCTTGGAGCCAGGGGATGGAGATCCATGGGTCGACCTTCATTGCCTTTGTTCTGCCTTGTCTCCCCTTCTCCCCCCTCATCACCTCTAAAACCAGGTGGCAGCACCCCTCCAGGCATCACTGCACCAGCCGTGCCTAGCATCCCATCCCCCATTGGGGTGAACGGCTTCACTGGCCTCCCCCCACAGGCCAATGGGCAACCCGCTGCAGAAGCTGTATTTGCCAATGGCATCCACCCCTACCCAGGTAAGCACATCTGGTACCCCTTCCTTCTCCATGAGGCATGCTCCTCATCCTTTCCTGTGCCTGCCCTCACTGTTAGCATGGAAATGTATGACTCCTACCCTCTGTCCTTTGGTGGAACCCCAAATGTGATCAGGGAGAGCCAGCCTCCTGCCCTCCTTCAGGGAGCTCCTGATGGGAGAGAAGACAGATCCGTGGGTGTTTGTCAGTCTGATAGGTGAGAATAAAAACATTCCTGGGGCTCCCTCAGGGGAGAGAAGAGAATAGATGAGTCGCCCAACCAGGTAGAGAGAGGCTAGTAACTGCAAATTACTTGACAGTGAATTTGACCCAAAGAAGTGAGGGGATAGATGCTAAAAGAATAATTATATTTAGTTTTAAGTAGGACAAGACTCTTCCAGGAAGGAAGTGGAGGTATATAGATTGCTAGACTGGTTAGGACCTATCACTTCGGTCCCTTGCTGCTGCTGCTGCTGCTAAGTCACTTCAGTCGTGTCCAACTCTGTGCGACCCCAAAGACGGCAGCCCACTAGGCTCCTCTGTCCCTGGGATTCTTCAGGCAGGAACACTGGAGTGGGTTGCCATTTCCTTCTCCAGTGCATGAAAGTGAAAAGTGAAAGTGAAGTCACTCAGTTGTGCCCGACTCTTTGCGACCCCGTGGACTGCAGCCTACCAGGCTCCTCTGTCCATGGGATTTTCCAGGCAATAGTACTGGAGTGGGTTGCCATTGCCTTCTCCTTCGGTCCCTTGGTGCATACCAAAACTGTAGTCAGCACCTTAAACAGAGGACCAGAACCTTGGACAGCTCCTGGGTCCTGCTTGAATTCTGGCACACAGGAAGATCTAGGAGGCCTGCCCTTGAATAACTTTCAGTTCACTCCAGTCGCTCAGTCATGTCTGACTCTTTACAACCTCCATGGACTGCAGCACGCTAGGCCTCCCTGTCCATCACCAATTCCCGGAGTTGACTCAAACTCATGTCCGTTGAGTCAGTGATGCCATCCAGCCATCTCATCCTCTGTCGTCCCCTCGTCCCCCTGTCTTCAATCTTTCCCAGCATCAGGGTCTTTTCCAATGAGTCACTTATTTTCATCAGGTGGCCACAGTATTGGAGTTTCAGCTTCAGCATCAGTCCTTCCAGTGAATATTCAGGACTACTTTCTTTTAGGATTGATTGGTTTGATCCCCTTGCAGTCCAAGGAACTTTCTCTTTGTTCCTCTAAAATCTGAATAACTTTGTTCCTCTAAAATTTGGCAGTTTTCCTGTGGTAAGACTGCCCCGTTGACTTGAAGCTGGACCTCTCTCTGGTCTTGAGGACGGACTGGCACTGGAGCAGGGAAGGTGGGCCCTAGGCCCTAGAGTAGACTGGTAAGGGGCAGTGCAACAGAGGTGATGAGAGCTGTATCCTCCTTCTTGGAGGGCAGGCGATGAGGTCACAGAGACCCCATAAGCCCCAGTAAGTGCCCAATCTGTGACAGAGCAAAGGGAGGCTCCAGAAGGACGGCAGGACATGGTCCGAACTCTGAGGAGGTCAGAATCCAGGCAGGAGCACAGTGTGCACTGACAGCATAATGAGGCAATATGGTAGAGCGGAGTTTCGTCAAGAGTGAGTGTTCTCTGACTTGAGATGCTTAAGGATTCAAATGAAGGGAGAGTTCATTGTGCACAGATGAGCAAGGAGGAGTGTGCTGTGGAGGGGCTGTCCTGGTGGGCCAGGGGGCGTAAGGACATTGACTCAACTAGAGCAGAGGAGGGCAGCCTTGCGGGGGGGCACATTAGTGCTCCACAGTCTAGCTGCCCACCAGAATCTACTGTGTGGCCTTGCAAACCCACAGATGCCCAGATTCTGATTTCAGCATTCTGGAGTGAGGCCCAGACACCCAGAGAGTATACCAGCTCCACCAGCAGCAGAGGACAAGGTCACCGTGCCAGAGAGAAATGGAGGAGACTTTCCTGACTTTGCACTTGGAGTTGCTCTTGATCCCCTCCCAGTGTTTTCCCACACCTCACCCTCCAGTGCATAGCAAAGAGGTCAGAGAAGCCTAGAGGATGAAGTGACAGGGCCTAGAGGGGGATCTGGAGTGTTGTTGAAGGGCGAAGGCTCCAGGCTGGGAGGGGCTTGGCAAGCTGGAGGTGGGAGAGACCGCACCCATCTCAGGGTCCTGGGCTCCTCCTCACTCCAGCTCGTGGGCTGGGAGATACAGTCCCCAGCACATCTTGAGTGGTTTTACCGCCCCCTCCGTTCCCTGCCCACAAGCCCATCTGGATCTTTGGATTTTGACAAACCTGTTCTTTCCCCACCCCCACCAACATCTGTGAACTATTTCCCTCATGGAATTTGGAAGGGTTTCTCTCCCCCATTTGTAACAATCTGGCACATCCCATAAACAATCCCCTGCCAGAGCAGGAGGGAGGGATGAAGGGAAGGAAAGAAAAAAAAAGTAGTACATTAAAAAAATTAATTTACCATCTTTAAATGCGGAGTTTGGAGCTACTGTAATGAGCGAGATCCTTCAAAGTGTTCATTCTTTGGCAGTTACTAATGAGGTCATTAAGCAGATAAGTGGAGAGGAGGCTCGGAAATGCTTTTCTCCACTACCTACCCCCAGGTAGCGTCTCTACTCTCCCTTCTTGCCCTCGAGATCATGCTGGAAGCACACAGTGTGGCCTTCACCTAACACCCTGAAGGGGTGGCTCTTGAAATAAGGGCTTTTCATTCTTCCCTGTGTCGCAGTATTTGCTGAGCACTTGCTGTGACCCTGGCATCGTTGCAGAGGGACCTGCCATACAAGTCATACACGTTATGTTCTGCGTAGGGCCCAAACTTTGCCCAAAGAAGAGAGATCTTTTTTCTAGCTGGCATAAGGGCCAGTTCCAGAGCTGGGTAGACCATGAGGACAAGCAAGATAGCTCTCTCTCTGGGGATATAGCGCTGGTGCAAGAGTCAGGTGGAGAGGAAGCAGGCGGTCAAGTGGCTCACCACCACCTTCCCACTGGGCACTCCAGTGTCCACCCTCAGGGAAATAGAGGGATAGGCTTTGTCCTGGACAACCCCAGGTGGGAAGGAGCCTGCATCCTAACCCATCTTTAGCGCACCGCTCTGAGCTGTGCCCTCCCCCAGGGGCCTCTGGCCCAGGACTTTCCCTTGCCCCCCCGACACCCAGAGCTGTTGTTTGAGTGTGACTTTACTGACAGGTTCAGGGGAGGGAGCTCAGACAGGAGGTTTGGGAATTCTTCCTGGTCTGCTGGCCCCAGAGCCTGGCATGGCCAGTTAGCTTGGCTAGCTTGGGCCACCAGGCAGATAAACCTGGCTGGTTTCCTTTCTGTCTCCCTGTGTTCTCCAGCTGGCCTCAAAGGTAATGAGGCTGGATATGTCCCCACCCACCTCCCTGGGCCCCCAAGGCCAGCCCACTCCCACTTTAGTCATCGCTGACCTGCATCACCAAAGGCAGAGTTCACCATTGGTCCATGTGCCATCCAGCCTTTTGCCCACCACGTCTGCAGACACCACAAAGGCAACGGAAGTGAACCGAGCCTGTTCCCCGGTCCAGCTTCCTGGGTTGCTTGCCAAAGTATCAGCCTCTGGTCCTCTGACACTGGGTGGTGGATACCCAGTCATGAAATCAGGTGTGATAAGGCCCTTGGTCTTCTGGTTCCCCGGTGTCTGTGGGCACCATGGGGCAGATCTCATATGCGTGGTTGGTTCTACCACCGGCGTGCCCGGAAATGGACAACCTCTATGCCTTGTGCAAACTCCTGAAGAATGTGGCAGGAGGTTCCTCTATTTGAGCAGGCATGGGTGGCCCAGAGAGAATGGCAGGATGAGGCCTCCATGCTCTTTCAGCCTCTGCCCCCAGTTGCGCTGGGGACTAGGAATAAGTGAGGAGGAGACCACCCTCCTGACGGCCTCTGGCCCCCTTGCCTGCTCTCGAGCAGCCCTTCTCCAGGGCTAGGTCCCTCGGGTGTCTCCCCACCCAGCCCCTCACGGTCGAGCCCTCCTCTGTCGTCTCCTCCCCGCCCTCCCCAGCCTTCTGCGTGAGCCCCCCCAGACCCCAAACCAGTGGCAACCTACATCCCCCAACTAGGGGGAGCAGTCTACCACCCTCCTGAGGGCCCCAGACTGGGAAAAGGCCCCCCTCCTCCCAGCCATTCAGGGAGCCTGCCTCAGATGTCCTGCCCCAGGACAGGGGCCCCGGAGGCTGGGAAGGCAGTGTGGCCACAGCAGCATCTCCGGGGCGTGGCAGGGGTGGAGCTGGTTTGGGCAGGCATTGCTGACCTTTGTCCTTTGGCTCCCCTGCAGCGCAGAGCCCCACAGCCGCGGACCCCCTGCAGCAGGCCTACGCTGGAGTGCAGCAGTATGCAGGTCGTTAGTATCCACGCGTCCCCACGGTGGTCCCCACGGTGGTCCCCGGCTGCGTGCACCTCCCCGTGCCTGGCCATCGCCCCACCCAAGCCTGGGCTTAGCAGTGTAGGGGCTTGGGGGAGTGGGGAGGGACTGACAGGGAGCCGTGGTCCCCCTACCAGGCTGCCTTCCTCTCTGCGGGTGTCCTTTGGTGATCAGGCAGAGCTTGCCTCACCCTAATTCATCCTGGCAGTGATGGGGGTTCAGAACTCCATTTGAGCTGGTGAGCTGGGCTAAGCTTTGGCCTTGCTGTGAAGCGGCATCTCTGAGGCCAGATGTCCTGCCCCCGTGGTGCTGCCAGGGCGGGTCTGTCTAGGGGCACCAAGCCTCCCCCAGCAGCACCACGTGAGACTGGAGCTGGGGGACCACTGACCCAGAAAGCACAGATGCCCGTTTGAAGGAGGAGAAGCAGCTTCCATCCCCCTACTCCCAGCCACACACAGGGAACAGGAGTGGGGCCCGAGTGAGGAGGACAGGGAGGAGGACAGACCGCCAGCAGCAGAAAAAAGGAGAAGCGGGCAGGTGGCCTCGGTTCACTGAGTGGGGAGGTGATGAGATACTGTAGGAAGCCCAAGGCGAGCCGTCAGCCATGCTTCTCTCCTACCTCTGGGCTGGACAACACACACACGCGTGCAAACACACACACACCCCACAGTCATCTCTGCCGCCAGGGTCCTGCTGTCTGGCCCCATCAGGGTCCCTCCTCGTTGCGTTCAGATGAGCTGACAGTGTCTCCCTGGAGGGTAACGGAGCTGCCTGGTACACGGGGGCCCGCATGAGCTGGCTGCCACCTAGAGTCCAAGGGAAGCTCTCTTCCTCACCTGCTGACCCCTCTGAACTCCTTTGGGAGCCAGGCCAGGCTGAGGAGGGTCTAGCCAGTCCTGTGCCTCCTCTGACTCTTTTTCCATTTGAATATAGGAAGCATCAGATTTGTTCAACTAAGTCCTCGGCCCCTGGGGAACCAGCCACTAGCAGGTTCCCAGAGGCCAAGCTCACACCCAGGGTGGCTCCCCACCTCCCCGACTGGTGCCATCTGAGCACTGGTGAGGTTGTGTGAGCCCAAGGCAGCCCGGGCTCAGAGAAGGCGAAACCTGGTGGGTTCCAGGTGGCGTGGGGCCATCCTTTCCATTCTGATGTTTTTGATTATCCGTTATTGTGGATTATCTGCACACGTGGGTTGTCCATTGTTGCAGATTAAACCTGCCTCCCCCAGGCACACACCAGCATGCACACACACATGCACACACATGCACGCACACCAGAACACATAGGCAACTTCTAGACTTCTCTTTGCTGCTTCTCCTTCATATCTGCTAAAAACTGGCTTTATGTTAAAAATGCGTTTTTTTCGCTGGTCTGCTTTGACTGCTCACCACTGAAACTTCTCTCTTTCTTCCTGCCTCTCACTCTGTCTCTCTTCGTGTCACTGTCACCGTCTCTCGCTCTTGCCTCTTCCCTTGGGTCCTCCAGCAGCCGCTTACCCTGCTGCCTATGGTCAGATAAGCCAGGCCTTTCCTCAGCCACCTCCAATGATCCCCCAGCAACAGAGAGAAGGTGAGTCTGCCGGTGGGGCTCCTGCGCCCCTCCCCCTTCTCCCCCCAAAGAGGCTGCTCCCCCAGGCCTTTGGTGGTGGTGTTCTGTTGGCAAGGTGACCACATCTGCATTGTGCCGAGGGTGAGGGGGGTTGCGGGACTGTGAGAGGCGGCGTGGAGGTGCACGTCACAGGCAACTCTGCAAACCCCAGTGGAGGGAAGTCAGGACGGGGGAGGCCTGGACGAGGCAGGGTAAAGGAGTCTCCCCTCCCACAATGGGCGGCCTTTGTCCAGTGGAGAGGAAAGGGAAACATAGGGATGCTCATGGCTGGGGTGGTGAGCAGGAGCGGGGAGACCAGTTCATCTAGGACAGAAGCTGTGCCCTCTCGATGAGCAGGAGAGCCCACCTGGAGCTCCCAGGGCAGGACCCAAGGGTGGGTGAGTGGTTGGGGTGCTTTGGTGTAGGCCTAGCAAAATAAGGGGATCCCAGAAAGCTGCCTCTGAGGCCCTGCTGTGAACAGGGCGGCAAGCCAATGGACCTTAGATGCTGGAACCTCCTAGAGACCCTCAGCGTCCTCCCATTCCAGAGTCTGGAGCCCAGTGGGGACTGGATAACAAGTCCAAGCTCGGGATGCTCACAGAGCCCCGTGTGATGAGATCTTGTCTCCCACCCTATGAAAATGGTCACTCTGCCAGTGAGGCCACCACACCCGCCCCAGTAGCCCGCGTGGCCAGAAAGGACCAGTGGTTTCCAGATTGCTGGCTCGTAGTCCTTGTAGCAGATGGTCCCAGAGATATGGGACGTGAGCTAGTCCTGGAAAGGATCTCAGGGTCTGTTAGTCCAAAGCTTGTGGTCCCGAACAAGCCCCAGAGCCTGGATGGCAAGCAAATCCTTCTAGGTTTGAGTCCTAGCTTGGCCTCTCTTCTCTCAGCTTTGGCGTCCTCACCTGTAGAATGAGGACAGTGGTAATCATTCCCTAGAGAGGTGTGAGGATCACCTAGCTCAAGACTGTCTCCAGACTCCAGCAGTCACCTGCTGATTTCTCACTGTGCATGCCACCCTTCCCTCACCAGTTGGTCACCCCCTCCAAAGTCGTATGTGAGGTGTTATCTCAGTTCAAGTGCATGGGGCAGCTCCCAAGACCTGTGTCACCATCTTCCCAGGGCCCGTGAAGATGCAGGAACCCAGCGGGGTGCACAGCGAGGCCCCCTGCTCACTCCTGCAGCCATGCGCTGCTGCAGCTCCAAGTCACACCTGGGCCCATCGGTGAAGTGGGGGTGGGGGGTAGGGCATCAGCCTGCCTCTGCCAGCGGGTCCCCTCCCTGGGCTGTGGCCCTGCAGCCTGCCCTGCCCTGCTCCCTCCAGTCCATGCCTTCCAGCACCACATCAGTCGGGTCAGAGCCACAAGTGGTGGCGTGCAACTTTGCCCATCCCAGGCCCAGAACTGTGCCCAAGGGCCCTTCCTGCTTTTGTCACCACTGTGACTTCAGGCTGCCCCACCCTCGCCTGTAGTCAGTGCCCCGCATCGCTCTGGCCTGTGGCTCAGAGGTCTCTACGCGTGCGCGCACACACACACACACACACACACACACACACACACACAGCTGCAGATCAGTGCTGCTTGCCCCGACACACATGACAGCCCCTGCCACTGGCCTAAACCCATTCCCTTCATCTGCTCCCTGTCCTGCCCGCTACCTCACACTTCGTACCAGCCCACACATCTAGCTCTGATTCTGCATACCTTCTGTCCACCTCAGAGCAGCCTCAGGCCCTCCCATCCCCATGCCCTGTACCCTAGAGCACACCCTGTGTGGCCAGTCCCCACTCCGGCCTCCCCTCGGGCAGGGGCGCCCCCCACTGTTGTCCCCATCCTCCCTGACTTTGGTACCCTGGGGGAGCAGGGCAGGGGGAGGGGTGAGAGGCGAACCCAGATCTTTAGAGAAGTGTACTGCATACAGGGGCGAGCTCACAGTGCTGGGAGTGGGGTCTTTGGGGAATTCTCTGGGGTCCTGAAGGATGGAGATTTGGAGATGGGGAGATGGGCATCCAAGGCAGGGAGAACAGCAGGAGCGAAGGCAAGGCATGGGTGTTGCCAAGTATGAGGTGAGCCTGGAAATGGAGTGGGATGGAGCCAGAGCAAAGCCATGTCTGGTGTTGCATGAGGTATGAACTGGAAGGCTGTCTTCCTCCAGGGATGCCAGTGGTTAGCCTCTTTCCACATGGTCACCACCACCTGTGTAAATGCCATTGAAATACCAGGACACGCTGGCTGCTGGGCAGGAACCACCTTCCAGCTCCCTTGTCTTTGAGTTGACCCTGAAAACAGATGCCTGAAGCCCCTGAGGCTGTCTGCCCACAGACCGCCTGGGTTGTTGTGCCAAGGGATGTGGTGGGCTCCAGGGCCATCGCTTTCTGTCTCTGGCGCTCCATTTCTCTTTTCTCCGAAGGCTAGGTTGGACCAGATTGGTATCCAAAGCCCTCCCGTTGTGCTATCTGGATGCTCGATAATCTGGGAATTAGGGAATGCACTGAGGGCTCCATGGTAGCCTGAGAATGACAATGTGTAGGCCCACTGTTGGGGATGAGGGGGCAGGGGGCTAGCCTGGGACTGGGAGAGCTGGCCCTATGGGGCTCAGCCACACACCACGCTGAGGGGACTGAGTGCAGAGGCTCTGCCCTTGAGGCTCCTCGTCTCTTTTAAGGAGAACAGAAATAACCATACCAAGCAGCTTGCAGGACTTGAGCTTGTAGGGAGGCCCCCAAGTTCAAGGTGGGTGTCAGCATGCAGGGAGAGCAGAGTAGGAGTATGGGGAAGGCAAGTACTCCTGCCCTCTAGAAAGCGCCCCCTTCTGGCTGGAGAGAAATCTTCCCAGACCTGCTGGAGAAAGAGCCTCAGTACTGCCCAGAATATGGGCTGTGGGAGCCCCAGGGCTGTCGGCACTCACGTCTAGCTGGGGACCGTCAAAGGACACATCCACAGAGTATGAACCAGTGAAAACATGCCATGGTTGGAGGGGACGGGAAGTGGGTGTGGAGGGGAGGAAGGGCAACCAGGGCTTGGGGAATTCTGCACCGGGCCCCCTGGCAGTGGGTGAGGGAGCTTGCTTGCGGCCGTTCTGAAAGCGCCGTTCAGGGAGGGGAGGCCAGAGAGTGGGGATGGGCAGATGGTTTGGGGCAGGGACCAGGGCCGAGGAGGTCATTGGTTCAGAGGGAGGCTTTGGTGGTCAGAGGACTCTTAGCTATCAGCTGTGACCCTCAAGGGCACAGAAATAGATGGAAGATGTAAAAATAGAAGTCAGAAGTATGTCAGAAGTAGTTAAGCTTCCCAGGTGGCTCAGTGGTAAAGAATCAACCTGCAATTCAGCAGACATGGGTTCCATCCCTGGGTCAGGAAGATACCCTGGAGTAAGAAATGGCAACCCACTCCAGTATTCTTGCCTCGAGAATCCCATGGACAGAGAAGCCTGGTGGGCTACAGTCTATGGAATCACAAAGAGTCAGACATGACTTAGCAACTGAACACACACACACAGTTTAAAAGGTCAAGTTTTCTGTGGCACACTCTATTTTAGATGCAAGAAGAAGAGGAAGTAGCTTGGAGAGAGTTCTCATTCAAAGAGCTAAAACTCAACCTTTTGGTCATTTAAAAAGAAACATATAAACTGAGCTGTAACCGAGCTGTAACACTCCTCCGTCTGTCGCTTCAAATTTTTGCTGTGGTGAGACAGAAACGAGGAAATTACATACTCCCCCGTCAAATTCATATTAATTTTGAAAGAAACTGCCAATGTGCTTTAATTTTCATAAAAAATAAATTTATTTTAAAAGAAACATGTAAATCTTCAGCTATGTGGATATTTCAATGAGGATTCAGGATTTCTGGGGCACTGAGATTTATGATAAGGAAGTGGAGAGAGGAGGACACAGACCATGGAGACAGACAGCCTGGGTCTGGGTTCATATCCTGGCCCCATCACTACTAGCTATGCGACTTGGTAGGTGACTTAACCTCTCTGGCCTCAGCTTTCTTCACTGTAAAGTGGGGATGACAGTAGCCTCAAGGCAGCTGTAAGGATTAAGTGAATCAACATTTACATGAAGTGTGCAGAGCATTCTGGCATGCAGTTAGCGCTACAGAAGTGGCAGGGCTCTCACTGTTGAAATGGGGAGAGTTTTATATGATGAAGCTGGCCTATGGGAATCCCATCATGAAGCCTTTGTATGAAGTCCTTTCTGCTCACCTGGCTTGCTGGAGCAGGTGGGATAAATGTTGGTTTCCACCTTCAAGATTAGGATGGACTTTAAGTTCAGGGCAGTGGAGGGTAAGGCCTTTGGGGATCAAATGGGAAAGAGTGGCTGCAGGCCAGGACAGAGGATGGGGATTCCAGGCCCCAGAGTCCTGCCTTTGGCCGGGGGAAAATGGGGAGTGAGGCTTGCAGAGACAGGGCTGCCCCAGCACTTCCCTCCATCCTCCCCTGGCTGGGGGTGGCGGGGGGGAGGGCTGGGCAGGTCTCCCTACCCAGTGCCTCTCCTCAGTATCTCTCCGCCAAGACTAATCAGGCGTATTCACCCCATTCGCTGGTTGCCTCCACCCCTTGAGCCCTGGAGTTGCCAGGCGCCCTGTGATGTGAAAAAGACCGCTGAGGCACAGAGAGTTTCAGAGACTTGCTCGAGGGCAGAGGGGAGACCAGAGCTCAGACCCGGGGCTCAGCAGCTCCCCACTCTTTCACGGCCACTTTTGGACCTTGGATGAGACCCCCCTCCTAACCTCGCCCCTAACCCTCCCTGCTGCCGCTGCCTAACTCGCTCACCTCTCCTCTGTCTCTCTCTTCCCCCACCCCGCCATCCCTCCTCCCCTGACCCCCCCCCCCCCCCACCGCAGGGCCCGAGGGCTGTAACCTGTTCATCTACCATCTGCCCCAGGAGTTTGGGGACGCTGAGCTGATGCAGATGTTCCTCCCTTTCGGTAATGTCATCTCCTCGAAAGTGTTTGTGGATCGGGCGACTAACCAAAGTAAATGCTTTGGTGGGTAAAGATAACAAACCAACTTCACCTAGGACAGGGTGGTGCTCGCACCAATTTACCGGTGTCCAACTGCTTTTAACCTGCTCCTTCACATCGCCGCCGCCCCCCACTCCCAAGTGCTCCTGTGTCCAGCCTCCAGCCTCCATCTCTCACCCTCTTCTCTCTTCTGTTCTTTGGTTTCTTGGCTTTCCCTGCCCACTCCCATCCAGTCTCCTAGCCACCACCCCTAGTCCACGAGAGAGCTTCCGCTCCCAGCCCCAAAGCTCAATTCCCACCAACAGAGAAGGGAAAGGACCCATCTTGGGCAGGAGGAGGAGGGGCATGGAGCAGAGCCTCACAACAGCCATTCTCCCAGCACCCCTCTCCTCTCAAGGCTACAGTGGCCCTGGGGGTCAAAGCTGAGCATGATCCTTGGAGTGAGGGGTTCACCCAACTGAAGTCCCTACCCCACTGGCCCCTTGGCCTCTGTCCATCTTTCTGTCCTGCTCCTGCCTCCTTCTCTTTCTACCCTGCTCTTTGCTCCTCTCTTGCCATCCAATGCACCTTTCTCCCCGAACCCCCACCCCTCAGGCCACCAGAGCGAAACTGTCAAGGAATGAGGAAGAGGAAACTGGTCCCTGCCCTCAGGAAGCCTCAGGTCTGAGCTTAGATGAAAATCATGTCTATTCAATGGCAGTGAGATCTGCCAGGCACCAACTAATGAAGGAATGAGAAAGGCAGGTGGATGCAAGCAGACAGAAGGGGAGGGAATTCCAAGCATGGGGAAATAGAATGGATGAGTGTATGGGGGCTGGGATGAGGAGAGTCAAAGACTCGTGAATGAGGAAGCTGGAGGCTTTGGGGAGAAAGGAAGGTTCAGGGGAGACCAGCTATGAGGGCAAGTCTGTGCTGGGGAGGGGTTCAGTCATTCAGGTGAAGGTGCTTCATATGGTACCATAGGCAGTGGAAGATGGGGGAGTAGTGGGATGAAGATACCTTTGGGAAATTCTTCTGGACGGAGTGTTAGATGGGAGATGAAAGACTTGGGAGGGTCCAGGAGTATGGATGTCAGATAAAACACAAGATTCCCAGTTAAATTGGCATTTCAGATAAATAACAGATACATTTTTAGTTATACGTATGTCCCAAATGGGTCTTCCCTGGTGACTCAGAAGGTGAAGAATCTGCCTGCAAGGTGGCAGACCCAAGTTCAACCCCTGGGCTGGGAAGAGCCCCTGGAGAGGGGAATGGTAACCCACTCTAATATTCTTGCCTGGAGAATTCCATGGACAGAGGAACCTAGTGGGCTACCGTCCATGGGGTCGCAGAGTCGGACACGACTGAGTGACTAACACACACACGTCCCAAATATCATGTACAATGTGTCCCATGCAATATTGGAGACATACTAAAAAAGTATTTATTGCTTATCTGAAATTCCAGTTCAGCTGGGCTTCCTGAGTTTCAGTTTGCTTCTTCAGACCTCCTGGAAACCCACGTCACCCCCACACCTCTCCTTTCCACTCCTCCTCGGCCCTTTTCCCACCTCTTCTGCCTCCATGAGAGCTGCTTTCTCAGGTCTGATCTACTCCTGAGTCCCCCAGAATTGAGTCTGGTCCCCAGACCGGACACATGGAATCAGAGCTGAGTCAGCCCAGCACCTCCAGGTTGACCCCCAGATTCAGGGGCTGTGAGGCCGGAACCTGGGTCCCCTCTTGGGGATGGGGGAGGGGGAAAGGTACAAAAGTGCAGAAGTGCTGGAAAGCACATGTTAAGGAGATTCCAGTTTGGAGACCAGCTCTCCAGGTCCATGAAGGGCTTCAGGGTGGAAATGATGTTCCCCAAGGCAGTCAAGATCTTTGCAGTGTTCCTTCCCCTCTGGCAGCTGCCACTTAAAATCTGTGGTACTTCAGAGGCATTGAGTTGCCCAGCAGCTCATTTCTCTGGGGGATGGGAGAACAAGGCCAAAGGAAAAGATTGGGGTGTACCCCTCAACTGTTTGGTGTTTCTTTTGATGAATTACGGTTACGTGTGTAAAAACAGCAGACTGGAGATCAGCTGCGTTTGGTCTCTAAGTAAGCCTCGATGTCCGATAAGTCAGAAGAAGACTGCAAAGAGCCCAGACTGTGCTGGGTATCCAGGCTGGAGCAGGCCCAGCCTTTCCCTCTAGCATCTATGCTGTGCCGCTCCCTCCAGTCAACGCCAGATTATCCTTGCCATTAGCTCATTCAAGTTCTCCAGCAAAGAGAAGTCTACTTTTGCTGGAAGTCCTCCCCCGTATACCTCTGCTCTGGTTCTTTCTCTCTTCCTGAACAAACATCTAGCACTGAACATCCACCAGCCTTGAGAAGGGCCAGGATCCCGCCCAGCTGGCCGGCCCAGTGGCTCCTCCTTCAGTCTCTTGGGTTCCCTCCCTGGCTTTGGCAGCCCAACCTGTGCATCTCCCTGGCACGCGCTCATGGGCAAGCTTACTCTCTGGATCTCAGTGTCTGCGTTGGTGGGATGGGGATTTTGGCGGTCAGCTCTCAGTGATGCTGTGAAGGTTACACAAGACATTCCATGTGAGGGACCGGGTCAGAGTGGACCTTCAGGAGGTGCGAGGGCCCCTTTTATTCCCCCCAAAGGGCTGTGTTGCTCCACATGTAGTCCTCTGTGAAAATGAACTGCTCAGAGTCTTCCCTTGCTCTTTATACCCACAAACAGAATCTTTTGGAGGCCTTCGTGAGCAGCACAAATGGTTTTTATGTTGGAGGAGGGGCTGGAGGGCCGCCAGGAGGGCATCCTACCTGCACAGCCTTCACGGTCTGGGAGGCAGGCGCCTTCTCAGGAGCCAATTGAATGGGGCAGGGAGCTCTGGGAGAAGGGATACAGCCCTGGAAACCAGGTACATGGGAGATGGTGCCCAGAGCCTTGCTGAGGGGGCCAGCAGGAAGATGCTCCCTGCCCTGACTGCTAGCCAGTTAAGAAAGGTCAGGAAGAAAAGTTCCTTGAGCCTGGAACCCTTCTCAACCCCCAGGCTTCCAGTACTCAACCTGAGGCGGGGCTTCTTGCCTCCTCCCGGAACTTCTCTCCCTCCTTTTACACCTTTGTCCTACACAGCATCTCCAGCCCTTTTTATCTTTGTCCCATCTCTTTCCCACTTTGCTCATACTTGGGTTTTTTTTTTTTTTTTTTTGGTGGTGGGGTGGCAGCTGTCACCAAGAGTTAGGCTATCTTGTCCTGGTAGGGAGGGAGGCTTTTAGCTTGCCTAAAAAGAGAGCGATGTAACAGATGCACCATTCACACATTTGAAAACTGCTCTGCTGACAGCTTGACTGTAGTTTTGTGGGGAAGGGATGGGCCAGGAGGGCATGAGAGGGGGAGGTGGAAAAATGACTCACATTGATTTCCAACTATGGATAATCCAAAATCCTTCCTGTGTATTTAGGTTTATGCTAAGTCGCTTCAGTCGTGTCTGACTCTGTGCGACCCCATAGACGGCAGCCCACCAGGCTCCCCCGTCCCTGGGATTCTCCAGGCAAGAACACTGGAGTGGGTTGCCATTTCCTTCTCCAATGTATGAAAGTGAAAAGTGAAAGTGAAGTCGCTCA
The DNA here is from genome assembly GCF_032405125.1 of Capricornis sumatraensis. Classification (NCBI taxonomy): domain Eukaryota; kingdom Metazoa; phylum Chordata; class Mammalia; order Artiodactyla; family Bovidae; genus Capricornis; species Capricornis sumatraensis. The sequence continues at coordinate 22,556,826 of NC_091089.1, forward strand.
GTCGTGTCCGACTCTTCGCGACCCCATGGACTGCAGCCCACCAGGCTCCTCTGTCCATGGGATTTTCCAGGCAAGAGTACTGACTGGAGTGGGGTGCCATTGCCTTCTCCGATTTAGGTGTACAGATGTATACAGATGTTGGATATGTTGCCTTGGGCCCAGCTGTGACCAGTCTCATCTGAGTTCACATGCTAGCCCTCTTTGAGTACACTCACATGTACCTGCACACATCCCTCCCCCGTCTTTGATGATGCATGGTTGCAAGAGAAAATGTTTAGAAATGCAGAAGGGAGAGAGAGAAAAGAGGCCAGAAGAGGTAGTGTCCGGGTGGAGGTAAAGGGGAGAAAGGGTCACCACATGGGGAGTGAGGGAGGGGTCTCAGGCAGGACCACGGGACCACAGATAGTTAACCAAGAAACAGCTTTCTACCTCCCCGGGGTCTGTACATCTATCCCTTATATATCTAACGGCCATTTGGGGACAAACGCCCCAAATGAGGCACATTTGCAGCATGGCCAGGAAACTTTGCCAAGCGTAGTTTCATATTTGCAGGATCTAAGTCCATTTTACCAGAGAAACGGCCTCCAAAGTCAAATAAATTCCAGGAAATACGAGGTTTGAAAAAAAACCCATAAAGAAGAGAGAAGCTGGGGTGGGAGGGGGATGTTTTTGTTTGTTAATGTGCCAGGAACTGTTCCAGAGTGACCTGGCTGCAAACCTACTTGACCACAGAAGGTCCTTTCTCAAGGAGCACCGTTTGAGCCGTTTTGGGAAATGCTGACGTAGTGTAGTCTATAAATAGGAGATGCATTCTAAGTTCCAAAAGGGGTCAACTTTGGGAACCTAATCCAGTCCCACCTGGGAACTGCTTGCTTCAGGTGACTGGGAGCCATGGATGGTTCTATATCCTTGTCCTGGGATGTTGGGAGGAGTGAACGTGTGACAAGCACTTCTGCAGCCTTGTAGTACACGGAGAAGGCTCTCAGCGAACTTTCGCTAATAGTGTCAATTTGTGCTATTACTGTTACACCACTATCAGTGCTATGAGAGGTTCACAGGGGACGCGTCAGCGGGCGCGTGCTTAGTCCAGGGCAAGAGCCGCTGCTCCCAGGAGGGAGTCGTGCTAACATAAAAGGGTGGCGCGGACGGCCTCTGGGAGCGAGGTGGCGTTTCACGCGAGCCAGTGCGGACTGAGCCGGGTGGCCACCCGGAGCCTGGCTGGGGGCGGAGCGGGGCTCGGCCTGGACGGAGCGGGCGGACGGGCGCCGGGGACCCCGCCTCGGCCCCGGCCCGCGGCCGGCGGCGCTCGCCAGGGGGCGGCCGGGATCGGCGGCGGCGACGTTCGCTCCGGGGCGCCTCCCCTCCCTCCCCTCGCACTCCTCTCTCTCCCCAGGCCGGCCCCCCGTGCCCTCCCGCTGCCAGGCCCCCTCCTGTCAGGGAGGACAGTGTCCAATAAACTCCTCCGCCCGCAGGTGTGTCCGCCCTCTCCCACCGCAGGCGGGGGCTGAGGTGCCGGGGCCGGCCGGGGTGGGGGAGAGGGCGCCCGGGACAGCGGCGCCGCCGAGAGACGAGGCGGAGCGGGGACGGCCCGCCCGGGCCCGCGCGGGTCGGTAGCCGGGAGCCTCCTCAGCGCGACCCCGGAGGAGGCCGCGCGCACGAGGGCTGTGGGGGAGGGGTGCGAGCCCGACCAGGGGGCGTGGCCACGAGGGGCGGAGCCTCGAGCCCCGCCCCGCCCGGAGGCTCGGCGGGACTGGGCGGGGACTCCGCCCCCGCCCCGCCCCCCGGCTCCCGCCCTTCACCCCCTCCCCGCCCCGCCCCCTCCCGGCCGGGGCGGCCCCGTGGAAACCCAGGCCCTCGTCCCTCGTGTCTCGCTAGGCTTCGTGAGCTTCGACAACCCGGCCAGCGCGCAGACCGCCATCCAGGCCATGAACGGATTCCAGATCGGCATGAAGAGGCTCAAGGTGCAGCTGAAGAGGCCCAAAGACGCCAATCGCCCGTACTGAGCGCCGGCGGGAGCGTCCCCCGGGGGAGACCAGGACTCGCACAGGTAACCGGGATCGGCCGGGGCGCGGGGACGGGGGAGGTTGGGGAGGTTGATACCGGACGGACCCGCCGCCTCCTCTGGCCTTTGTTGCCTGGACCCTCGTTGTGCCTTGGACCCGCTGCGCCCGGCTCGACCTGCTCCCAGGGGGCAGGCGCAGAGCTGTGGTCATCCCCGGCAGAAATGGGTATGGCCATCCCCCTGCTGCAGAGCCAAGAGGGGGCAGGAGGGAGGGAACTGCTTTGAGAAGGTCTACACTGGCAATCTTGTTTGCCAGAAATCCTGGGGTGAGCCGATGACAAGCTCAGGGCTAGGAGAGTTTGGGTGGCATAGGCTTTGTGGTGGGGAGCTATAGACATGTGCTGGGGCCTTCTGTCAGACTCCCTGGCTCTCCACTCTCCAGCTCTGGGGGCCTGTCAACGCTTGACTGCCTCACCCCTCCAGTTAACCACAGCTCAGTCTGGAGAGGAGGGAACAGGACTTTTCAAAGAGAACTTTACCAAAAAAAAACCCAAAAAACAGGAGGGGACAGAGGCTGAGGAGGGTGACTGTATGTACGGGACTGGGGCCCCTTACCCTGCCCACTTCCCAGAGCCCGTGATGAGTGGACAGGTGTCACTTTTCCCAGCTCTCTGAGTCCTGCCTTAAAGCTGGAGGCACCATCAGCCCACTCCTCCTCCAGGCCACATACTGCCCTGGATGAAGCAGCTTCCTGGGGTGGAGTTGGGGCGGGGGAGAGGTGGGAGATGTGCCTGGTCATCAAGAGTTCACCCCCAGCCTGGCTTCCCCCACTGCGGTGCCCTCCTGCCATCCCAGCTTGTTCCCGGGCCAGGGCCAGGCTGCCAGCCCTCTGCCGCTTCCACAGTTCTGTGGGTCAGCTACTGTTAGGCGCTCAGCATGAGTGATACTGATCAGAATGCTTGTCCTTAGCAAGGCAGACAGACATCAAACAAGGACATACAATCAAAGAGTAAATTGTATAGGGTGTTGAAGTGGTTGGTTACAGTTAAATCAGGTAGTCAGGGTAGGCCTTGCTGAGAAAGTGACATTTGAGCAGAGATCTGAAGAAGGGAAGACAGCGATCCATGCCAGGGTCTAGAGGAGTGTGGTGTACAGGCTCCAAGGTGAGAGCAAGGTGGTGTGTGCAAGGACCCGCAGTAGGCAGAGATGATGGAGAGCTGTGGCAGGCTGGGGGCCAGGGGGAGTAGAAAAGGAGATCCCAGAGGTGAGGAGGGCCACCTCGTGTAGGAACCCAGTCCGCTGCGTGGACTTCGGCCTCTCCGCCGAAATGAAGGGCTAAGGGAGCCACTGGAGAGCTCTGAGGGGCACAGGGCTGTGGGTGACTTGCATTTCAGTAGGACCGCTGGCTGCTGTATTGATAGACTGTGGGGCCACAAGCAGAGGTCAAGTGCCTGGACCGCTCAGTCCAGGGGCATAGCAGTCACTCAAGGTGCTGTGAAGGAGCTGGTTGCTGTTCGGAAGGAATTCAAGGGGGTGTGAGAGAAAGAGGGTTAGGATGGCGCTTGGATTTCTGGCCAGAGTGACTGCAAGAGCAGAGTAGTTGTGACCTGAGGTGGGGAGGGCTCGCGAGAAAGGTGAGCCAGGTGACAGTTACACCTCCCAATGAAGGGTCAGAGTCTGGAGTCTGGGAGGGAGAGCTCCAGTTTCCCAGCCTCCTCCCAGATCCCCGCACTGCCAGTAGGGCCCCTTTTGTCCACTTGGGAGCAGCCATACTCACCTTCTCTCCAAGAGATTTTCTTGAGCCTCTATTCACAGCAAGGCTGTTAAAGCGAAGTCTGCCTCCCTTGCTTCCTGACTTCCCGCCCCTGCCCATCTCTGGTCTGCATGAAATGCGCATGAGCACACATAGACACACACACACACACACAAATGGGCATGCTTGCACTCACGCACACACATCCATTCAGAGTGTGGGCAGTTTCTGTGCTCAGTTCCGAGATAGAGAGATACATGGTCACCATCCTGCCCGCGTGGAGCTTCGAGCTCTGTGGCAGCCAGCAGATGGTGCAGAGGGCACGTTTCCAGAGGAGGGAGGGACAGTGCAGTGGAAGTGACATGGTGCACTTTTTCTTCAATAGGTTAACTCTGCCGTCAGGGCATGACCTGGGTCAAGGTGCTTCCCCTCTTGGGCTTGCATTTCCCCATAATGAAACCCAGGTGCTGGAGCCATCACAGGCGTTTCCAGGTGGCATGCTGGGGAGTCATGCCCTGCGATTCTGTGGCTCCCTCGACAGTAGCCTGTCTTAGCCTTGTAGACCTTGACGCAAGTAAGACCCAAGAAAGGAGAGGACATCGAGGTCAGAGCAAGGGGTGAGAGAGGCAGATTTGTTGTTTGGGACAGAAGGTAAGAAGTAGGCCCGCAGGGTAGAACCAGTTAGCAGTCGTAATTGTGGCACGGACTTAAGAGAAGTAGTTTAAAAAGCAGAGTGGTTCTTCCACCAGGGAACACAAAAGCCGGAAAAGATGAGAACCGCAGGTTTTCACACTGTGCTTACCATGCGCGAGGCATTGTTCTTGTAGGTGGCAACTCTGGAGACATAACTGTGTACTTGACGCTGCCTATAAGGTAGGCAGTGTTGTCTTTCCCATTTTGCAGTTGGAGCACACACAGATTAAGTCACTTGAGTGGTTGAGTCATAAATTGGGGGGAGGGGCTGCTTAAGGAGAATAATAAACGCCCCTGTATTCTCGCCCCACTCTCTCTTATCCCAGAGTCTTCTGACTACCAGAGAGGACACGTCATGACATCTCCCTCCTCTGGGGTCAGCCATCTGACTACCCCTTCACTAGGCAGTCTCCTACAAACACTGTGATGTCACATAATCCTTATGCTTCCCTGGTGGCTCAGTGGTGAGGAATCTGCCTGCCAATGCGGGAGACGTGGGTTTGATCCCTGAGTCAGGAAGATCCCCTGGAGGAGGATATGGCAACCCACTCCATAATTCTTGCTTGGGGACTCTCATGGCCAGAGGAGCCCTGGAGGATTATAGTCCATGGGTCGCAAAAGGGTGGACGCAACTCAGTGATCAAACAACAACACATAACTCCTACATTCAAGTTGACCTTTTGGTTGCAATCACAGGATTTTAACAAATGGTGCATTCAGGCTTTCCCAGCCCAAGGCTGTTAGAGGCTGTAACAGAAGGCAGGTGCCAGCTAAGGGCCAGACTTGGGGACTGCAGTGGGAAGAGGCTGCCAGCAAGGGAGGGAAGAAACAGCTATAAAAGCAGCTTAAAGCTGCATGATTTTACAGACCGACAGGGGATGTTTACAGATGATGAGTTCCAGTTACTCAGAAGGACAGAGCTCACCTGAGCAGGGGCTCAGGGGGCATAGCTAGGTGTGAAGAGGCCCAGGGAGGGGGATCTCAGAGCCAGTGGTGAAGACAGAAGGCTTAGAGGTGGCCAAATCAGAACTAGAGTGAGGGGGGTCTGGGGAAACAGAGGGGCCCTGGGAGGGCAGTTCTTGGCAGGGAAGTGTGGTTGGGCTCTGGTTCCCTGAAACGAGGCCTGGGTAGGATGCAGTCTGTGCCTCCTGATAGGTGAGTTCCTGGCATCCTTGCAGCCCCTGCCCTTTATCTTGTGCAAAGATGGGAGTTTCTCCAAGAAATCTTTACTGGAAAGCTTAAGAGGAAGGAAACAGGCAGAAGCATGAACGTGATCAGGTCCAGGCAGACACCCAAGTCCCTTGTCCCACCTTGGAGCATGCTGGGCTTGAGCTGAGGGCAGGTGCCTGGCTGTGCAGTTCTGCAGGGGGAGAGCTGAGGGGGAGAACGTGCTGAGTGGCAGGTCTGACTCCCTGGGAGCCCTGTGTCTCTGGACCCTGGGAGCCCCGTGTCTCTGGACCCTGGGCTTGGATCTGAGTGTGCTTTTGCACAGCGTCTGCTCCAAGCTTTGCAGGCACAGGTGCCTCGGGACAGACCTGCCTGGTGCTGGGCTGTGGTTTTAGGCCTGAGCCTTCTCCGGCTGGAGGCCAGCTGTGTTTAGAACCTGGCATCTAAATTGGCTCAACTTGGCCATAACTTCCTCACCCAGGTCATGGGGGTTGGTGCTTCCCAGGCCTGATTCCAGTTCCCCACGCTGGTCAGTGACCCTGCTGCCACGTCTAGGGCTGGGTCTGGAAAGACTCTTCCAGAGGGTGGCCAGGCAGGGGTCAGGGTGGGCATAGGGGCCACTGTTCTCACGTGAAGGGAGTGGCCAGCCGGCAGAACCCGGGGGAGCCTCTTTAGGCTAAGTATGAGAGTGTGTTTGCGTGCTGGGGCTAAGTGTGTGTGAGAAAGTTCCCTCAACACAGCTCTGGGCAGGGGCTGTGTGGAATCCCCAGCATTGGCCAGAGCCAGGCCCTGAAGGGAGGCTGGAGGAAAGCTGGCAGCCAGCAAAGGAGCCCAGTGGCGCGGGGAGGAGTGGGCGTCCCAGGACTGGGTGGGAGGGTCCCTGGGACTCCCTTAGTTACACTTGCATGGCTGACACCTAGTGCCCTCTGTGCCACGTGGCTTGTGGGATCTTAGTTCCCCTGCCAGGGATTGAGCCTGGGCCCTGAGCAGTGAAAACTCAGAGTCCAAACCACTGGACAGCTAGGGAGGCCCCCCGCCCGTGCCCCTCAGCTCTGAGGCCTCTTCTCCCGCCCCACGGGCCTGCCAGTTGGCTCTCGTGGGTGGTGGGTCTGTGGGTTTTCCTTGTGGAGGGGCTGGGGCTGCAGGCGGGCCTTGGTGGGCCCTGGTGTCGGGGAGGGCATCTGCTGCAGGAAGAGCCGGGCGGCAGGCAGGGCCGGGCTCTGTGCAGGCAGAGACGCCGGGGCTCCTCAGAGAAGGCAGAGCCGGGGGCCAGATTTAGGCTTAGAATCATCACCTCTCAGCTATGTTGCATCTTATCTGCAGCAGTCACAGTCTCAGGCTTCCCTTCCACACGGCCTGAGGGAAAACCCAAAGCTGAGAGCAGGAGCCGCTGCAGGTAGAAGCCGGGGACATTGGAGCCCAGCCTGGTGCATTGGCTTGGCACAGGCAGGGGTGCTGCAGGGGACCAGGGGCTGGGGAGCGAGCTCAGGGGTAACCAGGAGGAGGGGGTGGGACTAGGGACCCCCAGGGCCCTGGGTGGGGGCAGAGGACCCCAAATGGTGAATGAAGCATGTTCAGCACAACTCACATTGGAATAACTGGATGGTGCTTCCGAGAGGGAGATCTCAGCCTGCACCAGTTAGGGCTCCATCAGTAAAGAAGACAGTGAGAAGGGTCAGTCTAGAAAGCTGTATGTGGCGGGGATGTAGGGTGTGAAGGAGCCGAGAACTGGGAGGGGGGGGTAGGGGGAAGCAGAGGACCCGGCAGGGAGCCAGGCCCGTAGCTGCCCCTCTCCGGTGGACTGTCCTTTTCCCTTTGACCTACCCTCCAGGGCACCCTAGCCTCCCCCGTGACCCTTTCTGAGTCAGAGCTTTGACACCTCCCAAAGGCTTCACGTGCCAGGACCCCGCCTCACTTTGGGCCCCCCTGGGAGCAAAGCAGAGTGAATAAGGAAGCCGTGAAACAGGAAATCAGCCGTGCCAGGGCGTGTTTGTAGAGTTCCGAGAACACTGCCATGATGGACTCTAAATCTCACAACTGAGAGTGCTCGTTTTCTGAAGGTTCTGAGGTCCGAGGGCCGAGGCTGGGCGGCAGGGGGCAGGCCCGAGGCCTCCCGCAGCCTCCCGGCGCTCTTAGCGGGGACGCCCTTCCCTGGGGACGGTGGCCACCGCGGGCCCTGGACAGGGTGGGAGGCCGGGTTGTGGGTGTGGACCGTCCCGGGCAGCCGAGTGTTTCCTGGATGGACCCCCGGACACAGCAGTCGCCTTAGGCAGCCTCTGACCCACCCGGCAATTGGGAGCCAGCTATAGCCAGGAAGGCTGGGGAGGCGAGGCACGCTCGGCCCCTGGGGGAGAGAGAAAGAACCAAGGAGGGGGTCAAAGCAGAGAGCGTGTCCCCCTGACCTGCTCGCCGGCCAAGGTGGTCTGAGGGGCTGTTTTCTTTTTTTCTGGCCCCCTCGCCACACTGCCCACGCCCTCCCTCCTGTTACCCGGAGCATGACGGATGCCCGTAGCGGCCCTGCGTGAGGCTCTGCTGTTCACAGTGTATCACCTGTCTGCATCAACAACCGTGTGTGCGTGTGCGTGCGTGCGTGTGCGTGTGTGTGTTGACGTGCCCATGTCGTTCGTCTGCCGCTTCCTCCATCCTTTTGGGTTTTTTTCCGTTCTCTTATGATTTGACTGCTGTTCTCTCATCCGAGCTTTTAGATTGATGCTGTGGTCTGGTGCTGTATAAATATTTTTCCTTTTAATTTTGTTTTAACTTCTTCCTTGCCCGTCTTCACCCTCAACCTGACTCTCCCTGCCCCCCCTTCCGCCCCGCCCCCCACAATCCCCGACCCCTCCCCCTTCCTCCTCCCCCTCCCCCTCTTACCCACACTCTTGTCCTCTCTCTCTTTCTCTCTCTCTCTCTCTACATATATAAATATATATATAAATCTTTTCTTCTTTTGTCATTCAATCAAATTCCAACAACCCAACCAGGGCCAGTCAAATCCACCACAGTCTCGCGCTGAGCTAGGAATAAAGTTCACGTAATCACATGAGAGTGGAGAAAACAGTCCCCCATCCGTAAGTTCAAATCAACTCAAAGTTCACAGTGTGACATGATGGCGTCATGTAACAAGGCTAAGAATCGGTTGCATGACAATTGCCGTCAAGTTTCGTGGAGGTGCTGTGATTGGAGCGTTTCTCTTGGATGTTGTATCCGTTGATGGTTGGCCAGTCATGATCACACGTGCATTTTCCTGACTTTTGTGCTGCCACAACCTTTTTTGCTGTGCTCATTTTCGTTTCGTTCTTGGTGCTTGCAGTGGTTTTACTTTCTGTTGTTTGGTTTTTCTTGTTCAGCGTTTTTTATGCTTCTCTAGATGTCACATAGAGAAAAAAAAAAGAACAAAAAAATAGTAAAAATAAAGATGAATTCCCGAATTATCGGACATGGGATCATTTAACTGTGCAAACCATTATTTTTTTTTCTTAAAAATAAGGAAAACACCTTAAAAGTATCTATGCGTGGTTGATTTACTTGCACTTGAAAATATTGTGATTTTATTTTTTTCTAGAAATTTGGGGGCCTTTTTCAATTGACACTTTCCTAGGTCTGGTCTTTTTCAAGTTAGGCTATTTTAAATCTCACTTCAAAAGGAAAAACAAAAACAAAATCTCTACAGTAACAGAATGATAAAAAAAAAAATTCTAAACCAAAAAACTAGAGCTCAAAGCCCGAGGCCTCTGAGAGAGAGCCCGGTCGCAATTGTAAGGTTTGTATTCTAGCTACTTCTGCTAAATTAAATGTGGGGAGGGGAGGTGGGGGACCTGGGGCTTGGGGAGGGGTTTTTGGTTGGTTTTAAAAAACAATACTGACAAAAGCAAAATGCACTTTTTTGTTTACAACTGAAAAAGGGTCCTTGACAAGTGTTTTTTAATTTTATTATTATTTTATTTGGTGTTGTAATTGTTTAGATTGCTGTGTACGGTTTGCTGTTTGTTGAATCAACAGTGTGAAAAACCTGCCAGCATGGATTGATATACGCATGACGTTGTCCCCTCAACTGGGGGCTTTGCAGTTCTAACTCTCTTGATGTAACCAGTCACCCCCATGTATAAGTGGAAGCTGCTTGCTAGAATGGAGACGAGTCTCATTTGTTAATTCACAATGGTTAAGCATTCTCCTTCTGATTCTAGTCAGATCATGATTTTTATTTCTTTGAAATGCAAAACAAAACACCAAAAAGCCACCATTCAAAACAAAATCGAGAACTGTCTGAGTTAATTTAACTGATAATTAAATCGGTTCTAACTTCTTTTAGGTTCTCCCATCCACTTCCTCAAAGTGCTGAATTTCCTCTAAATTCCCTGGCATGTATGAGAAAAACATTACGTGTGTGTGTGTGTATCTATGCATATACATACACACATATCCATGTATACCCACATATGTGCAGGTGAATATATTCTACACATATATCCAGATATACATATATATACATAGCCTCGCAAATAGTTACTGACCTTGGAAAAGAGGCGGTTTGCTTGGAAACTGGGCCAGGGTTCTACAAAATTCACGTCACGGACCGTGGGGAGGTGCGGGCTGGGCTGCTAGATTTCTGCCATCTTGTTTGCTAGGCTTCTGTATACATATTGTATCTGGGCTAGATCCCTCAGAGGTCAGTTTAATGATGAAGTCATACCCCACAGTCACAAATTCTTCCCGTAGATCTAGCCATCCCCCAATCCAGAACTCTAAAGGAACCCAAATCAAAAACCGTCTCCTCTGCTACAGCCATCACCTATAGCCTTCCCAGTGGTTTCTTACTCTGAATACGAGTCAATTTCTTTTGTTACGTATCATGATCATGACTAATTCTCATACTGGTCTCTTCCCTCCCTCCCGCCATCCCCCCCAGAGCTCCCACCCTAACCCCCCTGAGGCAGGTTCCTTTTGGTGTTTGGATGTATTTTGCATTTCCTCTCTTGGCTTAATCAGCCCCGATTTTCTTCATTTTAGGGCAGGATGCTGAACGGGCTACATTAAAAAACAAACCTCTCTCTATATATATTTATAAATGAGAACTGTTGGATGACACCTTTGACATATCAGCCAATATCAATCAAGCTGAAGACTCCAGACACTCTCTGTGACTGTCACATTTCTTCAAGGAAAGTATAGCGTCTATGGAGTTCAGAGGGCACGTGTTTGGGGGAAAAATATATATATGACAAAGGGAAGAAGAAGATGAAGAAAAATGAGAAGAAAAAAACAAAACAAAAAAAGGCAACTTTCAAACAAAATAACTTGAGACAAGGTGGGGAGACTGCAGGGCTGGGAACTGGGAAGGGCCGCTGCTTCCCGATCCCCGGGGCTTTTCCAGCCCGTGGGCGCCTGAGGCAGGCTGGGGCAAGCGGTGTGGCTGGCGGGGCCTGGTCCCCAGGGGGGCGGCTGGGACGTCGCCACTGAGCATCTCTATCTGTCATTCCTTTAGCTATTTAGGGACCAAAGGACCAAACTTTTTATTGCAGATGTGTAGCTCTAGGTCAAATAGAGGGGGAATGGAGGAGAACCTCCTTTCTGCCTCACGGCTGTTCTTGAAACAGCTTAGAGCGATTCTATGAAAAAATGTAATTAAAAACAAAACAAAACAAAAAAAAAAAACAAAAAAAAACAAAAAAAATTAAAAAAAGGAAAAATAATGCTTCAGTGCTTTTAAAACAGCAAGATAATAGTTCTTTGATACTTTGAGAGGCGCTTTGATCACCCTCATTCAAGTCTATGACTCTTTCCTATGGTTTTCTGTATTATATGTCTGGATGGAGCTGTTAAGATGAACAAATCGGTGGATATTTGGGGAAAGCAACAAAATACGAAAACTCATTAACTGTGAAGTGTGAGAAAACGAGGGGAACAAAGGGGGCTGACAAGGCAAGATAATTGTTGTGAAAAGTCTGTAAATGCTTCTAACTTCCCCCCCCTCTTAAAATCATAATAGTTGTACAGAATTTTAAAAAGGAGAAGTTTAAAATACCTATATAATAGAAGAAAAATTAGAGGAAAGCAAAAAAGAAAAAAAAAAGAAAAAAAAAAAACCTATAGAAGTTAGCGTTATTGCTAAAATCCCAGATGTTGTAGGACTGTACTTTTGTAGAGTTTAGACTGAGCATCAATCCCTTCTCCCCGCGAGTGCTGTTGGACGCCGTTGACCCCGAGGGCCAGGCCGGACCCGCCCAGAACCGTGGGCCTCGGGCTGCCCACCACCGGTGGAGGCCGCGCCGCTGGCAGGAAGGCCCGCCGCCGCCGCCCTCGCCTCGCTTCGCTCCGGGAGCTGCGCGCGCTCGCCCGCTCCGCGCAAACCCTGGACACCTCCGCTTCACTCGCCTTCCATGCTTGCTCCAGAGACTTTCCGGGCAAGGGAGACCTGGGAACTTTCATCTTAAAACAACTAAACAACACACACACACACAAAAACCTTAACAAGAGAGAGAAAAAAAAAAAAACAATCTTTGAAGAATTTCTGAAACTGTTTACAAGGAATTTTGAAAAACAGGGATGTTTAAATGATGCCGGCTCTGTTTTTCTGTAAATAAATTTGCATATTTTGTAGGACTTTTAATTGTAATGATAGAGAAAAAAACAAGGAAAACTATTTAATGAAAGCACGATATTTATCTTTGGTAAATGACTTTAGAGCAGTTAAAAAAGACATTGCTTAAAAAAACTCAGAATCAGAAAAAAAACACTGAATTATTTAAGAACACATATATTTTAAAGTATAACATATTTATTATAATTTATTTGCACCGTTGGGAAGACTTGCTTTGACCTTCTGCCTTGACACCCTCTTCACTGACCTCTGGTTCATCTGGAGGCCTGGCGGGGAGGCCCTTGGACCTACCATGTTTTTTAATTTTTTGCTTTAGAACATCTATCTGGTTCCTCTCAGGCCTTCTGCCTTTCCTTTCTTTCTATTTTGTTGGTTAATTATTATTTTTAAAAAATTTATTTTTCTTTCTCTTGGCTCCTTTTTAGGATGTCCAGATGTTGTAAAAAAAAAAAAAAAAAACGCTGCAGTTCAATACAACTGCTCTTTTCACACTCAACTCCCTAAAGCTCCTTGTAACCTTCTGTAACTATTGGATGACGCTTTCTCCAGCTTAGCCCTAAATAAAGCACAGTTTAAAAAAAAAGACTCTTCCATGGTGGTCTGTGGTTCCTGGAGTCTGGTCAGCCGAGTCTCTGTGCCCTAGGGCTGGCCCACCGGAAGTAGCTTTGATCCCTCCATGGAGCCAGTCTGCTGCCTGGACCTTCTGGGAAAGTCTCTCTTTACTGGTGTGCACCTCTGAAAGTCTCCACTGCATGCCCATTCCTGGGTTCCCTTGTAGGAGTGGCCACAGAGCCCACACCCAACAGGAAGGAGGAGAAGCCAGAACACCTTGAGTCTGGGTGGGGGGATGTGCTCTGAGGAGCTGAGGAAGGAGACAGTGGAGGCAGGACCGCAGTAAAGGAGGGGGAAGACACAACCCCCAACAGCCCAGACCTGCCAGGCATGGTGCGTTTTGTTCTTGGTCTTGCACCTTCCACTGCCCTGACACTTCTCTGGGTGGAGGAGACTGAGGTTCTAGACGATCCACAGAGGCGGAGCTCTGGTGGGAGGAGCCTGGAGTGTCGCCTTCTTTGTATAGTGAGAGGGAGGCAGGGAGATGTCCACTCCCACAGGAGGCTTGTGAGGAAGGCATGGAATGCAGGAGGAAGGCATGGGATGCGGGGAGGTTCCCAAGACAGGAGACCGGGAAGTAGGGCCTGGGGGAGGGGAAGTAGGAGGGAGGGAGCAGGTCCTCCTGAGGTGAGAACCCAGGGGCACGACAGCCATGCTTCTCCGTCACACTCCCTCCTGGGACAGCCCTTTCTCGCTAGTCCATCTTGTCCCCAGGGCCCAGCCTCTAGCCTTGCGGACCTGTCTAGGAACGGGCAGGCCCCACCAAGGGTCTCCATCTCCTCCCCCCACGTGATGGGAGGGGGAGGTGCCGGGAGTCCTGGCAGGCACAGGGGTCTGTCTGTCTGTGCCCTCCTGTGAGAGGCGGGGAACGGCCTCAGCTCCCCATCCTCTGTGGGGGGAGTGGCGGGAAGCAGCACCTGGTCCCTGCCTCCCTCCTCGCCTCACATCTCAGTCCCCAGGCAGGGCCCTCTCCCGTGCGTCCCATGCTAGCCTGTGGAGATGCTAGCCTGGGGAGAAAGGGCCTTCACTCCTCGGGACCTGGGGCAGGCCTTCAAGCCTTGAAGGTTCTAAGGTGAGACCCTCCCTGTCCTCTGAAATAACCCATACTTAACCTGCCAGTTCTGAGGAACATCTAGGGAGCTGGTCTTCTCGGAGGAATTCACTGCGAGGGGTAGATGTCTCACTGGGAGTTACGCAACCCTGTGAGGAAGGGAAAGGTATTTTCTAGGGAATTCTCTGGGTTTTGAGCCTCAGACTATTCAAAACCATGGTTTCTGTTGGACATTTGCAGCTGAAAGCCACTGTGCCTGCCAGAGGGTGACAGCTTCAACCACATTGCCTCCAGTCACTCTCTGAGACCCCAGGGAGCCCCGCCGGCCTCCCCAGCCCTTCCCCACTGCGTCCCCTCTGTCCGGCACAGCGCACCCCCACCTCCACTGCTCTGGCTCGGGGCAGTGGGGCCTCAGGGACCTATCCCCAAGGAGCTGGGCTGTGCAGTGGGTCGGCCTCTTTTGCTCTGTTCCAGGCATGGATGACTGAGAAGAGAGATGAAAACACAGGGCCCAGGTGTGAATACGCCAGTTCTAGAAAATAAACCTTTATTTAAAACCACCCACCAAGTGACTGGGTACACACAGCACATTTAAGAGAGAAGGTAATGTATTAGCCTCTGCGGGGTGTGTGTGGGGGCATGGGGGGCACCAGAGGTTCCTTGAAAAGTTGCTGCAAACTCTCGGATCACTTTGCACATGATTACAGGGAGTTCAGGGGTCCCACAGCCCATTCATCACCCCCTGGTTAAGAACCCCTGATTTGCAGTGTTATTTAAGAAAACCCAAGACACAGCTCTCGTTCATTTCTGCTTATATTCTACGGTTTCCTCTGGTTTCCTCTGGTAGTAGTCATCCCTTGGAATCTCCAGGGCATGGGTTCCCGGACCCCCGCAGATAAGCAAAGTCTATGGATGCTCAAAATGGCCCAGTACAGTCGGGCCTCTGTTTTTGTGGGTTCTTCATCCGTGGATACGGAGGGTCGGCTATATTTTACCTGCAGTGTGTGATTCCTTCACAGCTTCCCTAGTTTTTTTTAAAAGACTTTTTGTTTATTCTTATAAACTTTTTATTTCATGTATAATGGAAAGTAGAGATACTTGCATAACAACCCCCATACACAGCACTAAGCTTTAACATACATCAATTCCCTGATTATTTTGAAGAAAATCCCAGTTATCAAGTCATTTCATTGGCAGACACCTCTGTTTCCCCTCAGTGTTATTGATGCCACACTGACATGCTCTGGCCTGTTGGGCAGCTGCACCCTTGCTGTGTAAGTGTGGGGCATCCCTGTGGCCTCTCCCAGCCTCACGCACAGGTGGGCACTGGTGCCCGGGCCTCCCTCCAGCCCCTGCCCTGGCAGCACTTTCAAAGGCCTTTCAGCTCTTCATCCACCCTTCTGTACTCATATCTTCTCTCACTTTTCTCTTTCCTTCTCTCCGTTTCTCCTTCCTTTCTGTGCAATGTTAATATGAGAAGAATGTTTACTGAGACCTCTGGCTTTCCTGGTGGCTCAGACAGTAAAGAATCCGCCTGCAATACAGAAGACCCAGGTTTGATCCCTGGGTCAGGAAGATCCCCTGGAGAAGGGAATGGCAACCCACTCCAGTATTCTTGCCTGGAGAATCCCAAGGACAGAGGAGCCTGGTGGGCTGTAGTCTGTGGGGTCACAAAGAGTCAGACATGACTGAGCGACTAACACACACTGAGTTAATAGCTCCCATCTCCTTTGGGCTTCCCTGATAGCTCAGTTGGTAAAAATAATTCACCTGCAATGCAGGAGACCCCAGTTCTATTCCTGAGTCGGAAAGATTTGCTGGAGAAGGGATAAGCTACCCACTCCAGTATTTTTGGGCTTCCCTGCAGGCTCAGCTGGTAAAGAATCCGCCTGCCTTGGGGGAGACCTGAGTTCAATCCCTTGGTTGGGAAGATGCCCTGGAGAAGGGAAAGGCTACCCACTGCAGTATTCTGGCCTGGAGAATTCCATGGACTGTATAGTCCATGGGGTCGCAAAGAGGTGGACACAACCGAGTGACTTTTACTTCACTTCACTTCCTCTCCTTCTGGGTTTCTATAAAGGTCTGACATTGTCCCTATTCTGAGCTGGATCCCACCTGCTCCCGCACACAGGGCGCTGGTACTGCCACACACGGAATGTCCTAGAGTTTTCCCACCCACACGCGTGCCTCCAAGTCCAACATCCATCTTCCACGTTCTGCTGCCTCCAGACCAGGTGAATATGTAGCTCCTCCTGGCACGAGGTCTGCAGGGCCAGTGTTCCAATTACACCCAGTTGAAGCAAACGGACATTTCCCAGGTGAGTCAGATGGTAAGGGGACATCTGGGCAGCACGGTCATGGCCCCAGCCCTGCCTGAGGTGACAGCATCAGCCTTGGTGTGAGTGCTATTTGTCTGTCTCCCAAAGTGGAATTCCCCCAAACCAAAATCATTAGCTACCATCGATGCCCTACCTTCCGTCGACTGTTCGCTCTAGTCAGCTGGATGCTCAGTCCATGTTGGTCCACTGCCTGCAGGGATGAACGAGTTAGAGCAGGGAGGAAGGACAAACTGCAGGCAACTGAAAGCATGCTCCAAAGAGGCAGGTGTTCTGCAAGTGCTTGAAAGGAATAAGAGGACAGTGGGAATGCGTGGGTAGCCGACACTCCCTTTCCTCTCAGCTGAGTATCAGCTTTTTACTTTCTAGCTTTCTCTTTCTACTGCCCCTCCTATTTCCCTAAGCTGTCCTCCCTTCTCCCTGTAGGTCCTCCCTTACCCCATCAGTCTCTGGCCTTTAGCTCTCCCAGACCCCAGGCTCCCAGGCCTGGCTAGTGGACAGCCAGCACCCCAGACCCCTCATCACCCCAGCTTCTTTTCCCCCATGCTAACCTAGCTCCTCATATCTTCAGGGAACCCTGAACGTCTCCGTCCTACCTTGCATCTTTGTGGACATCTAACCACGATCTGCCCAGACCAGGAGGAGAGTGGGAGGCTATGTGTCAGAGTGAAAAAGGCGTGGGCTTCGAAGGGATGCATAGACCTCTGGTGTCGTTTTGGAAGGCTGACCTAACCTTTCTGAGCCTCAGTTTCCTTATCTCTGAAATAAGGATACCAATACACCCTCGCCCCCAAGAGTTGTGAGGAGTAAAGGAGACACAGCCACACACAACCACGCCCCATCCCGAGGATCCTCTGAGTTGCAAATTCTTGATTAGTACAGATACTCAGAATGAGTAATTCAGGCTCGGAGCCCCTCCTCCTTCCCTTTCCTTAGTTCCATCCCACTGACAATTCACGTCCCAACCAAGTGAGCTTGAACTTGGTGCCAGGCCACTTCCCATTGCTTTCTCTAGGTTCAGTGAGCCTGTGACTCTCCCAGAGAATCCGTCAAGTTGGGCTGCACACCTCTGTCTCTCACTGTTCACACACCTTCCTGGGGACCCCTATTCACGGATGGTCCTCTGCCCCTTCCTCTCTCTCTGCCCTTTCTTTTCCTCATGAGCCTCCCCAACACCACTGTGGCTGTCAGTGTCTGCAGGCATCCTCTCCCGGTTCACAGAGCCTCAGGCTGCGCATCAGTTTGGTCTTTGTGCTTAAAAATTTTTTCTAGTTTTTGAAATCGATAACATATATTTCAAAATTCAAAAAATATGAAAAAGCGCATGATAAAAAGTCTTTCCACCCCTGAATCCAGTTGCCCATTCCTGTCTCCAAAGGGAGTCAGTGTTACCCGATGTCTTGTTTACCTTGGTCTTTAGTGTACAGATGTGTGTGCACTGGTGTTAGGGACTTAGTTATCAGTAAGGAGACCCAGAGTCAGGTGGTGCCGGGCCCAGGCCCGAAGCTGGCTGGTGGGATTCCCAGGAAGTGAGCCCAGGTGTGGGGCAGCTCAGGAGACCCTGGCTGAGCAGGGGAACCTGGTCTTTTCCAGCACACTCATCAGCTGGGCACATCCGTTTGAGGCATGGGGGAACAGTCACTGCTGAGGTGCTTGTCCTGAGCCAGACACTGTGAAGAGCTTCTTAATTATAATCTCATCCGATTCTCTGAGCTTGGTGTTATCACCCCTGTTTGACAGATGAGGAACCAGGCTTGGGGAGGGTAAGTCCCCAGCGAGATGACCCAGTGTCAGGGTTCCAGCCCAGGGCTGTCTGCAGAGCTCTGCTCTTAGTCTCTGCGTCTTGTCTCCCTTGCTTGTAAATTCTCTGCACAGTTGCTCCCCTCCAACCCTTCTCTTGTGTCTCTCTTTTCCTGTCCCTCCTTCTCACTTTTTTTTCTCAATAATATTAATTTTTACCTTTAGGAAATGGCATTGCCTCTATTGACACAGGTCAGTCCTGTTCTTCCTTGCCCTCCTGGATTATCTGGGCTGGCCCAGTGATTGTACAGGTGAGGGCATGCAGGAGGTGACCCCTCCCACCTGATGGTGGGGACAGAGTGGAGGGAGAGAGGAAAAAACCCAAAGGCCTGGTTAGCTTTTATTATTAACAAGGAGAGGAAAGTAAATGGAAATAAATGGAGCATTTATTAACATTTTATGCTGCTACCTGAAGTTCAAAACCCTTTAGAGCTGTGTCAGCTTGGTTTTCCCCAGCACGCTAAACTCTGGATAAAACTATAAGCATGTTGTTAAGATCAATGCTGGAGAAGGCAATGTCACCCCACTCCAGTACTCTTGCCTGGAAAATCCCATGGATGGAGGAGCCTGGTGGGCTGCAGTCCATGGGGTCGCACAGAGTCGGACACAACTGAAGCGACTTAGCAGCAGCAGCAGCAGCAAGATAAATGCAAACTGGTTCACCATCACTCCAAAGCAAGGGGAAACTGTGACCACTTCTGAAGGTACCCAATTCCACTAACTAAGGTACAAAGATGCCCCTTGTCTCCAGAGTCTCCACATGAACCATCTTGGGCATTGCCCTTCTCTCCCACCTCGTCCTGGGGCTCAGCTCTGGGCATTAGGGTGGCAAGAAGCCCAGGGCAGCTGGGTGCTGTCCACCCACCTCCTTTCTGCCTTCCACTCAGGGCCCTCTTGGGGTCCAAAGAGGGGCTTCGGAAGCAAGGCTCCTGTGGGGCATTTTTGCTCTGCACAGGCAGCCCCCTGAAAACTAACATGAGGGCCACAGAGCAGACCCCACACCCCTGCCCTGCTGCACTCTTGCCCTGCTCAGGATCTCAGATCCTGTCATTAGGCCTTTATCTTTGGGTGAGACTAGGGCCTTAATCAGTTATGCTTTTTTTAAAAAATGCAAATCACCTTGGGTTGGGAGTGTATTTGTTCCTTCAGCACTCAACTGAGTGCACACACCCAGCGCCCGCTCAGCGCTAAGGACCAGGGGTGGGGTGATGAAGACTACACACGCAGCCACCTTCCAGCCACAAGGCCAGTGTGTTGTGGGTGTGTTCTCAAATCCCGGAAGTCATCCTGTAAGGTGCTATCAGATGAACAGCCAGAGGCTTGGGAATGTAAATAACTCGCGGCCAATCACAGTGCAAGTCGCTGCTCTGTTTTAGATAGATAGCCAACAAGGAGCTACCGCGTGGTGCATGGAACTCTGCTCAGTGTTGTGTGGTAGCCTGGAGGGGAGGGGAGTTTGGGGGAGAATGGATACATGTATATGTACAGCTGAGTCCCCCTGAACAGTTTCAGGCTGTTCACCTGAAACTATCACAACATTGTTAATCGGCTATACCACAATACCGAAGTTCAAAAAAAAATCACACTGTAAGCAAGTAGTGGATCCCAGCTTCAAAATCAGCTGCACTGTCCCCTCCCATGGGTTCCCTGACGGTAAAGCCAGCTGCAGGACAGCCTGGTGAACTGTGCAGGGGCCCTGAGTAGCCCTGATGAGACAATGCCAGTAGCTCAGACTAGAGAGGAGGAGACACTTGGGCTGAGTGTGGCAGGGTGAGCAGGGGTTAAACAGACCCCGAGGGAGAGGGTTATGGAGGAACAAAGGACCCCAGACATGCTAAAGACCTGCAAGATGCCTCAGGTAAGCGGGGATTGTGCTGGGGAAGACACAGCCTTGTCTAAAGAGAAGCCATTACTGATAGGCCAGGCAGGGTCCTGGCTACTTCATTGACACCATCCCAGTTAACCTTCCCAACCAGCCTACACCCCGTTTTACAGATGGGCTTAAGCGAGGTGCTGCAAGTCACCTGGTTTTACAGAGCTGGGGTTTGAGCCCAGTCCCAGATAGCAGGTTCCAGACTTATAATCACCATATGACTTTGGAGGCGGCTACCTTTCCAAGGCACAAGTATAAGAAGTCTTCACTCAGAAGACTCTGACTGACTGTATTTCTAAGCCTCAAAGACAGGCGGCCTAACCACAGGGCAGAAGAGTGGAGACAGGGCCAGCCTGGAAAATCTCAGACCTCCATGTTAGTTTCTTCCTCTGCAAAGTGAGGTATCCTGGGTGGGTCTCAAGGATTCGGCCCAGTCCCTTTGTGCCCAGAGCTTTCTCTAAGTGCTGGGAGGGGAAAGAGGAGGTGCAGAGGAGAGAAGCCCCGAATGCCCTCAGCCAAGCTCTCAACATGAGAAGCACCTGGATGAGAGGACTACATAGGGACGAGCAGGGTTTTACCCACCAGTCTGCTCTGCTCTCAACTGGGCAGAGGACCCCTGCTATCCTGTCCTAAGCTGGGTGACCTGACGAGGCCTCTGGGCCCACAGCATCCCCTTTAATCAAGAACTACTTGAGAGCATTTTGTACTTTCAGCATTGAACTCAGTGTCTGGCACATAGTCGGTGCTCAGTGATGTTTGCTGACTGAACGAGAAGAGGTGCGGAGTGGCAGCGGGGGGCGCGGAGCTGCCTCCCACGAGTCCTCCCAAAGCACCCCGCACCTGTGTCCTCTTGGCAAGGCCCCTGTGCCTCAGCTTCCCCAACTCTGACCAGGAATCACAAGGAAGCCTGGTGGTTCTGGTCTTCTTAGTACCGGGGAGCTCTGGAGATGACAGGGACCCTCCTGGGATTCTGGTCCTACTGGGGCCCTCAGAGATGGCTTATGGACACAGCTTCTCTTGTTTTCCCAAGTTTCTGACCATTCAGATTCTCCCGCCCTTGGTTCAGGTTCCATCTGCTTCAGGAGTCTCCAGCTCAAACTAAGCACCTATTTCCTGACCTCCTGTTGCCCTCAGGGTGGAGACACTTCACTGGCCCTTGTTTACACTGTCCTGTGTTGCTCTGAGTCTATAGCTCCCTCTCCAGCTGAAGGTCCTGAGGACAATAATTGTCTCCTTTTCCAGCCTGTCTCCTAGCTCTGGGACCATGAAAGAGGGTGGTGGGAACACAGCAGAAGACTAAGGATTTAAATGGCATGTAGCTGTACCCCAATGTTCATTGCAGCACTATTTACAATAGCTAGGACTTGGAAGCAACATAGATGTCCATCAGATGAATAGATAAAGAAACTATGGTACATACATACAATGGAATATTACTCAGCCATAAAAAGGAATGCATTTGAGTCAATGCTAGAGGTGGATGAACCTAGAGGCTATTATGCAGAGTGAAGTAAGTCAGAAAAAAACACAAATACCATATATTAATGCATATATATGGAATCTAGAAATACAGTACTGATGAACATATTTATAGGGCAATATTGGAGCCGCAGACATAGAGAACAGACTTAAGGACTTGGGCGGGGGGAGGAAGGAGAGGGTGAGACGAATGGATAGAGTAACATGGAAACATATACCCTGCCATATATAAAATAGATAACCAATGTGACATTTCTATATGACTCAGGGAACCCTGACTGGGGCTCTGTAACAACCTAGAGTGGTGGGATTGGGTCAGAGGGAGGTTAAAGAGGGAGGAGACACATGTATACCTATGGCTGACTCATGATGATGTATGGCAGAGGCCAACACATTATTGTGAAGCAATTTTCCTTCGATTAAAAATAAGTAAGTTTGACAAAGAATTAATCTCCAAAATATACAAGCAGCTCATGAAGCTCAATACCAGAAAAATGAACAACCTAATCAAAACGTGGGCAAAAGACCTAAACAGACCTTTCTCCAAAGAAGACATACAGATGGCTAATAAACACATGAAAAGATGCTCAACATCACTCACTATTAGAGAAATGCAAATCAAAACCACAATGAGGTATCATTTCACGCCGGTCAGAATGGCCAGCATCAAAAAGTCTACAAACAATAAATGCTGGATAGGGTGTAAAGAAAAAGGAACCTTCTTACACTGTTGGTGGGAATGCAAACTCGTATAGTCACTATGGAGAACAGTGTAAAGACTCCTTAAAAAGCTGGGAATAGAACTGCCATATGACCCAGCAAACCCACTACTAGGCATACACTCTGAGGAAACCAGGATTGAAAGAGACACATGTACCCTAATGTTCACTGCAGCGCTATTTACAATAGCTAGGACATGGAAGCAACCCGGATGTCCATCGACAGATGAATGGATAAGGAAGTTGTGATACATATACACAACGGAATATTACTCAGCTATAAAAAGGAACACATTTGAGTCCATTCTAGTGAACCTGGAGCCTATTATACAGAGTGAAGTAAGTCAGAAAGAGAAAGACATATATTGTATATTAACACACATATATGTAATTTAGAAAGACAAAACCGACGATCCTACAAGCAGGGCCGCAAAGGAGACACAGATGTAAAAACAGACTTTAGGATCCTGCGGGAGAAGGCGAGGGTGGGATGATTTGAGAGAATAGCACTGAAACCATGTTATTTACATGGTCACATGTAAAACAGATGACCAGTGCGAGTTCAGTGCATGAAGCAGGGCCCCCAAAGCTGGTGCTCTGGGGCAACCCAGAGGGATGGGGCGGGGAGGGAGGTGGGAGGGGGGTTCAGGATGGGGAACATAGGCATACCTGTGGCCGATTAATGTTGATGTATGGTGAAAACCATCACAATATTGTAAAGGAATTATCTTCCAATTAAAATAACTTAATTTAAAAACAAACAGAAAGTAAGTTTGGAAAAAAAGGAAAAAAGTGGCATGTGGCCATTGACTGCTGAAACTCCTGTGTCAAGGGTAGATGAGAAACGGTATTTACATAGTCTCAGGTAATGCCCTTCCTGACTCACACACAAGATACTTATAAGTTACACAGGAAAGGAAGTGACTTTACAGTGGAGAAACCCAGCAGACATCATCTTAACCTGGTGATCAAAGTTAATATCACCTGGAATGAAATAGCTATCATGGGCCTCTCGGTAGGATTACTGAGAATGACACGACATCATTTAATTCTTGCTGAAAACGCAGACCTGAGTTTGGTCACAAGAATGCAAACCAGTCCAAATTGGGGTCAGCCTACAAAATAAGTAGTTTGTACTCATCTAAAGAGACATGACAACTAAATGCAACTTATGATCATAGACTGGATCCTGGCGAGATTTTATTTTCGTTTTTGTCAGAAAGATATTTGAGGAAAGGAAACTTTAAAAAATTTAAAAAAAAAAAGGAAAATTGGCAAAATTTAAATCTGTTCTGCAGATTAGAAAATAGTGCTCTATTTATGTTACTTTCTTGATTTCAATCATTATCCTGTGGGTATGGAAGAGAATGTCCTTGTTTTTAAGAAATACATGCTGAATTATTAGGGGAAGGAAGAGTAGCTGGTCTGCAATTTACTCTCCAGTATTTCAGAAGAAAAGTAATAATACATGTGTGAGATATATGCATTATATATGTGTGAGACAGAGTGAATCTGAGTTAAAATGTTAACCCTGGGGAATATGGGTGAAGGGTGTTCATGTAAGGAAATTCTTTGTATTATTTCTAAAACTTTTCTGTAGGTCTGACTTCAAAATAAAATGTTTGAAAAACAAAATGTGGCCAGTTTGACCATCAGCTGGGTCAGCCTGAGAGCTGTCAGCCATCTAGACTGGGTGCTGCAGGGACCACCCCCTGCCCCCCTCCCTTACCACTTACCCTTCTTTCCCTGGGAATCTGAGAGGACAGACCCTCCAACATGGACGTGAGCAGTGCATGTCATGGGCGGTGAGATGGGGCCACTGTGGTTTCTGCTGCCCCGTCCTGGCTCCTGGGGGTACCTATTTCCATCCTCATCCTCAGGAACAGCCTGATTAGCAAGGCAAGAAACACAACATCTTTAGTTCTGAAGAGAGAAGGGACAGATTTGAAAATCCTAGAGGTGGAGAGTGAGACAGGAGGGCAGAAGGAAGGGCTGCGGGCAGCCGGCATGCGCCCCTGAGGAAGGTGCGTGGACCACAGCTCCAGGGTCCCCACTCTGGAACCGTTCTTGACTCTGTCTGCTCTGGACAGTCCTCAAGGCAGGGGTCCGATTCTGCACAAGGGGATGAGGTGGTGATGAGAGCACAGTCCCGACTCTGGGGAAGGCAGCCCAGGCTGTGGAGAGAGATGGAGGTAAGCAGCATTCTGAAACGGGCGGGTGTGCAGTGGGCTGCCCTCCTGGAGGCTGAGAAGAGGGCTGGGAGTGCCTGGGGTGGTGACGGGCCGCGGGTAAGCGCTGTGTACGACGCGGGCTGGTGTAGCTTTGCCTGGTTGTCATGCAAGCCCCAGGTCTCCATGCTTCAGAGGGCCTGTCGCCCCTTACCAGCCATCAGATAAATGATAAAAGCATCTGATGTTTGGGAAATGCTTCACAGTTGTTCACCCAGCAGATGCCCGAGCATCCTTTCGCTGTATCCCCAATGTCATCTGTGAGCTGGCTGTGCAGGTGTGTGCTGTCTGCATCTAGCAAGCCAGGCACTGAGTTTCCACTGGTGAAGTAAACTGCACGTGTCACACAGTTATGGCTGCAGAGCCAAGACCTGAACCCCAGCCTCTGGCGGAGCCCTAGGTAAACTGGAAGCTGTTGCTGCATATTGGAATCTCAGCTGGCCTCTCTCCACTGGGCCCTGCTGCTCTCCAAGCTTAACCACCAGAACTAGCCTCCAAGGCTGTCCACGAGCTCCCTTACCTTGGGGTCTCTGTCTCCATGCCTTTGACACCCTTCCTCGGTCCAGGGTATCTTCCGTTCTTCCTTCCAGCCCTTGCCCAGCAGTGAAATCTTATATTCTGGGAAATTCTGATGGAAGTCCCTGTCCCAGGGGCTGCCGTTCAGGCTTCTGGGCCTGCACTGACCTCTGGGCATGCTAACTGCAGCTTGACATAGTTCCTGGGTGCTGCCGGGACCACGCCATTGGACTTTGTCTGGTACCTAGTGGACAGTCCAAAGATGCTTCTGAGTTTCCTGAAGACCTGTGATTCCTGAATTCTTTGGATTCCAGGGTCCTTTGAGAATCTGATGAAAGCTGTGAATGCTCTGGTCCAGTTAGGCCTCCAGGTGAGGAGGACGGTGAGGCAGGTGTTGAGAGGACTGTGGGCAGGGGAGCTCTCTAGCCAGACGAATGCTCCTGGAAGGGATTTCACATCACAGGGAGAGAGCTTTCATTTCTCGTAGAGCCTCATCCCAACACCTCCCCTTGGACAGGACGGAACAGAAGGCGACTGGATTTCTGGCTGAACCCCTCTGTTCAAAGGCTCAGCCGGGGGATCTCAGGGAGGCACCCCTAGCCAGGCTCTCCCCTGCTGTGGCTGCACGCGGCTGGGGAAGAGGCCAGTGGAGATGTGAGAGAAGTTCAGCGTGGGGGTCACACTCCCAAGTCCCTTCTCAGACTCATTGCTACTCAACATTTTTTTCCCCTCCAAGTCAGTAAATCTTCTATTATTCTCCAAGTTGATATAGTAAGCCTTGTCATTTTGAGAAGAAATACATAATGGCATATTAGAGGAAGCATGGATCTCTTCATTCATGCTTAGAAAAAAATTTATTACAATGTAAGAAAGTCTGAATAGCATGGATTTATTATAATGATTTAACACTTCTGCACTTGAGTTAAAAATGCCCCTCCATAAATAACTGTCCCTGGAAAACATAGCAAATTTACACAGTTTACCGTTCCTCCGTGTTATATAAATCCAACAAGCTTAAATCACTTCCAGCTGGGAGGGGAATATCACCAACCCGGGCTGGGGTTCATCCTGTCTCGACCGGCAGCCACAAGAGGCGGGGGAGTGACTTCCTTTTCTCTAGCACTCACCTCAGCACCAGACAAGCCACTGCAGGACCTGGTGGTGGTGGTGAAGTCACTCAGTCTTGTCTGACTCTGCGACCCATGGACTGTAGCCCACCAGGCTCCTCTGCCCACGGGATTCTCCAGGCAAGAATACTGGAGTGGGTTGCCATTTCCTCCTCCAGGGGATCTTCCTGACCCAGGGATTGAACCTGTGTATCTTACATCTCCTGCATTGGCAGACGGGCTCTTTACCACTAGCCCACTTGGAAAGTGGGTAAAATAGGGGAAGAGAAGGACAAAGTTTACAAGTGCTGCACGTGTGCAGCCCCGTGGGCCTCAGGCCTCCTGGCAGCCCAGACCATGGCTGTGGTCTCTGTGGCAGTGCCAGCCACGTGCCAGTCATGGCCACCAAGTGTGGACTGTGGAGGAGGGCCGGGAGAGGCCAGTGCCAACGCCTGGGCCAGATCTCAGATGAGGCCTGGGCTTCGAGCCAGCCACTTCTTTGACATCACAAATCCAACACAGTGCTTCCCTCCTGGGCCTCCTGGTTCCTTCTCTTCCAAGGAGCCCCCTCTCAGGGTCTCCTTGGGCTCCTCCGGATAGCCTGCCTGCCCTACATTCATGGACACTTTGGCCTGATTGTCTGGCTTTCACCTGGGCTGGTTTCCAGGACTAGGTCAGCATTCAGGCACCAAACTTGTAACGGAGGGATGGCATCTCCATTTTTACAAATAATACTATAAATTATCATGTGGGAGGCTCAGTGGGTATAAGTAACTTACTTAAATGTATGCAGCTCACAAGCAGTGCGGCCGGATTGATTCCAAGGTCACTGTAAGCTGCATTTAGACACTTAACATTCCAATAGGTGGATAGTTCAGTTCAGCCGCTCGGTCGTGTCTGACTCTTTGTGACCCCATGGACTGCAGCACGGCAG
The DNA here is from genome assembly GCF_032405125.1 of Capricornis sumatraensis. NCBI lineage: Eukaryota > Metazoa > Chordata > Mammalia > Artiodactyla > Bovidae > Capricornis > Capricornis sumatraensis. The sequence goes on from NC_091089.1 coordinate 22,583,693, forward strand.
GCCTCCCTGTCCATCACCAACTCCCGGAGCTCACTCAAACTCATGTCCATTGAGTCAGTGATGCCATCCCGCCATCTCATCCTCTGTCGTCCCCTTCTCCTGCCTTCAATCTTTCCCAGCATCAGGGTCTTTTCCAGTGAGTCAGTCCTTCGCATCAGGTGGCCAAAGCATGGGGAGCTTCAGCTTCAGCGTCAGGCCTCCCAGTGAACTTCCAGTCCATCCGGTGAACACAGGTGGATGAGCAGCGCGCAGCACAGCACAGCAGGAGGCAGGCCGGAAGAGACGCTCCACGGGCACAGCTGGAGTGGAGAGAAGGCTTGATTCTGTTGCCTGGGGGTGAGGAGTCAGGAAAGCAGGGCGGCAGAGACGGCGGAGGCCAGTCTGGAAAGATCCATTGGAAAGTGAGGGGCTTGGAGGTCACACAGGCAGGAAAAAGCAGTGTGTTTTTGGGAGATGCCCAAAGGCTGCGGGTGGCAAGGGGAGCAGAATGCAGGGAGAGAGGGGAGGTGGGAAGGGATGCAGGTGAGGAGCCGAGAACCCGGGGTGTCTCTTTCAGGGATGTGCTCCTTGACCCACAAGCGCTGCAGGGTCCTTTGCACTTGAGGCAGGGAAGTTACAAATTTCAGATTTCTTTCGGAAAGAAAAGGCTTGTCAGTGTCGGGGTGCAGTGGCGGCGTCCCAGGCTCCACTCTCCCTCGTGAAGAGCTGTGAGCAGGCTGCAACAGTGCCAAGAGGGCTGGACTTTGGAAACACAGCTCTGTTTCATGTCTTCCCTCCCTTCCTCCCACGCCCCTTTCCTATCCATCTACCTGAGAAATAAGCACTGAGAGCCTGCAGTGCCAACAGCCGTGCTGAGCTCTGGGGAGTCATTGATGAATGAGACTGACGTCCTAGTCTGGCCGTCCTGGGGACTTTTTCTACAGGAGGAATCAGATACATAGGCAATCCAGCACAATGCCACTGTGTACCCAGGGAGAAAGGGCACACAAGGGCCAAGGGAGCTCCTAAGGTCAGGAAATGAACATTACAGTGCCCTCAGGCACTAAGGGAAGCTCACGGCGGTTGGAGCCCAGAAGTGGAAAGAGAGAGTGGGAAAAAGGGGCTGGAAGTCTCCAGACTGCAGCGAGCCAAACCACCAAGAGCCTAGTGCATTGTGCTCGAAGTCCAGGCTCTCTAAGGGCGATAGGAAACTACCTCTCACGTGAGGCAGGCTGTGATGACGGCCCTGGTAGTTTTCTGGGGGATAGCAATAACACATTACCCTCCCTGGGCACTGATTTTTTCTGCCAAGCACTCTCCAGACATTAGTTTATTTAACCTTCATTAAATACCTCGCCTACCTTGTGAGGTAGGTTCCATTACGAGCCCCACTTAAAGGTAAGAGTGAAGCAGAGAGAGGTGAAGTCACACATGTAAGGATGAATCTGGGCCACTGGACAGGAAAGTCAACCAACAGACCCTTGTACTCGAAAAGTGAGCAGTGGGCAGGCTGATAAGTAGAAGGACTCGGTGCTACTTGGGGACTGAGGGTAGGAGAGCAGAGACGTGAGAAATGACCCTCCCAATCAGATGGTGATTGCACCCATGAAATTAAAATACGCTTACTCCTTGGAAGAAAAGTTAAGACCAACCTAGATAGCATATTCAAAAGCAGAGACATTACTTTGCCGACTAAGGTCCGTCTAGTCAAGGCTATGGTTTTTCCAGTAGTCATATATAGATGTGAGAGTTGGACTGTGAAGAAGGCTGAGCGCCGAAGAATTGATGCTTTTGAACTGTGGTGTTGGAGAAGATTCTTGAGAGTCCCTTGGACTGCAAGGAGATCCAACCAGTTCATTCTGAAGGAGATCAACCCTGGGATTTCTTTGGAAGGAATGATGCTAAAGCTGAAGCTCCAGTACTTTGGCCACCTGATGCAAAGAGTTGACTCATTAGAAAAGACGGTGATGCTGGGAGGGATTGGGGGCAGGAGGAGAAGGGGATGACCGAGGATGAGATGGCTGGATGGCATCACTGACTCGATGGATGCGAGTCTGAGTGAACTCCGGGAGTTGGTGATGGACAGGGAGGCCTGGCGTGCTGCGATTCATGGGGTCGCTAAGAGAGGGACACAACTGAGCGACTGAACTGAACTGAACTGAAATCCTGTTTCCAAGTCTGCCCTCTATTTATTTGGAATGCTCTACTCGATGCTCTGATGACCTTGGGTAAGTCTTGTTAAAACATTTTCATTATTGGTGCCAGTGACATCACCCTCAAATTTTAGGTGTGCATAGATGTGTGCCCAGCCTCATTCCATTAAGGATTCGAGGTGACTTACAAGAAGAACCCCATGCAATAATTTTTTTAAAGTATGAAAAGAGGCCACATCTCGTAAGGACTGAATAAGACACTCAGGGCCCCGCCCAGAGCCTGGCACACGGTAAGAGCTTCATGAGTTTCTGACGCTTTCCTGGCACACCCACTGGCCTCTACATCACAAGCCTGAGGTTTTGTACATATTCCCCCCTTTCTGGTCCTTCTTTCCTGGCTCTTTCTGTCCTCTGCATCATCACCCTGCAGTGACGTTATTTTTGTTCCCCATCTCAGTTTCTTCCCATCCATGGCTTGGTTCTCTCCTGTCACTAGCAGTCCCTGAGTTCTGCATCTCCAGGGAGCTCCTTTGATGATTCCCCCATGCACCCCGCATAGGGAAACAGTTTCTTGAAACGCATATATAGATTTATATCCATGTTTATTAAGCACAGATTCATGCGTTGTGATAAAGATACCCCAACAAGTCAGAGGTGACCCCCCACAATAACCAAGGGTATCACACCCTGACAGAGTGATTTCCAGGTCAACATAAAGAAGTAATAAAGATTACTTACTTATTAATTACAACGTAAAGAAGTAATACAGTTGGCCTGTGTAGCTTTTCTCCGCAGACACAGGAGGTTTCTATCAGACTTTCTGAAATCATGAAAATTGCTCAGGGATTCTTGGTAACACCTGTGGGGACCAGTTTGGGAATCGAGAGGAGGCCCCTCTAACTTGGAAAAGCACCCTGCAGCCGGTCTGAACTTTCTCTTCCATCAGCTCTTCTGGTCTCTCCTTCCTTCACAGGCTGATTCTAAGATGAGCGGTTGTGGATTCTCCCCAACACCTCACAAACTGAAGCTTTCACTCAGGCCAGTTTAGGGCCTTGGAGATCAGGTGTTTGCTCGTGACTTCCCAGCACTCCTTGCCACCCAGCAACCAATGCCCCAGGACACTTCTCCTGTGGTAGTTTTATGCGATCTAATTCACATACCATATAAAGTGCTAATTTAAAGGGCACAGTTTAGTCAGTGGCTTTTAGTATAGCCACAGTTATGCAACTGTCACAATAAATTTTTAGAATGTTTTCATCACCCTAGGAGACATCCCACACTCTTTGGCAGTCACTCTCCATTACCCCCATCCCCTACCGCCCTAGGCAACCATTAATAGACTGTCCCTGTGGCTATGCCCATCTGCACATTTCATGTAAATGAAATCATACGATACGACGTCTTTTTGACTGGCCTCTTTCACTTAATGCTTTCAAGGTTCATTCATGTTGTGGGTTGCATTTCCCTCGTTTTTATTGCCAAATATTCCATATATCCATATGCTACATTTTGTTCACTAATCAGCTAATAGACATTTGAGTTGTTTCTACCTTTTGGTTATTATAAATAATGCTGCTGTGAATATCCATGTGAAAATTTTTCTGTAGACATTATGTCTTTATTACCAGATGTTCGAGCTGAATTTAGATAAGGCAGAGGAACCAGAGATCAAATTGCCAACGTCCGTTGGATCACAGAAAAAGCAAGAGAATTCTAGAAAAAATATCTACTTCTGCTTTATTGACTATGCCAAAGCCTTTGACTGTGTGGATCACAACAAATTGTGGAATATTCTTGAAGAGATGAGAATACCAGACCACCTTACCTGCCTCCTGAGAAACCTGTATGCAGGTCAAAAAGCAACAGTTAGATTGGACGTGGAACAAGACTGGTTCAAAATTGGGAAACGAGTGCATCAAGGCTCTATATGTCACCTGCTTATTTAACTTATATGCAGAGTACACCATGCAAAATGCTGGGTTGGATGAATTCCAAGGTGAAACCAAGATATGCAGATGATACCACTTTAATGGCAGAAAGTGAAGAGGAACTGAAAAGTCTCTTATGAAGGTGAAAGAGGAGAGTGAAAAAGCTGGTTTAAAACTCAGCATTCAAAAAACGAAGATCATGGCATCTGGGCTCATTACTTCACAGCAAATAGAAGGGATAAAGTGGAAGCAGTGACAGATTTTATTTTCTTGGGCTCCAAAATCACTGCTGATGGCAACTGCAGCTATGAAATTAAAAGATGCTTACTCCTTGGAAGGAAAGTTATGAAAAACTTAGGAAATTATAAAGCAGAGATATTACTTTGCTGACAAAGGTCCATATAGTCAAAGCTATGGTTTTTCCAGTAGTCATGCACGGATATGAGAGTTGGACCATAAAGAAGGCTGAGTGCCAAAGAATTGCTGCTTTTGAACTGTGGTGCTAGAGAAGACTCTTGAGAGTCCCTTGGACTCCAATGAGGGCAAACCAGTCAATCCTAAAGGAAATCAACCCTGAATGTTCATTAGAAGGACTGATGCTGAAGCTGGAGCTACAATACTTTGGCTACCTGATATGAAGAGCTGACTCACTGGAAAAGACCCTGATGCTGGGAAACACTAAGAGCAGGAGGAGAAGGTGGCAACAGAAGATGAGATGGTTGGATGGCATCACCAACTCAATGGACATGAGTCTGAGCAAGCTCCAGGGGATAGTGAAGGACAGGGAAACCTGGCATGCTGTAGTCCATGGGGCCGCCAAGAGTAGAACATGATTTTAATAGTCAGACACGACTTTGCAACTAAACCATGTTTTTATTTCTCTTAGGTCTACACCTAGGAGTACAACTGCTAGTCATGTGGTAACTTTCTGTTTAGCTTTTTGAGGAACTTACAGGCTGTTTTCCAAGACAGCCGTACCATTTCACATTCCCTTCAGCAAAGTGTGAGGGTTCATAGGAATTTCTTACTTTCCTGTAAGATCTTCCTCTTTAATATCACTGTTGCCACTACTGGGGCTCAGCATCTTATCAACCCTCCTGTCCAGTGTTTGCATGAAGGGAGCTCCGATGGAGCAAGTTCTGACTTCTTTCTGTGTCCCATGCTCATAGCTTCCTCCTTAATGCTCTGTTATTTATCTTTCCAGCCAGGGGCAATCTGACTTCATTTTGTGCACATTCTCAACAGAGCAAGGTTGATTTAAACGCTGCATTCAAGGTCTTTCTTTCCAAATCAGTCCCTGGCAAGCAATGTGAATCCTAGGTTGTCTGATCTGCCGTCTCAGCTCTCCTCTGGGTGGGCTGTCCCATGGTCCAATCTTGGGAGGTGGTATTAGGAAGCCTGATCCTAATAGCAGCATCTCCACTCTACAGCCTTCTATCCAATCCTAGGATGGAGTGACAGGTCTCCCAGCACCTCACTTGACGTGTGCAACAGCTGCATAACAATTGGCGTCTCTGCCTAAAGCGCTACCTGCTTAGTCTAGAGGAAGGCTTGTATGGTACAAAGAGCACACCCACAGAGGCTGACACTTCTCTCCCAGGCCTCTTCTAGCTCTACAACTTAGCAGTTGAGGCCCAACACCTAACCTCTCCAAGATCAGTTTCCTTATCTCTCACAGGGGGATATTGCCACCCAAGGTTTAGGATTAAATGAGGTAAGGCATCTACAGACCTTGCTCAGCACTTAGCAGGCACGCAGTACTGGTTTCCTTCCTCCCCTTTCTTACCCAGGCCCCTGCTCCCCGATAGAGCCTGATACTCCTGCATGGTAGATATTTCTTAAACGAGTGATTCTAAAATAGTTCACGGCTTTTTGTTGAAGGATGGAGCTCCAGTGCCTGGCATCCAGCGGTCTTCACAATTTGGGCCTGGCCTGTTTCTCTCAGTGTGTGCCCATGTGTTCTTGTCTGGAACCTCAACTACTAGCTGTGACCGCCAAGGCATTCTTTCAAAGCACATCTTGAGCATTCTTGTCAATGAACATTCAGCTTCTGCACTTTCCCACCCGCCACGTCCCTCCCCACCCTCCATCCATCTTAGATATTCTTCCCAAGCCCAGGTTCCAGTTCTTTCCTTTTTTGCCTCCTCCCACAAATTCTAAGTAAACTCAGTCCAGCAATTTGCTATCTGAAACTATAGTGTTTACCAGTCACTGGGAAATTTACTGAGATAGCTCTTGCTTATCAGTCAATCCTAAAGGAAATAGTCCTAAATATTCATTGGAAGGACTCATGTTGAAATGGAAACTCCAATACACTGACTCACTGGAAAAGATCCTGATGCTGGGAAAGATTGAAGGTGGGAGGAGAAGGTGACGACAGAGGGTCAGATAGTTGGATGGCATCACCGACTTGATGGACATGAGTTTGAGCAAGCTCTGTGAATTGGTGATGGACAGGGAAGCCTGGCATGCTGCAGTGCATGGGGTTGCAAAGAGTCGGACATGACTGAACTGAGCTCTCACTTTATTATTGTTAAAAATTTAAAGTATGAACTATGTATACAGTAGGTGACTAATGAGAACCTACTGTTCAGCACAAGGTAGTCTACACAGTTGAATGTATGCGTGTGTATAACTGATCCACTTAACAGTTATACAGCAGAAAGTCACACATTGTAAAGCAACCATACTCCAATAAAAATTAATTAAACGTGTAAAGTACGAAGCTTTGTCTCCTATCTAGTCTGTTAGCTAGCTGAGAAATAAAGGACAGTAATGCTAGCTACCACTAGTGAAACACTCTGTATGTGTCAGGGACTATTCCTAGGCCCTTCGCATGCATTAAGGGCTTCCCTGGTGGCTTAGATGGTAAAGAATTTGCCTTTAATGAAGGAGACCCAGGTTCAGTCCCTGGGTCAGGAAGATCCCCTGGAGAAGGAAATGACAACCCACTCCAGTATTCTTGCCTGGAGAATCCCGTGGACAGAGGAGCCTGGTGGGCTACAGTGCATGGAGTCGCAAAGAGTTGGACACGACTGAGTGACTAACTCACGTACATTATCTCATTGAATTTTACTCTTATAACCTCCCTATGAGGCATGCATTATCATCTTATTTTACAGGTTAAGAAATTTAGGTTTAGTGTGGTTAATAAATCGCCTCAGATTAATCAGCTAGGAAGCAGTATAACTGAGATTTGGATGAGATCTAATTAGTTCCGTGTTCTGTGCTTAGTCACTCAGTCGTGTCCCACTCTTTGTGGCTCCAGGCTCCTCTGTCCATGGGGATTCTCCAGGCAAGAATACTGGAGTGGGTTGCCATGCCCTTCTCCAGGGGATCTTTCCAACCCAGGGATCGAACCCAGGTCTCCTGCAATACAGGTGGATTCTTTTACCATCTGAGCCACCAGGGAAGCCCAGTTAGTTCCATAACCTGCATTGTTACTCTCTTCCTTAGTGGGGTCAACAGCATGTGACACCATGATGGACCCAGGGGAGCCACTCAACTGACCCAGACCACCAATGAAGACAAGCTTGGGTTTTGGCAGGTCATGGTCAAAGTAATTGGCTGCCCTACTGACAACGTATGATATAGGTCATTCTTACTGGTTTTACATCTACCACCTCCCCCAGCCAGTTGAAGGTGGACCTCACTCTCGTATTGCCAACTGTCTTTTGAGAAGAAGTCCTAACTAGGGCTGTAACAGCCTTTATTATTTACAGAAGACAGTGATGTCCATTATGCCACCTGGAGAGATTTAGCTTTTTCCCAGGGATTTTCTTTAATCTTCCCATGGCTTCCACCTTCATGAACAGAAAGAAGGTCTAGATGGTGGCATTCACTCCTTGAGGGTTACCAACCTAAATCCCCTGGAGAAAGAACATGCTGTGTTTCTGCCCGCTTTGGCCCAAGTAGTCTACAAAAGTTCAGCTTACAAGAGATGGTGGTGGAATGTTCAATCCTAGTTGAGATTCTTAAAAATGTTCATCTTGGAACATATATCAAAGTAGTGATGTCCTGCAGTGTAGGGGGTGGGGGTGTCCCTGCTTGGCGGCCAGACCTATCACTGGCAGGATATGAGAGCTCTCTTTTCTCTAAACTTTCTTCATCTGTAAAATCAAAGTGATGTCATCTGTAAAATCAAAATGATGGATATTATGGGCTCTAATTTAACTTCTATGCAGAGTACATCATGAGAAATGCTGGACTGGAAGAAACACAAGCTGGAATCAAGATTCCTGGGAGAAATATCAATAACTTCAGATATGCAGATGACACCACCCTTATGGCAGAAAGTGAAGAGGAACTAAAAAGCCTCTTGAGCAAAGTTAAAGAGGAGAGTGAAAAAGTTGCTTAAAGCTCAACATTCAGAAAACGAAGATCATGGCATCTGGTCCCATCACTTCATGGCAAATAGATGGGAAAACAGTAGAAACAGTGTCAGACTATTTTTTTGGGCTCCAAAATCACTGCAGATGGTGACTGCAGCCATGAAATTAAAAGACACTTACTCCTTGGAAGAAAAGCTATGATCAACCTAGACAGCATATTCAAAAGCAGAGACATTACTTTGCCGACTGAGGTCTGTGTAGTCAAGGCTATGGTTTTTCCAGTAGTCATGTATGGATGTGAGAGTTGGACTGTGAAGAAGGCTGAGTGCCGAAGAATTATTGCTTTTGAACTGTGGTGTTGGAGAAGACTCTTGAGAGTCCCTTGGACTGCAAGGAGATCCAACCAGTCCATTCTGAAGATCAGTCCTGGGATTTCTTTGGAAGGAATGATGCTAAAGCTGAAACTCCAGTACTTTGGCCACCTCATGCGAAGAGTTGACTCATTGGAAAAGACTCTGATGTTGGGAGGGATTGGGGGCAGGAGGAGAAGGGGACGACAGAGGATGAGATGGCTGGATGGCATCACTGACTCGATGGATGTGAATCTGAGTGAATTCCGGGAGTTTGTGATGGACAGGGAGGCCTGGCATGCTGCGATTCATGGGGTTGCAAAGAGTCAGACACGACTGAGTGACTGAACTGAACTGAACTGAAGGTCCAATCCAGCCGCAGACTTCTGTGACTCTGGAATGTGATGGAATTGTGGTGAGGAGAGCAGAAAAGGACCCGGGCACATTTTCCAGGTGCTTGGGCAATTCTGAGCATGCATGTGGTGGAGCTGGATGTGAGTGAGCTACGAGGCTGAAGCCTGAGAGGTTAAAGGTCCCAGTTCTGAAAGGAACAATGGAACTCTACGGGTTCAGAAACAACCCACCTTGAATAGCAAATCAGAGAAAATTGAAGGAACCGTGTGGCTGGTTACCAACTTAAGAAGCTGGCTCTGTGGCTACCAGTTTATTCTTCCTCTGAGGATCAGGCCTTGTTCCTAGACTCAAAAGTAATCTTACTTCAATTGGGTCAAACACTACTTAGTTCATTTTCAGCTTGGGAGCTATTTGAGTGATGACTTTGCTCTCATCACTTCTGTCTCTGAGGAGCAGCTGCAAAGGCCCCTGGTTCAGAGGGAGGTGCCAAGCTGGCTAGGGGAGCAGGGACAGGATAGGGCCTTTAGCTGTCTTAGTTGAATCCACAGATGTGATCTCAAAACTCAGCACTTCAGGCATGTGAGCCCTTGCCGTTGTTTTCCCAGCACCTAAAGCTAACTGTTTGCTGTTTAGTTGCTAAGTCGTGTCTGACTCTTTGTGACTCCATGGACTGTAGCCCAGCAGGCTCCTCCGTCCATGGGGTTGTCCATGCAAGACTACTGCAGTGGGTTGCCATTTTCTCCCCCAGGACTATTTTTCCTGTGTCCAAGTGCCAAGATAGTTCTTTACTGAGCAGTTTAGTGAAAAGGCACACAGAAGGGGCTCAGCAGTAGGCTCAGCAGTACACAGAGATTGAATCCTCCATTCGAGTGACCACATAGCCTAGTGTTTATGTGATGGGCATGAGCTGGAGTCAGCCAGGAAACCTACAAGATGTGGGTTTCTTTCAATTGAGCATAAGCTCCTGTTGCTTTAACAAATACTAAGTGAAATGATAACCCCAGGCTCTGCTTTTGTTTTCAAGCTAAACTCCACTTATCTGATGAGGGATGTTTAAGGAGCAATTCAGTATCAAAACCACATGGGGAAAATAGCCATACAGAGAATTTATTACCATAAAACCTCATATGTGTGTGTGTGTGTGTGTGTGTGTGTGTGTGTGTATATATGTATAAACATTGGCCCACATTAAAAATAACATACCCTGAGGTGGGGATAGAGGGTGAGCTGGGGGGGAGTCTGTCAGAGCCCCCACCCTAACGATGGCAGACTTCGTCTGGCTCTTCTCCTTAGGCCTGGATCCTCCCTGGAGTCTGAGATCAGCAAATTTCTTGTGTGAGAGCAGAGTCAAGGGAAAGGAGTGCCCCTGGAGGAGGAGGGAGCCCCTCCCTCCCATGACATTTGGGGTGCTCTAGACAAGCCCCCACCACGGACGTCAGGTTTGTGAACACAAGCGTGCCTCCAGGAAGGGTGACCGCCAGGAAAAGCTTTCCCTTGGCAGACTTGGCTTTTGAGATCACGCACCTTGGGCCCTACTTAAGGAGCCTCCGTCGGCACTCGTCCTTCCCCATTTTGCAAACACTGATTGGCGTTTCTCTCCTAGAACTGTGGGAAGCAGCGTGGGGAAGTGGTAACCCCAGCAGCATCACCCGCAAGCGTCCCGCCTTGCTTTGGGGAAGTGGCTGGAAGCTGGGTAAGTGCATCCCAGTCACTGTTGGGAGCGCTTCCTGAGAGGAAAGGCAGATCCCTGTGTGCTGGACCCTGTCCCTTGGTAGCTTCGTCTGCAATTAGGTTAAGCCTCCGGGCTCCACAAAAGCCTCGAGGCTCTACAACAACCTTTTCATACATGTATATATAGATCTCAAAGTGAGACACAGATTGAAATGTTAACATATGCTTCAGTTCATACTGAAGACGTTAGACCAGACACAGATTCACATCCTATTGCCCTGACACCCAGGAAATGCCTACAGGATAGAGAAGGGCAACTGGTGGGGGACTGTGGCATATGAAAAACAGGCTGACTGATGCTCTGCTGAAAATCCAGCTTTGCTGTTCCAGACTGCTCATTCAGGAGAGGTAAGAAAGCAGTTAAACTCCATTTTGTGGCATGTGACCCCTCAAAGCCTTTAGTTTAGAGCCTACTTATGATTCTTGTAAAGGCAAACAAGTTTCTTGAAGACATCACAGGCCTTTTCGTGGTCTTTCTGGCATCCTCTCACTCCAGAGAGCAGTAAGGACACTGGTGTCCAGGAGGGGAAAGTGTGGTTGTGCATGATTTGAAGGATCTGGGTATACTTAAGGTGGTCATGACACACGGAGCCACAGAAAGATAGTTCAGGAATTTAACTTTAACCGAGAAAGTGGCCAAGGGCTCTCAGCTTGTTTTCACCGCCCCTGCCCCCTGCCTTTTTTTTTTTTTTTTGCCACACCAAAGAAAGCTCTTTTCCAAAGGCTTTTGGAATGGGACGGCACTGATTCAATTACTTTCACAGGGGTGAACTTTCAGAGAAGACTGTAATCTATAATAATTTTCAACTGAATGACTACAGCTAGTTTGTCCTGACCTGATATTTCCCTCAGATTGAGAATATGGTATTGGCAGGCTACATTCCTTCCTCCAAAGGACAAAAAGATGCAAGTGAAGGAAGGCTGGGCAGAGGTGACGGGGCCCAGTCTGAAGAGACAATGAGATCTGGATTTATCCAGACATGGAAGCTGCTCTGGAAGGCTTCTGTAGGCTGACATAATCTAGCTTTGATAAAGACTTCAGGGAAGCCACGTGTCTCACTAACTTCAGGCTGCCCTGCTGTTCTGACCTTGGCCGACAGTCTTAGTCTCAGTTCATGTCTGGGGGTGGTGAAAGGGAGAGTGAAAAAAGCAACACCCTCTACACCAAATAGAGTCATTGAATAACACACATCTCCCCCCTGCTTCCAAGGACTGGACAGTTTTAAATCCACTAGCTCTACCAGGCTTACCATACTGCCCACCAGCTCGGGATGCTGCTAGAGCCCACTAGAGCCCTCTGTAAGCGAAGCAACTCAGCTCAAGAGCTCTGCCAAACAGGAGAGCAGAGAATCAAGGTTTCGGGTGTACTTCTTCCACAGGCTTTCTCTGGGGGCCCAGTGGGAGAGCAGGGGGGAACATTATCTGGCAAGTGGAGGTGGTTCTCTGGGGCCATGAGACAGTGGCCTTGAGCAGAGCACATGCAAGGCCTGGCTGTCTGGGATTCTGGCTCTTCATGGGGAAAGAGAGGAGGCCAGGAAGCCCATTAGCCTGCAGCCACTGATTGGAGTTCATGAGGGTGAGTAAGACAGACCCTTGGGTCAAGGAAAGATACTGAGAGACTGCTCTAATTTACCTGAGGAAATGGCAGATGGGAGGACAAGTATTTTGGCCAGTGCCTCTGCTGGGCCAGCACTCTCTTGTTTCCAAGGCCTGGGGTGTGGGGGGTGGATTTCCAGCTCATTAAGCACTTTGGGGTATGGGGTAGGTAGCTGCCAGGCTGATGACTGCAGGGGCTGACTCACGATTGGCCCTCAGTGTTGCTTGTGATGGGAAGGGCACCAACTGCAACTTCAGAATTAACTGGCTGCATTGCAAAGAGGTAAGTGGTAAGAAAGCAGGGTGGAGACGTGAAAGGGTCTATGTTTCTGAAACTGCTTATGTTACAAAGGAGCTATGTGGAAACCAGAGGCATCTTTCAGTGGAAAGGTTTTCCTAGTATACAAAACAGAGCCAAACGTTTCCAGCAAAATATTGAAAAGGAAACACTCTTGAATGAGGCTGAGTAAACAATGGCCTCTGCCATGCCCTAAGTGTTCTTTGTTAATTTTCTAATCTCTGCTTAGCACAGAAAGGTTACTGCCCTCCCACTCATCCACCCTTAATGTGTTACCTACTGACTGGTCTGATCAGAAACACCCTGGGTTGTTAGAATAATTTCTAAATTCGATACATAACAGGATGCTAGTGAGATAGGTCCCTGTGAAAGGAGAGACACAATTACAGTTAAATAATTTAAAATCCTAGATCAGTACATAGAGACACCCACTCATTTCTGATGGAAACTTTGCAGCATGTGCTTCAGTGTCAAATGAAAAAGATATCTTCCAGAATCTGATTCTCCTCCAGGTCTTCGGGGGTACTGCTGGCCCTGGTCTTGTTCCAGGTTGATTTCAGAGGACTGAATCGACAAGTACTGTGATTCCATGACCCAGCTTCTCTGGAGCGATGGGGCCGTGGTTTGGAAGCAGTCTTTGGACTCAGAGATTGAACCAAATCCAACAGAGACGTCTCATACCTGTAACACATACAACCCAGACAGAAAATGATCAAGTCGGCAGAACATTAAAATCCAAAAAGAATATAGAGGTGGGCTGCCCAGGGCAAGAATCAGATCACAGATCACACCATAGTCAAGAGGGCCTTCTCTGGGAACTTTAGGGAAAGTAGACACCAGAAGGGCCTTGTTGTCTGTCTGTCTCTAAGCCCTTCTTTTCTGCTGACTACTAACCTGTGGAGAGGGACTGTGGAGTGGGCAAAGTAATCATGGTAACAGCAACGATATGGGCAGTGACATTTGCCACAGATTTCAGGCTCTGTTCTCAGTGCTTTCCATGTCTCTTCCTTTCATTCAATCCTCTACACACCCCTATGAGGTAGGTCCCCGTTAGTTACATGAAGAAACCAAGACTCTGAGAAGTAACTTGTCTAGCAAGAAGCCACTACAAGGCTGAGTTAGGATTTGAACCCCGGTCATTTGCTTCCAGCACACACACAGGGCACTTTTAAAGCTGCCTCTCAAAGTCTCTGCAGTCAGAGAGACTTGCTAAAAGCTCTCTTTAAGACCACCTCACCTGTCTCCTGAGAAACCTGTATAAAGTCTAAAAGTAACAGTTAGAACCTTACATGGAACAACCGACTGCTTCAAAACTGGGAAAGGAGTACAACAGGGTTGTATATTGTCACCCTGCTTATTTAACTTATATGCAGAGTGTTTTTGTTGTTCAGCTGCCAAGTTGTATCCAACTCTTCATGTCCATAGAGTCGTGTGCAACTCTATGGATTGCAGCATGCCAGGCCTGCCTGTCCCTCACTGTTTTCTGGAGTTTGCCCAATTCATGTCCATTGAACCGATGATGCCATCCAACCATCTCATCCTCTGTTGCCCTCTTCTCCTTCTGCCTTCTATCTTTTCCACCATCTGGGTCTTGATGTGAAGAGCTGACTTGCTGGAAAAGACCCTGATGCTTGGGAGAGATTGAAGGCAAAAGGAGAAGGGGGCAGCAGAGGATGAGATGGTTTGATAGCACCACCGAATCGATGAACGTGAATTTGAGCAAACTCCAAGAGATAGCAAAGGACACGTGCTGCAGCCCATGGGGTCACTGAGATACAACTTAGTGACTGAACAACAACAATAAATCAACATGTGATAAGTACTCAATAAATGCTAATTTCTTCCTGATATGCTACTCCTACTTTCTCAAGAATCTTGGAAAAGGAACTCTTATTTGAAACTAAAGAAATCCCTCTAAAGTAGGAGTGCCTTAGTGTCTACCATTTTTATAAAAAAGTAAACTTAGAGCAGTTTAGAGGCAGAGAAACAAATTATATGGTAGACAACACCCTCACTCATGTCTCACTGTTTTTTTCCCAGGATTGGAAGCCAAAGGCACAAAACGATCTCCCTCCACATTCATTCACACGAGGGGTCAAATCATCTCTATGGACAGAACGTGACGCCTAAGCAGGGCATGTGTGACCTGTATAGCTGCACAGGGCCCCACACATGGTTCAGTGCTCTGCTGTGGCTGTCTTGAAATTCTTAGTGATCTTATCTTTGACCTTGTCTATTAGAAATAAAGTCTGATGGAACACGGAAGCATGCACGTGAGAGAGGAGATACCCTGGGCACGGGTGTGTGGGTTCTGGCCCACAGTGCCGGGTGTATGCCAGACAGCCAGCTCCTGCTGTGTGCACCTTCACGCCAGAGCAGTGTGGGCGTGGTGGTGCAGGGCCCCAGATGAGTCACCGTGACGGTGACAGAAGGGGCGGCGGTGGTGGCACTGGCACGAGGCTGGCTGGCCTTCTTCCCAGAGCTTATTCCCAAGGTGAAAATATTAGCTTTCCGGCCTGAGCATGGAGTTAGGAACTGCCAGTGCTTAGGCAATAAACGCCAGTAAATTACAAAACAAAAGCATGCGTGTGGACACTGCAACACAGCATATCAAAGCGATACGAGGATTCTTGGAAGCGTTCAGAATCTCCGGTGTTAAATGCTGTTGGATCACTGCAAAGCAAATATCCACTGGTTGAGAAATAGAAATTGAATATAAAGATTACTGCATTTGATGGAAAAGAACGTTGTTTTTATATGCAGCTTCAAATGAACAGATAAATGAAGAGTACAGTTTTAAATTTCACCTTTCTTTGTAATTTAAGATACAATAATAGGCATAATAGGCATTTTGAGTTATCTACAAACCATCAAGTGACTTTTGGTCTCTTGCATGACCTCTACAAGTTATAAGAAATGCTAGAGAAACCAATAAAATGGCATTGTACAAATTTAAATTGGTAAACACACATGAAATTAATGTGTATGAAGAGTTAAATCTTAAAAAAAATTTTTTTCCATAAGAAGCATCAGCTTTAGACATACTAAAATTTATATTTTGAAATAATTTATTAGAAATCTATCCACATGGTGTCACAGTCTATAAAATATTCTTAACAGTTCCAGTGTCAGTTGCATCAGCAGAAAGATCCTTCTAAAAATTAAAAATCACCAAAATTTATATGTGATCTTTCATTTGCCAAGAGCAACTAATCTGCTTTTAATTATATCACTTAAAATAAAGTTGCTAAAAGTATAAACTTTGATGATCTAATAAATGAATTTGAAGAAATGTGAACCAGAAAAATTTTATGATCAACCAAGTTACCACATTAATAAAGTATTATTTATATTATATAAAATTATGATATGAAAATATAATTTTTTGCTAACTGTAGGTTTATGATATTATTCATATATCACCTGTTTAAAAAATTTTTTTAATTGAAGGATAATTGCTTTACAGAATTTTATGGTGCCTGTCACACATCAACAAGAATCATCCATAGGTACACTCGTGTCCCCTCCCTCCCAGACCTCCCTCCCATCTCCCACCCCTCCCCACCCTTCAGCCTGTGCAGAGCCCCTGTTTGAGTTCCGAGTCATACAGCAAATTCCCATTGGCTATGTTTTACACATGGTATTTTAAATTTCTATGTTACTCTCTCCATACATCTCCCGCTTCCCCCTCCTCTCCTCCCACTTGTCCATAGGTCTGTTCTCTATGCCTGAAAATAAATTCATCAGTGGCACCTCTTCAGATTCCATATATATGTGTCAGTATACGATATTTATATTTCTCTTTCTGACTTACTTCACTCTGTATGATGGGCTCTAGTTTTGTCCATCTCATTAGGACAGATTCAAGTTCATTCCTTTTTATGGCTGAGTGGTATTCCATTGTGTGTATGTACCACAGCTTCTTTATCCATTCATCTGTCAATGGACATCTAGGTTGCTTCCATGTTCTGGCTATTGTAAACAGTGCTGCAGTGAACACTGGGGTATATGTGTCTTTTTAATTTTGGTTTCCTCAGGGTATATGTCTAGGAGTGGGATTGCTGGGTCATATGGTGGTTTTATTCCTAGCTTTTTAAGGAGTCTCCATACCGTCTTCCATAGTGGCTATGTCAGTTTACATTCCCACCAGCAACGCAAGAGTGTTCCCTTTTCTTCACACCCTTTCCAGCACTTATTGTTTGTAGACTTTTTGATAATGGTCATTCTGACTGGTGTGAGGTGGTATCTCACTGTAGTTTTGATTTGCATTTCTCTTATAATGAGTGATGTTGAGCATCTTTTCAAGTGCTTGTTAGCCATCCTGAATGTCTTCTTTGGAGAAATGTCTCTTCAGGTCCCTTTCCTACTTTCTTCTTAAAGGAAATTAAATTTCTTCTTAAAGGAAAATTCTTCGTGGTTTAGTACCTTTAACCACATTTTTAAATCCTACTTTTTGAACAAAAGATTTTCATTTTGCATTGATCTTGTAAGTTATACAGTTGACCTGGCCCTTATGTCTCAGCCAAAATCAGACTAGCATTTCAGGCATGAAAATGTCATATTTTTTCCATGGTATGAAAATCTATAAGTTGAAATCCTTTCTAGCAGAAAATTTTCTTTTTTAGCAGAATTTTTTTTGCAGCTTTTATTCACATAGCATTAAGCCAATGTTTCAATACAATTGCTTTTGTCATTCAAAACAATAATTTCTGCATTCAACTAAAACATCTTTATTTAGGGTGCAAGCCAGTGAGTGAGTTGGACACTAGCTTCTAAGAAAGTTTGTTTCCAAGCAAGACAGACCTACTTCATGCTCAAGGTACAGACTTTGTTTGCACTTTCCTTGGAGGCACGTAACAATGTTGTGCTAATATTCATCTTTTCATATAGACCATTAATTTAGTTTAAAATCAGAAACAATGGGAAGCCTATTTTTAAATACAATTTCAAATTTTTGTTGTATACAAAATAAGGAGAGATATTCTAAGTGAACAAATTAAACCAGCTGCCTTTTCTATTAAAACACAGAACTAAAATAATTGGGGATTAGGAATTATACCAGAAATCAATCAATTCAGAGATGCAAATTGAAATCCAGAGTAACAATAAGACTTTGAGTTTAAAGACTGATTTTAAAGGTACCAACTTATTAATCATTTGAAAAATAGTTGTGGGCTTCAAATTTCTTCAAAGTATTTTTATTCAAATACAATACAGTAAAAAAATCTTTATACAGTGATCCACAACAACACAGAGAATTAGATTTGCTGTATTAGTCAGGATAAATTAGGTTATGCAGCAGTAACAAATTAACCTCAAAATTCCAGTGGCTCCATACAATTTAAATATATCTCATGCATATGCTATGTGCTCAAAGCAGGTGTAGGCAGACAGTGGCTCCACTGTCTCACAAGGTAACGTGAGCTTCTCTGTTGTCTTGGCAGGGAAGAGAAGCTGAAGAATCTTACAAAGATTCTCCACAGCCACGTAGGGTGTGACACAATACTTCTTACATTTAATTAGCCAGAATCAGTCATGGACTGGAAGAGAGGAGAACTGGGAATTGCCAGACGCCACTAATGCCCACCACTGAAGAATGGGTCTGAAATATAATTTGGAATAATTCTCTCATTTTACCAATGAAGAAACTTAGGTCCAGAGAAGTAGAAGTCAACTGTTGGCAGTCACAAAGCAACTGAGTGGCAGAGCCAAGTGTTTTTTTAACACAGTTTCCTAGACTTCCTAGACTAGTTTATCTTTAATCTTTCCATCAAGTTAAACAAGATGTGTAACTAAAGGAACAGTAAAAGAAGAAAATGGTTGCTGTTTCCAGCTACATTTTATTTTAAAAGTATAGTAGGATTAGTTGTAACTCAGTGTGAACATTGCCATACTCCTATTAACGTGGCTACCTTCACCAACAATTCCATCTTTACCCTAAAGTACAAAGGCTTATCTTCATGGGTCTGCAGTCATTATAAAAATTCCATTTCTCCTGAAGCCACATTCAGTCATGGATTACACTGTGGCAGAAGAACCAGGAAGTCTGTGGTAGGCAGGGACTTGGATTTCAGTGACAGCTCACAGCTGATTTTGTAAATGTTTTCATAGTACTTTTGCTATTAGGAAAGACCAAATAATCCAGCAGATTAAAAAGCAACAAAACAGCAAGGATTATATTAAACACCAACACTTGAGAAGTCACCCAACTTTATGCCAGAACTATATATGCAATAAAGCAAAATAAAAAGTGAATTCCCATGATATTTTGTACTAACTACCAGTAAAGAGCAGTGTGTTTGCTGAGGTGACATGTGACAGGATTTGATTACCCTGGCCCGACCCTGATGGGGACATTTTGTATTCAAATAATGTAAAGGGACATATAACTTATTCAAATTGATAAAATACTGTCCCTTGAAAAAATCAGACTATATGCTAACCACAGGCATGATGATGTTGACCTTTCCTACCTCTGCACCTGACAGAGCCAGTATTCATGGGTACGTAAGCACACAGGTTGACTTAAACAGTTCCATTATGGAGACGTGTCAAGCAGAAGGCTTATTTGGTCTGTTGTGCCAATTCCATCCAGGAAGCAATCTGAACTTGGTCACACTGGAACGAATCTGTCCTCCTAGAGCTCTCTTCCCAGTTTTGTTTGCTTTATTGACTATGCCAAAGCCTTTGACTGTGTGGATCACAATAAACTGTGGAAAATTTTTCAAGAGATAGGAATACCAGACCACCTGACCTGCCTCTTGAGAAACCTATATGCAGGTCAGGAAGCAACAGTTAGAACTGGACATGGAACAACAGACTGGTTCCAAATAGGAAAAGGAGTACGTCAAGGCTGTATATTGTCACCCTGCTTATTTAACTTATATGCAGAGTACATCATGAGAAACGCTGGGCTGGAAGAAGCACAAGCTGGAATCAAGATTGCTGGGAGAAATATCAATAACCTCAGATATGCAGATGACACCACCATTATGGCAGAAAGTGAAGAGGAACTAAAAAGCCTCTTGATGAGAGTGAAAGAGGAGAGTGAAAAGTTGGCTTAAAGCTCAACATTCAGAAAACAAAGATCATAGCATCTGGTCCCATCACTTCATGGGAAATAGATGGGAAAACAGTGGAAACAGTGTCAGACTTTATTTTTTTGGGCTCCAAAATCACTGCAGCTGGTGACTGCAGCCATGAAATTAAAAGACGCTTACTCCTTGGAAGAAAAGTTATGACCAACCTAGATAGCATATTGAAAAGCAGAGACATTACTTTGCCAACAAAGGTCCATCTAGTCAAGGCTATGGTTCTTCCAGTGGTCACGTATGGATGCGAGAGTTGGACTGTGAAGAAAGCAGAGTGTCGAAGAAACGATGCTTTTGAACTGTGGTGTTGGAGAAGACTCTTGAGAGTCCCTTGGACTGCAAGGAGATCCAACCAGTCCATTCTGAAGATCAGCCCTGGGATTTCTTTGGAAGGAATGATGCTAAAGCTGAAGCTCCAGTACTTTGGCCACCTCATGTGAAGAGAAAACTCTGATGCTGGGAGGGACTGGGGGCAGGAGGAAAAGGGGATGACAGAGGATGAGATGGATGGATGGCATCACCGACTCGATGGACTTGAGTCTGAGTGAACTCCGGGAGATGGTGATGGACAGGGAGGCCTGGCGTGCTGCGATTCATGGGGTCGCAAAGAGTCGGACATGACTGAGCGACTGAACTGAACCTAGCAGGACATTTAGATATCCGGGGGCGGATGCAGCCTCTGAAGCTCTGACTTGGCTCTATGCCACCAATTTAAGAAAGGGATGGTCTGACATGGTGTCTGAGGATATTAGTACAAGGCCAGGAAATGAAGCAATTTCACAGTCCATCCCATAAGCTGCACTGGGTAGAAAGCTAAGTGTGATGCAGGAGCTTTCCCCGTTCATTCTTTTTTTATCTTTGGTGAGTTCATTAGGCCTCTCCCGATTACCCTTTTCTGCTCTTTTTTTTTTTAAATGATGGAATGTCCCAGAGATTAATCCTTAGCTCTCATGTCTTAGGTACTTTCATTCATCCTCATGACTTTTAATAACATCAATGTCAATGACTCCTAAATGTATATACCTCTAATATTAACCTTGCTCTCAAGTTCCAAACTCATACACTCAACTGTTGCCTGGTATCTCCACTTGGCGGTGTGACAGGCATCAAAACAGAACTCTTCTTTTTTTCCCGTCCAAATCTTGTTCCCCTCCACCAACCCAGTTGCTCAGGGTTGCCCCAAACCTGCTGTTATACTTGACTCCTACCTCTGGGCCTGTGTGTGCACTGAATTCTCTCCTTCGGACACTCTTCGCTCAGATTTTGCTTATTTGCTTTTCTCTTTTAACAGTGATGAGAATAAGGTCATTATTCTGTTTCTGTTATTGTCTCCAGGGCCAAGAATGGGATCTGACATAAGGTAGGAGCTAAATATTTGTTGACAAAATGAACAGTTCTGTGGCTTAAGTTTAGTACCTTCCTCTATAGGCAGCTTTTTCAATCTTTGAAAAGCCAGTCTTTTAAAAAATTACAACATACTGCAAACATTATGAAAATATTACTCATCCATCTATTCTTGTTTTCCTTTTGTAAACAAGATAATATACATACGGACTGTGTAAACTATTTTTTCACTTAAAATGTTGAGAATATTTTTTCTGTATAAATTTTTTATAATATCATTTTTCATGACTTCAGGTTTCTTTGTCTTCCAGATGCACTCTAATTGAGCTAACCAATCCCTTACTGAAGACAGCTTAGGTTAGGTCCAAGGTCTTCTGAGACTTTAATACTTTTTTTTAAAACACGTTGCTCAGTTGTGTCCGACTCTTTTTGAGACACCATGGACTGTACAGTTCATGGAATTCTCCAGGCCGGAATACGGGAATGGGTAATGATACCTTCTCTAGGGGATCTTCCCAACCAAGGGATTGAACCCAGGTCTCCTGCATTGCAGGCAGATTCTTTACTAGCTGAGCCACCAGGGAAGCCCAAGAGTGCTGGAGTGGGTGGCCTTTCCCTTCTCCAGGGGATTTTCCCAACCCAGGAATCAAACTGGGGTCTCCTGCATTGCAGACAGATTCTTTACCAGCTGAGCTGCACGGGAAGCCCCTTCTGAGACTAAATCAGCTGTATCTCTCATTCTTTTCTAAATCAGTCAATGCCTATAGGATATTTTCCACTCCAACTCATCCCAAGTTAGCAGAACACTGCTATCCCTATGATGTTTTATAGTTTTACCCTCTTTTTACCCAACACTTCCCATGCCCCTAGGGCTTCTGGAACTTTTGTCTTATGAGATACTCAGCTGTATTTTGTCCTCTTCATAGAGTACTTCCTCCATCCCCGGTTTTAACTGAAACCTGGCTCTTTCCTGAGGTCAATGCCTCCCCTACATTCTTCTCAGTGAGAACTGTTTATACTCAACACACCCAGTGAATTTTAGGGTCAAGAGGTAGTATTTGGACCATCATTGCTTCCATTTTGCTTTCTGATCATTATTCTCCTACTGCTCTGAGGATCCTGTCATGTGGTATACCACCCTTAACCTTTCTGCATCTATGTCATCTATCCACCCACTCTCTCTCAATTTTGATTTAGCCTTCTCCTTCAGTTCACTGTTACCATCATGCTTGCTAATGTCAACATTACATGAATGGCACGCAACCAGTACTCTGAGTTCTTTGACCTCTCAGGTCAAAGACTTTCTCAGGGAATTCCCTGATTGTCCAGTGGTTAAGACTTGGTGCTCTCACTGCCATGGGCCCAGGTTCAATCCCTGGTCAGGGAACTAAGATCCCACAAGCTGTGGGGTATGGTCAAAAAAGGAAAAAAAAATTTTTTTCTCAGCAAATCTTTCTTTTTATATCCTAGAGCTTGTGAACAGCCTCTCTTCTGAATTGAGTAATTCAAACATCCCACTACTTCCTGACGCCCACATCTTACCCTCAAGCTTGTTTTTTCAGCTACTCCTACCATCTCTGCCCACTGGTCTCAATGGACCATTAACTCAAACAATCATTGTTCTAAGAACTGGGAACAAAGTGGTGAACAAGACAGCTCAAATCTCTGTCCTGGTGGGACCATTAATAGCATTCATTCTTCCCAACCCTTTTCTCTCTTTTTTAACTTGAATTTCATGGCCTGGCATTCCCAAAACTCTTTTGGCAATGCTACTAAAAACACGTCCCCTGTATTTTTATCCACCTCCGACATCTGGGGAAATCATAACACTGCATGAACCAAATGTCTGTCTTTTCTGTGACTTATAGTTGGTAAACTTAGTGTAAAAAAAAACAAGATTAAAGAAACTAGCCAACATACAAACAGCAGATCCAGTATAGATTCCCAGTCACTAACTCTAAGTGGGTGCTAAACACTTTCTGACAGAGCTACTGTTACTTCTCTAACCAGCTGCTCTGCTCTTCCCATTTCCCTTTTCACAACTTAGGCTAAACAGATGGTCTTGCTTCCCATTTCAGAAAAAGGGGTCATAAAAGAAAAACTGTCTTCCCTTTGTCACTTTCCAAGTGTTTCAGCATTTATCATTTCCTCCTTTTACATTAAAGGAAGTGGTCCTTCTCTTAGACAGGGCTAATCACTCCATCTGTACTTCTCAGGAACCTTTTAGTATTGACTCTCCACTCTAGAACCTTCAATCTTTTCCTGTTTACTAGATAAGTAAGAGCACTTAAGACATTTACACATTTCCATAACCACACCACTTCTCAATTTTTTCCAACCTGGCTTTCACCTTCTACTACTCTATTAAAATTGAACTCAGCAAATTCAGCAATGACTTCTGTGCTGCTAAATCCAATGGACACTTTGTAGTCCTTGCTTTACATGTCTCTCCAGCATTCAATGTGGCTGACTGCTTCCTTATAAACTTTAAACTGCTTTATTGAAGTAAAACATACATACAGAAAAGTGAACCTATCTAAATCATTACAACCAAGTGGTTTTTAGTTTAACAGTGCTGTGCAACTATCATAATTTGAGAACATTTCCTTGCCTGCCCCCTCCCAAGAAACCCTGTAGCCATCAGCAGTCACTCTCTATTTCACTCCTTGTGGTTGCCAAATGACATGCCACAGTATGGATATACCAGGCTTCCCTGGTGGCTCAGTAGTAGAGAATCTGCCTGCGATGCAGAAGACACAGAAGATGCGGGTTCAATCCCTGGTTTGGGAAGATCCCCTGGAGGAGGGTATGGCAACCCAATCCAGTATTGTTGCCTAGAGAATCCCATGGACAGAGGAGCCTGGCAGGCTACAATCCATAGGGTCGCAGAGTCAGACACAACTGAAGTGACTTAGCATGTATACACTCATGGATATACCACATTTTATTTATCTGTTCATCACATGATAGATATTGGGCTGTTTCTTTTGGCAACTGTGAATAGTGCTGCGTTGAACAGTCATTTATGTGCTTTTAGTAAACATATGTTTTCATCTCTCTTGGGTGGACACCTAAGGACTGGATGATAAACTCTATGGTTAACTTTTCAAGGCACTGTCAACACTGTTCT
Organism: Capricornis sumatraensis; assembly: GCF_032405125.1. Classification (NCBI taxonomy): domain Eukaryota; kingdom Metazoa; phylum Chordata; class Mammalia; order Artiodactyla; family Bovidae; genus Capricornis; species Capricornis sumatraensis. The sequence continues at coordinate 22,607,978 of NC_091089.1, forward strand.
CCAAAGTGGGTGCACCATTTTATATCTGAATTTGGAGGTCTTTCCTCTGGGACTATTAAGCTTCTTGGAGAAGAGACTTTCAGTGTTCTGGGACAGAGATTTGGTCTACTTCTGCAACAGGGAAGGAGGGTGACTTTTCTCCATTTGTAGACTTTGAGTTCATCCCCTTTTCAGCGCTACCTGTACATGCTAGGTCACTTCAGTCGTGTCCGACTCTTTGCAAGCTTTTGGACTATAGCCTGCCAGGCTCCTCTGTCCATGGGGTTCTCCAGGCAAGAATACTGGAGTGGGTTGTCATGCCCTCCTCCAGGGGATCCTCCCAACCCAGGGATTGAACCTGTGTTGCTTATATCTCCTGCATTGGGGCTACCTGAAATCTTTCAAAGTCCATACCATTCCTGAGTCTTCTCTTCTCTACTGAATTTATGCAGAGAATTCATCTCTAGTCTGTTGGCTGGGACTTATATTCCATACCTGGACTGTGGCAGGAGTACTAGGTTTTTGGATTCTTGCTTCAGAAGTCTACCTCATACTATTTTTAGTTCTACCCCACATCACCAGTGTTTATTGTTCATGTTGCTTCTAATTCCCAGACTTTTCAAACGTCTCTCTTCATTTGTAAAGCCTTCTCAGTGCTTTCTTTGTGGTAGCTTCCTCTGTCCTGTCTAATAAGTTACTAATTCTCCATTCATTTTCCATTTTCCAAAATGTATAAAAATCTCTGGTACATTGATGACTCTTCTCCCATTTCTTCTGTGGATTTATGCTTTTAAATACATTAATTTACTCTCATCTTACTGGCATCTCAGGAAATAGCAGAGATTAATAAAAGTGTTCAATGAATCATCTTAGCTAGGAAATAAATTTACAGGAAGCTTCCATAAATTTCCAGATTTATTATTAGACATTTCTGAGTTTTTTCACTGCTCCTATAAATGAACCCTCCCCTACCCATTATATTTTTTAAATAGCTAATATTAGTATCAAGATTTACAGTAATTGAGTTCTGAATATTGTTGAACTCTCTTAATTTTTAAGACTATTTTTTCAATAGATTTTTATGGGTTTTATGGGTGAACAGTTATATTGACTATAGATAATCATAAGGTTTATTATTTTCCCATATTTGTATTACTTTTTAAATATTATTGTATTGGCTAGAACTTCCAGGGAAATGCTAAAACTACAATTTTCATAGGCACCTTTGTACAATTCTGATCTAAAAGGAATTATTCTATTTTTTTCACTATTAAGTATTTCCCATCTAGATATTCTTTATTACATTAAGAAGTGTTTTCTCTTTCGGCTTAGTGAAATCAGAAATGAAAAATTAATTCTACCAAGTAAATAACTTTTAAGTATAGACTGAAATGATAATATACATTTTTATCTTTGATATATTATTGAGATATATTCTATTTCTGGCTTCCAAAATATATAGCAACCAAGTTTTAATTCTTAGAATATATTCTGCTTGGGTACATAGAATTATTCTTTATATTTATTCTTAAACTAGATTTATATGATTACTTTAGGGTTTAAAACATCTATATTTATAGGGAATATTTGTTTATAATCTTTCTTATGTACAGATGGCCAATAAACACGTGAAAAGATGCTCAAAATCACTAATTATTAGAGAGATGCAAATGAAAATGACAATGAAGTATCACCTTGCACCAGTAAGAACTGCCATCATAAAAAGCCTGAAACAATAAATGCTGGAGAGGGTGTGGAGAAAAGTGAACCCTCTAGCACTGTTGGTGGGAATGTAAATTGATACAGCCACTATGCAGAACAGTATACAGACTCCTTAGAAAACCAGGAATCAAACTACCATATGACCTAGCAATCCCATTACTGAGCATATACCCTGAAAAAACCGTAACTGAAACAGACCCAAGTACTACAATGCTCAGAGCAGCACTATTTACAATAGCTAGGAGATAGGGAAGTAACCTAGATGTCCATCGACAGATGAATGGATAAAGCAGATGTGGTACATATATACAATGGAATATTACTCAACTGTAAAGAAGGATGAATTTGAGTCAGTTCTAGTGAGATGGATGAACCTAGAGTCTGTAAGCGAAGTAAGTCAGAAAGAGAAAAACAAATATCATATTGCAATGCTTATATATGGAATATAGAAGAAATGCAAAAAGGCAAAATGGCTGCATGAGGAGGCCTTACAAATAGCTGAGAAAGAAGAGAAGGGAAAGGCGAAGGAGAAAAGGAAAGCTATACCCATCTGAATGCAGCGTTCCAAAGAATAGCAAGAACAGATAAGAAATCCTTCCTAAGTGATCAATGCAAAGAAATAGAGAAAAACAATAGAATGGGAAAGACTAGAGATCTCTTCAAGAAAATTAGAGATACCAAGGCAAAATTTCATTCAAAGGTGGGCATAAAAAAGGATAGAAATGGTATGGATTTAACAGAGGCAGAATAGATTAAGAAAAGGTGGCAAGAATACATAGAAAAACTAATCAAAAGAGATCTTAATGACCCAGATAACCACAGTAGTTTTTCCCCAGATCACTCACCTAGAGACAGATATTGTCAAATGCAAAGTCAGGTGGGCCTTAGGAAAGCGTCACTATGAACAAAGCTAATGGAGGTGATGGAATTCTAGCTGAGTCATTTCAAATTCTAAAAGATGATGCTGTGAAAGTGCTGCACTCAATAGGCCTGCAAACTTGGAAAACTCAGCAGTGGTCACAGGACTGGAAAGGGTCAGTTCTGATTCCAATCCCAAAGAAAGGCAATGCCAAAGAATGTTCAAACTATTGCACAATTGCACTCATCTCACATGCCAGTAAAGTAATGCTCAAAATTCTCCAAGCCAGGTTTCAACAGTACATGAACCATAAACTTTCAGGTGTTCAAGTTGGATTTAGAAAAGGCAGAGGAACTGAGGCCAAATTGCTGGCATCCATTGGATCATAGAAAAAGCAAGAGAGTTCTAGAAAAACATCTACTTCTGCTTCATTGATTATTTTAAAGCCTTTGACTGTGTGGATCACAACAAACTGTGGAAAATTCTTAAAGATATGGGAATACCAGACTACTTTACCTGCCTCCTGAGAAACCTGCATGCACATCAAGAAGCAACAGTTAGAACCAGACATGGAAGAACAGACTGGTTCAGAATTGGGAAAGGAGTACGTCAAGGCTGTATATTGTCACCCTGCCTATTTAACGTATATGCAGAGTACATCATGTGAAATGCCGGGCTGGATGAAGCACAAGCTGGAAAGAAGATTGCCAGGAGATATATCAATAACCTCAGCTATGCAGATGACACCACTCTTATGGCAGAAAGTGAAGAGGAACTAAAGAGCCTCTTGATGAAGGTGAAAGAGGAGAGTGAAAAAGTTGGCTTAAAACTCAACATTCAGAGAACTAAGATCAAGGCATCCAGTCCCATCACTTCATGGCCAATAGGTGGGGAAACAATGGAAACAGTGACAGACTTTATTTTCTTGGGCTCCAAAATCACAGCAGATGGTGACTGCAGCCAGGAAATTAAAAGATGCTTGCTCCATGGAAGGAAAGTTAAGAGCAATCTAGACAGCTTTTTAAAAAGCAGAGACATTACTTTGCTGAAAAGGTCCACATAGTCAAAGCTATGGTTTCTTCCCAGTAGTCATGTATGGATGTGAGAGTTGGACCATAAAGAAGGCTGAATGCTGAAGAATTGATGCCTTTGAACTGTGGTGTTGGATAAGACTCTTAAGATTCCCTTGGACTGCAAGGAGATCAAACCAGTCAATCCTAAAGGAAATCAGACCTGAATATTCATTGGAAGGACTGATACTGAAGCTGAAGCTCCAGTACTCTGGCCACCTGAAGCGAAGAGCCGACTCATTAGAAAAGACCGTTATGTTGGGAAAGATTGAAAGCAGGAGGAGAAGGGGACAACAGAGGGTGCAATGGTTGGATGGCATTACAGACTCGATGGACATGAGTTTGAGCAAGCTCTGGGACTTGGTGAAGGACAGGGAAGCCAGGCATGTTACATTCCATGGGGTCGCAAAGAGTCAGACACAACTGAGCAGCTGAACAACAACAACCTATTTGCAGGGAAGGAGTGGAGACACAGCTATAGAGAATGGACTTGTGGACAAAGTGGGGGAAGAAAAGACTGAGATGGATGGGGAAAGTAGCACTGATATATATATATATACACACTACATTTGTAAAACAGACAGCTGGTGAGAAGTTGCTATATAACACAGAGAACCCAGACAGGTGGCTCTGTGATGATCTAAAGGAGTGAGATGGGGGAGGGGAGGGACACTCAAGAGGGAAGGGATATAAGTTTTATGGATGATTTGTGTTATTGTACAGCAAAAGTCATCACAACATTGTAAAGCAATTTTCCTCCAATTAAAAAAGAAAAATAAAAAAATTTCCTTCTCATGATTCTTTGAGGTTTCCCTGGTGGCTCAGATGGTAGAGAATCTGTCTGCAATGCAGGAAACGGGTTCAATCCCCAGGTCAGGAAGATCCCCTGGAGAAGAAATTGGCAATCCACCCAGTATTCTTGCCTGGAAAATCTCATGGACAGATGAGACTGGTGGGCTACAGTCCATGGGGTCGCAAAGAGTCAGACATGACTGAGTGAGTTATACTCTGATTCTTTATATCCCTATATATTATTCTTACCCCAGTGGGAGAAAAGGAATAGTACCAAGAAAGAATGAATTCATAAAGAAGGTAGAAGGATAACTAATTACCACACTAGGCTAGGAGTCCTAGAATAGGTCTTTCTTCTCAGGAATCCTAAAAGAGTTCTTCTCAAAAGTTTTCTACTTTTTAACTGCTAAAGCAAACCTAGGCTGGCATTCAGGTTTCTGAAAAATAGAAGATGCAGAGTATTTTATAAATGCTTCCCTGGTAGCTCAGAGGGTAAAGCGTCTGCCTTCAATGTAGGAGACCTGGGTTTGATCCCTACGTCAGGAAGATCCCCTGGAGAAGGAAATAGCAACCCAATCCAGTAGTCTTGCCTGGAAAATCCCATGGACAGAGAAGCCTGGTAGATAGACTACAGTCCATGGGATCGCAAAGATTCAGACACGACTGAGTGACTGCTTGCCTTGCCTTATTGTAATTACTTGTCAAACATCAGTACAAAGGGTGATTAACTGAACTGTATATTTAAAATGGTTATGTTGGTAAATTTAAGCTTTATATTGGATGAGATGGCTGGATGGCATCACTGACTTGCTGGACATGAGTCTGAGTGAACTTCAGGAGTTGGTGATGGACAGGGAGGCCTGGTGTGCTGCGATTCATGGGGTTGCAAAGAGTTGGACATGACTGAGCGACTGAACTGAACTGAATTGCTTTTCCACTATTTAAAGTAAGACTACTTTGGAATGGACATGTACACTCTGCTATATTTAAAAGTGGGTAATCTACTGTATAACACAGGGAACTCTGCTCAGTGTTATGTGATAGCCTAGATGGGAGGGGAGTTTGGAGGAGAATACATACATGTATATGTATGGCTGAGTCACTTTGCTGTTCACCTGAAACTATCACAACATTGTTAATCAGCTATACTCCAACATAAAATAAAAAGTTTTAAATTAAAGAAAAGAAAAACAGGTAGTCTTGAACCTGCCTGTGAGACTAAAGATCTTTTAGGAGAACTACTCACACAGAGGCAGAGACAGATAGGTGCAGACACAGGATTGAGGGTAATACTCAGAATCTCACCTTCTATCTCTTGTTCTCCATTCAGCAGAGGTGCTATCATGAAAGGATTCTGCTAACCCTAATTTAATACATTTTTTCTTGAAGTGCATATAAGTCATAGAGTGAATATTATGCGAAGTCAGTGCAACTTGAAGGGAGGCTAAAGAATTTACCAGAACATCGATGAGTATATGGGAGACCCTCTAATCAAGAACAATTTTAATATAACATATTAAAAGGCAAACATAACAAAGTAAAATTTCTTAGTTATGTTATATATGCCTTTCTATAACGTTTACCTTTCCATCTGAGATTCAGTTTCCTACATAGGAAGAAGAAGGAACTAAAATGCTCACAATAATTTTGAAGAAGACAAAGTTGGATAGCTCATATAACATGGTTTTAAGACTTACTGTAAAGCTACATTAATCAAGACAATGTGGTATTAGTGGAGAATGGATATGCAGATCAACAGAAAAACATGAATCCAGAAATATATCAAGACAAAATATGATCAACTGAGGTTTTTACAAATGCAAAGTTAATTGAGTAGAAAGGATAATCTTTTCAACAAATAGTGTTGCAACAACTAGACATATGTGAGCAAGAAAAAAGAACTTTAGCACAAATCTCACATCTTAGCATAAAAATTAACCTTATATTAACCAAGAAAGATCACATTCTGGGCCATAAAACACATGTTAACAAACTGAAAAACTAGAAATCATATAAATCATATGCTGTCTGCCCTCAGAACATAATGGAAGTAAATTAGAAATCAGTAACAGAAAGATAACCGGAAAATCCCAGAATACACAGAGTAATAAACTCCACACTTCTAAATAAAAGATGGGTCAAAGAAGAAATCTTAAGATAAAATTAAATACATTTTGAATTAAATAAAAATGAAAACATAACACACTAAACTTTGTGGGATGCAGTGAAAGCAGTGCTTAGAGGGAAATTTATAGCATTGAATGCATACATTAGAAAAAAGAAATCTAAAATCAGTCACCTAAGTATCTAATTTAGGAAACTAGAAACAGAAGAGCAAATTAATTCTAAAGTAAGCAGAAAAGAAGAAATAATATGAAGTAGAGCAGAAATCAGTGTAACTGAAAACAGAAAACAATAGAGAAAAATAAATGAAACAAAAAGCTAGTTCTTTTAAAAGATCACTAAAATCAGTAAGTCTTTAGACAAATAATTAAGGGAAAAAAACCCCAAAACAGATGGCAGAAATAACTCACACCAAAAATGAAAGACAGTATATCACTATAGATCCTATGGACATTAAAAGGATAGTCAAAGAATATTATGAACAACTACACTCACAAGTGTAATAACCTAGATGAAATGGAGCAATTCTTTAAGACACAATCTGCCAAATCTCACATAAGAAGAAATAGACAACTTGAATAGGCTTTTAACTATTAAATAAACTGAACTGATAATTAGTAAGATCTTTCAAAGCAGAAAGCACAAGGCCCAGATGGGTTCACTGGTGAATTCTAGCAAACACTTCAGGAAGAAATTATACCAACTCTCTACAACCTTTTTCAGAGGACAGAAGCAGAGGGAATTCTTAACACATTCTATGAGGCAGCATTACTCTAATATCAAAACCAAAGACATTACAAGAAAAAAAAATGTAGACCAACCTCTTTTATGAACATAGATGCAAAAATCTTCAATCAAATGGGATTTATCTCAGATATGCAAGGCTGATTCAACATTAAAAAAAATCTATAAATGTGGCCCATCACATCAACAGGTTAAAAAATTATCATATCAATAGATCTTGAAAAAGTATTTGACAAATTCCACATATATTTATGATTAAAAAAACTCCCAGTAAAATAAGAATAGAGGGAACTTCCTCAACTTGATATGAATATCTACAAAAAACCTACAGCTGGCATCATACTTAATGTTGATAAACTTGAGTTTTCCCACTAAGTTCAGATACAAGGCAAGAATATCCTCTCACCACTCCTTTTCAACATCATATTGGAAATGCTAACTAATGCACTATGACAAGGAAAGTAAATAAAAGGTATACAGCCTGGAAAAGAAGAAATAAAATTGTCCTTGTACACAGAAGATATGATTTTCTATGTAGAAAATCCAAAAGAATCAACAAAATCCTCCTAAAACTAAGCAATTATAGCCAACGTTGCAGCATACAAGGCTGACAAAAGTCAACTGCTTTCCAGTACAGTAGAAACCAACAGATAGATTTTGAAATAAAAATACCATTTATACTGCTGTTGCTGCTGCTGCTGTCACTTCAGTCATGTCCAACTCTGTGCGACCCCAAAGACAGCAGCCCACCAGGCTCCCCCGTCCCTGGGATTCTCCAAGGGAGAACACTGGAGGCAAGAACACTGGAGTGGGTTGCCACTTCCTTCTCCAATGCATGAAAGGGAAAAGTGAAAGTGAAGTCGCTCAGTCGTGTCTGACTCTTCGCGACCCCATGGACTGCAGCCTACTAGGCTCCTCTGTCCATGGGATTTTCCAGGCAAGAGTACTGGAGTGGGGTGCCATTGCCTTCTCCGACTATTTACACTAGCACAATGCAAAATGAAATGCTTAGGTATAAATCTCAGGTAGAAGATAAATATGAGGAAAACTATAAAGCTGATGAACAAAGTAAAAAAAAAAGAATTAAATAAATGAAGAGGTATTCTGTTTTCATGGATAAGAAGACAGTATCGTTAAGTTGTTAATTCACAACTTGAACTACAGATTCAACATAATCCCAATCAAAATCCCAACCTGATATGATAAACCCATAGCAAACATTATCATCTATGATAAAAAATTGAAAACATTTCCCCTAAAGTCAGGAACAAGACAAGGGTGCCCACCCTCACCACTACTATTCAACATAGTTTTGGAAGTTCTAGCCACAGCAGTCAGAGAAGACAAAGAAATAAAAGAAACCCAGACTGGAAAAGAAGAAGTAAAACTCTCACTTTTTGCAGATGACATGATCCTTTACACAGAAAACCCTAAAGACACCACCAGAAAATTACTAGAGCTAATCAATGAATATAGTAAAGTTGCAGGATATAAAATTAATACACAGAAATCCCTTGCATTCCTATACACTAATAATGAGAAAACAGAAAAAGAAGTTAAGGAAACAATTCTATTCACCATTGTGATGAAAAGAGTAAAATCCTTAGGAAGAAATCTACCTAAAGAAACAAAAGACCTATATATAGAAAACTATAAAACACTGATGAAAGAAATCAAAGAGGACACAAATAGATGGAAAAATATACCATGTTCATGGATCAGAACAATCAATATAGTGAACATGAGTATGCTACCCAAAGCAATCTATAGATTCAGTGCAATCCCTATCAAGCTACCAATGGTATTTTTCACAGAACTAGAAAAAATAATTTCACAATTTGTATGGAAATACAAAAAAACCTTAAATAGCCAAAGCAATCTTGAAAAATAAGAACAGAACTGGAGGAATCAACCTGCCTGACTTCAGATTATACTACAACACTTACTGTCATCGAGACAGTACGGTATTGGCACAAAGACAGAAATATAGGTCAATGGAACAAAATAGAAAGCCCAGGGATAAATCCACGCATCTACAGACACCTTATCTTTGACAAAGAAGGCAAGAATATACAATGGACGAAAGACAATCTCTTTAACAAGTGGTGCTGGGGAAACTAGCCAACCACCTGTAAAAAAATGAAACTAGAACACTTTCTAACACCATACACAAAAATAAACTCAAAATGGATTTAAGATATAAATATAAGACCATAAACTACAAAACTCTTAGAGGAAAACAGAGGCAAAACACTCTCTGACATAAATCACAGCAGGATCCTCTATGACCCACCTCCCAGAGTAATGGATATAAAAGCAAAAATAAACAAATGGGACCTAATTAAACTTAAAAGCTTTTGCACAATGAAGGAAACTATACACAAGGTGAAAAGACAGCCTTCAGAATGGGAGAAAATAATAGTAAATGAAGCAACTGACAAACAACTAATCTCAAAAATATACAAACAGCTCATGTAGCTAAATATCAGGAAAATAAATGACCCAATCAAAAAATGGGCCAAAGAACTCAGCAGATATTTCTCCAGAGAAGACATACAGATGGCTAACAAACACATGAAAAGATGCTCAACATCACTCATTATAAGAGAAATGCAAATCAAAACCACAATGAGGTGCCATCTATGGTGGTCAGAATGGGCTGCTGTCAAAAAGTCTATAAACAATAAATGCTGGAGAGGGTGTGGGGAAAAGGGAACCTTCTTACACTGTTGGTAGGAATGCAAACTAGTACAGCCACTATGGAGAACAGTATGGAGATTCCTTACAAAACTGGAAATATAACTGCCATACGACCCAGCAATCCCACTGCTGGGCATACACACCAAGGAGACCAGAATTGAAAGAGACACATGTACCCCATTGTTCATCGCAGCACTGTTTACAACAGCTAGGACATGGAAGCAACCTAGATGTCCACTGGCAGATGAATGGATAAGAAAGCTGTGGTACATACACACAATGGAATATTACTCAGCTATTACTCAAAAGAATGCATTTGAGTCAGTTCTAATAAGGTGGATGAAACTGGAACCTATTATACAGAATAAAGTAAGTCAGAAAGAAAAACACCAATACAGTATATTAATGCATATATATGGAATTTAGATAGATGGTAACAATTATCCTATATGCAAGACAGCAAAAGAGATACAGATATAAAGAACAGACTTTTGGACTCTGTGGGAGAAGGTGAGGGTGGGATGATTTGAGAGAATAGCATTGAAACATGTATACTATCATATGTGAAACAGATCACCAGTCCAAGTTAGATGCATGAAACAGGGCACTCAAAGCCAGTGCACAGGGACAACCCTAAGGGATGGGATGGGGAGGGAGGTGGGAGGGGGTTCAGGATGTGGGGACACATGTACACTCATGGTGGATTCATGTCAATGTATGGCAAAAACCACTACAATCCTGTGAAGTAATTAGCCTCCAATTAAAATAAATAAATAAAGTTTTAAAAAATCCCAACATGCTATTTTGTGGATATTGAGAAACTGATTCTAAAGTTAATGTGTAGCGGCAAAAGATCCAGAACAGAAAACACAGAAATGAAGAAGGACGAAGCTGAAGACCGATTCTATCTGTTCTCAAGACTTTCTATAAAGCTACTGTAATGAAGAGAGTGTGGTATTGGCAAAAAGAAATAGACAAGTAGATCAGTGAAACAGAATACAGAGCCCATATAAATACAATCAATTGATCTCTGACAAAAGAATCAAGGCAATGAAATGGAGCAATGATAACCTTTTCAATACATGCTTGAAGATAGCCTGGAACAACTAGATATGCAGAAAAATGAATGTGGATACAGGCTTTATACCTTTCACAACAATAAACTCAAAATGCAAAGTGCAAAACTATAAAGCTCCTAGAAGATAAATAGGAGGAAACCTGGATGACCTTGAGTATAATGATTACTCCTTAAACACAACACCAAATGCACTATCCATGAAAGAAATAATTGATAAGGTGGATTTCATTAAAAAACTTCAGCTCTGCAAAAGACAATGTCAAGAGAACTGGAAGATACCTCACAAACTGGGAGAGAATATTTGCAAAACCCATATCTGATAAGAGATTATCAAAAATATACAAAGAACCCTGACAACTCAACAATATGAAAACAAATGACCTGATTTAAAAAATGGACTAAAGATCTTAACAGACAGACACATTTCTAAAGAAGACATACAGATGGCAAATAAGCACATGAAAAGATGCCCACATCTTCGTCATCAAGAAAATGCAAATTAAAACAATGAGATACCACTGCACACCTATGTGTGTGTGTGTGTGTGTGTGTGTCTTAATTGCTCAGTTGTGTCTAACTCTTTGCGACCCCATGGTCTGTCCATGGGATTCTCCAGGCAAGAATACTGGAGTGGGTTGCCACTTCCTACTCCACCACACCTATGAAAACGGCCTAAATCTGTAACACTGACAAAACTAATTGCTAGTGAGGATGTGTAGCAGCACAAACTCTCATTTATTGCTAGGGGAAATGCAAAATGGCAAAGCCACTTTAGAACACAAACTGGCAGTTTCTTAGAAGACTAAACATATTCTCAACCTATGGTCCAGTAATCACACTCCTTGACATTTACCCAAAAGCTTAAAACTTATGTCCACACAAAAACTTGCATATAGATGTTTATAGCAGCTTTACTCATAACAGACAAAACTCGGAAGCAACCAAGAGGTTCATTAGAATGTAAATGGACAAATAACGATGTGAATAAATGTGGTACAACCAGACAATGGAATATTATTCAGCACTAAAAACAAATGAACTATCGAGTCATAAAAAAAAATGGAGGGAGTTTACATATATATATCTCTCTCACTAGGACAAAGTAGCCAGTCTGGAAAGGCTACATACTGAATGATTCCATCTGTATGACATTCTGGAAAAGACACAACTACAGAGACAGTAAAAAGTTGCTGGCTGCCAGGAGTTGGGGGAGAGGGATGAACAGGCAGAGCACAGAGGGGTTTTATGGCACTGAGAATGCTCTGTATCATACTATAACTATGGATACATGCCATTATAAATTTGCCTTAATTCAGAATGTAAACCACCAAGAGTGTACATAATGTAAACTATGGACTTTGGCTGCTAATGATGTGTCAATGTAACAAACGTACCTCTCAAGTGGGGCCTGTTGATGTGTGCTATGTTGATAATGGGGGAAGTTATGCAGTGTAGGGGCAGGGAGTGTGTGAGAAATTTCTTTATCTTCCTCTTAATTTTGCTGTGAACCCCAAACTGCTCTCTGGTATTTATAACATGCTGCTGCTAAGTTGCTTCAGCCTGGATACCAGGCTCTGCCATCCATGGGATTTTCCAGCCAAGAGTACTGGAATGGGTTGCCATTGCCTTCTCTGGGTATTTATAACATATGTATAAATTAAATGTATAATAACAATAGCACAAAAGCTGGGAGGGAGAAACCGAGAGTATACTGTTGTATGGGTCTTATATATTGTTGTTTAGTTGCTAAGTTGTGTCTGACTCTTTTGTGACTCCATGGACTGCAGCCCACCAGACTCCTCTGTCCATGGGACTTCCCAGGCAAGAATACTGGAGTGGGTTGTAATTTCCTTCTCCAGGTTATCTTTCTCACTCAGGGATCGAACTCATGTCTTGATTCCTGGCAGGTGGACTGTTTACCACTCAGCCACCAGGGAAGCCAGTGGGTCTTATACCATACATTAAATGCATTAATATTACTTAAAGGTAGACTGTCTTAGTTATTTGAAACTACTGTGAATGGTACTGTTGCATTAATTTCAGCTTCCAATTGTTCATTTTTAGTATACAAAAGTACTATTGAATTCTGAGTTGTTGGTCTTTTATCCTGTATCCCTTAATAAACTTCTTTAGTTCCAGGAACTTTCCTGTAGAGTACATGGGATTTTCAATGTAGACCATTATTTCATCTTTGAATAGGGACAGTTTTATTTATCTTTTTCTAATTCTTCATATGAAGTACAAGCATTACTTATAGAGCAGGTCTGCAGGTGGTGAATTTTGTTTCCTTCACCTGAGAGTGTCTTCATTTCTTTTCCCCTCAAAGATATATTTTCACTGGAGCTACAATTCTGAGTTGATCTTTCTTTCCCCTCAGCCCTTTAAAACCTATTATTCTTGGTTTCTGATGAGAAATATACAGATTTGAATTACTGTTCCCATATATAATATATACCATTTTTTTTCCTGGCAATTGCCAGTATTGGAATTCTTTCTAGTTTTCACAAGTCTAATTATGATGTGTCTAGGAGAGACGTCTTTGAATTGATCTTGCTTGGGTTTGCTGTTTCTTGAGTTTTCTAGTGTCCTTTACTGAATATGAAATATTTTATTCTCATTTCCTTTTCTCTTTCTGGTATTTTTACACCGGTCCATGAGGTTCTTTTTATACATCTTTTCCAGTGTTTTTTATTCTCTCTGTTGTCCACACTAGATAATCTCTAGTGATTTATCTACAAGGTTAACAACCCTTTCCTCTATCATTTCTATTCTGCCATTAAGCTCATCAGTGGCTTTTAAATTTCAGTTACTCTTTCAGTCTGAAAGTACTCATTTAGCTCTTTATATTTTCTATTTTTATGCTGAGATGGTCTACCTTTCCATTTGTTTGAAGTGTGTTTGCCCTTACTTCATGAAGCACGGTTATGATAGCTGCTTTAACGTTGTCTGATAAATGTGACAACTGTGTCACTCAAGGTTTGGCATTTGTTGTCTTTTCTCTTGTAAGTTGAGATTTCCAAAGTTCTTCATATGCTGAGTAATTTTAGACTGTGTCCTGAACATTTTTAAAATTTATGTCATCTGGCTCCTATCTGTGCTCAATCTCTCAGTTATGCCCAACTCTTTGCAACCCCATGGGCTATAGCCCACCAGACTTCTCTGTCCATGGACTTTTTCAGACAAGAATATTGGAGTGGGTTGCCATTTCCTGCTCCAGAGGATCTTCCTGACCTAGGGATCAAACCCATGTCTCTCAGGTCTCCTGCAGTGGCAAGTGGATCCTTTACCACTTTGCCACCTGGCAAGTTGCTTTTGTTTAAATTCAAAGAGATTGTTGATTTTGTTTTGTTATGTTCTAACATAACAGGCATTCAACCAGGATTGGTTCAGGACACAGTGCCAAATTGTCTTCGTGTTTTTTTTTTTTTAACAATACCAGTTAAAATTTCAAAGTATTTGCAGTGCTATCAGGAGAAGGCAATGGCACCCCACTCCAGTACTCTTGCCTGGAAAACCCCATGGATGGAGGAGTCTGGTAGGCTGCAGTCCATGGGGTCGCGAAGAGTCGGACACGACTGAGTGACTTCACTTTGACTTTTCACTTTCATGCATTGGAGAAGGAAATGGCAACCCACTCCAGTGTTCTCGCCTGGAGAATCCCAGGGATGGGGGAGCCTGGTGGGCTGCCGTCTATGGGGTCGCACAGAGTCGGACTTGACTGAAGTGACTTAGCAGCAGCAGCAGCAGCGCTACCTGGATCAGTTTCATATATGTCCTACCTAGCAAGCAGTGTGGGACCTGGGCAGTGGTCAATGCTCTAGTTCAAAGCCTGTGATCGCTACCTAGACAAGTGGTCAAAAATGTTTTTCTGTAAAAAATCAAATAGTAAATACTGTAGGCTTTGCTAGCCAAGAAGCAAAATTCATGAGAAGACTTTCTTCTCTAACAAGGGAGCAAACAAATTCCACAGTTTTTTATTGACAAATTAAAAATGGAGTAACAATTGAGTATACTTTTTTCTTTTTCATTCAGGTCCAC
Organism: Capricornis sumatraensis; assembly: GCF_032405125.1. Lineage (NCBI taxonomy): Eukaryota > Metazoa > Chordata > Mammalia > Artiodactyla > Bovidae > Capricornis > Capricornis sumatraensis. Next base: position 22,623,084 of record NC_091089.1, read on the forward strand.
TAATGAAAAGAATTCTTTTTTTGGGAGGAGATAATTGCATTTAACTGGGGTTCAAAGTTAATGTTTCCTATCATCCAAATCGAAAATGTTCATTTTTAATGCTAATCTACAGTGAGATTTTAAAATATATTTTATATGTGGAAATGCAGATAGGTACTATAAAATAGTGATATTAATGTACAAGAATATGATTTTAATTGATAATACATAGAATTTGATTTGGTTCTTCTATTAATATTTGCCTTTTAACATGTCATTATATTAAAGACTAATCACTCCAACTGATAGTTAGGTAGAACTGCACAGTTAAACAAATTTTGCAACATAGAAATATCCTTTCTTTGCATTTGCATCCAAGTCAGAAAGACATTCCTGGAACTGTAGGTTGAGCTCAGAAATCACATTCATTATAAATTTGTATGAAAATGAAGTTCTCACATTTTTAAACTTTTGACAGCATGAGAAGTATTAAAAAAAAAAACCAGTATTTTTTTGTGATTCAAACGAAGTTAGCTGTCTCTAAAATGACTATCACAGGACCAGTTTATATATAAGCATTTGTTTTGCCTTATCATTTTAGGTTGAATTCATTAAGAAACATTGTCAAATATGCAAAAAAAGCTAATTTTCAAGGTGAATCAACTGTTCAATAATAGAGGTCAAAGGGGATTTTTCTTATTCAGAAAAATTTCAATCTCAGTCCCCACCCCTGAAAATCACAAAACAAACAAACAAACAAACAAAAAATCACAAAGTCCTTACCACTTCTAAGCCACTGAACTATTGTGTGGCAAGTCAGAATATTCATTCTTTATATCAAAAACTCATGGAACTGATGGTGGTTAAGGCCATGAGAAAAAATAAATTTGGCTATTGACACTACTGATTCAATAACAATTTCAATAAATTAAAATATTTTCCTCAAAGTAGCTGCTGACAAATAAAAGGATAAATAATCACATTTTAAATACCTTATTTTTTCACAAGCTTTGTAAATAGGGTTAATTAAATCTTTTTCAGCTCCACACCTAATTTGGCACCATCAGCTGTAATACATCTTAGCAGATTCCACTTCAGGATGTATTGATGTAGCGTTTTCTTGAAAATATTCTTGCCTGTAATTGTTTCCCATAGACTGTTCATGTTCATGGAAGGTAATTCTTCAGTCACTGATACGGATTTGGGACTGACTAAAATGGAACCATGTCCATAACATCAGTCAACTCACTGAGTCAATAGAACAGTCTTTTTGACTCTGTGGGAGAGGGAGAGGGTGGGATGATTTGGGAGAATGGCATTGAAACATGTATAATATCATGTAAGAAACGAATTGCCAGTCTAGGTTTGAGGCAGGGTGCAGGATGCTTGGGGCTGGTGCACTGGGATGACCCGGAGGGATGGTGTTGGGGGGAAGGTGGGAGGGGGGTTCGGGATTGGGAACACATGTACACCCATGGTGGATTCATGTTGATGTGTGGCAGAACCAATACAATATTATAAAGTAAAACAAACAAACAAAAAACCACCTGAAGTCATTTGCCTTGTTGAGTGTTGATACTCCTCCCAGTATTAGCTCTTTAAGCAGTTTTAGACACTAGAGATTATCTAGAGTGCTCTCTCTCTCTTTTTTTTTTTTTAATTTTACTTTACAATACTGTATTGGTTTTGCCATACATTGACATGAATCCACCACGGGTGTACATGCGATCCCAAACATGAGTGCTCTCTTTTTGTAGCTCTCTCCTATCCACTCCTCTGCCCTGTAAACACTAGGCACCTTGGCATCATCAGGCTTCCAATGCTGCCTCCTCAAGTCAGTGAACTTGTTAGGCTCCATGGAGGTTCCTGAGTTGTGGTCTAGAAATGTAATTCTCCTCTTTTCATGGATAACTGTCCTTGATATGCAATATTTGAAAACAACAGTTGTTTCATGTCTTTTATCTGCTTGTTTACTCATTCAGGTGGGAAAATGAATTCAATTCCTGTTACTCCATCTTGGCTGGAAAAGGAAGCACCTTGATCTAGACTTGAATTTCAAAAGTAAGCTTGAAGAATATACTCTAAGTCACATTATATACAAGAGTAAACTCTAAATGGATTAAAGATGTAAATGTAAGACCTGAAATCATAAACTCCTAGAAGAAAACATAGGCAGTACATTTTTTGACATCACTCTTGGGAAAACAAATTTTTTTGATATGTCTCCTCAGGCAAGGGAAATAAAAAAGTTAAACATTTTTGACAGATTAATACAAATCAATGAATATGAATTGCAACATTAAAAAAAGCAAATATAAATAAATGGGACTACATCAGACTAAGAAGCTTTTGCACAATGAAGAAAACCATCAACAGAAGGAAAAGGCAGCATACAAACTGGGAGAAGATATCTGCAAACATATCCAATAAGAAGTTAATATCAAAATACACAAAGAACTCATGTAACTCAACATTAAAAAAACAACAACAATCCAATTAAAAAATGGGCAGAGGATCTGAACAAACATTTTCCCAAAGAATACCTACAGATGGCCAACAGACACATAAAAAGATGCTCAACCTCACTGATCATCAGAGAAATGAAAATCAAAACCCCAAGGAGATAACATCTCATACCTGTCAGAATGACTATTAACGAAAGTACAACAAATAGTAAGTGCTGGCAAGGATGTGTAGAATGCACTGTTGGTAGGATTGTAAATTGGTACAGCCACTATGGAAAACAGTATGAAATATGTTTTCATATTTTAGTATGGAAAACATATGAAGGCTCTTCGTATGATACAGCAATTTCACTCTTGGAATTGAGTGTTTACTCAAAGAAAACAAAAACAGTAATTTGAAAAGATATATATGTGTGTGTGTGTGTGTATCCTAGTGTTCACTGCAGCATTCTTTAGAACAGTCAAGATCTGGAAGCAGTCTAATTCTCCACTGATAAGATAAGTGGATAAAGAAGATATAGTGTGTGCGTGTATACATATACACACACACACACACATATATATATACACACACAGACACTTATACACAAGCTATTAAAAACTTGCCTCTGACAACAACATGGATGATTCTAGACGGCGTCATGCTAAGTGAAATGTCAGACACAGACAAATACTGTATGATCTCACTTATATGCGGAATCTAAAAAACAATACAAACCAAACAAAATGAAAACAGAATCATAGATACAGAGAACAAATGGGTGGCTGTCTGAGGGGAGAGGGGTGGATGGATAAAACAGGAAAGGGATTAAGAGGTACAAACCTCCAGTTATAAAATAAATAAGCCACAGGGGTGTAACATACAGGAAAAGGAATATGGGCAATAATATTGCAATAATGTTGTATGGGGACAAATAGTTATTAGACTTACCAAGGTGGTCATTTCATATATATATGCAAATGCCAAATCACTATATACTACACCTGAAACCAACATGATATTATATATCATCTATATTATAATTAAAAAACAATATGCTTTAAGAGAGTACCTTGCTTTCTTGTGGTATTTATGCATTGCTACTGGAGCTATTTAACTGTGCCTGCAAACAATTATCTTGCTTAGGATTTAGTAACACTTTTGGAAATATACTTGGGATTTGCATTCTAGAGGTGCCAGAACATAACACATTTATTTCCCAAAACACTCAGAATAAAGTTACAAGAAAAAAGTTGCATGTATTCATGTATGGCAATCCACACTTCCAGTTTCTCAGGGACCAAATAGACAAGTGAGATGTTCACAGGGTGAAATAAATCTCAGAGGCAAACAATCATGCTTTTTAAAAATGTATATCGATGTGATCCAAGTCAACATCAAGAATTAACTAACAAAAAGGGTAACAGTTATATTAGTTGTACAAGTCACACTAGCCAGATTGGAAATACCAATGATTCTATTTCATTCTTATATGTCAGATAAGTAAGCATAAGTCTTAAAACAAATTCTACCTTCAGGTTTGATTTATATTGTCTTCTTAAAAGAGGTCCCCATAGCACACATGCAAATTGAAGGTAAAAGAAGCAAACGGGATAACTATCTAACCCACCAGAGGGTAGTATACAGTGTGGCTCAGGTGTGGTACAAAGTGATTTGGCATTTGCATATACTGTGAAATGATCACTATGCTAAGTCTAATAACCATTTGTCCCCATACAATGTTATCGCAAAACACCCTCTTCCAACAACATAAGAGACAACTCTACACATGGACGTCACCAGATGGTCAATACCGAAATCAGGCTGATTATACTCTTTGAAGCCAAAAATGGAGAAGCTCTACACAGTCAGCGAAAACAAGACTTGGAGCTGACTGTGGCTCAGATCTTCAGTTCCTTATTGCAAAATTCAGGCTCAAATTTAAGAAAGTAGGGAAAACCACCAGGCCATTCAGGTATGACCTAAATCAAATCCCTTATGATTATACAGTGGTGGGGATGAACAGATTCAAGGGACTAGATCTGGTAGACACAGTGCCAAAAGACCAATGGATGGAGGTTTGTAACACTGTACAAGAGATGACTAAAACCATCCCCAAGAAAAAGAAATGCAAGAAGGCAAAATGGTTGTCTGAGGAGGCCTAACAAATTGCTGAGAAAAGATGAAAAACGAAAGGCAGAGGAGAAAGGGAAAGATATACCCAACCGAATGTAGAGATCAGAGAACAGTAAGGAGAGATAAGAAAGCGGTCTTAAGTGAACAATGCAAAGAAATAGAGGAAAACAATAGAATGGGAAAGACTAGAGCTCTTGTCAAGAAAATTAGAGATACCAAAGGAGTATTTCATGCAAACATGGGCTCAATAAAGGACAAAAATGGCAAGGACCTAACAGAAACAGAAGAACTTAAGAAGAGGTGGCAAGAATACACAGAAGAACTGTATGAAAAAGGTTTTAATGAACTGGATAACCACTATGTGTGATCACTCACCTACAGCCAGACATCCTGGAATGTGATTTGGAGAAGGCAATGGCAACCCACTCCAGTACTCTTGCCTGGAAAATCCCATGGATGGAGGAGCCTGGTAGGCTGCAGTCCATGGGGTCGCGAAGAGTCGGACACGACTGAGCTTCTTCACTTTCACTTTTCCCTTTCATGCACTAGAGAAGGAAATGGCAACCCACTCCAGTGTTCTCGCCTGGAGAACCCCAGGGGCGGGGGAGCCTAGTGGGCTGCTGTCTATGGGGTTGCACAGAATCGGACACGACTGAAGCGACTTAGCAGCAGCGGCAGCAGCAGTAGGAGGCATTACTACGAACAAAACTAGTGAAGGCGATGGATTTTCAGCTGAGCAACCTAATCCTAAAATATGATGCTCTTAAGTGATGCATTCAATATGCCATCAAGTTTGGAAAAGTCAGCAGTGGCCACAGGACTGGAAAAGATGTGTTCATTCCAATCCCAAAGAAGGCAATGCTAAAGAATGTTCAAACTGCTACACAATTGGGCTCATTTCACATGCTAGCACGGTCATGCTAAAATTCTTCAAGCTAGGCTTCAAACAGTATGTGAATCAAGAACTTTCAGATATACAAGCTAGATTCAGAAAAGGCAGAGGAACCAGAGATCAAACTGCCAACATCTGCTGGATCATAGGAAAAGCAAGGGAATTCCAAAAAGACATCTACTTCTGCTTCATTGAGTAAGCAAAAGCCTTTGACAGTGTGGATCACAACAAACTGTGGGGAATACCAGACTACCTAACTTGCCTTCTGAGAAACCTGTATGCAGGTCAAGAAGCAACAGAACTGGACAAGGGAAAATGGAGTGGTTCAAATTTGGGAAAGGAGTATGTCAAAGCTGTATACTGTCACCCTGCTTATTTAACTTATATGCAGAGTACATCATGTGAAATGCTGGACTGGATGAAGCTTAAGCTGGAATCAAGATTGCTGGGAGAAATATCAACAACCTTAGATACACAGATGATACCACTCTAATGGCAGACAGCAAGGAGGAACTAAAGAACCTCTTGATGAAGGTGAAAGAGGAGAGTGAAAAAGCTGGCTTAAAACTCAACATTCAAAAAACTAAGATCATGGCACCTGGTTCCATCATTTCATGGCAAAGAGATAGGGAAAAAGTGGAAACAGTCACAGATTTCATTTTCTTGGACTCCAAAATCAATGTGGACAGTGACTGAAGCCACGACGCTTGCTCCTTGGAAGAGAAGCTATGACAAACCTAGATAGAGTATTAAAAAGCAAAGACATCACTTTGTTGACATAGGTCTATAGTCAAAGCTATGGTTTTTCCAGTAGTCATGTATGGATGTGAGAGTTGGACCATTAAGAAGGTTGAGGGCCCAAGAATTGATGCTTCAGAACTGTGGTGTTGGAGAAAACTCTTGAGAGTTCCTCGGGCAGCAAGGATATCAAATAAGTCAATCCTAAAGGAAATCAATCCTGAGTATTCATTGGAAGGATAGGATGCTGAAAGCTCCAATAATTTGGCCATCTGATGGAAAGGGTCAACTCATTAGAAAAGGCCCTGATGCTGGGAAAGATTGAAGGCAAGATGGAAGGGGGCAACAGAGGATGAGATGGCTGGATGGCATCACTGACTCAATGGACATGAGTTTGAGCAAAGTCAGGGAGATAGTGAAGGACAGGGAAGGCTGGTGTGCTGCAATTCATGGAGTCGCAAAGAGTGAGACACAACTTAGTGACTGAACAACAACAACAACCAAAGTGGAAGGAGAATGCTCCCCCCGCCACGTTTTTTTTCTTTTTAAAGAATGAAGTTAAAATCTCAGGAAGGAATAGAGAAAATACAGATAGTGTATTGGAACAAATTCTTGATTTCTTCCATCAAAGAGGTTAGCTTTTAGGAATCCCTTTGAATGATAAAATTTTTAGGAAAAAATAATCTTAGTTTGACAGGCTCCAATAAAGCCATTGGTTTTGCAGAAATTCTGTTTTTTTTTTTAAGTTTTCATTAAACATAAAAGCATAATTAAAATTTTGCCCCCCTACTTCCTTCCCCAATTTCTCCAGACCTTAGTCAATGACTGCTGTATACTTCACTGAAGGAAATATAACCACAGGGAACTAAGGGAACTAAATTACTCTTCTGACCACCCAATTACCAGCTCCCTTGCATCTGCACCCACCTTTCTACCTTCCCTTATAATGGAAGGAGTGGACTGTCTCCTAACAAAAGCTGATACTTCCTTACCTGCTCTTAATCCCATCCCCTGTCACCTTCTTGGGGACCTTCATCATTTGATCATCTCCTCCCTCTTCTTCAGTATTGGTTTTTCTCTCTCAATTAAATAATTACCACCAGCATTACCTGGTACCATTCAATATTAAAAACAAATCCTTTAAAGTCCTTCTTTATAGAAAAATCATGCGTTATAAATGAAGAGGGAATAATAGAAAAGTCATCATTTTGCAGCCTCTAATCTAGTTAGCAATCATCAATGGCTGCTAAATCCCTAAGTGAAAGGTCAATAGCGACCTTTATAACAGATGGATCAGGATGACATCATCTAAGCACACTGATTCATCTTAAAATCACAAAAACAGGACAACCAATAATTATGTTCTTCCTAATATATTACAACAGGAAGTACACAGCATCACCTATTTTTACTAAAGAACAATTAAACTTTAATCAAATCTCTAGATCCAGTTTGTCAATTCACATGAAATGTAAAGTATAGAGGAAGAGGCTAAATGATACAAGGATATAATTATGTAAATCCCAGAAAGTGTGAAATTCTACAAAAACAAATGACTCAGTTATTTCAACAAATAAACGGCATTACAAAAGAAGAGAAACTTGTTATAGGTTAAAAGAGATTTAAAAGATCCATCAACCAAATGCAGCATGTAGACTTTAACTGAATAGTGATTAAAAAAAAAATCAATGATAAATATGTACGCTTGAAACAAATGAAGAAAAACTGAATGTGGATAGAGTATTAGATACTGTTAGAGAATTTTTATTTTGTTGGGGTGTGTTAGTGGTATTGTGGTTATGTTTTAAAACATCATTATCTGTTAAAAATACATATTAAAGAATGTATTTGTAAAATTATTTGATGTCTGGGCTTAAGAGGAAATAGTGAATGATGAAGGTTGCTGAAACTCAGTTAAAGCATATGGGTCCATTATATTCTCTCTATTTTTGTGTGCATCTGAAAACTTCCACAGTACAAAACTAAAAAGAAATCCTCACTTAACCCACATTCCCTTCTGCTTCTATAACAAGCTTTTTGAAATGGCAGCATGCACTTCACTTTGTCTCTTCTTTGTCACCTCTCGTTTGTTCTGCAATCAAGTCAACTTGGCTTTCTTCTGACCACTTTCCTGAAACCATTCTTTCCAAGGTTACCAAAAAAAAAAACAAACCACAAACCCTCCATTTTGGCAAATCTAGCAGACATTTCAATTATTTTGAATTCTTACACTCATTCTACAGAATTGACCATATCCGCCCTCCTTGAAACACTTTTTTCTGTTTTTGTTTCTGGGACATTACAACCTCCTGAATTTCTTCTGGCCTTCTGGGCCACTTCTTAAAATAACTTGCTAGATCTTTTTCTTCTATCCAACTTAAAAATATTGACATTTCTCACTGCGTATGTTAGAGGTCTCTTTTCTGCTTTTCTTCTCTTTACCTTTTGAGCCGCCCTGAGTATTTTATATAACACCCGTGTCAATTCTCAAAATTATCATCTTCATTTCAAGCTGCAAAATCCAATCATTTACGTGATTTCTCCACTTGGACATCTTGAAACATCTCTAATTTTGTTGTTGTTGTTCAGTCGCTCTGTCCTGTCTGACTCTTTGCAACCCCATGGAATGCAGCATGCCAGGTTTCCCTGTCTTTCACCATCTCCTGGAGCTTGCTTAAACTGATGTTCATTGAGTCAGTGATGCCATCCAACCATCTCAACCTCTGTCATCCTTTTCTCCTCCTGCCTTCAGTGTTTCCCAGTATCAGGGTCTTTTCTAATGAGTCAGCTCTTCGCTTCAGGTGGTCAGAGTATTGAAGCTTCTGCAACAATCCTTCCAATGAATATTCAGGGTTGCTTTCCTTTAGGATTGACTGGTTAGATCTCCTTGGAGTCCCAGGGACTCTGAAGAGTCTTATCCAACATCATAGTTCAATAGCATTGATTCTTTGGCACTCAGCCTTCTTTATTGGGTAACTCTCACATCCATACATGACTACTGGAAAAATCATAGCTTTGACTAGACGGATCTTTGTTGGCAAAGTGATGTCTCTGCTTTTTAATAAGCTGTCTAGGTTGGTCATAGCTTTTCTTCCAAGCAGCAAGTGTCTTTTAATTTCATGGCTGCAGTCACCATCTGCAGTGATTTTAGAGCCAAAGAAAGTCTGTCACTATTTCCATTGTTTCCCCATCTATTTGCCATGAAGTGATGGGACCGGATGCCATAATCTTAGTTTTTTGAATGTTGAGTTTAAGCCAGCTTTTTCACTCTCCTCTTTTAGATCTCTAACTTAACTTTCCCTAAACCAAAGTCTTCATCTTTGCCCCATACCTATCCTTTCCTCATGGCTAAATCTGCGTCTTTCTCTTGCATTTTTCTCATTTCAACACAAGTTCTTTTACCCACTCCATTAGTAAATGAAAACCTTACAGTCATCCTCAACACCGCCCTCTCTTTACTCTCCTCTTCCCTATGAGGTCCTGTTGGTTCTGCTTCCTAAATATATTGTCGGTTTGATTGTTCCTATTCCATTTCAATCCTTGGGTCCCAGTTCCATCATCTCTCGTCTGTATTACTGCAATAGCCCCAACCATTTCCCATTTCATGCCTGTTCTCTTCCATAGCAACCAGAGTGAACTTTTACAAAGTCAAAATGGATCCTGTCAATCCCATTCACAGATGTCCCCTTGTACTTAAGTACAAAACAGCCCACAAGGGCAGTGTAATGGGTAAGTAATGTGTCAACTTGGCTACAATATGATACCCAATTGTTCAGTAGAACAGCAGTCCAGAAAATACTTTTTAGATCTAATTAACATTTACCAGCTGACTTTAAAGAAAATTATCTTCTATAATCCTGGAGAAGCGAATGGCAACCCATTCCAGTATTCTGGCCTGGAGAATTCTATGGGCAGAGGAGCCTGGCGGGCTATAGTCCATGAGGTTACAAAGAGTAGGACATGACTGAGCAACTAATACACACACACACACACACACACACACACACACACACACTTCTATAGTGTGTTTGGTGTGGGGGAGAGCTCATTCAATTCACTGAAGGCCTTAAGAGCAAGGATTGAGGTTCCCTAATAGAGAAGGAATTCTGTCTTCAGACTGCAGCACAGATATTCTGTAGGAGAAGGAATTCTGTTAAGACTGCAACACAGCTATTCTGCCTGAATTTTTAGCCTGGTGGTCTGCCCTATGGATTTCAGTGTCAAGGCTGTAAACATCAACTTTTATCTGAATTTCCAGCCCTCAAAATTTAAGAATTCCTTAAAATAACATACACATTCCCCTTCTCTCTCTCTCTCCTAATTGGTTCTATTTCTCTGGAGAACCCTAATACAGGCAACCCTGAATGTCCTGTCTCCTACTTGCTTTTCCTTTCTCATTTCACATATGACTTTTTGCTTCAATCATTATAATCTGGCTACAATGGTCTTCTTTCTATTTCTGGAATGGATAAGTTATTTCCTGCCTTGAAACCTGCATATTTTCTATTTTGTCTATTAGGAATGTTTTCCCTCTCTCATTCTCCTTCCTTTCTCTCCCTGCCCCCTTTTTTTTCCTTTTTCCTTTTTAATACAGAAAAGTATATATAGTATATATGAATAGTTAAGAATATTAACAAGATGAACACTTGAATATTAATCACTTATCTATTTTTCTCCTTTTAAACTGTAATTCATCCTACTAGATACCACCTGAAATACCACTGCTTCAGAAAAGCATTCCTTAACTCCACTGTCTAAATTAGATTGCTGTAATTCTTTTTTTCTCATAATAATCTGCTATTTTCCTTCACTGCATTTATCACAATTTGGAATTACTTGTTTAATGCCTGCCTCCCTCACTACACTGGAAACTACAAGGGCAAGAAACATTGTAATTTTTTAAATTTATTTTTTATTGGAGGATAATTGCTTTACAATTTTGTGTTGGTTTCTGCCATAAAACAAACAACACGAGTCAGCCATAAGTATACATATGTCCCCTCCTCCTTGACATTCTTTCCCATTCCCCACTCCATGAAACATTGTATTCTTAATCTAAAGTACTGGATAAAAGATAAATGAAATTACTCTGTCACAACCGTTTTCTTAAAAAATATAATTGCTCAAGTAATTTAAGAGTATGTTTTCACTATAAGAATTCAAATATATAGAATTAAATAGAGAAAAATAATATTCCCCTCAACCCTTCATCTCCTACCCAAATACAAATCCCATTCCCTTTCCCAGAGATCACCAGTTTAGTATGCTGCTGTTGCTGCTGCTAAGTCGCTTCAGTCGTGTCCGACTCTGTGCGACCCCATAGATGGCAGTCCATCAGGCTCCCCTGTCCCTGGGATTCTCCAGTCAAGAACACTGGAGTGGGTTGCCATTTCCTTCTCCAGTGCATGAAAGTCAAAAGTGAAAGTGAAGTCGCTCAGTCGTGTCCGACTCTTCGCGAACCCATGGACTGCAGCCTACCAGGCTCCTCTGTCCATGGGATTTTCCAGGCGAGAGTTTAGTATACATTCTTTTAAACATTCTTTATCTAGTTACATGCTTATACATGCATATACAGTTAGACATACATTGACACACATGTATTTGAAAAACTGAGCCAAGTTTATGTACTGATTTACGATCTGCTTTTTTACTTAACAAAATATTCTGGAGATCATTTCACAAAAATGCATAGAGATCCACACAATTCTTGTAAGTAAACTACAGCAGTATTATGTTTTATGAGATGCCATTGCTCTAATTTTAAAAACTCTCCATAGCTTTTATATAGTCTTACTCTAGCTATATTTCGTATTTAGCATTCCTATTCTGTTATCTTAAGGAAGAAATCAGTAGTTGGTCACTAGTGTTGATATAAGGACAGTTTATTTGAAAATATTTCCTTTAAAGTATGCTTTTCTCAAACTTCCCTTCTATTAAATTCATCCAAGGTAATGTCAACATAACTGGCTTTGATGAGCAGAAATAAGATGGCAAAACACAGTGAAGGGTTCAGGAACTCTCAGATAAAACAGCTCAAATTAGGTTTGCTTTTATCATGCCATAATCTAGCCAGGTTTATAAAGATCTATCTATCTTCCTTTCTGAGATACTGTGAATTTAGATAAGTATCAGTGATCTCCACAAGATATGTACTGTTTTCTCATATTCATGACAACCAGTCCCCACGGTCTACAAGCAAGATGTGGAGAGTCCAGGCATCACTCTGACATGGGAGCTGGAGGAATTAAGACCACCTATAGGTTCTCTTCTGCTTTCTCAATGCTGTTAGTCCTACAATATCAGTTAAACTGAAATTAGTGTTGGCTGAGAAGTCTAACTGCTATTTTTAAACCAAACTTGTGGTCTCAGCATCTAGATCTACAAGGTTCATATTGTCAGCTGTGCTGGGGCTTTTAGAAATGAATACAGCTGATGAAACTGTTACTCGGATGAGTCATTATCATATAAATAAAGTTGTACCTAGAGACTTTCGGCAAAGTAGAACAATTCAACGGGCCAAATTCACATGGATATATATTTCAAATAGATGACCATTCTATTTTATCTATTTTAAATGTCATAGCTTTACTGACACCAATGAGAAACAGGCAATAACAAAGTGAATAAATACGTAAGAATTTGGGAATCTTCATGCCCAAGACTTTGCTTTTCAAGGAGAGTAATACCTTAATCATCTTTATAGGGCTGATCATTACTGCAATATTTTTGGTAAAGCTCCAAATTCATATTCTTTATAAAAACACTTTGAGGTGACGGTAAGAGCTCAGGCTCCCAAGTCTGATGCTATATTTGAATCCTGGTTCTACCAGTTTCTAACTGGTTTGGGGCAAAATGCTTAGTTTTTTCCAAGTTTCAGTTGCCTTATCTTTGAGTTGGGGACAAAGACAATGTTCATTTTGGAATTATGATAATGTTTGCAAAGCATTTAGCACTATGCCTGGCATATAAGTACTCAATAAATGAAAGCTAAGCAGAGACATCACTTTGCTGATAAAGGCCTGTATAGTCAAAGCTATGGTTTTACCAGTAGCTATGTATGGATGTGAGAGTTGGACCATAAAAAAGGCTGAGCGCCCAAGAATTGATGCTTTTGAACTATGGTGCTTGAGAAGACTCTTGAGAGTCTCTTGGACAGTAAGGAGATCAAACCAATCAATCCTAAAGGAAATCAACCCTGAATATTCATTGAAGGACTGATGCTGAAGCTGAAGCTCCAATACTTTGGCCACCTGATGCAAAGAGCTGACTCACTGGAAAAGACCCTGATTCTGAGAAAGACTGAGGGCAAAAGGAGAAGAGGGCAGTAGAGGATGAGATGGCTGGATAGCATCATCAACTCAATAGACAAGAGTCTGTGCAAACTCAGGGAGACAGTGAAGGACAGGGAAGCCTGGTGTGCTGCAGTTCATGTGGTTGCAAAGAGTCGGACATGGCATAGCAAGTTAACAACAACAACAATTACTATTACTATTAATTTTGAATTGTTGTTAGGAAGCAAGATATAGGCAGAGAAAGGGAGATTAGCTAGAAAGATCAGAAAAGAACTCTGGATAAATGTGCCATTTAAGCTATCATAACAAACTATTACATGAATGAAGGCAGAGTGACATGACTAAAGACAAGTCAAAGGCAGGACCGATTGAAAGGGGTCTGAAAATTTATTTGCATGGGGGAGTTTTCTGCATGGGAAAAAGTGTCATAGAAGCCAAGTTAAAAGATGATAGAGAAGCTGGGGAAAATGTTTGTGACATATTACAAAAGGACTACATTTTCTTTAACATGTAAAGAAAAAAGATTAACATATTAGTGAAAAAACAGACAAAAAATAGAACAATAGTTTGTAGAAAATACAAATGACTACAGTATGAAACTTCACTCATAACAGGGAAAATGTAAATTATAACTAAAAGATACCATTTTCACCTCTTAGATTGGCAAAGAACTTTATGATTATACTCTTTGAAGTATAATAATAGGCACTTTCAAATAAGGCAAGTGGGAATATAAGTTGTACAACCTCTATTAAAGCCATTTGGCATTATCTATAAAAATTTATACTGAATTTATCTCTGACCCACAACTACATTTCTAGAAATTTACCTTACAGATATCCTTACACATGTATAAATGACATATATAGGAATGTTCATTGAAGCATTATATTCTGCAATCATAAAAGACTGAAAATAACTCAAATATTCACTCATTAATGGGCTAGTTAAATTCACTGTGGTACATTCATACAGTGGGACATTGTATGGATTTAAAAAAACAAGCTAAGTTCTACAGTGCACACATTCAAACACACAATCAAGACCATACATGTATATCTATCCCTGAAAAGACACACAGGAAACTGAGAGAGTTTACATCCACTGAGGGCACTTGGCTGCTGGGAAACTGGTGTGTGAGAAAGCCTATTTTTTCACTAAATAGCCCTATTAATTTTTATTTCTTGAATAAGACAGTAATTGTAAAAACAATTTAATTTAGTTCTCTGTCTCTGAAAGTGAATATTTAACCCAAATGGATTTGAAATTCCTTACTGACTCCTCCTGAAATCTGTATAGCCTCTGTCTCAGAGAACAATATGAAGAAATAATCTAGAGGAAAGTAGAGACAATGTCTTTTATGGAGATTCCTGAACTAGGAATAAATAAAACAAAATGTCCAACAGTGATGATATTGGCAAGGAATCCTTATCTGTAATTGTAAAATCTTAAGATTAATAAAAAGTGAAAGTTTTTTCATAACTTTTTTGGTAGCAATATCTGACCTAACTCAAATTTATTTTGTTGTAAAATCTGACCTGAACTTTATGAGGCAATTTATATGTATTGTTTATTACACTGGACTTCCCTGGTGTGAATAATCATACATTATACTGTATCCAATATAGTATGTAAACCATTTAACTTAAAATTTTGTGAATTCTGAAATACATTTGGCTCTAAGAATTTTGGATGAAGGACTGTGGACCCGTATGATTTTCTCTCCTTGCTGTCAGTCCTGAGTTCAGTTTTCACACAAAGATATTACTATTAACAGAAAGAGCCTTCTGACAGTTACCCAATCCTCTTCTTCAACAAAACTCACCACGTAAGATTTATGAAATGCCTACTCTTGGCCTTTTGCTCTTGCTCTTTGGTAGTTTTCACTAAAGACTATAACTTTGCAAGCAATGTGGGCTTCCCAGGTGGCGCTAGTGGAAAAGAACCCACCCGCCAATAAAGGAGACATAAGAGACACAGGTTGGATCCCTGGCTCAGAAAGATGCCCTGGAGGAGGGCATGCCAACCCACTCCAGTATCCTTGCCTGGAGAATCACACAGACAGAGGCATCTGGTGGGCTATGGTCCATAGGTTCGCAAAGAGTCAGACATGACTGAAGTGACTTAGCACACATACACACGCACGTGCAAGCAATGTAGCAGATCTTGGAGATTTTGATATGGAAAGAAATTTTGGGCAAATCTGATAATTTATGCAACTATAAAAATAAAGAGACTCTTGACAGTCCCTCAGACTGCAAGGAGATCCAACCAGTCCATTCTAAAGGAGATCACTCTGGATCATCCCCATGCACCAGCTCCAAGCAAAATAAAATAAAAATAAAAAAAAATAAAAAAAAAATAAAGGAGATCAGTCCTGGGTGTTCTTTGGAAGGAATGATGCTCTTTAGCATCATCACTCCAGTACTTTGGCCACCTCATGCGAAGAGCTGACTCATTGGAAAAGACTCTGATGCTGGGAGGGATTGAGGGCAGGAGGAGAAGGGGACAACAGAGGATGAGATGGCTGGATGGCATCACTGACTCGATGGACTTGAGTTTGAGTGAACTCTGGGAGTTGGTGATGGACGGGGAGGCCTGGGGTGCTGCGATTCATGGGGTTGCAAAGAGTCGGACATGACTGAGCGACTGAACTGAACTGATAAAAATAAAATTATTTAAGAAGAATTTTTTTTCGTCCTGTCATTGTAACAAGAGCTACACACAGCTCCCCATGCTTCTATTTTTCAGTATTGGGAAACTTAAAATATCTTAATTATTTTCTAGCATCTTAATCATTTTGTGAAATCATGAAGCTGGATAATTGTCATTTAATATAAAATGTTCTCTTTTCTATGGAAATTGTAGCTTCCAACTAATTATGAGCTAAAGCGTAATTGAATATGTTTGGAAACCAGAATGACAAGTGAAATTTATAGACCCTAACCTTGGTTATCTTGAGAGAAAAGCACTGTTAGACAGTTTGGAGTTAAAGAATGTTACCTGCAGGGTTCCAGCTGCAAAAGCAGTAAGCCGACTTCCGAGGAACACAATGCAGAAACTAAAACTGAAAGGAGAAATGCTTGCCTGTGAACTCTACCAGGCCAAAATGATGCCAGGTTACCCTGTTTATTCGCCTGCACTTTAAAAAGTTCAGGGCACGTATAGATATGCATTTATCCCGTTTTATGCTATACATTATTGAAAAAACATTTTATAGCATAAATAATTCATCAGTACATTGTTTGGAATTTAAGATTACAAGACTAAATGGTAGTGTTTTGTTTTATGGATGTCTATACTTTCAAAAAGAAAGGCAATATGGGTAGATGGACTTCATAAACTTTATATATACCTATAAAGGAGAACAACTCCACACAAAACAAACCACCCCCACCCCGACACACAGTTTCCCTGTGTGTACGTCACAGGCTGTTACCCTTAGTCTAGGCAAAACTCAGTGTCAGCGGGGACAGCATGAGCTGGAGATTAAGGTGCACTGCTTGCTCTCAGCACCATAGCTGAAGCTGGGAGACTTGAACTGATTGGAAGCAAGCTGGAATGAAAGTTCTTTGAAGAAAGCGTTCTCAGATTCTTTCAGTTTAACTTAACAGATTATATCCTTCCATCTTCTGGTCACAAAGGAGGTGATACAGGTTGGCGGAGGGCAAAGTTGTGAAACAACAGAAACGGGGACATACAGTTAAAGAGCTCACCTACTATGTTGATAAGTATAGGTGGCTCCCAGAAAAGTCACCACTTCAGTGATTTTTTAAGACTGTGGACTCAGACTGTTTCCCTAGTTCTGGACACAGCTGCATAGAGAGCACCTGTTGGTTAATGTATGACCCCCAACTGGTCATAGTCTGTGACAGCTTGGATAAAAATTAGAGGTGGGGAACATCCAGCTTTTGGAGTAAGAGCAACAGTACACAGCATGTACCCTGAAAAAGACAACTCCCCTACTAAATGGAATGCCACTGGTGGAACAGCTGATATGCTTGAATACAAGTCGTGTCTGCCTGACATTACAGTAGCCAGGAAATCCTCCTAATGAAATGCCTCTGACCCAGACCACTATAATAGCGATTAGAGTGCTTCCCCCAATGCTTTGTTACTGGGGAGTGGTGGGGAGGCAGAGACCCAGACCACCACAATAGATGCGATTAGAGTGCACCGAGCGTTCCTCCCTCTATGCTGTGTTATTGGAGAGGCAGGTGTGGATAAGAAACAGTGCAAGAAACGATATCTGATTTACTTCTCTAACTTCTTTCAGTGGACTTTACTGATGCTAGAAAAATTAGAATGATTCAGTAGAAAGAAAGGAAAAGAAGGGGAGTCAATAGAGGAGAAAACAAGGGTGGCCAAACAGGGTGAAAATATTTCAGTTGTAAACACATGGAACGGAAGAATAAGAAATTAATGGGGAAGAAACTGGAGTTTTAACAGCATCACCAAGACCGGGGAGGCCACTGGCTCTGGTAATAACAAGACTCAGACAGATCAGCAATCTATCCCAGTTTGGAAGAATTTAGAAAACTGGATGGCAAGGAAAAGTACCATACATTTGATACTGAAATACAAGAGGTGTCGGCAAGAAAGACTGAAGACTGGTGGGAAGGGGAAGATCTTCTTGTTCATTAGAGCTGGCATGGGGCCAGCACAGTAACTAAGCCTGATGTCCCTTGTTTGGGTCAAAGTTAATGATAAATGGAAGGAGGGAGGTAAAAGAATAAATAAATAGGGTATGCTAAGGTGCAAATCCAACCTTATTTTGGTGTCTTAAGAGAGGCTTGGAGTTTAGTTTGAGTTTCTTAGGTCAAACTCCAGATGGCCACAAGGTAAAGCAATATGGCTTGTCAAAGCTGCCTCTAATTCTGAAAACTGTCAAAGCAGAACGGCAATGGGCAGATAGAAATGGTGTGTGTGTGCTATGTCACTTCAGTCATGTCTGACTCTTTGTGACCCTATGGACTGCAGCCTGCCAGGCTCCTCTGTCCATGGGATTCTCCAGGCAAGAGTGTGTTGCCATACACTCCTCCAGGGGATCTTCCTGATCCAGGGATCGAACCCACATCTCATGTCTCCTGCATCGGCAGGTCTTTACCACTAGTGCCACCGGGGAAGCCCAGAGAGGAGTGGTATACTCCAGCAAACCTTGTCTTGCAGTACTCCTAACCAGGAAGATAACACTTGATCAATCTTTTTTCCTTTACAAACAAAGTTATTCTAACCATATGATTTAACTTTAATACATATTTTTTTCATCCTAAGGACAGATTTAAGAGTCATGTTTAGAATATGCATATATTTTATAGCAGTGATTTATACTTTGCATTAAATTTGTGTATCGATCCAATAAAGAAGAAAAAAGAAGAGACATTTTATTGGAAACAATCTTATCATAACATCTCTAAGGTAACTTATGAGAGAAACGTACATTCTCATTCCAACGATCAACGCTGCTGACAGGTCTATCCAGGTGACTTTATTTAGCACTGCTAATTTTTACTTACCTGTTTCTTATTTACTCATGGGATGATTAACACAAAGAAGAGTTTTGCTTTTAAACTTCCAGATATTTCACAATTTAGACAAAGTTAGTTTAAAAAAAGAGAAGTATATAAGATGTAAAAGAAAAAAAAGGATTGGAAGGATATACACGAAAGACTAAAATATTAACAGTGGTGTGTACAGTGGGTGGGAGGATTATAGGTGGTTTAAAATGTCACTTTAAAAAATATATATCATCACTACAACTGTCCCAACTAAGCATAAATGTTGAAGTGACTGCTGCCAATCACTGGTGTCAGTTCCTTTAAAAATTAATTAGCAAACAGATTCTCAAATGGCTTTCCCTGCCCCTACACAACAGCCCTCTGGGGAAGGCAGGTGGTATCATGAGGGAGTGAGAGCTGGATGCCCGCATCATAGCCTATTGAGCTCATTTGGCAGTTCAGTCTTACTGGGGCCACAGGCTGAAGGTGGTGGCAAGAAGGTAAATTTATAGGCCACACAGTATTTCATACTTTTTGTAAAGGTTAAATGAATATATCTCTTAGTAGCTAATGTTAAACAATATATGATATTAAGCTATAACTCTAATTCTGTGATATCTTTGATCTTAAGCCTCTGATATGCAAACTTCCAGATGTAAGGTTTTTTATTTCATTTTAAAGATTCTGTTTTAATGAAATATTCAATTTAAATAATAAGTTCTGATTTACTTCTACTTTGGTTGCTATTAACTTATTCCAGACATTTCCTAATACTAACAGCTTTCTCTACTACAATGTCCCCTTCTCTCTTTCAAATAAACAGCTGTTTGAAGGAGAAATTTTAATTTCTTTGCCAGCAGTGACTGGTTAGAAACAGATCTTGGCTCCAGCCTGATTTTTATGATACCTAAACACTTGAGGATACCTTGTGTTTCAATTAGTAAAGTCAAGATAATCTGTAATAATGAAATAGGACCAGAGGCCAACGTTAACACAGAAGTTTTTTCCTCTTTCATGACTTGAGACCATATTCATCCATATGGAAAGCCATATTAGCTGAAAATAATTCTTTTTTTCTTTAATAAAAGCTTTTTGCCAATAGATTTTTATCTGTCTGTATTTGGAGATCTCAAACGGATCAACTTTACTTTTTTCAATCTAAGATGAATGGGACACAGGGATTTACCCTTTATGCCACTACAGAGGCAAAGAGAGCACAGAAGACCATGAAGTCTGCAGGGCGTGAAACTGAAATCCTCACGTTGATACAAAAGACTCTGCTGAGGTAATGACACAGTGCTCCAGTCGTAGCATGAAGCCTTCTGGTTTGAACAGAAGTCAGTGCCATGTGACCTATAGCTGTACACCCACAGAAACAGTTCGCTGCTGACAAAAATGTTTATACTCAAAGGGGGCAGATAAAAGAACTGAGACAAGCTGGTGAAGCTTCAGTGGACTGGAGGGACAGGTTTGGAGAAGCCACTGAGCTCCAGTTGCACCTGGATGAGTGAAGTGAAAGTTGCTCAGTCATGTCCAACTTTTTGCGACCCCATGGACTGTAGTCCGTGGAATTCTCCAGGCCAGAATACTGGAGTGGGTAGGCTTTCCCTTCTCCAGGGGATCTTCTCAATCCAGGATCAAATCCATGTCTCAAACACTGTAGGTGGATTCTTTACCAGCTGAGCCACAAGGGATGAGGAGCGACGGTAAACTGCAGCCCTGGCTCAGGGTGGCTCAACTGCGTCCCAGCGATGTCACCGACCTCTAACTCTCCAGCTGTTCAGGGTGCCATGGCTCCCACTGGCTCCAGGGCCAGCCCCAGTCTTAGTTCTGCCACTAGTTAGCTTGTTCCTTTTGTAAACCAATGGCCTGTGTGTGACAATTAGGATCTGCCCCTGAGATGCGGCAACCCCTCAGCTCTTACCAGAATCTGGCTCTTGTCCCATCACTCTGTTTCTTTCCAATGCCCAAAGACAGGGGTTGGTTTTGAGGTGTATCAGTGGGTCCATGGAGAACTTCTAGTTTAGGAGCAGCTTGTTTCTCAGTCAGGAGCTGAGATAGTGAAGACAGCAGACATGGGACTGGACAGGATGAGTACAAGCACTGATTGAAAAGTCTCCTCCGAGCTGGGACACACTGCACCACCAACTCCCCACGCAGGAGGGCACCAATTCATTAATGAAGAACATGTAGAGGCATCCGAGTGACAGTCCACACAGAATGCCATTTGTGGTGATTGGTCCAAGCTGCACCTGGTTGGACAAGTGTCCCAAGGCCTGATACTTTTATCAGGTTATACCACATGCCAAGCACGTGACCATGCCGACTTCTGTTGTACACATTTCTTCCAGGGTGAGGGGAAGAGACAGCCCTCAGCAAGAAAATAAACTTAACATCCTTTTACTCATTGTGAAATGGCATGATGCACCAGCTCTAGCTTTTGTTCTGGCTCTTAAAAATGCCTCAGTAGGTTTACTCTGGGCCTCCCTTGTGTCTCTGCTGGTAAAGAATCTGCCTGCAATGTGGGAGACCTAGGGTAGATCTCTGGTTTGGGAGGATCGGCTGGAGAAGGGATTGGCTACCCACTCCAGTATTCTGGCCTGAAGAATTCCATGGACCGTACAGTCCATGGGGTCACAAAGAGTCAGACATGACTGAGCGACTTTCACTTTTTCAGGGTTACTCAGAGTCATAGAAAGAAGACAATCCCTAGGGTATAACTTCCATCACCCTTTATTTACTAAATAAGATTTAAAAATCAATCCCAACCAGTTTCTCTTATATCCCTTATTTGTTATTATTATTTAATATGAACATTAATCCAGGTGATTTTTAAATTGTCAAAATGTGGAAAGGATGAATTCTCCAAGAAGCACAACTGCAGGCAGGACTTTTATATGACATGCGATTACATACAAGATTTGTCTACTTTCTACTCATTGTCCCGGTCTGGAATGGAGCCGTCTCGACTCTAATGATTGGCTCTGGTTTTCAAGTAGCCCATGTCCTATGACAGGGAAAGCTTGAAGCAGGGTCCCTATACTAATACAAGTCACAATCCACTTCAGAATTTCCCAGCTTTCCCAAAGGAAAAAAAACCCTCTCGTGTGTACTATTAATCATGTTCCCCTTGCTGGCCAAGACACTTACCCTTCCAGACAAGTTGATCATTTTGCAGCCATTTAGGGGTGAGTACAAAGCAATGAGATGATGAGCTTTCAATCTTAGTAACAGTCTTATTTCAGTAGGCACCCACAACAGAAAGAAAATCAATGAAAGTCTTGGTGAGTAAATATGTAATGCACTGGCCAATTACTCTTGAGCTTCAAGACCAACTTGGACTCTTTCTTTCATGAGTAATATTAGGATTTGTACACCAAGTAGCCCATACATAGTCCCATAAAAGGTGTATTAATGCTAATGAAAATAACAATATTCATGTGTTTCTCTTTATTATTTACAAGAAATTTCCATGTACCTGTCTCAAGTTTTGTGGTTAGACTCACAAAAATTTGTAGATAATGCAAAATGCTAAAATGAATTTCTCCATAAGAAATAAAGAGAACATAGGTTGAATGTGAAAAAAAGGACTGTAACATCTTTTTTGGGAAAGGGGCTTATTAATATCAAAAGCAAATAGTTTATGGGAAAATATGAGTGTGTTAAATATATTAAAAGTAGTATATATAGCACATATGGAGAAGGAAATGGCAACTCACTCCAGTATTCTTGCCTGGAGAATCCCATGGACAGAGGAGCCTGGTAGGTTACAGTCCATGGGGTTACAAAGAGTTGGACACAACTGAGCGACTTCACTCACCCATTCAATATAACACATGTATATATTTGAATACATAAACTGTGCAAAAATGTACAACTGAGCTGAAAATGCATTAGTCAATGACTATTAACTGCTACATTGTTCTTTGTCTTCTTCACTGCAAGTCTTGTTGTTGATAGTGTCTTTGATTTTACTCAGTGGCATACTTGGCACTATCACACACAATCCTGACCACTCCTGTCCTAAGGCAAAGTATGTAGTCTACACTAATACCCAGTCACCTTTTTCAGCATGACTAATGACCTTAATTTGGACTTCAAGGATCCTAACTTTTTTCTGTTTTACTCCGAGTGTCCTTCCTAAAGTAAAATCTAATGTTCTCCAGATACAAGTTCATTTAAACCTCAAAAAAGAAAAAAACTTCAGTAAATACATGTTCACGGAGCATTATCTCAGGAAATGTAAACTACACCTGGCCTCCTGTCAACTGGCAAGGCCAGCAATACCCACGAGTTGCTTGTCCCTGTGCTTTGAATGATGTGGAGCCAAGTTGGTTTATCTCCTTAGCATTTCTAAACTACTGGCCAGCAGGAAACCCAAAGATTTTGAAAAGAAGTTTAAACTATGTTATTCTGAAATCAATTATTTAATTATTTTTGAAAAAATACTCATCTCTCCATTACTTTATCTTCAAAATGTGTAACTTACTCTGAAATCAAGAGTCAAATGTACATGTTTCCATTTTGATCTCATCTCTAAACGGAGAGTATAGTTTAGAAATAGGATAGACAGCTGGAAACCAAAACAGAAAACTAGCCACAGGCCTAAGCAGAGCTTTAGAAGAAGCTCTATGATACAGATGAACACAAGATAATGGAGGTATACATTCTATATTCACTTAGCGAAGATAATTGTGAGATGTTAAGAAAACAACAAATCCCAATGCAAAGAACATGCTAAAACTGGTCACAATTGAGACCTTGCTGTCATCCAGTCTGGAAACCTGACAACCTAAACATTTCCAATTCTATACAATGGGAAAATCTTCAAGTAGATGAAAATGTGAGGAAGTTCTGGAAAATAAATGAAGCACAACAAATGTATTAATATTAGCTGGGTATAAACATGATTCTTTTGTAGATATAGAGAAGAAATGAAGGAAAATTGTTGTCTACACGAATATATGAACTGATAAATTTAAAAGGAAACATTCATTCTGGGGGATTCCCTGGTGGTCCAGAGACTTGGCACTTTCACTGCCATGGGCCTGGGTTCAATCCGTGGTTGGAGAACTAAGATCCCAGGAGCCACATGGTGTGGCTGAATGAATAAATAAAAGGAAACATCCATTTTGTGATTACTAATTCATTCTTTAATTCATCCAATAAATATTTTATTGAATGTCTACCATGGGCCAGGCCCTGCTCAGCATAGGGATGCAGTAATGAACACAATAGAAGTCTTCATCCTCGTGAGTTTACATTCTATGTGACACAGGTGAGGCAGATGACAAAATATATCGGTAAATTACACAGTATATTGGAAGGTGATAAGTACTGTGAAAAAAGGATAAAGCAGAGAAGGAGAAAAGTGGCAGAAAGCATTAGGAATTATTTCCTTAGGCATCCTTCTCCTGTTTGCTGCGAGTTCCTTCAGGGATAGAATGATGTGTCCATATACTTCATAGAGAAGAAAGCCATCAACAATATGTCCCAGTGATTAGTCTCCAATTTCAACAATTGAGATTGATGAATGGAGTTCTTCAAGGGCTTCTTAATAATTTTTTTTCACTGCAGGCTACTGATGTATCTTGATAGTACCTTGGGGGAGAAGATGACAATGGCTACAGAAGCCCTGGGACAGGAGAGGGGCAGAAAGGAGAAAGGGAGAATGCCCGTGTGCAGGGGTTGGGCAGTGAGAAGATGGGCAGCTCCAGAGTGTGTCTTTAGACCAAGTATGTTGGAGTCATCTGGCAAAATGAAAATGGTACATCACTGGTGCCCATTTCTGGCAATTCTGGGTCAATTAACCCAGGTAAGGCCTAGAAACTGCTACTCTGACAGATTCCTAAGTGACTCCAATGTGCACATAGATTTCCAAAGTACTGCTCTAAAGGGAATTAAGCCCTTTCAGAATTTTCACAAAGGGATAATTATGAAAAGAAATCCATTATAAATAACTTTGAATGCAGGGTTATTCAGCTTGCTTCTAAGCCACATTTCTGTACAGCTCTGCCACTCAGGGCATTTTGCAAGGGGAGCCTGTGTCATTCACATATACTGTGTTCCAGGTACTCCCCAAATCTTGTTGCCCAGAGCACAGGAAAGGAAGCTAACCCTGAGGGCATACTGTCACCCAGCCCCAAGTTAAGGCTTTGCATATCTAGTCATGTCTAATCCTCTGAGCAAATTTGCAAGGTAGTTAAAAAACTCTTATTTTCACATGAAGAATCAGGCTCAGGGATGTTTGCAAGAAATATTAAAAAATGCAGCAGTACTGCCCACTCTCAGATGAGCCTAACCCTATTCCTAACCTTTTGTCAGGGAATTCACATAGAGTTTGGAATTATAACAGCAAGGTCCAAATCTTAGCTCTGTTTCTTATTGCTTGTGTGGTCCCGGGAAGTTCTACAATGACAGCCCCTATTAGCCACGTACCAGGACTGTGCTCGGTACTTTATGTAATCTATCTTGCTTAACCATGATGACAGGCCTATGAGGGAGATATTATTATCCCCATTTTATAGATGAAACTAAGGGATTTGCTCAAAACCACACAAGCTAGCATTGAAACCTAGGCCTATTAACCTGGGTGTTATAATCATTATCCCCAGGTTCTTAAATGTTCTATAATTGCTTCTCTGGGCTTTACTTTCTCATGATTGTGAGGATTACATTAGGCAACATATATAATTTTTATAAAAGCAGTTAAGTGACTAGGACAGTAAGTAACACTCAACAAATGTTTCTTAATACTTAAGTGAAGGGCATTTGATGACCTTGGACCAAATGAGCAAGTCTAAATGAGGCCCAAAACTGAAATGATGGCAGGAACTGAAAATACTGAACAGATGTCACTAATCACAGCATTTTTCAGAGTTCAGTCCCCTAGAGAAGACCCACCGAGGAAGCATAATCCTCACCTATTGCTGGCTCAACAAAGAAATAAGATAATTATGTCATATGTTCCAAGGATAACAGGTTTTTTGCAACTACTTGGCACTACAGAGTATAAAATAATGAAATGGGTTCCCTTCCTATGAATGTGTGCTCTTTGTTTTCTTTTAAATATTGTTTTCAAAATTACCTAAGTAATACATTGTTGTTATAAAAACATATGGAAAATATAGAAACATATGAGCAGTAAAATAGCTCTTATAATCCCTTCACTAGAATTTAGAGAGATTTCCTGAGACTAGGACTAGAACTCTAAGTGGCTAGTAAACGTCAGCTGTTATGAAGTGTACTTTCTCTGTACGTTCCTTCTATGTTAAGAATGTATTGACAGGTTTCCTCAAGCTGAATTCATTTCTTGGAATTAAACTATGTCTTTATTATTTCTATTTAGCCTATTTGTTTCTGTTTTCTTAATTTACACACTCTATAAGCAGTGTGTACAAGAGGAATGGATGATTATATTAATGGCTTTTAACAGTGGGAATTACAGTAACAGCCCCAAATCATGGCTTAATTAAAAGCAACATCTCTTCATCAAACACACAAAAATTTCCATGCATGCAACTGTTCTTGGTATTAATGCACCTGCTAGCAGGGAATTTCAATTTATCAACTTGGCTTAAATAAAAATCCTTTTGAATGGCTGAGCTTTTCATCTCCTGACATATAAGATAGGTATATTTATAACTTCATATTTTCTTTTACATATTCAACCGATTCTTTTCTAAAGTTTTCACCTTATCCCCTTTTATTTGTCATCATTTGTGCAACATTTCATTTTGTTGTTCAGTTGCTAAGTTGTGTCTGATTCTTTGCAACCCCATGGACGGAAGCATGCCAGGCTTCCCTGTCTATTGCTATCTCTTGGAGTTTATTCAGTTTTGTTTTTATTTTGTTATTTACAATACACACAAAATGGAAATGTTATACTGAATGGTACTTCATGTGTACTGTGAAATTGTTATTCTGAGGGTAGACAAAGTTAAAATAACAGTTCTTGGCCTAGAAGTTCACACTTTTGGAAATCATTTTGAAAATTCTAAGAGAAATCTAATACTTTGAAAATGAGTTTTAACAGTCATTAAAAAGAGCTTTACAATGACACATAATTTGTATGAACATATATTGTGAAAGGACATATCTGACATGCCCAACACAATACCTGACACACAATAGGCATTCAATGAATAGAAGCCAATATCGGCACATACAGTCACCACTCATAAGCTCTATTGTATAGAGGCAGTGAGGTCTGCTGTTCAAACAGACCACATAAAGCCAAGTAGCACCTGCAAGGCTCTAGTTTGAGGTTATGGATTTTAGTTCAGTTCTTTCTCCACCTTGGGAGAATAACACATTGTTATGTGCTAGGCACATGAGGGGATCTGGTTAGGTACTAAAAATATTTGTGTGAATGTCTAGGTGAGGAAAAGTTCTGATTTTAAAAAAAGAAAAGAATTTTTGATACGATTCTGGGCACAAGTGCAAGAAAGTGTTGCAATCTGGCTATTACATGTGATGGAAACACAATTCTTTCCCTTCTCTTAGATTAAATTCCTATCAAGTTATAAAAACAAATTCTGACCCTTAAAGTAAGTTTGTCAGATTCTTACTCTAAATCAGAGTTTTACGGGCTTACTGCCCATAAAATACCTCAGAATGAAATCCAAGCTTCACACAGTGTGAATGAATGAAAAAACACTGAAATTTGGGATCAGAAAAAAGAAAAAAAGAAGCAAAAGTCATCCAAACAGCTAAGAAGCAACGCCTGGGTCCTTCAATCTCAACCTCAGTGGATGCTCCACAATTGACTTTCAAGTCAGCTGCGTGTGAACAGAAGCCTGTGAGCACGACTGTGTCCTGGCAATTACTCTATAAAAAGCTCGGCAAGGTGGAAGCTTACAGCAAATTTTTTGGAACATATTAAGCATATGGTTTGACAGCAAAGGGCCAAGGCCTCAAAAAACAAACAAACAAATTCATCTTATTATTATTTTTTTGTTTCCCCAATAAGCTATTAAGTCCTTTAAAGCACATACACAAATATTTCCCAACCTCCCTCAACAAGAAACAAGCTCTACAAAATCATCTCCCGTGACATACATCAAAAAACAAACCAAACAAAGTAAAATAGAAAACTTCAACTTGCTCTTGTGATATAAACTAATCTTTCTGAAAAAAAAACCTAGATTCCTGGGGTGAACAGTATGTCCTAGAAATAATGCTAGCCACAGCTCCAGTTCCAAAAATTCACTAGTTGGCCACTATTTGGTGAGATCTGTCTTTCTCTCTTCATATCTCAGAGTGGAGAGAAAAAAACAGTTCAAGAGTTTGGCCTTAGCTCTTCTGAGTCAGGGAAGAACAGCAAAGAGGGGCCTTAGTAACCTTTTACTTCAGGGACTGAGTGACTAACACTGCTGCTGCAGGCCTGGTGTTTGTCTTTGTTTATCAGTTTAGAACAATCATCACTGAGTTGTCATAAGACCGAGGGAAACTCCACCAATACTTTAAAAAGTGACAAGACTTCTGTTTCAATGGACAGCTTCACAAGATACTGTCATTTTAATATAAAATGTTCCAGATATACATATCTGACTAGAAAAAGATACCAACATTTAAAAAATATAAAGCATGTAATAGACTTTTCTCCTCAAATCTAAAATAAAAGATTTGAAGATTCAAAGCTACATTAATGCAAATATCTGCCTGTTGCAAGTATGCTTTTTGATTAAATTGGCATACATCAAGTACAATTAGAAAGGTTATTTATAACGAAGAAATACATAATTCTGCATCTTAATGGGGATGACAATTACAGCTGACGGTTGCTAATTAACATTACTTCTTCTGCTCTGGATCTCAGATATTTCTTATATGATCTTTATGCTGGCAACGGACACAACTAATTCTAGAAGGCCCAAAAGGGTTAATTATCAGCAACATTTCTGCTCATAACAAATTAACTGGTAACTTGCTCAGCTCTGGCTCCACACTGGAGACCAGAAGATCAAGCTGAATTGGGTAAACTCTGACTCAGAATTGTGTCAGGAAAAGTATTTATTCAGCTTTGTGAGCAAAGGTGCAGCTACCCACTGGTATCAGGAATGACAGGGAGAAAAGTCCCTCCAGTCCTCTCTTCAGGTGTAATGGTCTAGGGGTGTTGCCTGTTCTGGTCCAGCAGAAATGCATGGTACTGTTTAGTTCAGTGGTGCCACCTTCTTGTGCCAAGATGCCCACTGTGCCTACTTTCTTGGACACCTAAGGAGTGTGTGATCAGTGTTGGAGGCCAGACGTAAAATAGAAAGACAGAGGCATTGCCACTCTCAGCACAGAAAACTATAAAGCCCTCTTTGCTTGTGCTGTAAATTACATATTTATTTTGTTAGCATGAGATAGATGAATATTTTCACACACAAAGGTGCCCTGCTAAAATCAGGATAAGTGATATTAATGTCCTATGGTCAGTATTATTGAACCTCGAAAGCAATAAACTTTACGTGTCAATAAATATTACATTTGCAACATAGTTAACATTCCCTTACTGTCTCTAGCACTTATTACACATTGTAACCGCAAGTCTACAATACATTATTCATATTCGGGGTGTCACCAAGTGATGGATTGCTGTAGGAGAGGCTGTCCTTTAAATAAATCAACAAATAAAAATGCAAATGTTAACATTTTCAGCCACAACTTTTCCCATCTTGAATGGGGAATGAAAATTTCACATTATACTGACAGGCAGCAGAGAGAACAATTAACAACCTACGCTGCGAATGAGAAAGATGACTTTGCCATGCTGGGTTTTATCACCTGCACATGGACCCATATGGGACTCTCCTAGGTGTTAGCACTTTCCAGAGAACAAAGGAAAAACTGTCTCCCACAGCCACTGTTCCATCCCCATCCTTTTCTGCAGGTCTTGACAATTCTTGGAATTTTGGGTAGACAGGCAAAGGGCTTTTATTCTTGTTCTTCTCAGTACTGTCAAAGGTTTCTTGGAATGAAGAATAACAGGCTTTCCTATTGCATTAAAAGCTTATATGTAAAAGTAGTCTATAAAAATTTCTTTTCTACACTTTGAAATAAAAAGAATTCAAATAATCTTGATTCTGAAATCTGGAAAGCAACCACTGTGCTTTCTTGGTAACTGATTTTCATAGTACTGAATCTTTTTTTTCAACTCTGCACTTTGTATTGCAGACCTATAATATGCCATCATGCACTTCTAAGGATAAAATCTGGGCTGCTGCAGATTGTTTTATTTAGCCAAATGCTCATTATTTAAGAAGCTTCTGAGAATCTGTATTTAGCTGATGTGCAGTATTAAGAAGTAACAGAGAAAGAATCCTTTTTTTAAGGTCTGTAGATTTTAACCTGGGCTTGTAAAACTCCACAAAGTTGATATGGTCATTTCAGAAAATGTGTGCTGAGGATGTTCTATAAAACCCTTACTGGGGAAACATTTTATTCTTCTTTTTCATGCCTCTCACGAAACTGAAGTGCAATTATCAAAAACACATTAGAGTAGTGTTAAAGATCTGATCCAAGATCTTTGCATCAAAGATAGGAAAATTCATTTGAAAACCCAGATTGCCTTTCTTCTTTACCTTAACTCCTCCATTACTATTATCCTCTGGGCTGAGTCATTTCCCAAAAGTTCTTTAAAATTAAGTCTTAAAATCTATATTTATTGGATAAGATGCTAGGATTTTAAGTGCTTAAAAAATCATATCCCCAAGGAAACACAAACATGCCCTTTTGGTGTTAATGTTTATATATTCAGCATTAAATGTATAATATAGGAGTTGGCTTATTAGACTTGAGAAATTTTAATAACATATTTCTTTTCTTGACTGTAGAAAAGGCCAATCAAAGGATTAGCTCCTCAAATGTCTCTGGTATAAGTAAATATTGACAGTCATTTAACTGTAGTACAAAACCCACTATGGTTTTCAGTATCAATTGATTCAGTAACTTAAGTTTATAGTCCAAGTGTATAACCATTTCAGGATAAATTGGGTAGGACCTGCTCCTAAACATTTTCTGATGAAAGGTAGGATTAGCTTTGTGTTTCTATGGAAACCCTGTCAATTACCATTACCAATTAAGGACACGCATGGATAAAGGAAAGGGTTCCAGGGGTTCTACCTGGTCGTATCTAGATGATTCCAAATAAGGGCCTCTCTCTTGAGTTGGAGACATTAAGAATTGTTAAGATTTTTCACTTTTTATTAAATAACTCAGCAAAAGTTCTTACCTGGAGAATGGCAAAGCAAAGAATCCCTGAAACTCACCGGGAGCTGTCATGTTGGGATGATGATGTAGCTGGGGTTACAAGCTCCTTCTGGCTCCCTGTTGTCATAGGAGATGTAGACGCATCTTTCCGAACTTCTGCCACTGCCACTGCATGTACAATAAAGGAACTAATTCGGGCATTCAATAAAAGAAAATGCAAGAGTCTATCATGAATAATATATGAGAGATTATAGGAATCCCCAAGCTTTAGAAGTAAGCTGTCTTCCCCTCTGAAATGCAACAATGGCAGATGGAAAGCTCGGTGGGTTGTTTTGGTTTTGTAAACACCAGTGGTCCACAATATCTTGATTTTAAATATGTGGATTTGTGCAATAACAGACTAATTAGAGATTTGGTTGGTAAACCTGATTATTAAAGTCCTGATGATTTGCGTTTAGGGTAAAAACGCCCAAGAAAGTAGATTGCTTTATTTTGTTCCTTTTAACTGTGTTAAGAAAAGTTCTTTCCTCTCCTTGACAAAATAGAAAATAGAAAATTTGTACCTTTAAGCCCTCCAAATTAAACTGATTCTATCCCCAAAAAACTTTCAAGGTAGGCATAAATTGTGAATGCTTCTTTTAAAGAACTCAACATTGGGCTAAAACAAGTAAGATGCTCAACTAACCATTCTGGGCCTAATTTGGTTTCTGTTTCTAACAAGCAAGGTTTAGTTGGTAATTACGTTTTACTTTTGGAGTGCTAAGTAATAACATGGCATGGAAAGAAAAAATCTTTTGTTTTTATTTGTTTTATTATTACTTATTTAATAATTTTCTCCTCTTTTAAAAAACATTTTGAACAAAAATTTCCAACTTTTAATTTATTAAAAATGTAACTGAGCTTTTTCATGTATCAAATTCTCATGATAAAGCCGGAAAGACCTTGCAGATCATCTCATTTTACTTCTTTTTTGATAGATGCTTTTTATAGGAAAAGCTCTGGCTACTGTTTCATTTTTTAAAAATGTTTAAAAAAAATTTTATTGGAGTGTAGTTGACTTATAATGCTGTGTTAGTTTCTGCCAAACAGCAAAGTGCATCAGTTGTTACATATTCGTAACTCTACTCTTTT
The DNA here is from genome assembly GCF_032405125.1 of Capricornis sumatraensis. Classification (NCBI taxonomy): domain Eukaryota; kingdom Metazoa; phylum Chordata; class Mammalia; order Artiodactyla; family Bovidae; genus Capricornis; species Capricornis sumatraensis. The sequence continues at coordinate 22,655,390 of NC_091089.1, forward strand.
AGATTCTTTTCTAATAGGTCATTATGGAGGACTAAGAACAGTTCCCTGTGCTACACAGTAGGTCCTTATTAGTTATCCATTTTATGCATAGCAGTGTGTATATGTCAATCCCAATCTCCCAATTTATCCCTCCCCTCTGCTTCTGCTTTCCCCCCTAGTAAAACATAAGTTTTTCTATATCTGTGATTTTATTTCTGTTTTGTAAATAAGTGCATCTGTGTCATTTTTTAAGGATTCCACATATACGTAGTATCATATAATATGTGTCTTTCTCTCTCTGACTTACTTCACTCAGTATGACAATCTCCAAGTCTATGCTGATGCAAATGGCATTATTTTTTCTTTTCTTATGGCTGAGTAATATTCCATTATCTATATGTACCATATCATATTTGTGTGTGGATGATTTCCCACATTTACTGTATGTTTGCCTTTACCAGGCAAATGAGCTTTCCCATTTTTAATTTTCTTGTTTCTATTATAGCTGTGGTCTCTTTTTGTTTTCTTTTTACCCTGCCTAGAGAAGTTTCTTTAGCATTTGTTGTAAAGCTGTTTGGTGGTTATGAATTCTCAGATTTTGCTTGTCTGTAAAGCTTTTGATTTCTCTGTACAATCTAAATGAATGCCTTGCTGGGTAGAGTATTCTAGGTTGTAGGTTTTTCCCTCTCATCACTTTATTATTTTTAAATTTTACTTTACAATACTGTATTGGTTCTGCCATATATCAACATGAATCCGCCACGGGTGTACATGTGTTCCCAATCCTGAACCCCCCTCCCACTTTCCTCCCTATACCATCTCTCTGGGTCATCCCAGTGCACCAGCCCCAAGCATCTTGTATCCTGCATCAAACCTAGACTGGCGATTCGTTTTTTATATGATATTATACATGTTTCAATGCCATTCTCCCAAATCATCCCACCCTCTCCCTCTCCCACAGAGTCCAAAAGACTGTTCTATACATCTGTGTCTCTTTTGCTGTCAAATAAGGCATGCCACTCTCTTCTGGCCTGCAGAGGTTCTGCTGAAAAATCAGCTTATAACCTTATAGGTATTACCTTGTATGTTATCTACTGGTTTTAATATTTTTTTCTTTGTATTTAATATTTGTTAACTTGATCAGTATGTGTCTTGGCATGTTTCCCCTTGGGTTTATACTGTGTGGGACTCTCTGAGCTTCCTGGATGTGACTATTTCCTTTCCCATGTTATAATCTCTTCAAATATTTCCTTAGGCCCTTTGTCTCCTGGGACCCCTATAATGCAGATGTTGGTGTGTTTAACGTTGTCCCAGAGGTCTCTGAGACTGTCCTCATTTCTATTCATTCTTTTTCTTTATTCTTTTCTGCAGCAGTGATTTCCACCACTCTGTCTTCCAGCTCACTTCTTTGCTCTTATGCCTCAGTTATTCTACTATTGATTCCTTCTAGTGTATTTCACATTTCAGTTATTGTGTTGTTTATCTCTGTTTGTTCTTTAAATCTTCTGTCTTTTTGTTAAACATTTCTTGTACCTTGTTGGCCTGTGTCTCCATTCTTTTTCCAAGATTTTGGATCTTTATTATTATTATTTTGATGCTTTTTCAGGTAGATTGTCTATCTCCTCTTTATTTAGTTGTTCCTGTAGGTTTTTATCTTGTTCCTTCGTCTGTAACAGAGACATATTTCTCTGTTGACTCATTTTGTCTAACTTACTGTGTTTATGTCTCCTTTCCACAGGCTGCAGAATCGTAGTGCCTCTTGCTTCTGGTGTATGTCCCCTGGTGGGTGAGGTGTGTCCAGGGGCTTGTGCAGGCTTCCTCGTGGAAGGGACTGGTGCCCTGTGGTGGGTGGAGTTGGGTCTTGTCCTTCTAGTGGGCAGGGCTGTGTCAGGGAATGTGTTGGGGATGGGGTAAGCTCAGGATGACTTTAGGCAGCCTGTCTGCTAATGGGTAGGGCTGTGTTCCTATCTTGCTGGTTGCTTGACTGGAGGCGTTCCAATACTGGAACCTGCAGGTTGTTGAGTGGTTCCAAATGGGGACCCCTGAGAGAGCTCACACAGATTAATACTCCCCGATGCCTTTGCTAACAATGTCCTTGTCTCCACAGTGAGCTATGGTCAATCTCTGTCTCTCTAAGAGATCCTCCACACCCCTGGGTAGCTAAACCCAGGTTCCTATGGAGGTCTTGCTTTCTGCTAGGTCCCAGTGAATGTAAAATCTTGTGTGTGCCCTCCAAGAGTGGAGTCTCTGTTTCCCCCAGCCCTGTGGAGCTTTTACCTAAGCCCTGCTGGCCTTCAAGACTAAATGTTGGCAGTTCTTCCACCCAATTCCAGACCCTCAGACAGCCTTAGAGGGCTATTTTAACGTGTGTGTGTATTGCTTGGTGAGAGGGCTGTTTTTAGTGTGAATGTTTGCCACCTCTTTCCTCAGCGTATGCTGGTCATTATCCTCTTGATACGGGGGTTTGGCTGGTGCGGTGACCAGAGCCTGCCCTGGATATTGAGCTTGGGGGGGCTCCCCTTTGCTCTGTAGTTGTCACTGCTCTGTCAGGGGCAGGGTCTGCTCCTGAGCTGCTGTAGTAGAGGCCCCAGATCTTATTCTTGCTGTGCTTCTCATCTGTGGTGCAGGTTTGGGGCACTCCCACAGGGAGAGAAGACACTGAGAATTCCTCCTCTGGCGCTATTCATCTGTGGGTATGCTTTCTTGTGTCATTTTTCACCTGCTGTGTGAGCTCCGAACTTACTGTGTTGCTGGCACTGCTCTCAGCCCCACTGTAACAGTGTGTATGCCAGCAGTTGGCCCTGGTGTCTTATCAGGCTTTGTCTTCACTGGGCCACCAGCATAAATCCACTCAAATCAGGTCTCAGGATTGCAGGAATCCTGGATCTGGACCCACTGCAGGCACTACAGGGGCAGCTCAGACTGACTTGGTCCACTCCTGACTGTAGTGCTGACAAGTTCCACAGCTGCTACAACCAGATCTGTCTCAGTTGTGGGGGCACTTGTCCATTCAGCTGTTCCGCAGGTGCTGAGTTTATGAAGATGGTCACAGCTATTTAATCTGTCGTTCATGCAGCAGCAGGGAGAGACTTCAGACCTTCTTCCTTTCTTGCATAGTCCCTGGGGTTCAGCTTGGGTTTCAGCCTCACCTTTGTGCGTGGGCCACCCACAGGCATCTGCTCCCCACCTAAGTGAGAGGGGGCAGAGGCAGAGACTGAGATGTATTGGCGCTTTGGAGGGAGAGGGGAGAGGTGGCAACTGGCTGGGGTGCGTGTGCTCACCCAGGCAGGAGCAGGGGAGGCAGCAGCCGACTGGGATGAGGCTGTGACGGCAGCTCTGCCCTTCATGCATCACTCAACAGTGGCGCTTCACTTCTACAGCATTCTGGGCTTCTTCCAGCAGCATTCCTGGTTGTGGAGCTCCTCACTCCTATCCCCTCAGGCTGTCTCCGGGCAGCCAACAGCAGTCCTCCTCTTGTCGGGTCTGTTCTCCAAACCCCACGTTCCACACCAGTCCCCCTGTCCACACTGGCAGACACACGTCTGAGGCTGAGGTGCGCAGGGTTACGCACAGCCCGCCTGTGAACGTCTCGCTCTGTCCCGCCTGCCACAGACCGGCTGTGGCATTCTCCTCCAGAACCCAAGTCCCCCCTTCTGCCTCAGCTGATCTCCCCACAGTGAGGAGGATCCCCTGGGTGCAGGAACCTCTCCTCTCCTCCAGTTCCTCATCCCCGCAACCCAGACCCACAGATCCTGTCCTGCTTCCTCTTCTTTCCTTTTCTCTCTTTCATCTTTTCTTGTGCTTTCAGGTGTCCAGGGTCCTCTGCCAGTGTTCAGCAGGTGCCCTGTGAGAACTGTTCCATTTGTAGATGTATTCTTGATGCCTCTGTGGGAAGATGTGAACTCCACATGCTGCCACTCCGCCATTTTATCCTTCTCTCTCCTTCTTCTTAATGTTATTTTCCACATAATATTATGTGGAATATTTTGTGTATTCCAAAAATACACAAAACATTCTTGTATTTTTCTTGGAAGACTATGAGAATCTCATTCACAATTTTCTTCTGGTTCCTAGGAAACTGTTGCCCAAACTGTGGAAGAAGTTATTTGGGAAGAGTCACTATCTCTTTGAGGAAATGGTGAATATTCAAAAGATCTGAAAAGACAGCTTTGGTGTGTTAGGAATACCAGATCAGGAATACCATATGCTAACTCAGGGAATGGCAGGGTTTAGCTGTGACCGGAGAAAACCAGGCCTGCATAAGGTAAGAGTCTTACATCTGTGGAGAGTAGCATCAAAACAATTACCAAGATCCTGGTATTTAAAAGCCATACTCAATACTGACTGTTCTCTATCATGTAGAGATGTAAAAAACCAGCTGGCCAAAAGCACAGTTCAGACTTCTTATACACAAACCTGTGGGACCCTCAACCCAAACCAGTACTTTCTAATAGTGGACATTAACTCCATCAGTTCATACAATGCATGAGTCAGTAAATGTTGACCAAGTAAGTACCTAATGATGCACTGGGGCTAGTACCAGGATTAAATTCAGGCTTAGTTTATGGAGGGGAAGGAAGATGTGAGTAAGAAATGAGACACTGAACAATCTGGTGAAGAACCATAAATAACTCAAGGCAGTATAAAACATTATAAGGTATTAATAACAGCCAATAGATAACAGTGCTTAGTATGGGCCTGTTACTGTTCTAAGCCTTTTCCATATATTCATTTTCCTTTTTTAAAAAATTGCTTCATTGAAGTATAATTTAAATACCATAAAATGTATCCCTCTAAGTGTACAGTTTGATAAACAGTAGTAAATTTACATAGCCAGTTTTTAATGTTTTTGTCATGCGTTTGCTTTTGTCATTCAATTTTAAAGTATTTCATCACTCCAAAAGGTTTCCTTATACCCATTTATAGTCAGTCTCTTCTCTCTGACTGTTCTGCTCATATCCCCTTCCAGCTCTATCTCTATAATTTTGCCACTTCTAAACATTACTTATGTTTATCCTCATAAAAACCCTTTGTGACATATACTATTTCTTAATATCTAGTTACAGATGGTGAAAACAAACTGTAGGGGACTTAAATGAACCACCCAAGGTAACAAAGCTAGTAAGTGACCAGCATTTGATCCTAGAGTTTTCACCATTATGCTATATTGCTGAGAAATATAATATGAAAAGTCTGAGGAATTACGAAGTGGGAGAGATCATATCCAGCTTCAGGGTTAGAGAAGATGTGATGCAGGAGGTGGAATTTTGAAAGAAAGGAACAGAGAGCATAGAGTTCACAAAAGCATTAAATTAAAAAACCTTATAGCTAAATATTTAATAAATTCAGGAAATAGTTCTTGAGCATCACTATGTCCTTTGCTAATCACTTTAAATAACTTCACCTGCATTATTTTATTAATCTTTATAGCAGTTAGTAAATTATGTTATTGTCCTCATCTTATACATAAAGAAGTGGATACTGTGAAAAGGGCAAGCAGCCTGTCCAATATCACACAGGGCTGGTCAGAACAAGGCTGGGCTCTGAATGCAGTTAAGGTTGATTTGATTCTGAATTGCAAACTCTTAGACACCGTGTTAGTTGGGCTCAAAAATAAAACAAAGCAGCAACAACAATTTAAAAAAATCCACACTGGTCTGTGGAGAGATTATTCTTGTATCAGAGCTTAGAACAGAATGGAACAGAGAGAATGGAGGCAGGAAAGGCAGTTCACCATGACTACAACTACTGGGTGTGATCCTGGGTGACGGAAGGGAAGACATGGAATTTGGAAAATTGGCACCGGTGAACCTATTTGCAGGGCAGAAATAGAGACACAGACGTAGAGAATGCACTTGCGGACACAGTGGGGAAGGAGAGGGTAGGATGGACTGAGCGAGCAGCACTGACCTACATACACTGCCATGAGTGAAACAGATAGTGGGAAGCTGCTGAATAACACAGGGGCCCACCCGGGTGCTCCGTGACAACCAAGATGGCTGGGACGGGTTGGGGTGGGAAGCTGCTGAATAACAGAGCGGGCCCACCTGGGTGCTCCGTGACAACCAAGATGGCTGGGACGGGTAGGGGTGGGAAGCTGCTGAATAACACAGGGGGCCCAGCCGGGTGCTCCGTGACAACCAAGATGGCTGGGACGGGTGGTGGGGGTGGGAGGGAGGCTCAACAGGGAGGGAGTATACACACACACACACACACACACACACACACACACACACACACACACATGCACTTAAAGCTGATTAGTGCTGTTGTATGGCCGAAACCAACACAACATTGAAAAGCAATTATCCTCCAATTAAAAAAAACACAACACACTTACAATGAACATCAGAGCTTAGCCTGGCCTAGCTTAAGTGTGCTCACAACATTGACATTAGCCTATAGCTGGGGAATATCTAAAACAAAGTCTATTTTATGATAAAGTGTTGAATATCTAAAAAAAGAATAATAATAATAGGAAGAGAAACAACTGGGAGGGATTTGTGGCTGAGGCGAGGGGGAAGAAGAAGTGCCTGGTAGTAATAAGAGAAATATCTTGTTAGTCACTATTACACAAAACTTGAACATTAGTCTTTTTATTCTCTGCTTTGATACTTCTTGCAAAAACTTGGTTGAGACAATTGATATTTGATGGGAAAAATTTTTTAACGAAATTTTAATTGAGTACAGAGACTTCTATATTCTTCATAAATACACAGAATTATGAGGAATCCTTCATAATTGCAGGCACAATAATGTATGTATATATGCTCATTCATTTTTCTAGGTCAAGGGACCATAGTTTTCATTAAATTCTGAGAGAGACTCCAAAAAGTTAAGAATGATTGCTCTAAGGCATAGGGCAAATTTACCTCTTTTTATTAATTCTTTAAGCTCTATTCCTTATTAAGTTTACATAAAGCTATATATCAGCTTTTAATATTTATTCCTTCTATAAAATTTAATATTAAGTATACCAACAATTACATATAGTTAATGCATATTCATAGAATGACATCTCTCTCTCTTAACACACACACACAATGTACACATTTTAAAAACAAAAGTGCTGTCAAGACTATCATCCATTAGGCTGATACTTTTCACATATAAAGGCATATGTTTATACATATGTAAATATATGTGAATATATTTATGTAAATAAACACACATATATCTTTGCATACACAGATGGAATTGAATATACTGGATCATATCCTGTTTATTCAGAGCTGGGGATATGTCTGCTCATCCATCAATCAACATCTTATGATAAGAGAACTTCTTTGAGTTCAATGTTTAAGAAAAATCCATTTCTGGGCCTTTGTTTCATTTTGCATTTTTAAAATAGCTGAGCTATATTATAGTTTTAGTATAGTTTAAAGAATAAACATTAAAGAAAACACCAACGTAAGCCCTTTCTAGATCAAGAAAAAGCACTGGCGGCATGCCACCTGGAAGCATCACCAATACACATATCTGATTACAATCTCTTTTTGCCTCCAAGAGCCAGCCACTAGTCTTTTAATTATTACCTTTCTTCTTTATAGGTTTACCACTTTAGGTATGCATCCCAGAATGGCTTAGTTTTGATGCTTTAAAACTTTATACAAAGAGAAATACATATATATATTCTTTTTGAGACTTCTTTTGCTCAACATTATGTCTGTGAGATGAGTCTGTGTTGATGGTTTACATACCTGCAGTCTGTTTCCTTTGCTATATGGTATTCCATTGCATGCATTTATGACTTCTTATCTCCTTTGCGACTAATGGGCATTTGGAGTGTTTCTGGTTTGGGGCTATTCTGAAGAACGCTGCTGTGACAGAGGCTGCTAGTTATCCACCACAATGCACACAGCTAGACTACATTCCCTGCTCTCCCTTGTAACTAGGTATGGTTACATGGAAAACTAGTGGACACTGTTGGTGCCATTTCAGGCCTATTAAAAATCTTGAAACCTCTCATATGTAGTTTTTCATACCCCTACTCCTCCTTGTTGACTTTCTATGGTGGGGCCAACAGTTTCTTACACAAACTCTTTTAGGAAACAAAGGGAGAAAAGACTTTCTGACTTATTTAAAAAGAAAATTGTGGTAAAAAACATATTTACCATTTTAATGTGTAAAATTAGGGGCTTCCCAGGTGGCGCTAAGTGGTAAAAAACCTCCCTGCCAAAGCAGGAGACACAAGAGATGCGGGTTTGATCCTTGGGTTGCGAGGATCCCCTGGAGAAGGGCATGACAACCCACTTCAGTATTCTTGCCTGGAGAATCCCATGGACAGAGGAGCCTGGTGGGCTACAGTCCATGGGGTCACAAAGAGTCAGACACAACATAAGCGACTTAGCATGCATGCATGCAATGTGTACAATTCACTGGCATTAGGTGCATTATAATGAATGTTGTGTAACCATTGCAATGCACTAGTTCCACAACTTTTCACTACTATAAATGGAAACCCTGTACCAAGTAAGCAGTCATTCTCCATTTTCCCTTCCCCCACAGCCCCTGTGAACCACTTAATGTCCTTTGTCTATTTTGGGTAGTTATATAAATAGAATCATACAACATGATTCCATCAACATGGTCTTTTGTGTCTGACTACCTTCAGTGAGCACGATGTCACTGAGGTGTATCTACACTGTAGCATGGATAAGAAGTTTATTCCTTCCTACGGTTAAATTATATTCTACTGTATGGATTTTTTACATTTTGTTTCATCTGTTCATGGACATTTGGGTTCTTCCCACCTTTTGCATATTATGAATAGAGTTGTTATGATAACGTGTGTAAGATTTGCTTGAAAGCATTTGAGTGGAACTGACAAGTTTTGTGGTAATTCTGTGTTCATGTATTGAGGAATTATCAAAGTGTTTTCTACAATGCTCCTCAATTTTAAAGTCCCACAGCTTTCTTATCCATTCATCTGCTGATGGACATCTAGGTTGTTTCCATGTCCTGGCTATTATAAACAGTGCTGCGATGAACATTGGGGTACATGTGTCTCTTTCAATTCTGGTTTCCTCGGTGTGTATGCCCAGCAGTGGGATTGCTGGGTCATAAGGTAGTTCTATTTGCAATTTTTTAAGGAATCTCCACACTATTCTCCATAGTGGCTGTACTAGTTTGCATTCCCACCAACAGTGTAGGAGGGTTCCCTTTTCTTCACACCCTCTCCAGCATTTATTGCTTGCAGATTTTTGGATCGCAGCCATTCTGACTGGTGTGAAGTGGTACCTCATTGCGGTTTTGATTTGCATTTCTCTGATAATGAGTGATGTTGAGCATCTTTTCATGTGTTTGTTAGCCATCCGTATGTCTTCTTTGGAGAAATGTCTATTTAGTTCTTTGGCCCATTTTTTGATTGGGTCATTTATTTTTCTGGAATTGAGCTGCATAAGTTGCTTGTATATTTTTGAGATTAGTTGTTTGTCAGTTGCTTCATTTGCTATTATTTTCTCCCATTCAGAAGGCTGTCTTTTCACCTTGCTTATATTTTCCTTTGTTGTGCAGAAGCTTTTAATTTTAATTAGATCCCATTTGTTTATTTTTGCTTTTATTTCCAATATTCTGGGAGGTGGATCATAGAGGATCCTGCTGTGATTTATGTCTGAGAGTGTTTTGCCTATGTTCTCCTCTAGGAGTTTTATAGTTTCTGGTCTTACATTTAGATCTTTAATCCATTTTGAGTTTATTTTTGTGTGCGGTGTTAGAAAGTGATCAGATGAATGGATAAGAAAGCTGTGGTACATATACACAATGGAGTATTACTCAGCCGTTAAAAAGAATTCATTTGAATCAGTTCTGATGAGATGGATGAAACTGGAGCCGATTATACAGAGTGAAGTAAGCCAGAAAGAAAAACACCAATACAGTATACTAACACATATATATGGAATTTAGAAAGATGGCAATGACGACCCTGTATGCAAGACAGGAAAAAAGACACAGCTGTGGATAACGGACTTTTGGACTCAGAGGGAGAGGGAGAGGGTGGGATGATTTGGGAGAATGGCATTCTATCATGTATACTATCATGTAAGAATTGAATCGCCAGTCTATGTCTGATGCAGGATACAGCATGCTTGGGGCTGGTGCATGGGGATGACCCACAGAGATGTTATGGGGAGGGAGGTGGGAGGGGGGTTCATGTTTGGGAACACATGTAAGAATTAAAGATTTTAAAATTTAAAAAAAAAAATTTTAAAGTCCCAGCAGCGATGTACGAGGGTTCTGATTTCTCTACATGTTCTCTAACTTTTCTTTTTCTTGCCATGCGTAGAAAATACATTTATTATTTTAATTTTGGGGGCATCCTGGGTATCTCGGCTGGTAAAGAATCCACCTGCAATGCAGAAGACCCCAGTTTGATCCCTGGGTCAGGAAGTTGCCCTGGAGGAGGGATTGGTTGCCCACTCTTGTATTCTTGGGCCTCCCTAGTGGCTCAGATGGTGAAGAATCCACCTGCAATGCAGGAAACCTAGGTTCAGTCCCTGGGTTGGGAAGAGGGCATGGCAACCCACTCCAGTATTCTTGCCTGGAGGAGCCTGGAGGGCTACTCTCCATGGGGTTGCAAAGAGTTAGAAATGACTGAGTGACTGAACGCACAGCACATTTTAATTTTTGATTTCTTGACTATTCTTTTTATTGGAGTACAGTTGTTCCACCCTGCTGTGTCAGTTTCTGCTGTACAGCAAAGTGAATCAGCCATGTGTATACATATATTTGGTGCTTCCTTGGTGGCTCAGATGGTAAAGAATCTGCCTGCAATGGAGGAGACCCAGGTTCAATCCCTGGGTTGGAAAGATCCCTTGGAGAAAGGAATGGCTATCCACTCCAGTATTCTTGCCTGGAGAATTCCATGGACAGAGAAGCCTGGTGGGCTATGGGGTTCAGTCTATGGGGTTGCAAAGAGTTGGAGATGACCGAGCAACAAACACTTTTCACTTTTCTTATCTAAATGGCCTTTTTTGGGTTGCCTTCCCATTTGGGTCACCAGCGAGCACTGAGTAGAGTTCCCTGTGTTGCACAGTAGGTTCTCATTAGGTATCTATTTTACACATAGTAATGTATATATGTAAGTTCCAATCTCCCAATTCATCCCACCCATCTCCTTTCCCCCTTGGTATCCATACATTAGTTCTCTATGTCTGTGTCTCTAATTCTGCTTTGCAAATAAGATCACCTTTATCATTTTTCTAGATTATATATATATATAACTATACAATATTTTTTTCTTTCTGACTTACATCACTCTGTATGACAATCTCTAGGTCAATCCATGTTTCCGCAAATGACACAACTGCATTCCTTTTTATGGATGAGTAATATTTCATTATATGTATGTATCACATATTCTTTTTCTTTTTCTTTTTAAACTAGAGAGTAATTCGGAGAAGGCAATGGCAACCCACTCCAGTACTCTTGCCTGGAAAACCCCATGGGCAGAGGAGCCTGGTAGGCTGCAGTCCATGGGGTCGCGAAGAGTCGGACACGACTGAGCGACTTCCCTTTCACTTTTCACTTTCCTGCACTGGAGAAGCAAACGGCAACCCACTCCAGTGTTCTTGCCTGGAGAATCCCAGGGACAGCGGAGCCTGGTGGGCTGCCGTCTATGGGGTCGCACAGAGTCAGACACGACTGAAGCGACTTAGCAGCAGCAGCAGCAGACAGTAATTTCTCCACAATGCTGTATTGGTTTCTGCTGCACCACAACATGTATCAGCCATAAGCATATATGTACGTATAGATACATATATCCCTTCCCTCTTGAACCTCTCCTCCCCCAATTCCACCCCTCTAGGGCATCACAGAGTGCCAGGCTGGCTGAGCTCCCTGTGCCACACAGCAGCTTCCCATCCACTCCACACATGGCAGTGTACAATGTCAATGCTATTCTCTCGACCTGTCCCACCCTCTCCTTCCCCCACTGTGTTCGGAAGACTCTCCTCTACGCCTGTATCTCTATTCCTGTCCTGAAGTATGTTCATCAGTACCACTTTTCCAGATTCCATATACATGGATTAACATACAATATTTGTTTTTCTCTTTGGTTCACCCACCTCATTTCAACAGACTCATATTTGTTCTTTTTTATGGCTGAGTAACATTCTATTGTGTATATATATATATATATATATATATATATATATATATATATATATATGTATAGATAGATAGATATACCTCAACTTCTTTATCTATTCATCTGTTGATGGACATCTAGATTCCTTCCATGTCCTGGTTATTGTAAATAGTGCTTCAGTGAACACTGGGGTACATGGGCCTTTTTCAATTATGGTTTTCTCAGGGCATATGCCCAGTAGTGGGATTGCTGGGTCATATGGTAGCTTTATTCCTAGTTTCTAAAAGTAATCTCCATACTGTTCTCCATATTGGTTGTATCAATTTACATTTCCACCAACAGTGCAAGAGAGTTCCCTTTTCACCACACCTTCTCCAGCATTTATAGTTTGTAGAATTTTGATAACGGCACTGAAACATGCATACTATCATGTAAGAAACGAATCACCAGTCTAGGTTCGATACAGGATACAGGATGCTTGGGGCTGGTGCACTGGGATGACCCAGAGAGATGATATGGGGAGGGTGGTGGGAGCGGGGTTCAGGATTGGGAACTCATGTACACCCGTGGCGGATTCATGTCAATGTATGGCAAAACAATTGTAAAGTAAAAAAAATAAATAAAAAATAAAGAGAAAAAAAAAAAGGTCATTCTGACTGGTGGGAGTTACTACCTCATTGCAATTTTTATTTGCATTTCTCTAATAATGAGCGGTGTTGAGCATCTTTTCATGTATTTATTGGCCATATGTATGTCTTTGGAGAAATGTCTGTTTGGGTCTTCTGCCCATTTTTTGATTGGGTTGCTTGTTTTTCTGGTATTGATCTGGCTTATATATTCTGGAAATTAATCCTTTATCAGTTGCTTCATCTGTGATTATTTTCTCCCATTCTGAGTGCTGCCTTTTCATCTTGCTTACAGTTTTCTTTGCTGTGCAAAAGCTTTTAAGTTTAATTAGGCCCCATTTGCTTATTTATTTTTTTTAATTTCCATTACTTTGGGAGGTGGGTCAAAGAGGATCTTTCTGCAATTGATGTCAAAGAGCGTACTGCCTAACTTATCCTAGAAGAGTTTTACAGTTTCTGACCTTACATTTAGGTCTTTAATCCATTTTGAGATTATTTTTGTGTATGATGTTAGGAAGTGTTCTAATTTCACTCTGTTACATGTAGCTGTCCAGTTTCTCAGCACTTATTGAAGAGGTTGTCTTTTCTGCATTGTATATTTGTGTTTCCTTTATTTAAGATAAGGTACCCATAGGTGTGTGGGTTTATCTCTGGGATTTCTATCTTGTTCCACTTGATCTATACTTTTGCTTTTGTGCTAGTTCCATACTGTCTTGATGACTGTACTTTGTAATACAGTCTGAAATCAGGAAGATTGATTTCTCCAGCTCTGTTTTTCTTTCTCAAGATGGCTTTGGCTATTTGGGGTCTTTTGTGATTCCATACAAATTGTAAACTTTTTGGTTCAAGTTCTGAGAAAAATGCCATTGATAATTTGATAGGGATTGTGCTGAATCTGTAGATTGCTTTGGGTAGCACAGTCATTTCCACAATATTGATTCTTCCAATCCAGTAATATGGTATATCTCTCTATCTATTTGTGTCATTCTTGATTTCATTGATCAGTGTCTTATAGTTTTCTGCATACAGGTGTTTTGTCTCCTTAGGTAGTTTTATTCCAAGGTATTTTATTCTTTTTGTTGCAGTGGTGAACAGGATTGTTTCCTTATTTTCTCTTTCTGATTTTTCATTTTTAGTATATAGGAATGCAAGGGATTTCTGTATATTAACTTCATATACAGACTTAACTAAATTCATTGATTTGTTGTTATTGTTGTTCAGTCGCTAACTCGTGTCTGGCTTTTTATGATCCCATGGACTGCAGTATGCCAGAGTCCCCTGTCCTTCATTATCTCCCAGAGTTTGCTCAGATTCATGTCCCCTGAGTCAGTGATGCTATCTGATTATCTTATCCTCTGTTGCCTGCATCTCCTTTTGCCTACAATCTTTCCCAGCATCAGGGTCTTTTCCAACAAGTTGGTTCTTTGCACTAGCTGGGCAAAGTATTGGAGCTCTAGCTTCAGCACCAGTCCGTCCAATGAATATTCAGGGTTGATTTCCTTTAGGATCGACTGGTTTGATCTCCTTGCAGTCCAAGGGACTCTCAATAGTCTTGACCAGCACCACACTTCAAAAGCATCAATTCATTGGTACTCAACTTTCTTTATGGTCCAACTCTCATATCTGTACATGACTACTGGACAAAGCACAGCTTTGACTATTTGGATCTTTGTTGGAAAAGTGATGTCTTTGCTTTTTAATAGGCTGTCCAGGTTTTTCATAGCTTTTTTCCCAAGGAGCAAGTGTCTTAACTTCATGGCTGCAGTCACCATCTGCAGTGATTTTGGAGCCCAAGAAAATATAATCTGTCACTGCTTTCACTGTTTCCCCTTCAATTTGCCATGAAGTGATGGGACCAGATGCCATGATTGTAGTGTTTTAAATGTTGAGTTTTAAGCCAGCTTTTTCATTCTCCTCTTTCACCTTCATCAAGAGGCTCTTTAGTTCCTCTTCTCTTTCTGCCTTTAGAGTGGTATCTGTATATCTGAGGTTGCTGATATTTATCCTGGCAATCTTGATTCCAGCTGAGCTTTATCTAGTCTGGCATTTTGTATGCTGTACTCTGCATATAAGCTGTATAAACAGGGTGACAATACATAGCCTGGTTGTACTCCTTTCCTAACTTTGAGCCAGTCTGTTGTTCCATGTCCAATTCTGTTGCTTCTTTACCTGCATACAGGTTTCTCAAGAGAGTTCAAGTAGTCTGGTATTCCCATATCTTTAAGAATTTTTCACAGTTTGTTGTGATCCACACAGTCAAAGGCTTTAGCATAGTCAAAAAGCAGAAGTAGATGTTTTTCTGGAATTCCCTTGCTTTTTCTATGATCCAATGGATGTTGGCAATTTGATCTCTTGCAACTTTTCAGTGTACAAGTCTTGCAATCTTGGTTAAATTTATTGCTAGGTATTTTATTGTTTTGATGCTGTTATAAAGGGAATTGTTTTCTTACTCCTTTTCAGTAGTTCATTACTAGTATATACAAATACAACAGATTTTTGTGCTAAATTCTATTCTGAAACTCTGTTAAATTCATTTATTAGCTCTAACAGCTTTGGCGCAATTAGTTCCAGCAGTTTTTTCTCTTTTTTTTTGCATTCTCTAGGATATTCTCTATGTAAAACCATGTCATCTGCTAATGCAGTTTTAATTCTTCCTTTCCAATTTGAGTATGTTTTGTTTCTTTTTCTTACCTAATTTTTCTGTCTATGCCTTCTTAAAAAATAGAAAACTTCCAGTAACATGTTGAACAGAAGTGGCAAAAGTGGGAATATTTGCCTTGTTCTTGATCTTAGAGGGAAGTCTTTCACGACTGAATACGACATTAGTTGTGGGCTTTTCATAGATGTCCCTCATTATGTTGAAGAAGTTTCCTTCTACTCCTATTTTATTATTGTTTTTATCATGGAGTGTCAGATTTTGTCAAATGATTTTTCTCTGTTAACATGATCATATTTTTTATTTTTATTAATATGGTATTTTTATTATGAAATACTTTTAATACGATAAACCACCTGTATGATGAATTTCTGGGCTAAATCCTATTTGATCACGATATATAATTCTTTTAATATGGTGCTGCAATCAGTTTGCTATTGTTGAGGATATTTTCATCCATATTCACAATGGATTTTGGTCTATAGTTCTCTTGTGATGTCTTTGACTTTGTTTTCAGAATAATGCTGATAAAATGATTCACTCATTTTAATGAGTGAATAAGTATCCCTTCTTCTGCTATATTTTTGGGAAGAGTGGATTTGTCTTAATTCTTCTCTACTATTTGATACAATTCAGCAGTGAAGCCATCCAATTTTGAGCTTGCTTTTGTTGGGAGCTTTGTGATTACTGGTTTAATCTATTTGCTAACAGGTTTATTCAGATGTTTTACATTTCTTAAGTCAGTTTTGGTACTTTGTGTATTTTTAGGAATGTGTCCATTTCACCTAGGTGTGTTGGCTTTTAGTTGTCTATTGTTTGTCTCAACTGTTATTTTTTACCCCAGGTGGCAGTGGTGTTTTCATTTGGCTTTCAATGTTTTCAAGGAATGTCCTACATACAGCTGCTTCTCTGTCTTGAAAAAGTTTACACGTAGGAAAAACAAAGGCGATCTCCATGTATCAGCCCTTTGGGAAATCCACAGACAGGATGAAACAGATAAACACAACTCCTTGAGAATAAGGTCTGCTTCCTCTGGGACCAGGTACTCACACCTGGAACTCGGCTGTCATATGTAAGACTGCTGCTACGCTGTAGAGAGGAGTAGGGTGAGGATAAATTAAAACTTTTAAAGTTCTCCTACCATGGTTCAGTGGCCTTTTTCCCAGTTAAGCATTTGCTTGGTTTCCATAAATCATTCACCATTTTCCAGAGCTTTGGTAATGTGGGTTCTGACAGTATGTGCCAGGTATTTCAGTGTTTCTGTGGAGGGACAAGCTCCTGGAAGTCCCTATGCTGCCATCTTGCTGACATGCTCCTGACTCATTCATGATGCTAGCATAACTCTAATACCAAAACCTGACAAGGTCATTACCAAAAAAAAAAAAGGACGTTATGCACCAGTATCTCCCAATCAGTGTAATTCATCAAGTTAACAGAATAAAGAGGAAAACACAAGATCATCTCAATAGGTGCAGAAAAAAAAAGATTTGATGAAATTCAACACTTATTACCATAAAGGCTCTCAGCAAATGAGGAGGAAACTTTCTTAACCTGGGAAAGGGCATTTACAGAAAGCCTACATTTAAATCGTACTTAATGGTGAAGGACAGTCTGCCTTCCCTGTGACACTGGGAACAAGGTATCAAGTCCACTTTTACCATTTCATCGTACGTTGTTAATAGAATCCTAGAGAGTACAGTGAAATAAGAAGTAAAAGGCATAAAAAGACTGGAAAGAGCAACTGTTATGGACTGAATTCTGCTTCCAGCCCCACCCCACCCCACCGCCCTCAGCAATTCAAATACAGAAGTCCTAAGCCCCAGTACAGCTCAGAATGCAACTATATTTGAAGACAGGGCCTTTAAAGAGGTATGTGCTATGTGCTTAGTCTCTCAGTCATGTCTGACTCTTTGTGACCCCATGGACTGTAGCTCGCCAAGCTCCTCTGTCCATGGGGATTCTCCAGGCAAGAATACTGGAGTGGGTTGCCATGCCCTCCTCCAGGGGATCTTCCCAACCCAGGGATCGAACCCAGGTCTCCCACATTGCAGATGGATTCTTTACCCTCTGAGCCACCAGAGAAGCCCTTTTAAACAGGTAATGAAGGTCAAATGAAGTTATATGGGTGGGCCATAATCCAGTAAGACTCTGTTCTTATAAGAAAAGGGAGACACACCAAGGATGCACATTCACAGCAAACAGGGCATGTGAGGACACACTGAGAAGGCAGCCACGTGCAAATCAAGGAGAGAGGGCTCACGGGGAATGACTGGAAAGGAACACAAGGAAGCTTTCATGAATAATGGAAATGCGCTATTTCTTAACCATGTGGGTATATAGAAGTGTCAAGGTTTATCAAACTGTACTCTTCAGTCCTATGCAATTTTATTGTATAAAAATTAAATCTCAATTAGAATAAAAGAAACGGAAGAAAAACCCATAGTATTCTCGGCTTTCAAGCAGTGCTTTTTAAGACCCCTACTTCACTGACATCTCTGATATTACCAATCAATCAACATAAGGGCTTTGAAGGGACCAGCGTGTACACTTCTTAAACCACTAAATCATTGTAGGCACTGAGGTCAAAGATCTCATTGATTACATCCTTGTTGTGGAAAAATAGGGCAAGGACACAGAAAAGAAAACTAATACATATACAGTTGACCTTTGAACAACGTGGGGGTTAATCCAAGTATAGCTTAGAGGTGGCCCTCCGTACAGGCAGTTCTTCCACATTTACAGATTCAATCAACCAAAGACTGTGTAGAATTGCAGTATTTACTACTGAAAGGATTCCACACGTAAGGGGATTCTGGCAGCTCAACGGTGAGTAGTTTAAGAGTCAACTGTAATATGTTAATTCATTAAACAAATACATTATGAGCACTACCATGTGTTAAGCAACATTCAAGGAGACGTGGAAACAATGGTGAACATAAGGAGTGCTTATATTCTCTTGGGAAAAGACACAAAACATACATGCTAAGTAAGTAAATTATGTAGTATTTTGAGATACTTCTATTGCAGAGGATAGGCAATGTAGAGCCTCTGGCTTAAGAGACTATTCAATACATAGCAACTTCATCTCTGAATGTTGGTCTCTTGCAATTGAATTTCTTTTCTGAGTGGGCTAGGCAGGATGATTTAATATATGTGGTGAGGTTTATTCATAGCTCTGCAGTATGCTTGTCTTCTGTGTTCTGATGATCAAAGTATCAAGTTTTAACAAATCTGTTACCTCAGACTATTGGGAACCAGGAGTAAGATATTATGGCATTCTTTCTAATGATTAGACATATAATAATAATGCTAATAATAAAAGAAACAGAAATAAATGCTCCTTAGGGGCAAGATGGAAATTGTTTCTGTACTTTAGATAATCCCACTTACTTATTTTTTAAAATAAGGACCTCTATATTAATCTAACATGGATTGCAAAGAACACAGATCATTGCAAGCCAGGGCTTACTTAGAGGGAGAACTAGGAACTTCAGAGATTATTCTTCACTTGGGATTATTCCTTCACTTCCAGTAAAAGAAAACTGTGTTTAGGAGTCTCTCAGGGAGTCTCAACCAGTGACAGCTGTTGTATATTATGTAAACTAGAAAACTTGAGAGACAAAATGCAGGGCATGGTCAATATCATCAGGTAAATTCAACTTACTCTAGGTTCAGTTCAGTTCAGTTGCTCAGTCCTGTCCAACTCTTTGCAACCCCATGGAATGTAGCACACCAGGCCTCCCTGTCTATCATCAACTCTCAGAGTTTGCTCAAACTCATGACCATTGAGTCAGTGATGCCATCCAACCATCTCATCCTCTGTTGTCCCCTTCTCTTCCTGCCTTAAATCTTTCCCAGCATCAGGGTCTTTTCCAAGGAGTCAGTTCTTTGCATCAGGTGGCCAAAGTATTGGAGATTCAGCCTCAGCATCAGTCCTTCCAACAAACATTCAAGACTGATTTCCTTTAGGATGGACTGGTTGGGTCTTCTTGCAGTCCAAGGGCCTCTCAAGAGTCTTTCCCAACACCACAGTTCAAAAGCATCAATTCTTTGGCACTCAGCTTTCTTTATAGTCCAAGTCTCACATCTGTACATGACTACTGGAAAAACCATAGCTGTGACTAGATGGATCTTTGTTGGCAAAGTAATGTCTCTGATTTTAAATATGTCGTCCAGGTTTGTCACATCTTTTCTTCCAAGGAGCAAGTATCTTTTTTTTTTTTTTTAATTTTTATTTTTACTTTATTTTGCTTTATAATACTATATTGGTTTTGCCATACACTGACATGAATCAGCCACGGGTGTACATCTGTGTACAAGTTCCCAATCCTGAACCCCCCTCCCACCTCCCACCCCATATCATCCCTCTGGGTCATCCCCGTGCACCAGCCCCAAGCATCCTGTATCCTGTATTGAACATAGACTGGTGATTCATTTCTTACATGATAGTATACATGTTTCAATGCGATTCTCCCAAATCATCCCACCCTCTCCCTCTCCCACAGAGTCCAAAAGTCCGTTCTATACATCTGTGTCTCTTTTGCTGTCTTGCATACAGGGTTATCATTACCATCTTTCTAAATTCCATATATATGTGTTAGTATACTGTATTGGTGTTTTTCTTTCTGGCTTACTTCACTCTGTATAATTGGCTCCAGTTTCATCCACCTCATTAGAACTGATTCAAATGTATTCTTTTTAATGGCTGAGTAATACTCCATTGTGTGTATGTACCACAGCTTTCTTATCCATTCATCTGCTGATGGACATCTAGGTTGCTTCCATGTCCTGGCTATTATAAACAGTGCTGTGATGAACATTGGGGTACACGTGTCTCTTTCAATTCTGGTGTGTATGCCCAGCAGTGGGATTGCTGGGTCATAAGGCAATTTTATTTGCAATTTTTTAAGGAATCTCCACACTGTTCTCCATAGTGGCTGTACTAGTTTGCATTCCCACCAATAGTGTAAGAGGGTTCCCTTTTCTCCACCCCCTCTCCAGCATTTATTGCTTGCAGACTTCTGGATTGCAGCCATTCTGACTGGTGTGAAATGTGCCTCACTGTGGTCTTGACTTGCATTTCTCGGATAATGAGTGATGTTGAGCATCTTTTCATGTTGCACAGGTTTGTCACATCTTTTCCTCCAAGGAGCAAGCATCTTTTAATTTCACGGCTGCAGTCACCATCTGCAGTGATTTTGGAGCCTGCCAAAAATAAAGTCTGTCACTGTTTCCATTGTTTCCCATCTATTTGCCATGAAGTAAGTGAGGGGACTGGACAGCATGATCTTAGGTTTTTGAATGCTGAGTTTTAAGCCAGCTTTTTCACTCTCCTCTTTCACCTTCATCAAGAGGCTTTTTAGTTTCTCTTTACTTTCTGCCATGAGGGTGGTGTCTGTCATCTGCATATCTGAGGATACTGATATTCCTCCTGGCAATCTTGATTTCAGCTTGTCTTCATCCAGCCCAGCATTTCGCATGATGTACTCTACATATGCGTTAAATAAGCAGGGTGACAAAATACAGCCTTGATGTACTCCTTTCCCAATTCTGAGCCAGTCCATCGTTTAATGTCTGGTTCTAACTGTTGCTTCTTGACCTGCATACCAACTTCTCAGGAGGTAGGTAAGGTGTGCTGGTATTCCCATCTCTTGAAGAATTTTCCACAGTTGGTTGTGATCTACACAGTTAAAGGGTTTGGTGTAATCAATAAAGCAGAAGTAGATGTTTTTCTGGTATTCTCCTGATTTTTCAAACTGCCAGAACTGAGTCTGAGTGTCTCCTGTGGAGGTATGGGTCAATAGTGGCCTGCCGCAGGGACAGGGGCTCTGGGTGCAGCTACCTGGGTCACACAGCCTGTGGCATAAGCCCTCTTGGAGGAGGTGGCCATTAACCCCACCATAGAGCCACCAAGCAGACAACCCACAAACTACAGAACAATTATGCCAAAGAAATTCTTGTACTATTAAGGAAGTTCTAGGACCCACAACAGATTTCTCAACCTGCGGATCTGGCAAAGGGACTGAGAACCTCCAGGGAATTTGACTTTGGAGGCCAGTGGGATTTGATTACAGAACTTACACAGGACTGGGGAAACAGACTCTTGGAGGGCACAAACAAAACCTTGTGCACAGCAGGACCAGCAGAAAGGAGCAGCGACCCCATAAGAGACTAAATGAGACTTGCCTGTGAGTGTCCAGGAGTCTCTGGGGGAGGCATGGGTCAGTGGTGGCCTGCTGCAGGGTCAGGGGCACTGAGTGAGGCAGTGGGTACATGGGAGTTTGGAAGGAGGGTGCCATTATCTTCATTACCTCCACCATAGTTTGGTCTCAGGTCAAACAGGGAGGGAACACAGCTCTGCCCATCAACAGAAAATTGGATTAAAGATTTAGAACAAGACCCATTAGAACAAGACCCAGTTTCCTCCAGTCAGTCTCTCCCAATAGGAAGCGTCCATAAGCCTCTTATCCATATCAGTTAGAGGACATACAGAATGTAAACCACAGTCGCTCTACATTCAGTCTTTCTCAAACTCTCTCAAAGTGTTAAGGGGAGTGAGAAACTGATGACAGAGAAACAAACAGGAGCTAGCTCTAAGTGTAGTACTGGGCTTTGGGATGGCTTTCCAGCCTGACTCAGGAATGAGAATCAGTGATTGTTCAGGAAGGAGAGGGTCTAGGCAAGCTAGGAAAGAATAAAAACACTGCTCAGTAGGGAGGAAAAAAGAAGAATGAAGAGTGGGTATTTTTAAATTTATGATTTTGGCTTAAAAGTTCTTTTTCTTAAATTATCATTTTTTTTAAAGTGGAAGATAATTGCTTTACAATATTGTGTTGGCCTCTGCCAGCTTAAAAGTTCTTGATTCAAGTTTGGATTTTCCTTAGTAAGTCTCCTTGTTCCACAGAGCTCAATAAAGGCAACTAAGAACATTCCAAGCATTGATGATTGAAAAACAATTTACATCTCAAGCATAATTCTGACAATACTGTACTGTACTGGTATTTTCACAATCACAAGGTTATTTCTTGAGATAAGAATCAGGCCTTTTTTTTTTTTTAATGTGTTTGGTATTAATAAAGTTGACAGAATGGTGAGGCAGATAGAAGAGGTAAGGGAGTAAGAGACTGATAATAAAGATTAATGGTCCTGCAGTAAATGTCCTATGTAGTACTTAATGATTAAAGGACAACAAAAGTAACAAAGGATATGAAACAGAAGAATAACATGTTTAAAAATTCAGACATGCTAAAGCGGGGAAAGCAATTAAGGAGATGCTAAACCAAGCAGTATAACTTAGGCAATTAGTGTTAGGTCATTGGCCTTATGCTAAACGGGGTGTCTGATCCTGCTACAGCACACCTTGGGAAAGTCTGTCTCTCACTGCAAATGCCAGTGCAATAACCTTGCCCTGTACTGTGATCTGTGTGTACCACCAGCCCTGCAACGGGCAGAACAGCTCCAAGAGGCAACTTCAGCTCCTCAGTGATCAGCTATACCATCATTTTGCTTTTCTCTCCATATTAGAATAAAAGAAGGGAAAAATACAAGAC
Organism: Capricornis sumatraensis; assembly: GCF_032405125.1. NCBI lineage: Eukaryota > Metazoa > Chordata > Mammalia > Artiodactyla > Bovidae > Capricornis > Capricornis sumatraensis. The sequence continues at coordinate 22,678,289 of NC_091089.1, forward strand.
AGCATTTCTTGCGAGTAGAAGAAAAAGTTAATAATTGCTGTGAATACCTTGAAGCAGAATACTTTTAAAAAGATGAAAATTTTTCTATTTTTCTCACTATAATGCAATAAATCCTCCCCCACGACCCCTCAAAAAAGGGGGAAGGAAAAAAAAGAGTAATGAAAAAAATAAAAGCATGAGTGTACTGTGCCTGGAAAACTGCAGAATCGTAACAGCTTTTTCTTGGTTAAATTGATTGGTCTAGTAACATTATAAAATGACTATTAGGATTCATTGTGCACAACAGAAAGTGCTGAAATGTCAGCAGACTACACAGCAAAAAGTTATGGGTTCTGAATCCCGTTAGTCAAAAATGATTTTGTTTCAAATTAGAAATTGATTTTTTTTTTTGGTGGGGGGGCGGTACGGCACAAGCCCTTTGTAGACTTCCGGCTTCTGTAGCTGGGCCTGGGAGAGATTAACCTCCACAGCAGGGCTGGCCTGATGACACCTTTCTCAAAGTGCCTTTTCAACTGCAGCTTTTTAATGTTGCTGTGGTCTCAGCCAATAACACAAGTTATTTGTCCCTTTGCTATTACACTAAATTTTTCTCATATTGCTATTTTATTTCAGTGCTGACACACATCACAAGTTTGTTGTCAGTTTAACAGAAGACTATGTTGAGCCTTGCAGTGTAACCGCCACAGCGATTTTGACTGGTTCTCCACTCTCCAAAGTGCAGTGACTAAGAACAGAAGAAGCCAAAAGTAAGAATGTCCCATCTCTGAAGGACGACTAATAGACAAAGTAGACAAGACTCCATCTCAGATACAAAGTCTCCTCAGTTTCATTTCTGTTTCTGGTAGCAAAGTCTAAAAAGACAGGAGTTGTTCTAAATTGTCCTAAAACAGTAGAGGTCTGCAGAACTTTTGTCCTGTATCAAACGAAATGTACCTTTGCTCTTTTTTCAAATTGTGGATAGTCTCTCTTCTGAAACTTGGACCAATTACCTTCTTTTAATTATCTGGGAGAGGACTAAATGGTTTCTAGATTAATTATAATTAAAATCAAAAACGTGACAAAGCTGCCAGTTGATGAGGAAAGGCAGAGAGTAGTATACCTATAAGATCTCATAAAAGTAAAGTATTTTCGCTCAATGGTGCCTGACTCTTTGCAACCCCATGGACTTCAGTTCTTCTGTCCATGAAATTCTCCAGACTAGAAGATTGGAGTGGGTTGCCATTTCCTTTTCCAGGGGATCTTCCCAACCTAGGGATTGAACCTGGGTCTTCTAAATTGCAAGTAGATTCTTTACCATCTGAGCCACCAGGGAAGCCCCAGGAAGATCTCATAAAGCACTGTCCAATTCTCAAACAGATGTGAGAGTGACTTGAGAGATTATGAGAAATTGGCTGGTTAACACTAGCAGTGGACAGTGCTAGCTAGCCCAGTAAAAAGAGGTAAACAAGGAGGAAATCGAGGTTAATGGTTGTGAACAGGCAAGAAAGATGTCTGGGAAAGAGGAGTGAACAGAAGTGGGCTCTGAGACCTTTTGGGGCCCTTTGCTTTCTTCTGACCAATGAAGCTCAGACTTGTTCCATTCTGTCCCAGAGTCCTTCCTTTAATGATTCCAGGAGAGATTAAACCAAAAGCCACTTCAGAAACAACCAGGATATGAAATTAAATTTAACTGCTTCACTTAATATTTCATATAGTTATTTATAACTGATTTCTCTTAAAATATCTACCACATATAAAATAGAAAGAATTACTGGTACTTCAAAGACTGCTAGGCAATACTTACGAGGTTCTGTTTTAGCCACAATGACTTCTCTTCCACCCTCCTCATATTTCCAGTTAATTGAGGATTAACTGCAGTTGTTAGAGTTTACTTTCCCAGCAAAGATTTATGTTCTATTTCTGGTCCTCTTTATTCATTTTAAGTATTATTTTGTGTCTATGACCATGCTAAAGCTGAAACTCCAATACTTTGGCCACCTCATGTGAAGAGTTGACTCATTGGAAAAGACCCTGATGCTGGGAGGGATTGGGGGCAGGAGAAGGGGACGACAGAGGATGAGATGGCTGGATGGCATCACCAACTCGATGGACATGAGTTTGAGTAAGCTCTGGGAGTTGGTGATGGACAGGGAGGCCTGGCGTGCTGCGATTCATGGGGTGGCAAAGAATCAGACATGACTGAGCGACTGAACTGAACTGATGACCATATTTACTGCTGAATAATTCTTACAGTTAGCTGCTTGCAAAAAGAGGGACACATTAGATAGTTTCTCATAAGTATTCTAAAAGAACTGTTGATGCAATTCACTGATCCAGGAGACGTGTTACCTGTGGCCTTGCAGGTGCATGTTGGTTTGTAACACGTTTAACTCTTGCTCCAGGGTTACAGGAAACCATCTGGAGTTGATGTCTAGCAACCACTAGCAACCTGGCCCCCAAAGCTTCCCCTTTTGCTACTGCAGATGCTGAGCTCACCTCTTTGGGATCGACATGCATCTTTCTTCTGACCGGTCCACAGGGCACCATCTTTCATCTGTGACTGAAACCCAACTGTCTTCTTATCTCTTCTACTTGCTCCACTGTTAGTGGAGCCTTGGCACTTTTTGCTGGACGGTGATGTTCCAAGTGTCCAGTCATCACACTCTGACTTCAACAAACTGAAAAGAATAAACATGAATGAGCTATAGAGGGCACAGAAGGGGGTATGGATCACAAAAAGAGCATATAAATTCAGCATGAGTTGAAATGCAATTCATGGCAGTAGAAACTTTTTCTTATTTTTTTATTGATATATAATTTAAAAACTTTACTGAAGACCTGTTGTGTGTCCTGCCAAAACAATTCTGGAGTTGTGGTTTTTATCCTCAAAAGTTTATATTTGGAGTTGGGGAAATAAGCGTCAGACTCATGAAACTGCTAATAAAGCCACAGACTATGACTGAGAACCAGAGTATCTGTAGAAATAAAAAGTGTGCTAAAACAAGACTTGCATAACTAAAATGTTTCTGAGTACTAAAAATGAACATAAGGGATTAAAATATCACCAGTTTGCTTCAAAATGCATTTGTGTTTCTCGTTTTCGATTGTTATGGTATTTATTATGTACTCAGAGTATATGAGGAATAGTACTATAATGCATGTGAGAGAACTGGTCTCTGTCCTCATATAATTTCATTATAAAGTCAACAAGGCAAATATGGAGTAAAAGAAATTTTAATGAAAATAAACACACATGCATACATTTTTCTCTCTTGTGAAATATGCTCCCAGCATTAGCACAATTCCTCTTGGAACATTTTACTTTTTAGAGAGAAGTGTTATAATGGTGTGCATCTCTTACTATTCTACCAGTGCCTTCCTTCTAATTGAAGCTCACCACAATCTCGTGATACTTTCGTTTTGTCTTGCCTACGACCATAAACAATGTGAAAATTAAAATGAAGAAAAATAATTTATTCAAAGAGTAATATTCTGAAAACTAGAATATTTAAACTTCCCAGAAAGAGAGGCAATCTCTAGACTAGAACAAGTTGATGGAGTATTACTGGATCCATTACGAATCCCATGAGGCCCTCGTCCAGGATTCAAATCACATAAACCTGTCAGAGTCACTGGGTTTGTTTTGTGTGGATCAGAAATTTTAGTAATGTTTGCTCACACCATAATTTATTAATAAAAGTCAATACATTATATAGCTTTATGCTCAGAGTGGTATGAAGAAAGTAAAACTGTTAACAGTGTGGTTTTATATGGGCATAAAGCAGTGTATTAAATTTAGGAGCTTAAATTTTTTTTTACCAGAATCCAAGGGTTACTTTTCCTTATTGACCTGACAATGGACGTGTATCTTAGCTCATAAAACTTCTTTTCATGTGGCAGGAAGATAGGGAGAATAAAACTACATCATTGTGAATGTAAGATAAATTTACCTCAACCCAGAAGTCCCAAATCCTGGCAAATCTCTACTTGTTCTTACAGAAAAGTTAACATCACCAAGACTACTGGATTCCCCCAAGTCATACATTCTCAGGTCACTCACGCTCCCAATACTAGCCAGTGTTGATCATTCCCAACACGGAATCCTCCCTTCCATTTTACACAGAGGTTTGTCTGTACCTTTATTCCAAATCCCATCCTAGGAACCTGAATTCTAATTTCTCTGAAATAAAGATGATTATACAAAAATTTTCTTCTTTCATTGCATTTACTTCCAACTTTACCCATCTACTATTCTTCTATTAACATCTCTGAAGAGGGGGCTTCCCTGGTGGTTCAGTGGTAAAGAATTTGCCTGTCAATGCAGGAGACACAGGTTTGATCTCTGATCCTGGAAGATTCCACACGCTATGGAGCAACTAAGCCCGAGCACCACAACTCCTGAGCCTATGCTCTGCAACAAGAAGCCACTGCAATGAGAACCCTGTGCGCCACAACCAGACAGGAGTACCTGCTTGTCACAACTAGAGAAAAGCCTGTGCAGAAGTGAAGACCCAGCAAAGCCAAAAATAAACATAGAACTATAAAAAAAACCTCAAAAGAAAATCATACCTTTCTCTCATACTCTTGGTACCATTTGACCCACGCCCTCTGTGACTACGGCCTGCCAGTCATCTTTTTTTTTTCTTTTTTAATCACAAACTTCTCTGTGCTTTCCCAGGATTACAAATAAGACCGGATGTTTCATTAAAAATCAAAACCTAAACCTAAATCCCAAAAGTGTTCCCTTAAGTGGGAAAGTTATAATAATACTCAGAGAAAGCATGGGCACGAGAAACTGCAAATTGGGATAACCCTTTGCTGAGTGATTTGTCACTACAAGATAAAAGTGCACCTACCCTCTTACAATTGTACTTTTAAGAAGTTACCCCACAGAATTACATAAACAACAGTGGAATTAGAAAAATTTCTCACTCTATATACAAAAACTCCTAGAAGAAAACAGGCAGAACGATCTTTGACCTAAACTGTAGCAATATTTTTTTTGGATCTGTCTCTTAAGCAAAGAAAATAAAAATAAAAATAAGAAAGTGGCACCTAATTAAACTTATCCCTGGAGAAGGAAAAGGCAACCCACTCCAGTATTCTTGCTTGCCCATGGACAGAGGAGACTGATGGGCTACAGTCCACGGGGTTGCAAAAGAGTCACACATGACTTAGTGACTAAACAACAACAGCAATTAAACTTAAAAGCTTTTGTATAGCAAAAGAAACCACTGAAGAAACAAAAGACAACCCACCAAATGGGAGAAAGTTGGTGGGAATATAATCACTATTTTACAAATAACTTGGGTTTCCCTTGTGGCTTAGAATCCGCCTGCAATGCATGAGACCTGGGTTCGATCCCTGGGTTGGGAAGATTCCCCTGGAGAAGGGAAAGGCTACCTGTTCCAGTATTCTGGCCTGGAGAATTCCATGGACTGTATAGTTCATGGGGTCACAAAGACTTGGACATGACTGAGTGACTTTCACTTCAGTTCACTTTTAGATGAACATAATCTATAAAAATTTTGAATCATTATGTCACACAGCTGAACTAATACAATATTGTAAATCAACTAAACCTCAATTAAAAAATAATAAATAAAAAAAAAATGAAGTAGTTCTCTACACCACTGTGAATAAACTTCATGACATAGTATACAGTTAGAAAAAAGCAATTTCCAATAAGAGAAGGTATACTGTGATCTCATTTTTGTAAAAAAATATACAAAAATATTTTTTTAAGTTCTGGATGGATAAATAACAAACCAGAGAAGTAGAAATAGAGTTACCAAGGGAAAGATTTCTATAATTTATATTTTTCTGAATACTTAAATTTCTTACAAAATACATATACGTTTGTAATTATAAAGCAAAAACTTTCACAATCTCCTTTGTATTACTATAATCTCTCTCTTTCTTTGTCAAGCTTCTAGAAAATAATTTTAATAGACATGCCTACTAACGCTATATTTCAGAGAACAAGTCTAGTGGCATTTTCTCTTTGAACCATCTTACTTGTTACAAGACCACATTGTCACGTGACTTCTGACAACTGACTGCTTTCTTAAAACTTATTTCCCTTGGAGTTCATGACATACATCTTGATGGGTTTTCTAGTTCTAGGCGGCTGTTGCTCATTTCTTTTATTGGGAACACTTCTACTTCCCTCTCTGAAATGCAGACATTCCTGATGATTCTGTCCTTGTCTTTTTTCTCTTCCCTCTTGGTACTTTCTGAGCGATCCTTGCCACATCATCATATCTTCCCTCAATTATGACTTATAAATAGATTCACCTCATCCACAATGCTCTCCGAAACTGTTGACCTGTTCAAGAATCTGCCAAAAAACTGTGAAGGGATGTCTTCTCCTACCTTTCCAAAAACCAACTCATGCTAAAGCAATAAATAATCTTTATATTGAAACTAGTTCCTCTGTTTTCATTCTCATTTAATGTATCACCATCCTCCTTGTTACTAAGATGAAAAACCTCAGCTGTTTCAAATTCTGCTTTCCTTATTCCTCTTCAATAAATTGCCAAGTCATTCATTTACATATTCGTCAGATATTTATTGAGGACATACTCATATATGCAACGGGGCTAGGGCTGGCATTTAAGGAAAACAAACATTTACTGAAGACTTGCTCTGTGCTAGGTGTTGGGGGCACAAACACAGGCAAGACTGGGATCCTGTTCTCAGAGTGATTTTATTGGTGGAGACAGACATGAAG